>NC_134581.1:37482500-38123333 GCF_037038515.1 Microtus pennsylvanicus
TTCAAGACGGCTCCAATCTATTTTCATGACCTATATTCAACCTGGTCCAAAGCCAGTCACTGGGTTTCTGCACAGATGTTGGTTGGTGATGAGGGAGAAATTGGAAATGTTATATTCCTCATGATACAAGCTTTTCTGCAATTTCCAAGTCCTCTCTCGGAAAAACTGCGTGCCCGGACAACTGCAGTTCATTTACACACCACAACAAGTGACCCCATGGAAGTCCCCTCTAACTGAAGACAGAGGAATAGGTGCCAATTTTGAATGAACACCCCTCAGTTTAGAAGGCATCACTGGCAAGCTTCCAAGAAAGGCGATTTCTAGTAAATAAAGAAGTGATGAGAGATTTCTGCACCGGGGCAGACCTCTCAGCTGCTGAATCAGGAACATATACACACTCCATGTCATGCAGATCCAGAGAGGAGCCTCGCTGCTCATCGGCACACACCTCAGAGGCAGGTACCGCGCAACACGCACCACCCTTCTCTCTGCTCAGCCTGGAGCCTCTTCTACGCACTACGTGTGAATGAACTCCATGAGAACATCGGCTGGCCTTAGTTAGCAGATAACATTAGTCAAAACACAACGCACACAAAGTGAGAAGGCACACCTGACTTTACTGTGCCATTTTCCCTCACAGAACATCAGGTGGAACAGTTTATAGTTCATGAGATTAACGAACAATAGGAAATCAGCAAATGAGTATTTCATGTTGTAGTTACTACTTCTATCTGGGGAGGCCATTAGACATTGCTCTCCTGTTTCCTATACTGTGTGTGCTGAGGTCAGCCCTACTTTCCCTGCTTCAGTGGGGGAACGGGGTGCTCATCAGGCTGGGGCCGAAGAACCAACTATAACAGATGAGAGATGAGGCAAAACTCCATTGTGCTTCATTGAGACAATAGGAAAGGGTCTTCTCAGAGTGGGCACATGGAAACCAATTCAGCCGTGATCCCAGGAAGTCAGGCAATACCTCAAACTCACACCAGAACTTGGCAGCATAATAGTCAACTATGTGGTACTGGTTCTGAAGGCATGAAGGGGTCATGGAGAGCAGCTAAGACCAAGCACCAAGTGGAAACAACCGAGACCCTGAGAAAAGGCACCGAGAAGCCACTGGCGAAGGTGAAGACTCAGTTACAATGGAGACCCCAAGATACTGGAGATTCCACCAAAGAAAGCTGTCAGGATGGAGAGCTGGTGAGGTGGGGGCTGAGCAAGCCCTTTGAAATCCCTAAGATTACACTATCTGTGAGTCACACATAATTGGACACAGAGGTAGAGGATTTGGATTTACAATGCTGGATTTTGGTTTTGCTTTAGAGTGATTATTTTTGCTCAAGTCTTCTCTTTTGGAATAAGAATATTTGAGCACACAACTTGTTTTTTTTTATCTTACAGAAGACTATACTTTTTAAAAGACTTCAAACTTTTGAAGTGTTGGAATTTAAGACTTTGGAGGCATTTGGAATTGGACTGTATTTTATATTATGATATGAACAGGGGTGGGAAATTACGGCTTCAAGTGATGTGCTTGTGTACCCATTTGACAAGGACGGATGTGCTGGCTAATTTCCACTGTCAATGTGACTAACTAGAACCACAGGGGAAGAAGGTCATATTGAGGAATTATCTAGATCAAGCTGGCCTGTGCGTCTTGGTGAAGTCTAAGTGGAAGCTACACTTGCCCAAGCGCACTGCCTTTCTAGGTAGTTTTAATTGGATGATTGCTCATTTCATACTTTAGGTGTGCTGCATCAGGGTGTGAGAAGAAGATACTCCACTTCTGTGATATTGAAAAATTAATCTTGGTCAAAACTAGTATCTTTTGTAGAAGCTCTTCTTGAAGTTCTTTTACACTTCATAACATGGTAGCTGCTGCACACGTATGAACATAAGAAGATATTCACTAATTTTATAAAGCAGGAAGACAGTAGGAACATACCCCCTATCATTCACTGTAGTTAGCAAAGCTAAAATCTAAACAGCTAACAACCCATCAAACTTGGGAGGAGGGGGATGACTCCTTGCTTTAATGAATCCATAGAAGTTAAATTCAATCTTTTTCTGTGAAAATATTTAACCTGATAAAATATATCTTTTCATTTCATTGTATCTGCTGTATATTTTTAATAATATTTGCACTTAATAATGCTTACAAAAATGTTTTCTATTTCATTGAGGATTTAGAAGCAGATACAAACATGTAGCTGGTAAGTCAATCCTGAAACTGACAGATGGTTTATTTTGTTCCAAAACATTCTAGAAGAATTATTTTCAATCATTTTAATTAGACAAAACATATTTTAAATTAACACTCTCTAAGTTATCTCATCAGATTTACCAACAACTACACATAAATATATAAAAAGGACAACATAGAATCTTTGTTATGTAAGTTAAATATACAAAATTATTTTACTAGAAAACAAAATTCTTACACTTTCACATCTAGAAGCTGTAGCTACCTGATTTCTCCCATGCATCCACTTCTGCAATACAGCCAGTATACAACTCCTCAGGCATAAGTAAGAGAGAAAAAAAGCTGCCTTAAACCAAGAAATCCATTTTACATACTCACAGTGGAAACATATTGAACAACCGGAGAAAGTGCATGATGTTCAATGGTGGCGATATAGTCTAATGATTTAGCTGAATATCCTCTATACGGAGGCTCTCTTTCTGGCTCTCTGACAATTCAGTGAGGTAGAAAATACCAATAAAACTGAAGATTATAGTTAGGAATGTTGCCTAAGGCTACACACCTAGTAAGAATCAGCCCGAATTCTAATTCCTGTTAGTTCTTTCCCAAACTAAGAAGTGGGAAGAAACATTCAAGTTGTGTTATATTCTTTCAACATCAAAAACTTCACCAGCAAAATATATTGCATGAAGATTCTCTGAAAGATGAAAACCTGCCAAAAAGGACTATTGCTTTTCAGCTGAATGATTCCCTGAATACCTACAAAGAAATCTTAGGACTTAAACTTTGGTGTGCTAAAACATATATCACAAGTGTGTATATAAATACGCACACATACACACACACACCCATCTGGTAGACAATAATGATTAATTGCAAGTCTGTTCCCAAGTAGACAACTAGAAACATGAGTCAAGAGCCTTATCTTTTTAACTACTGATTGTTATATCTTGCAAACATAAACGAGCAACTGAAATTAATTTAGTCTGAGTTTCCGCAGCCATACCTACAAAGCATGAACAACACACGTAAGGATTTGAGGAATGTTAGAGAAAAACACTGACCGATAAAGAACCACACAGGGAAACACCTCAAAATAAAACCTGGGGTTTCTGGGGAAAGCAGGTGTAGGAGACAGCAAATACATTGTGCTGTTAATAGGGACACCCAATTCTAGACATAGTTGTACTGGGAGCTATGCCTTGAAAGCAATTCTGTCCCGGGCAATTCTATTCTTCTTCAAGTCTCTAGACTTGCACAGCCTGAGGGGAGAAAGTGAAGAGAACCCTGTAGGCAGAGTACTTATCTGAAAACACCTATGTAATTTTTTTTTCCTATGAGCACATTGCCTTCTATGACAAAAGTGACTCTGAAGGTTTAAACTAACAGGAAGGAGATGGAAGCAGCAGCTTGGATCACGCAGGTAGGAGCAATGTAATCCAAAGACCTTAAAACTGAAAAATATTCCAGGCTGTGGTCAGGGGTAGGAGTCCTGACTACAGTAGAGGGTTCAAGAACACAACCTCACTGGCTTTTAAGGTGGACAAAGAATCATGAACCACGGCATGCGGTCAGCCTCTAGCAGCTATAAGAGAATCTTCTAGAATGAAATACTATTCTGGCAACACCTTGCCTTTAGCCTACAGAATCATGAACTAGATTCTAGTCCTACGGAATTATAAGAAAATAGATTTGTGTTGGTTTAAGCTACTAAATGTGTGGTGGTGTGTTCAGGCACTGGTGGAAAGCGTGCACAGACATCTGTATTCTAGGGCAAGGCTACCCCTTAAGGGTGAAGGAGCGAAACTGCAGAGGCAAGTGCGAGTCAGCACGGTCAGGGAAGGAGACCACATCTGACCCCAATGAGCAAATCCAAAGAAAACAGCGACGGGCAAGGCTGATAGGGCCAGCCCTTTTGTCTCTGGAGAAACATTCTAGTTCTAAACCCCACCCCAAGATTCTGTCCTGAGAAGCCTAGTGAGAGCCAACCCAGAGCATCTGAGGACAGCCAGAGTAAGAGCGACCCCGCTGCGTACTCCTTGACAGCATCTCCTCTGTGTGACCTCTCTCTGGCTCTTCAGAGTCCCTAACAATTCAGCCAGGTAGAAAATACCAGTGCGAGAACTGCACGTTGTAGTTAGTGGCTACATGAGGCCACACACCTAATAAGAATCAGTCCGCATTCGAATTCCTATTAGTTCCTTCCTCAACCAAGAAGTGGGAAGAAACACGCAAGTTGTGTTATATTCTTTTCAACATCAAAAACTTCACCAGGAGAATCTAGTCCATGAAGATTCTCTGCAAGTTGAAAACTTGCCAAACAAGACACTTGCATTTCAGGTGGTTATTGAGAAGCAACATTCTGAGCGAAAAGAATGTAGTTTTTAATCTTGTGAAGAACTGGGGTCCTGATAAAGGGGAGAAAAGACTTAGAAAAAAATGGGGAGGAAATAAACAAAAGAAAACCAGCAGAATGCACTGAAGCTTTGCCGGCTGTGTTGTCACGTGATACAGAAAAGTGGTCAATTCTCACATATACACTAAATCATTACAGTTCAAGGGAAATCTACGATAAGAACATAAGTATAGCTTAAATACTGAAGGTGATCAGGCTGCCAATTAAAAAGCAACTCACTGGGCTTTGCAAATGTTTGAACATCTGTTTTATGATTTAACTGTCAAACTAAATTATGCTAAACTTGAAATTACACTACCTATGGAAACCCGCCAGCTATCTCCACTCTTCCAGAATCTGGATCTCACGGCGCATGAAGGAAATCGCAGAAACTACCCGAGGCTGAAAGCACGCTCGATAGCGGAGATGGCCCTCACGGCTACTTTCACTTTTTAAATCTCACAGACCAGGTTACGCTCGACATTAAGGAGTCGTCTGGAAGGGAAATAACGTTTCACTCTTTCTGGGCTTTCTATAAGGCGAGATATGATGGGTGCTTCCTACTTATTTAAACAGTTTATTCTTTGCATCGCCCCAGTGAAGAACGAAACCACTATTTACACTTCAACTGAAACTACCAAAATTTATTTTTACACAGTGTTTCGGAGGCAACAGTTTAATAAAATCAAAAATGAAGCATTAAAGTATAAAACAAAAACAATAGATAAAATACACTCTGAACAGCTCCAATATTCAAATCGATTCTCAAATAACCCATGTTTTTAAAAGTAGACAAAAGTGTTTTCATAAAAAAAAATGTGTTATAAAATAATGGCAGGTGTAAAGTATATTATTTCAATTGCGTTAAATTAAGCATGTATGTTTATAATAAAAAATAATCATTGACTAAGAAACTCTACCCACAGGGGTTTCCCCCTTTTAATCTGAGGGGGAATTAATAATGTCTAATAATCGTATGTACAAAACTAAGCAGTATAGCGTGGATGACTGATGCCACCTCTCATGTGTGGCATGAGAGTGAAGCACGCTCACTGAAGGTTTAGTGAAAGTTTACTTCATCTTTCTGCTGAGGCTTGAAGTCCTGAGGAAGTTAACTCAACGGTCAGCCACTGTGTCAAAGCTTTCAAATGATAGAATGTCACACCCACTAAAACATTTTGAATGAAATTAGGATATGAAGTGACGTTCATGATATGCAGGAAACCAAACACACACAGCACAACCTTAAAATTATAAAGATGAAGTGATACAAATAAACACTTAGGCATACGGGAAAAAGTGGAAAACTTAAACGAATGGTTCTTTGTGCATTTATGGTTCATGGCAGACATTTCTTGTTTTCTAGGTGTAGGATCTTTTCTATCTCATAAGTAACTCTGTATTTGGTTTTTTTGTTAATTATTATTAAAAATGCTACTTTGAGGTCAGTGCCCATCCTTCAGCTAGGAGTCTCAAATACTC
Organism: Microtus pennsylvanicus; assembly: GCF_037038515.1. Classification (NCBI taxonomy): domain Eukaryota; kingdom Metazoa; phylum Chordata; class Mammalia; order Rodentia; family Cricetidae; genus Microtus; species Microtus pennsylvanicus. Next base: position 37,488,581 of record NC_134581.1, read on the forward strand.
TGCAGTATTTTGGATTTGAAAATTTTTTTACTAGGTTAAATTAACTAAATTATAAGGTGGCTTTTAGGTTTACTTTGGGGATGATTTTTATTTAATTGCTTTTATTTTAATTCATCGCATTAAGTGCTCAAAACAAATCCAGATAGACATAGCACCATGAGTGAATTTCCTAAAACCTTAAAAACTTTTTTCCTTTAAGTGATTTACACAAATAAAAATTTTCCTCTATTATGAAGCATGTGCTTCATATTCTGTTAAAAAGAATGAGATAATATTTAATATATCAACTCAGACATTTAGAGCACATTTCATAGAAGAACAAAGATGCCTTAAGTAAACACTATACTTAATACATTTTCTATAACAGCTAGATACATTCTATAATTCTGTTGCCTTTCAAGTGTGGTCTTGCTATTTTCCACAAACTTTATTTTAAGCCAATAATGAACACACCTAAAGACTATTAAGTCTCAATTTACTGAACTGAAAACTTAGGGTCTTTCAAGGGGATATCCATATATATATGCACACACACACACGTGTGTGTGTGTGTGTGTGTGTGTGTGTGAGAGAGAGAGAGAGAGAGAGAGAGAGAGAGAGATAACCGAGACTCTTTAGCCCTAAAAGCAAACGCGCTGGCAGAGAGGCTGGATGAGTGCAGCTTTGAGGAAGGACTAAAGGAGATACAAGCTCACTGCGTCACTATTATTTTACAGTGTGGTGGGGACTCTGCAGACACTATCACATGCATCCCTGTCTGTTAGGTATGACCATCTCTGTTTTACAGATAAAGAAATTGTGATGTAATATAAAATACCCCAGAAGAAGATACCGTGTTAAGTAATGGCTCCTAACCCTAGTCCAATTGAATAAATCTGATTTCCCCAGTGCCGTTACATTTCTGGAGAGAAAAGCTGGATGTGAAAACCTCTTCAAAGCCTGAGCACATCTCCGACAGCACTGAAGTTATGTAATTTAACTGGCAGGGGAGGTTGGGAAGGCCAGGACTCTGCGGCCAGCTAAGAAAAGTAGTTTCAGCCCTGGTCTGGGATGGGAGGGAGCCCGGCTGCATGAATCTCTGGAAACTGGTCTTCACATCCCAGGAACCAGCTGTGGTTGACTTACACAAGTTGTTCATCAATTCTCCTTTAGCCTCAACACAGTGTCCCATAGACTCGGGCATGACGCCAACCCACAGGGAGAGGTGAGGGTCAAGAGGAAGGCAAGGGAGCACTGATGATTGCCATCAATCCACAGCATGTGGCTCACGGGAAAGTTAATGCTAACCGCCCCCCGACACACACACACACACACACACACACACACACACACACACACTACCTGATTTATCTGTTTCTAGAAACTTCCAGATGATTTCCCATTTAAAAAAATCTTTATATTTATATGTGCTTGATGGTGGTTTTCCATCAACATATACATTGTCACACATGTACTAAATACTTGCACTTTCTATAATGGCTGGTTTAACTAGACACTTATTGGTTTATCTGACTACATGTCCAGGATATTTTTACTCATTCCTCAAATTGTAGATATCATTTTATATTCTCTATGAAGTCTTCAGGCACTCCATCTTTGTTTAGCTTATACAGTCGACAAACTTTGTACTAGTAACTCATGTTTAGGTAAGTGTTTAAGGCATCTCTCGACTAAACTGACAGCTCTCTCTAAAAACAAACTCACAGCACTTTAAACCCCCAACTATTCCTGGGGTTTGCTCTATACTGGTTAAATAAATCTGCTATTATTTTCTTAACACTTACAGTACAATTAAACCAAATGTAAAGTATCATCAAAAAGTAATATGAAAACAAAAAGTGTTTTGAGGAACAAAACAATGCAAAGAAATAGCAATAGCTAATATTTACTGTACAATGAATGCCAGGCAATGTTCTGCCAGCTTTATGAATGTTGATTCATTTTATCTTAACCAACAACTTCACCCAAGAGGCACTATTGGTTTTCTGATTTTCCCATGAAGAAACAGTAACAGAGATCAAATAGCCACCTACAGCCATTAGCAGAAAGCGGGCAGAACAGGCCTTTTGCTCCTTCTGTATCACTCATTTATATTTCTGTTCACACAATCCCTGCTGGAAGCAGCACGGGATGCAAGAGGAAGATGGTAAGAGCATCAGTGAAATTGAAGCAACTTGGCTGGGTTTCCTGGCTCTGTGTGTAAGGGGTTGAACAAGTGCAATCACGGCGGTAATGAGTCCAGAATCATGTAAGGAACATGCAGAGAGGGTGTTCGCCCAAACTCTTGCTGCAGGCTGCTCTTTCTACTTCAACATGCAGCAGAAAATTCCTTTGGTGTAGCTCGACTATTAGGACCCTTACTCACTTCTAAAACATTTAGGGTCAACTCAATAAACTCAAGAAAGGGGTGGCAAGATGGCTCTGAGACTAAAGGAACTTGCCACCGAGCCAGATGACCTGAGTTTGATCCTGGGAACCCACTCGGCAGAAGGAGAGAACTGCAAGTTGTCCTTTGGCCACGGTACATGTGGCACACACATATAAATGCATGTGAAAAATGAAAGCAAAAAAAAAAACTGCAAGAAAAGCAGACTAAAATTTGCTTGCAATGGGAATGAGTCTGGAGATAGATGAACCGGACATTAGCTTACCACCCTAATGAATCCCCAACCTCTGAACTTCCTTGAGAAACATTTGTAAATTCTTTTTTAGTGTTTTTTGATTGTCTTATAGTTTTCTATAAAAGTCTCAAATGAATTTTTAAGCATTAAGCTCCTATAGTTGCTACCATAATACACACTTGAAAATTTATAGTTTTGAAAAATTGTATTTTCAAGTTCTATTTGATACTTATAACATCATTAAAGTCTCAGATCAAATTGAGTCTTCTATGTAGAAATCAATTTCTGTCAATAAACAACACTTTTTATTTCTTCATTTCTTCTATTCTTTTAGGTTTTCCATTCTTTCTTGCGTTAGTGTGCTGGTGAGGGCATCTAACTTGATAATAAATATAAATAGAATGAGTTGCCTACTTCCTGATTGTAAAGCTAATTCTTTTAATCTTTTGTTATTACATATGTTGTTGCTATCTGCTAAGAATGGTTCTCTCCTTTCACTCTTAGCTGCTTAAGATTACAGAGCAAATCTTCATGTATTCAGACTGTGAGACTCCCTCCTTCAAACAGCTAGTTTAAATTCAAGTTACAAGTTATTTTCAATAAAGTAGAGATGATTTTCTAAACCTTGTTTCTCTTTAATACTCCTTTATGCTTATTCAAAACAATCTTTAATTCTGCTTCCCGTTTTCCCCCATTAAATTACAATTCTAACTTTAGGAAGACATTGGTCAAACTGAGTAAAGCTCTGATGCTACATGCATGTCTCACTGTATGCGCCCAGCATTATCCAGGAGAATCAAAAACATATCCTTGCTTTTTCTGCTTCCCCCCTCATCCAACAGCGCATCTGCCCCACCCTACTTTAAATGTCTGAAAGAGATGTGAGGAGACGAAGCATCCCAGGGGAGCCTGACCGTGCACGGAGCCTCTACATCACCCTCCTAGGCAGCTTCCTCTCCAGCCGGAGTCCTATGCCAGAGACTTGTTTGTTTACCTTAAACAGTCATTTAGAATCCTAGAAGAAGAGTGCTACTTGCAGGGCTTCCTAGAACACCATAAGGAATTTGCAACATGAAACTTATACTTTCTTAAAACCTCCTAAAATGTAGTTGACCTCAGCCACCAGCTGAGGTCATCTTTACGGGGAATGGCATCTGTTTATCTTTAAGACCAAGATCAACCAAATCTGTGGCCCTATGGTGCTGCCAGGGCTCAGCAAAGGCATAGACTTCAAGGTGACTTACAAGCCTGGAGCACTGTGAATGGTCTCTGAGGTAATTACACGTTCAAGACAAGTAAGGAAACAGTTCTAGAAGCCCATATGTAAGGATGGGTGGGTGGGTGGGTGGGTGGGTGAGGGCAGGAGGTGGGGCAGGCCTCTCTTTAATTGGCAGGAGGGAGAAGAATGAAAGGGTTCTGACGGAGTCACAAAGGCATCTGCATGTGCCGTTCGGCTGCATCCAATTTTCGTGAGCTGTTAAGAGGCCGTGTACAGTTTTCCCTTTGACATTTGAGAAGTTCATGGTACCTCCTTAACAACAGTTTAAGATGAAAAGAGGATACACTGAAATACCAGCCCCGGCATGCAGCATCATCTAAGCAGTTATGTCTATACCCTGCTCCCATTAATCCAAGCATGACTGGTAAAATATGTGTGTGTATACATACATATACATATATGTGTGTGTGTGTGTGTGTGTGTGTGTTAAAGAAAACAAGCAAAGCTAAAAGAACAGGGAATAGAGTGCAAGCCCAATAGACATCATGGGTGAGAAGTTTCCCTCTTCTTCCAGATGGAGCCACAGGCTCTAACAGCCCAATACCTGATAGCAACTTCACCTACAAGCAGACAATCCCTCCCCAACTCTATTCACAATTAATGCAAATAAAACCCCCTGTACTGAAACTAAAGACCAGGCACACATGCACGTGAGACCGTCGCAGACAAAGAACCAACCAGTCGGCAAAAAAGACAAGCTGCACTCTCAGTTCTGTGCTACAAAGTCACACACCTGAGAAACAAATGCAAAAGCACAGCCTTGGAAATTTCATTTCTGCGAGATTTCTGTCTCTGTTTCTCAATAATGGGGGGGAGGGGGAGTCAAAAGAGGAAACATGGCATTATCTTGATGTGTATACTCTTATTTTCTTTTTAATCTTCGTTTTTGAATGATGTGTGCATTCCTCCAGAAGGTAATAAAGGCTTTGAAGGACAATAAGGTACTGTTAAGATCCCCTGTGCTATAGCTCCAGGCATTCTGCCAGGGAGCCTATGAATACTGGGAAACACCAGCTGAATAGCAAAGTCAAGACCAAACTCTCTGCACTCAGAACACAGTCTCGAGTCAGACGTCTATGTCTTTGAAGAACTGAGCACTAAGGCTCTCCAAATTCTCCTGGGATGTTTATTGCCGTTTGAAAACTTGGATTATCTATAAACTCCTGAAGTACATGGTATAAAATCTGGCTCTTGTAAACACAGCGAAATGACACTAAAAGTCCTTCCTACTTGTGCTTGTTGAAATGGATCGTGTGACAAAGCAACACTTATACCACTTTTTATCAGTTTATAACCCTTGTATAGTTTACCTTGCGGCTTAACCAAAACAAAAACAAAGATTATTCAGCTAAAGATTACATAAAATGTCAGCTTTTCTGTCAATAAAACTTATATCAGATATACTTAAATGACTGAAAAGCTATCACAGGATTAATCCCAGTGTTCTGAACACAATAAACATGCTGACAAATTTTTAATTGAAACACTTATCAATGTTAAAGGCAGCGATGGCATCTTTTTTTCTATAAAAAGACAGATTTAGAGCAATTCAACTATGTAGAAATACATGGCCACAGCTAAAATCAGCTACCTACTTGCGATGGGATTTCTGGTCGAGATGTACACCCTTTCTGTATTCAGTCATTTCACCTGGGTAGATGATAGCAGTTCCTATTTCATAGTATTGTTTTGGGTTGTACCTTTAACAATACTAAACACAAAATAATCCTGATAAAGAGCTTAGAGTCTGATGGGAGATAACTCAATAAATACTGGCTCTGTGTTCTTCACTGCATTTTAACTCATATGGTCTCCATCTTCTCTAAACAGAATACTGGCAAATCAGTACCTTGTGGGTTAAGAGAGAAATAAAGAAACAAAGCTTTTTAAGAAACAAAAAGGTGCCACTTTGCCTTGGGTTTTTAAAACATGAGGTATGTGAAATCAAGTAGCTGAACATTCTCAGAGCCTCTTCTGAGAGCAGGGTATCCCTGTGCAGTGCATTCTGGGAGATGCACCTAAGTGGATCCTGAATGGCAGAAAACAGTGATAATAAAAACAGAGGCAGCTCTTGGCACCTAAGCTTCTGCATGGCACTGAAAAACACAATATAGTGCTATCTTATGAAGAAGTTCTGAACACAAAGAAACTGGCAGTGGATATCAGGCTAAGTATAGACAAGGGTATGACAAGAAAGAGCAGAGGAAATCATGTCGATAAAACTTTAAGAAGGACAAAAACCCAGACTAAATGATTGGTCTGGGAAGTCATTTGCTTATTGTCCATTTTACTGGCATATTGGGTTTGATGGGTATGTGGGTTTAACCAGGTTGGAAAACAGCACCTGCAGTCTTCCAGACAGTGGCATTGTCTCTATACTACTGGATTCTGATATAGATGATGAAAATCCAGCTGCTGGAACCATGCGACAAGACAGAATCAGAGCTCAGGGACATGGAGCAACCACGTTTCTCTATATGACTGTATCCGCTTCCTGGAATTCCCTCTCCCTGTGCACACTCACATGTGCACTTTATAAAGTATCACTCTGTCACTTACACATGCATGTGAATCAACACAAAGTGTAGCTGCTAGCCCCACAGATCTAAGGCCTCCAACAAATGCCACATGTCTCCACACGGCTACGCTACATTTGTTCCCAGCAAAGCTCATACTTTGCCTTAATCCATAATTTTGTTTCAGCAAAATTCATATAATATATTTCCTTTAACATTGTAACCAGGCAAACCCAAATTGTAACTTGAAGTTAAACAAACATAAAATCACAATTATGGAAAGAGCTGACTGCTTGCTTCAATTCTCACCAGCCAGTGAGTCTGGGCTGCTTCTAAGGCATTGACACCTAACAAACACTTGCTGTTTGCCTTCTAGAAAACAATTTAGCATCTCTTCAACAACACAGCTTTTGCCAGAAAGACGTTATTTCAAATGCCCAACCCACCAACAAGTCTCAAGGTGATCATGTTAATATAATGATTAGAGAACTCTGTTTGCAAAACAAGAAAAAAAAGTGTGTATTAAACTTTTGGCATTTTGGCACTTACAAAAATCATAAAACATCTATGATTTGTTTTAAAAATAATATGACATCCTTTTGTAAGGAGGGCCTGCTTATTCATTCCGGCCGCCCGGCTAGCTTAGCCCCAAAATAACCACACAGAAACTGTATTAATTAAATCACTGCTTGGCCCATTAGTTCTAGTTTCTTATTGGCTAATTCCTACATCTTAATCTAACCCATTTCTTTTGATCTATGTATCACCACGTCGCAGTGGCTTACTGGGTAAAATTCCCAGTGTCTGTCTCTGATGGATCCATGGTGTATCTCTGACTCTGCTTTCTTCCTCCCAGAATTCAGTTTTGTCTTCTCTGCCTACCTAAGTTCTGCCCTATCAGGCCAAGGCACTTTCTTTATTAACCAATGAAAGCAACACAAAGACAGAAGAACCTCCTACACCAACATCTTAATCGTACAGTGAATGTAAAACATAGTTCAATTTTTGTAAGATTTCCTGAAGCTTTTCATCGTGACCTTCCCACACAGTTCTAAAATGAACCGCTGAAACACCACAACACACTCTAACTTATTTTTCTCCTGTCTTTTTGTTTGAAGACAAGGGCTTGCTATGTAGCACAGGCTGCCCTCAACACTACTCCACAAACCTCAGCCTCTCCAGGGATTAATGGTACATGTTACCATACTCCAGTTCACTACCTAATGTTAATAATGTTAAATATTGTAAGATTAATTGTATTATTAAAAAACAAAAATATGTTGTTTCACCTCTCTTTTTTTCTTTTTTCTTTTTTTTTTTTTTTTTTGAGACAAGGTCTGTGTACCCCAGGCTACCCTAAAATTCTTGATCTCCCTGAGTGCTAAAGTGGGGAGATTACAGGCATGTACCACTGTATCAAGCTGAGAAGTTTCCCGTTTTGAAGATAGGATCTCATGGAGTGAAGGCGTAAGTCATAAACAATGCCACACCAGTTTGGAATTATGATTAATAGGGTGGTATTTATTTAAAGGGGAAAAAACTTACAGATCACCTTCAGCCCTCTGCGCAACCAGGAAGGGAGTCTAGTCGTCGGCAGAGCAGGAAGTGAAGAGAGAGAGGAGAGGGAAGTGGCCGCTTTTCTAAAGGGAGAGAGACCACGCCCCAATGGGCTGTTATCTCAGCTGCCATAGGCTGGAGGAGTGGGAGGACCTCCCGTAACAATGGAGCCCAGGCTGGGTCCCAATTCACGATGCAGATAAAGGTTACCTTGAACTCCTTCACCTCCCAAGTGATAGGATTACAGGGGCATGGTACCATGCCCAGCTAAGAAATCTCTTTTCTGGATATTGTCTACTTTTGGATACAAAGGCATAGTGCCCATTTGAGGGAGAAAAAGCTCTTTTACCTATCAGAGGAAAAAAACATGCATATCTTGAGGGGCATTTAAAATTTAGAAAAACTGGTGTTGCAGAAAAATACAAAACAAAATCTTTTTCAGATACTGTTGTGCCCCACCCATCTACAAAGGACCATTGGATTACTTCAACAGTGCTTGTGTCAACACACAGGAACTCTGTGACCATCCTAGCAAGACAGAGGATATTCCAAAGAGACACACTTGTACCCCTCCTTTCTTAGATTGGCTGTCAAAACTATGGACATAATGGTCCCCAAGTAACTGGATGACCTCAGGAAATCATATGCCGGGAGAAGAAAAAGGCTGAAGCCTGTCACCAGCCAGAACAAGAGCATGTTCTCCAGGAAGAGACTTCACACAGCTCAGACAACTTGCAACTAATCCGCAGGACAGACAGGAGCAGAGACAAAGATACATTGGTGGTGGACTGGACTGCACCTTGACCAGGCAGGACTGTGCAGCTATGCCTAGCTGTGTTCTCCATTTAAACCCCAATCTCAAGTCAAAGCCCTGAAGATGAACTTGGAGGTCACTGGCCTCTGTAGCTCTTCTTCCAGATGCAGTCACAATGAATAAATCCCTTTCTCTGCTTTGCCCTATGTCTTGTCTCTTTAACAAACGGGAACAGCGGTTAGACGAGCATTCAAAGGCTTCCAGAGTCCAGACTTTCACTCTAAAAACTCAAGTAACATAATTCCAGATTTCATAATTTACAGGCATTTCACTGAACAACTTACAAGGGTGTGAGAACACTAAACATAAAAATATGGGTTTATTTCAGGTTAAAAGTGTACAGAAGAAGGGAACAACTTCACCAACACTCCAGGAAGTCACTTCATATGTGTCCATGCTAAGTACAAACTGTGTGCTGTCAAAATTCTATGCTGAAACCTAATTCTCAAGGAGATAAACACTGTGACTATGTGAGCTTTTTTATTGTTTTTTTTTTTCTGGTATTTTTAAGGGTGTTCAACAAATACAGATTTGGGGGCAGGGCATTAGTTTTTCTTCTTGTCTTTTAAAGATGTAACTGCCTTCTGGCCTCCACTGTTTCTAAAGATAGGTCAGCCATCATGTCTGTTGTCCCCTGTATGTTCACTTACTTCTAGCTGCCGGCTACAAGTGAATTAACTTTCTATAGTTAACTTTGATAAATACTTCATTCAGTATGAGCTATATTCATATTGTAGTCTTATTCAAAATGTGGGGTCCTGGAAACGGAAACAACAACACAACACTGTAAGAAACAAAGCCACATGCCTAGGACATCTTTGTCTTCTCTGAGACATTTTTCCATTTTTATTTGCTCTGTAACTTTCTTAAAGCTCTTTCTTCTAGCCTGTGTGTAGTTATATTTTAGCCACAGTTATGGGCTGGGAGTTACACACACACACACACACACACACACACACACATATAATTCATTTGTTCATAAGCTACTATTTTTTTCCAAATGATTTTGATCTTTCCTGCTGTTTTCTTTCTCTGAGGCTATATGCTACTAAACACGTTTCTACAGAATAATTTCAGACTTTTGGTAAAAGAATTAAATGCAATTAAGAGGAAGTTTGCTGAAAAATAAACACACAAATGGCTAATGATTTCTTCACAAAGCTCTGATTTGCCATGAGAGAACAATGTGGTCTGCCCTTTCAGCAATTATTTTACAAACCTGGCCTCATAAAAAGAGAAAGTAGCCACTAATAGGTTCATTTTTTTTCCAGCAAGTACTGATTTGTAACATTATTAAAAGTTAAAGGCATATTAAGTCATTGAAATATATTTTTATCTTCAGTCTGTGCATAATACTAGCTACAGCATACCCAATCTGGGAGAAAAAGTACACTTTAATTTAAACACATAGAAAATACTGATGTTCTGAAACTCTTCGGGATCACTGAGTTCCATTACAGTAAACAGGCTCCCAAGGAGTTGCTGCTAAGCGTATGCAGGAGCAGACTCTCATTTCCAGAATAAGAATCCACTGCAAATTTTATCCACATCACATTTAAAAGAAGGGACCACTGAGACCAAATCTAGCATTTAAGTTATTGGTCATGTATCTCAGGTTATTGGGCATTAAGAGACTCAAATGTGATTTACAGAAATTGCTACTTGGCTCTTCCTTCATCATCCTGGAACCTTTACTTTAAATTAATGGCACAACGTGGAAGGTGGCACCTTCTATAAAGCAGTTTAAGGGCACAAGGATGCAACCCCACTTGTGTGGATGAGCCCTGGTTTGTGCTGGATATTGTAGCATGAAAAATAAAGCAAAGGGTCATCACTATCCCCTTACCAGTCAGGTCCTCTAAGCCTGGTCAGCAGAAACACTGAAATTTAGGGGCTTCCTGGAAATGCAAATGGCATTTTCAGGACCTGAATCAAGCACAGTACTGCAGGAAGCAGCAAATGCAGATTCCCTGCGGCCTTCAGCTCATCTCCCTGACACAGGAGCAAGGACTCTGCAGTCGCTCGGTGCGCAACTGAGTTTCTCCTTCATCAAACGACTTTAGTATAGACAGCATCTGTGTCTGACACCCCAGTAACTGAAGGCTCATGAAAACCAACACAATGATAAGAAAGCTGCACTTGAAATGCTTGTCTTGCAGATCACTAGAAGATAAATGTGATGGTCAATTTTCATTATCAATCCCCGGGATTCATAGATGCTTGATCATCATGAAAGCACAGCTTTCTAGTGTGTGTGTGTGTATGTGTGTGCGTGTGTACATGCATGTGCATGTGTGCATAAAACGCATCCGCGATGATGTCTTCAGATGCAATTAGATCATGAGGGTTCTAACACACACACACAAAAGTGGATTCAGCCCTTAATAGATCATAATATGATGCTAAATTTGGATCTCTTAATGACTAAGAACGCAAAACATAAGACCAACAAGATAAAGAACGGTGGTGAAAGATAGGTGGAGCCTTCCAGAAGAATGTAGGCTACTAGAAGTGATTCCTTGAGGAGTACATCTGGCTTCTCCCTTTGCCCCCCCCCCCCCTTTTCCTCTATTTCTGGCCACCACAATATGAACTCTTCTGTTCTGCAACATCCTCCAACTATGGACTGAACCTCTGCATACACAGGCAGAAGAAGACCTCTTAAGGGGTTTATGTCAGGCATTCTGTTCTAGCAACAAGAAAAGTAGTTAATCCCTGAAGTATATTAGGGATGACTGTATTTCACTTCTCTCTCTCTCTCTCTCTCTCTCTCTCTCTCTCTCTCTCCCTCCCTCCCTCCCTCCCTCCCTCTCTTTCTCCCTTCCTCCCTCCCCCCTCTTTCTTTCACAAACACACACACAAAATCATGCTAATAGAAACTCAATAGTGGCTGCTATCTACAAAATTTTAAAATGTTAGAGATGGTGGAAAGACTGATAGCTCCACAGTCCTAAGCAATAGACTTTCAAAGACAAACTGTCCTTCACCATACATGCCTGTCTACCCATCTACGCTTCCCCTAAACCCACTAGCAGAACAGACACTCCCATCCTCTACCGTCCTAACCTACAACATGGAAAGTCAAGAGCCATTATTCTATCAGTGAGCCAAGCCCTGGTTTTCAGGATAAGGTTCTCAAAGAGATAACATAAGTGATGACGTAAGTCAGATTATAACACAGTGCTTCCTTGGCAATGGACAAACAATGCTTTTCCCTAATCTTGAGGAACAAGTGGTAAGAAAAGACACACCAAATGAACAAGTAAGAACTTAGGAAATTACTTCAAATAGTGCAACCAACACTTCAAATTGGGGGCTTTTCAAAAAGGACATTGTAGTAAGTGGCAAGTTTTAATTTAGCTTAGTCTTATGACTAAAAATTTTTTATGGATCCCTGTGCAGTATATTTTTCTTCATTTCATATGTCTATAAAGATTTGCATGCTTGCTAAGGCTGACATGGAGAAACTGTCAAGAAAAGCAGAAGTAAAAGATGGGTCTGGAGAGGCAAGAAGGCAGGAAAGGGGGAAGGAAAAAGCAAGAGAAAAGATAGGGTTCTCTGGGCAGCCTATGAGGTGCCCATGTGGCATCTTTCTCTGAAAAGCCTATGAGATGCCCATGCGGCATCTTCCTACGGCAGAATGAAGCTAACACCTGTGCTGCTGTGGCTCCCAAGACTCAATTTAAACACTGGTCAGTCTGGGTCCTATTTTGTTAAAACTATGTAGGTCTTACTAGAACAAATATTGCATTTAATTTATCAAGTTATTAGCTGCCCGCATAATTAAACATTCCATCACATTCGATATTCCATAATATTTTATCAACATATGTGCGGTACTCATTTTAATGTACTTGAACCGCTTTTTGGAACTGCTGCACGAAAGGTGGTTTTAATAAAATATATAGGATTATGTGATGTTAGAATATTAGTCACGAAATACATTCAAGATGGTCTGCTATGCACACTTAGGGAGAAGCCTATGCCCAGAAATGTACAGGATTTAAAACAAAAAGTATAAACTTGAAGATTGAGTGCAGAGACAGGAGACTGTTAAGAAATGAGATGAATGACAAAGCTACATTTTAGTTTCTTTAACTGCTGATTAAAAGTCTTTACATCAAGAGTAAAGAGCATCAGAACTAAGGAGAAAAATGATTTAAGGACAACTGGAAAGTTGAAGCCAGCTCAGCGAAGACCAAGACATCACGGGCCCGTTTTAAAGTATGTATTTTATACCATCAAAACCATCAGCTGGGAATTTAAAATTGATCCAGGAAAGAAATGGAGGGGAGAGAGAAATCTAACCCTATTAAAACACAGGAGTAGCTTTGACTTATCTCAACGAGAGGCCTCATCACAGCTGTAGATGCTTAGGACCTGGATTTGGAAGTGTGAGTCACACAGAGCATTCTTTAAAAAAAAAAAAAAAGATTCTGAGTACCTTTAAAATTAGTCTGAGTTAGCTGGGCAGTAGTGGTGCAGGCCTTTAATCCCAGCACTTGGGGGGCAGAGGCAGGCGGATTTCTGTGAGTTTGAGGCCAGCTTGGTCTAGCAAGTGAGTTCCAGGACAGCCAGGACTACACAGAAAGACCTTTTTGAAAAAACAAACAAACAAAAAGTAAAAATGAGTTATACTTTTTAATTCTTTTTTACTTAAAAATATGCATTATTTGTGCACATCATAGGTCACAAGTGGAGGGGAGAGAAAAACTTTGTGAAGTCGTTCTCTCCTCCTCTAGGTCAGTTCTAGGATGGCAGTTGGGTCACCAGGTCTGTGTGGCATATGGTTTTGCCTACTGAGCCATGTCACTAGCCTTGAATTATACTTTTTATCTAATAACTTTAAGACAATTAGAGATATCTTGTGTACCCTGGCACATGAAACTATTTTAATTAGCTAATATCAGTACCCAATTCCCCTGAAAGGACTTAAGTTGGAAAAGCAGAGCTCTCTAAAATGTATTAAGAAATAAAATCAAGTCTACAAACCTTGAAAAAGAAAAATCAAGACAGTCAACATTTCTCAATCAAATGCAATGTTCAGACATTTCTACAAATAAAAGTATTATTTGGAATATTTGCATTAGTACTGAATATCAAAAGAATAATAAACCATTGGTTTATGTTCATAGCCTTCATTTTCGACTATTTGCTGTTCTCTTTTTGTGTAGTAAGTACTGATTTAAGTGTTTAAAGGATAGCAGGAAATCCATTAGCAAAATCTTAATCTCTAATTTAAACTTAACCATATTTCTGGTGAGCACAAACTCCCTCGTGAAAGGAGATGATGGCCCGTACAAACATACGGGGACTAACTTAAATAAAAGTACCAAACTGAAATGATCTTCCAACACTGCAAACGTTACTGCCTACCAAAGGGCAAGACAAACTGAGAAAATTTGCTGTTTCCTTGGGAAGCACAGCCAGCCTGAACAAGCAGTAAGCATGCAAGGCTGGCAACCCCTGCCTAGCATAGCTTGGAGAATTTACCATGCTGCTTCATTTTTGCCTAACATGTTGTGCCAGGCAGACAACAGGATTGACCAGATCATATAGCTGCATCCTCTAATGCCTATCATTTACAAAATTTTACATGAACTTACCATAGTTTGGAAAAAATAGATTTTTTATTTTTTTATGTAGAATTATTTTATTTTATGTGTTTTGCCTACACATAGGTACATGCATCACATACATGCCTAGTGTCCACAGGGTCAGAAGAGAGCATCCTGGAATTAGAGTTCCAGATGGTTGTGAACCATCATGCTGCTCAGAACCAAACCCAAGTCTTCTGTAAGATCAACAAATGATCTTCAGTGCTAACATTTTAAACGAAGCCTTATATTCAGCATGTAGAAAACATAAGAAATTATTCCATAACAAATAAGAAAGTAAAATCGTGATGTGAACACTGGATACCGATGTGACTGGGTTTAGAATCACCTACGAGATTGTGAGGCATACCCAGGGACATCTGAGAGGGCTTATGCAGGTTAGCTGTGGCGGGAAGACCAATGGTGAGTAGCCCTGTCCAGATGGATGGGGCCCTGGATGATGTAAAATGTGAAGAATGAAAAAAATAGCGCAGCATCTTTTCCCCTTTCAGCTTTCTGGCCTGCATCACATGGAGGCTCTCATCTTAATTCCTTCCTTCTGCCATGATCTCCTGCCCAAGTATGTGGGACTAAGCCAACCAGGAACCAAACCCTCAAAAACAGTGGTTCTCAAATCTGTGGGTCACAACCCCATTTGGGGTTGCATATCAGATATCCTGAACACCAGATATTTACATTACAATTCACAACAGTAGCAAATTTACAGTTATGAAGTAGCAACAAAGACAATTTTATGCTTGGGGATCACCATAAACATGAGGAACTAACTGTATTAAAAGGGCTGTAGCATTAGGAAGGTTGAGGACCACTGTTCTAAAACCATAAGCCAAGATAAACATACTTCATTAGTTCTATTGGGCATTTTGTTCATAATGACAAGGAAACTAACCTATAACGAAATATTCTAAATCATTTCTAATTTTCTTCAAGGATACAAACTAGATTTTTTTTTAAGGACACTAGCACTAGGTGAAACATATAACTCTGTGGGTATTAAAAGAACTTTATAAAGGTACCAATTTATAAAAGTCACTATAGCTGATGACATAAAGGAATGACCCCCTTCAGATAACTGATTTTCCTAGCCTGTGAAACTTCAGTGACCAACACGTGAACACAAATGTCTTCCTTAGATTCGCCAGAGAAAGAGAAGGAAAAAAAAACTCCTGCAGTTTATCATAAAAAAACTTCTGAAAGGGTCACAGAGTAGGCAGATGAAGCACAGCTGCCCATAATGTCAGCGTCCATGCCCTAGTTTACAAACACAAGCCACAGTGAATTTGTGCTCGATGGAGTGGTGATGTAAACATAAGCCGTTCACCTGCCATTTTTTTCCTAACAGAATTTTTAGGTGCGGCATAAGCCATAAAGAACATCACTCACCTTCAAACAAATCTGCCAAGCGTGACGCCGGGGCACAAACAATTGGTTTGCATCATTTACTGAGTGTCTGCTTAATGCCCTCCATGGCTCTGAGCACCAGGTTTGCTGAAGGGAGCAAAGAGGCCCTCTCTTTTAAACGCAGGAAACTTGACGCCCATAAACTCCACAACATGTTATGAAGATCATAAATTAGGATCAAACTGGCTTCATTCCAAGGATGTACAGATGGTTAACATATCTGAGCTAATCAGAATAATACGCCATATACACAGAACCAAGCCCCTGCATTATAATATTGTCCCAACTGATGCAGAAAAAAAGAAAAAAAAAAACCTTTGACCAAATCCAACACGCCTTTAACATAAAAGCCCTAAATATTCTAGAAATAAGAGGAGGATTCCCCAATATAATCAGGGCTATTTATGACAGACCTACAGTCAGCACCGTACTGAACACAGGAAAAACGGGAAGTTATTTGTATTTTTTTAGAAAGTTCTCACGCTGCTATTTTCCATGTTTTCCTTTTAGGTTTTACAGTTTCCTCGGGTCATGTAAAATTTATTGGGGGAATACAAGAGGAAGATAGAGCTGAGAGGTATTAAAAGGTTGGCTCCATGAGTTGGCAGGGAAGGGGAGAAGGCAGTGATGATGGGAAGTTAATGAGGTTGCCAGGGAGGATGCGCATCAAGAAATGGCCTTATTTGCTAAGCAAATGGCATCACAGGATTAAGCCTATTTCTAAGCCCAGTAATCTTTCCTTTTCCACACAGAATGTTCTAAATCTCCCAGTGGATGCCCGAAATCACAATAGCACCAAGTCACAATGTGCTGTCTTCCCTCTATATGGATACCTTTGACAGAGCTTGACTCCTTGCCTGTCTACAGTGACATGTACAATAACATCTAGATCATACGGTGAAATAATTCCAGCAATATCATGTAATAAAATCCCAGCATGACTACCACTGAACTCTGAGGACGTTATTATATGAAGCAAGGCTTACTTAGACAGAAGAGAACAGCAGAAACGAGAGAGCAGAGAGAGTGATGCCCCTCACCTCTCTCCTCACCGAAACACTAATCTGTATTTGGGTTTAAGTGACCACCCTTTCCGAGGGTATCCTTATCTCAGTGAAGCCACGCCCCATCGATAAACCTAAGGTGCACTTTCTTTTGACCCCTAGACACTCCACCAACCACTGCAGTCCTTGCCACATGTCTTTCTCTTGAGTAGAGTCTTTCAAATCTGTTCTCCTACTCCCTAAAACCCACCTTTCTTACCAATCCTACCTCTAAGTCGTTGGTTTGAAGACCTGCAAATGCCTCAACTAGATTATGGAGATAGCTTTGTGGTTTTTTTTTTTAAATGAACCTCCCCAACCTACCTTTTCTAACTGAAAAATAATGTTAGTCCCCTGCACGAAATCTTTTAATTATATGCCACTGCTTTAAATGATAACGGCAAGCACTAGTTTTTACTTCCTACGATTCTTATTTGCCAAGAAGTTTATGAAGTGTACTTTATGCAAATTACATGGGAAAGTTGGGGTTAGTATGCAGGTGATCAATGTCAGTTCTGTGATTTCTTCCATACAGAGTCTTCATTATTGTGTTTAAGGGTCTCTGGGTTCTAAATCCTACTTGCCAACCCTGACCTCATGCTATAGCCTTTCATATTGTTTTCTAGCTGTTCTTATCCCTAGACTTGTAGCCCCCTCTACCCAGGTTGGATCCTCCTTCATTTCCGGGGTCATGTTCACCCTCAGGCAACACTAGCTACCACATATCAATGGCATAGCCAAAGAGTCGACAATCTTACAATGATCTGGTTGACTGTATCAGATTGTATTTTATAGTGGGTCTCTGTTTATCATCTGTTCCCTTTAATAAATTCAAAGTGTCTAAATGCAAGTACTCTGTTTCTCATAGCAAAAGCCCATATTAAGGCATTGCTTAAAATATTGAAAACAAAGAACCTTACAGGAATGAATTATCACTCAAGAAATGGTCGGTGCACCCAGCACATAAGAAATGGTCAGTCATTAAGGGCAACATTGAATAAATGGGACCTACTAAAACTGAGAAGCTTCTGTAAAGCAAAGGACACTGTCACTAAGACACAAAGGCAACCTACTGACTGGGAGAAGATCTTCACCAACCCCGCAACAGACAAAGGTCTGATCTCCAAAATATATAGAGAACTCAAGAAACTAGACTTTAAAATGCTAATTAACCCAATTAAAAAATGGGGCGCTGAACTGAACAGAGAATTCTCAACAGAAGAAGTTCAAATGACCAAAAGACACTTAAGGTCATGCTCAACCTCCTTAGCGATCAGGGAAATGCAAATCAAAACAACTTTGAGATATCATCTTACACCTGTAAGATTGGCTAAAGTCAAAAACACCAAGGATAGCCTTTGCTGGAGAGGCTGTGGAGGAAGGGGTACCCTCATCCATTGCTGGTGGGAATGCAATCTTGTGCAACCACTGTGGAAGTCAGTGTTTCGGTTTCTCCGGAAATTCGGGATCAACCTACCCCTGGACCCAGCAATACCACTCTTGGGAATTTACCCAAGAGATGCTCTATCTCATGTCAAAAGCATTTGTTCAACTATGTTCATAGCAGTATTATTTGTAATAGCCAGAACCTGGAAACAACCTAGATGCCCTTCAATGGAAGAATGGATGAAGAAAGTATGGAATATATACACACTAGAGTACTACGCTGCGGTAAAAAACAATGACTTCTCGAATTTTGCATGCAAATGGATGGAAATAGAAAACACTATCCTGAGTGAGGTATCCCAGGCCCAAAAAGACGAACATGGGATGTACTCACTCATAATTGGTTTCTAGCCATAAATAGGGTTCATGGAGTCTACAATAGGCGAATCTAAAGAAGCTAAGTAAGAAGGTGAACCCAAGGAAAAACATATAGTTATCCTCTTGGATAAGGGAAGTAGACAAAATTGCCGGGGGGGAAATGGGATCTTGGGGGTGGGGTGGGATGGGGGTTAGGGGAGATGGGGAGAGAAAAGGTAGAAGGGAAGGAGGGTGGACTTGGGGAAACAGGAGGATCGGGATAAAGGAAGGTTGGATAGGGGAGCACGGAACCACAATTCTTAGTTAAGGGACCCACTTTAGGGTGGGCAGGAGACTTGACCCTAGAGGGGCTCCCAGGTGCCCAAGCTGAGGTCCCCAGTTAGTTCCCTGGGCAGCTGAGGATAGGGAACCTGAAATGACCCTACCCTAGAGCAATACTGACGAATATATTGCATACCATCCTAGAACTTACATCTGGCGATGGATGGAGATAGAGACAGAGACCCACACTGGAGCACTGGACTGAGCTCCCAAGGTCCCAATGAGGAGCAGAAGGAGTGAGAACATGAGCAAAGATGTCGGGACCACGAGGAGTGCACCCACCCACTGAGACAGTGGAGATGATCTACTGCGAGCTCACCAAGGCCACCTGGACTGTTACCAGAAAAAGCATGGGATAAAACTGGACTCTCGGAACATGGCGAACAATGAGGGCTGATGAGACGCCAAGGACAATGGCACGCGGTTTTGATCCTATGCCATGTGCTGGCTTGGTGGGAGCCTAGCCAGTCTGGATGTTCACCTTCCTAGATATGGATGGAGGGGGGAGGACCTAGGACGTACCACAGGGCAGGGAACCTTGACAGCTCTCTGGACTGGAAAGGGAGGGGGAGAGGAGTGGGGGGAAGGGGAGAGGGGTGGGAGGAGGGGGAGAAGAGTGGGAGGAGGGGGAGAAGAGTGGGAGGAGGGGGAGGGAAATGGGAGGCTGGTGGGAGGAGGTGGAAATTTGTTTTTTTTTTTCTCTTTTCTTTATCCTCCTTTTATCAATAAAAAAATAAAAAAATAAAAAAATAAAAAAAAAAAGAAATGGTCAGTGCAACCAATACATGGGGGGGTCACACAATGATACAAGAAGCCTAACTGGACCCACTTTAAGCAATGAAGGTTTTTGCACAAGTAACTTACTGCTGCAATGCAAGAGAGTCCTTGGAGGTTTTCAAACAGAGGGTGGGCAAATTGATGTTTTGAAAAAATAAAGAGTAGAATGTGATAAGGGGTAAGAGGTTGGGGACAAAGAAGAAAAAGTCCACAGGAAGCTTTGGGAAGCAAATATTCACACCAAGAGAAGCTGATTTTCATAAGCTAACAAACAACCTCCTTCACTGCTCCCTGTTCTCACTGTTTCCTGTTAATTCCTTCCACATAAATCCTTTTATTATAGTTTGTTATCATCTGAAAAATTAGCATGGAAAAGGAAATTACGTCTAAAGCTTAACAGTAGGTCAAAGACGAAGGTTCCAAGAACAGCCATGTAAACGAAGACTGCCCCCCTTAAAAATAGAGGAAGAGCAGGGAAGGCAGGTGGTGGATACTGAGTAGAGAAGACAGAGAGGGAGAAATGGGCCAAAGTGCAATAGGGGCTTCATTCCAGGTACTTCGGAGCAGACCCATCGTCCACAGTACGACCCGGGGAGATCCAGATTGGACCATTGGACCACTCGCTATCCGTTCACAAAAAGTACTCAACAGGCTTTGGTGTGAATGCTCTTTACAAAGTCCACCTCAAGTTCCTGTTTCTTCTTCTCTGAGAACTACCTTCTGGTGGTATCCCCATGTAATGGACGAATTGGCCCACCTCTGAGGGTCTACCCTCATGACCTAATCACATTCTAAATGTCTGACACCCTAATACAATCACTTTATGTCTATGACATCTACTTAAGAAGACTGTGGGAGCCGGGTGGTGGTGGCACATGCCTTTAATCCCAACAGAGGCAGAGGGAGGTGGATCTCTGTGAGTCTGAGGCTAGCCTGGACTATAAGAGCTAGTTCCAAGACAGCTAAGGAAAAAAAAAAAACCCAACAACAAAAAACACCACTGTGGGAACACAAGCATCAAGTAAATGCTGGGCTTGGCTGCAGTCCCCTCTGTATTGGAGAAGGGAGACAATGCCTGAGGCTGAGAGTTGATCAGTTGTTTCAATACAGATCTTTTGCATGGAGCTTTTAAGGGTTTGTATTTTTACATATAATATATAAAATTTTTATTTTTATTTTTCTGTTCTCCAGCATACTTTTCATTTATATTTAAGAAACATATAATATGCATATGTATGTGAAAATGTGAAATAATATGCATATATTATATATATAGGGGATTGGTATGAATACATGTCACACACGTAATTTAAAAAAACAGAAACAAAAACAAAACCTAGCTCACAGTCAAGCATTATATGGTGACCCGTGATGTTAGGGCTCCATCTTTTAGCAAAGAAGTACAATTCCCCTGACTGCTTCATTTGTTACTAACATGTTGCTAATAAACACTTTGTTTTAAATTGAAACGACAAAGTTGTAGTAAAGTCATCAAATTAGTATCATGATAACTCTTAATTGATCAATATGATAGCTGTATCTACCACAATGGCAAAACCTCAAAATCATTTAGGATCTGTTCTCTCTTTCATACTGACATGCCTAAATACCGTATTTATATATTTGGTAGTAATGGTTTTACATGGGGAAACATTGCCAAATCAACCTTTATAACATAAAACAGTAAGAAAGGCAAACCTTCTGTGAAAATCTATGAAACTTTCCTTTCACACAGTGATTCATGGGGGCTCTATAAAAATCCTCTCAAAAGATTAGAACCCAACCACCTTACAAAGTGTGTGAGAGAGAGAGAAAAGGAGAGGTGTGTGTGTGTGAGAGAGAGACAGTTCATATTCTCAGCAAGGAGACCGCACAGAAGGGATAAAACAATGGTGTGGAAAGTTCCCATCCTCTCCAGTTGGACTCTGTTGTGGAGTTATTGCTTCCATGTGTTTAAAAAAAGAGAAAAAAAAAGGGGGAGAGAGAACGAAACCTTTAAGGAACCACAATCCCTAAAATTATTGGCGCCCTTATTGAGTATTGAATCCAGAGGGAGGATAAAACTATCCTTTATGGTCACACAATTAGATCAGAGTCAAGGATCTGTCGTTATGGGACTGCGCGGGAAGCTAAGAGTAAAGGTTGATTTCCAGGAAGTTGACAGGAATCGCACTAGGCATCCAATGCTCTGACAGTTCCTCAGACTACAGGGTCTTAACATTTAAATGTGTAATTACTCTGCTGGACACCAGATTCACAAATATTTAATATAACCTAATTTGGGGGGGGATTAAAGAGATGAAGTTAATGCTTTTTTTCGAACAGTAAATATACTGTTTTTTGAAAATCTGTGGTTATACAAAGCTGAGGAACATAAGCACGACATAAAACTCATTTTCTGAAAACAACGAAATCGTGGCTCCATGTCACAATGAAGAGGGTCAATGAATTACCTAAAATATATTGTCTTTGCACTTTTTTACGTGCCGGGATTAAATGTAAGATAGCCGGGCTTTGAGGTTTAGTGTGTGTCAAAGGAAAGGCAAGGGCGGAAAAGTTCCCGCATCCCAAAGTGAGAACAGATGGGGATGTAGAATTGGATGGAAGGAGACAGTGATGTTCTGAAGGAAGGACCACGAAATCTCTCCCAGAGGGTAAGAAGCATACCAGACCTCAGCTTCTGCCTCCTACTTAACTTCCAAATTAAATGCAATATTCTTGAATAAATATTTTCCTTTAATTCTTATCAGCGTTTTTCGTTACATAGAAATTTTAGAAGAGACGATTAATAAATGTGTGGAGGATTTCTATAGACTCAACATAAGGCCGTCATTTCTCTGAATTTAGCATTATTACACAATAAAATTATTTAAAATAATGTCCTATATGAGGAAGAAGAAACAACTCTAAAGAGATTGAAGATGTGGACTCCAAACATCTTGCCTGATCGAAAAGCCATCTGCTATAAATTAAAGTTGTGTAAATAAATTAGGACTATATTTTATATTCATTCTTCTCATATTTTATTTCTATAAGTAAACTAATCTTTCCATAGTAATGCCAACAATACCATGATACTGTTAAGGTGTTCTTCTGTCAGATATTTAATTTTTGTAGCATACACTGATGTTTCTAATAATATCAATTATAAAACTTGAGTTATTTTTTGTGATATGAAATTCTCGGTTTTCTTTTTTACTATGGGTGATAAATAAAATATAAATAAAACATGTTCAGATTTCTAAGAGTTTTCATATTTCTGCATATTTAAAAACAGTAATTTTACTATTTTATAATTACTCTCTTAAGGCATGGTTTTGTAAGAAATTTTAAAGAATTGGCCATGAGTTTATAAAAAGCTGCCACGTATGTTCCACATCATAACATGTGATGCAATGCTGTAACTTAAACATTTTATAGAAAACTTAAGATTCTTTGATACAGTGAGAGCCGGACACTTTAGCGCGGAGTGACCAAACCCAGAGTTCATTATTGTCTGCAGTCTCAAGCGGCGTCCCCTAACAATAGCGAAAATGCTTTCCTTCTTCTTCTGCCCAGAAAGTTGACTTTCAATACCATAACCCTATTTCATCCTTCCTAACCTTACAAGGTCCAAACATCAAAAAGAAACGCAGGCGTATGAATCACGCCACGTGTTGAAAGCTGCTTTAACTCACTGCGGTGACTTCATTTAAAACAACCCACAGCACCAGCAACCTGATCCCGGTTTCCCAGGCAGGAGGCTGAAGAGCGTCCACCCCATATAGCTGCATAAAACAATTGTAAAACCACTCCGACTTATTTTTACACTTGATCTTAGCCAAAAGGCTGAGAGCAATTCGACTTGTTTTTAAACATTACTCTGAAAAAGGAAAAAGTGCACATCTCTAGCTTCCTTTTTTTAAATCTTCTTTACCAATAAATAGGTGAAAACAATAAAAGGCAAACGCACTCATTAAGACTTATTTAGATTCATTTTCTGTATTCTGTGTTTATGCAAATAAAGCTTGAATTAAGACAAAACAAAATTCTAATTACCTAAACCATTAAATACAAATCCCTTATAAACTGATCAATATTACCAAATAAACCTTGTCGTTCACTAGTTAAATAATTTCTCTGTAAAAACAGACGATTTTATAATGAATTCAAAATTTCTATGTTCCTCTTGGGACTGATGAACTCTCAGAAAAGATTGCATATTTATTCTCTGAACATTGACTCAAAATTTCTGGGCTAGTTCGAGATCTTTCCTGTCTTTATAAACCTGTCAGTCAAAGCATTTTAGTGACAAACAGGCATCTGGTGAAAAGGGAACCAATGGAGGTTATTAATTTTCAGGTGCCTCTGAACACCTAAGGAGCTGGGGTCAATCTGTGAGTGCCGGGGTGTGGTGTAAGCTGCCTTGTCTTGGGGCGTTCATGCTATGATACAAATATGATTGCACCATGGGTTACTCTCTCTGTCAACTTTCACCACCGTGAATCATCCCACATTTTCCGGACCCTAACTGCGACACATTCTTCGTGATTTGGGGGGCTGGCAAGCTGCAATGGCCATGTTTTTAAACTCCTAACCCTATGTTTCTGAAATAAAAATTTGCTAATGTATTCTTGGGGCTGGAGAATCCTTTTTCCATAAACATGAAACCACATATTATTCAAAATAAGGAGACACCAGATTAGATCATCTAAGTCCATTCCAGTACTAAAACTGTATTAGATCCTACGGCCGCCGACCAATAGAGATCACATTTTAAAAGCAAGCTCGGAGGAAGAAATCTTTCCAAAGACACACAAATTCCAAGTTCCACTACCTTCTAGTAGTTTTCCTTGTACAATTATATGCAAATTACATTTGGTATAAGCCATGAGCTTATTATCCAAGCAGTGGGTTTGTCAGGGTTCCTATCGGCGGCAATCGTTCTGTTCCCGGAGGCTTCAGTACACTACAGAGTTATCAGGAGTCAGAAAATCCAGTTTCTTTTGCCAGTTCTGCCTCTGGCTGGAAACAACATCTTGGTATAACAGTGATTATTCCTGCAGCCTTATTTTAAAAAGATTTGGTACACTATATCACTCAATAATCAGTGTATAGTGCAAACCGAGTATTCATGACACTTAAATGGTATTAAGTAAACAGGAAAACAAAACATTGACAAAACTCAAATATTCACTTTTTCCAACCTTACAGTAACTATAGATGACAAACAGCTTCATTTCCACTGAATACAGCTATTATTAAGATTTATTTTTAGAATATTTTGTTCAAATCTGTTTCACAGTATTCTTTTAAAAGAATCTATGTAATTTAACTAACTAGCACATAAACTATTTTATTGGAAAAAGTCATTTGCTGATTAAAAATTTAAAATGAATTTGCAGCATTATTCTTTCACTGTAACTTCTATGAAACTATAACCCTTATGCATTTTCTACAGAGACGTATTTTCATAATTAAAGAATCATGGTATCAGAAAAGAGAAGAAAGGCATTTAAAATATATAAACATATTCTGAGTTTAAAATGCACATGGTATACATTTTAAGTACTTTTAAATTTAAAACATAAGGAAAAATATAATTCCTTCACATTGTACATATTTATGATATATATATACACACACACACACACACACACACACACACACACACACAAATAGAAAGATTTTAAGTGTAAATCCCCTTCAAATGAAGTTTATGGGGCTTTTCCCTGTTACCGGTATCTTAAGTGAACATTTTAAAATGAAAGTATTTATATTATTCCTCGAGTACTTCTGACAACACCCCACAAATTGATTACTAAATAGACTGATATATACTTTTTGAGATTAGCTGCTTTTGACAGGTTCAAGGGTGAGTACTATAAATTTCTAAGATGACTTTCAGAAACAACTTATTTCAGAACAGCATTAAATTTTATTCCGAGGAAGACTGGGCTGATATGGAAAAGAGGTCCCTTTTCCTGTTAAGGTAGCAAATACGACTTATTTTATTAATCTCAAGTTTTTCTTTTTTCCATAAAAGATTTTTCCACTGTGATTAATTTAAATTTTCTTCTTTGGAGATACAATCTCACCATGAGTTGAGGGACGGTACAGTCCTGATGGGAGGAAATGCCCATCTTCCAAAAGTTCATACTTTGGAATTTGGCGATAAGCAAGCTTTCCTTCTGGAGCAGATGCACACAACTGCACAGATGTTACAGTTGGCGCCGGGTTACTCTACCTGGACCGTGGAGCTGATCTCGGAAGCAAAGCCGCCTGTCAATGGAGCCTCGTGACTGATCAGCAGTCGCCCTGTTTTGATCACAGACTGTGAGAGACAAAAGTGGAACATGATGTTGAAGAGAATACATATTTTAAGCATATGATGGCATTTTAATTCACTCATAAAAACAAACTGCTTAAATTCTGTAAATAAAAAGCAGTAAGTTGATTTTATGCTTAGTAAGTTACTACAAATGGCTTTCAATTGGGTGGGCTTTTATTCTGTCAAGAAATTTTAATGTAGCTTATAATCTTAGCATGAAAGAAAAATTAGATTTATAACTCCATGTAGTATATAATTTAAAACGCATGCCTTTTGTTTTTTTTGTTGTTATAAGTGGATAACTGCTTCATAAGTCCGTATCTTGGTCTGATTTTTCCATCTTTTTTACTTTAAGACTCGAAATGCTTTTTTGGTTGGGGGCATATGACATGCAATTACAGACAATAGTCTTAAGAAATACTGGTTGTGGAAAAGGGAAAACACAGAAACAACATGAAAACACCATTGTGAGGAAAAAGACAAGCCAGTGCAACCTTGAGGGACTTGCAGTAGCAAACCACTCTGAAAATGAGGGCTTACTGCCGTCTTCATAGTGAGCACTGAAATCTGGTTCATGACCCCGGTGCCACTTCAACACAAAAGTGTCACAATGATGTAATCTCAGTGGCTCACGATAGACTAGGTACAAACAAGTCAAAGGGTGTGGCTACAATATCACAGCAGGATGCCGGCTGTGTTGGGAGGAAAAACGACTGAAATAGACAAGTTATTGCTTAAGATACATTAAACCATATTAACAGAGAAGAGGTGAGTTCTTCTCTAAATTGCTATCAATGCTACTGCCCCGTTTTTAAAAAACTTATTTTATTAATTATATGAAATCTTCAAGCAAAAGATAATATATGTCTAAAAGAAAAGATTTCACTCAATCTGGGCAATTCTAGTTTAGACTTCAAAGAGAGTAGCAGCAGCCTCAGCCAGCAGGTGTTAAGCCTCAAGACCTGGGCAGGCCCCACAACCAAAATAAATCACTGTAGTTATTAAGTAGTGACTTAAGAACATGAAAAGGTAAGAATACCATTAAAAAACAAAAACAAAACCAACCAAACAAAAACTACCACCTCCGGTGATTTGACAACCTGAAGAACTGGCATTTGACTTTCGACGGATGCGGTAATTTGACATTTTTAAAGATCACAAATTACTTCAATGTGCCACGCTAGAAACGGTAACATACAAACATTCTATAATCAAGGTAAAAAAATAAGTGTTTTCAAAATATCCTCTAAGAGATTTTTCTGTCTTGGTTAAACAGCTTGAACAATCCATTTGCCCAGCAGATCTCTGTGAAAGCTCAGCCACGTAGAACAGTGCCGGTATAACACGACCAGTGAAGCAGCTAATGCCACCCAAGCTAAATGGTGTAGATTGATGTCTAAGAGGTCAGAAGGACAGGCTTCTCTAAACATGCTGCTCTTATCCGACAACTCATACAATGTGCTAGTCCTTTGTAACTCAGGTTTGGACCTATCCAAATGACAACATTTAGAATGAATATTGAAATCCAATAAGCAATCAGGGCAGACAGTCCATGGTTCCAGCAACCTAAAGAACCAAAACTCTAGATGGGGAAAAGAGGGGGAGAAGAGATAGAAAGAAAGAAAGAAAGAAAGAAAGGAAGGAAGGAAGGAAGGAAGGAAGGAAGGAAGGAAGGAGGGTGGATGGATGGATAGATAGATAGATAGATAGATAAATAGATAGATAGATAGATACTTTCCAACTCTGACAGTTCAAGCAGTATACAGAACCAAGACCTTCTGAGCATTGCTCGGGAGGAAAATGGCTACACAGATGGAGGTCCACACCATAGAGTACTCTGGAGCCATAGACAAATTGGACAACATGGAAAGATGTCCAAAGGTAATTAGAAAAACAAGCAACTTGAAGGATGACAGCTCATTTTTGTGAAAGCTGATGAGACATACCCTTTTAAACATATATATTATTACAAATATTCCTTCTATGTGATCACAAATTGTTTCTCCTAAAAAATGGTTGTTAAGGGGGCACAGGCAAGGGATTTTAAACATTATCTCACATTATTGAAAGCATTCTCCGTAAGACTTAATTTAAAAAAAAGAAAGAAAAGCTCAAAAATTAGTGCTAAATTGACAAATCACTATGCTCATAATCTCAAGAAGCAGAACTATTTTAAATAGTATCTTAGGATTTCCTTCAAAAATAGAAGAACCCTTGGACTGTAGAAGCAAATAGTCACAATAATACCACTGGAAGGCAGCCACTACCTGCCACCGCCATGCAGATCTGTCCATGCAGAACCTTTACGGTGCTCCTTGCTGAGACTTCAAGACAATGGACCTCAGACAGAATGATAAATAACCCATTGGTGTGAGAAGGCCAAGCCTGATATCTCTGTCTGTGCCTAACACAGTAATATGCTGTCGTTCTCAGATATCGAATACTGCTATCAGAACTGTAGAATAAAGTTCAGAAATTCCTGAAATACCAAAAACTAGAGGCAGATGAAACAGAATGCAACCTTACTCTGGATGTGTGGAGATGAGCGCTTGCACTCATACAAGTCAAAGAGAGCATGCAAAGAAGAGGTCTACAAAAGTAATTATTAGAACCACGAGTATTATAGACACTACTAGGGCCCCTGCTCTGAGCCACAGATTTTGTGTCCACTATTTTATTTAATTTGGAAAGTTCTCAAGTTTCCTTTTTTATGCTTAAAAATATCTGTGATCCCTGAAAAGCATTTCCGTGTATAAGATAAAGAAGATACACTGTTATTTTCATCCATGGTCTCTAGGAATTAATATCTATTTGATTGTCTGAATATCATCCAATCATTTCATGAGGCAGAACAGAAACTCAATGTGGCATATGCTTTTCATCCTTCACGTTTTCAATTTGCTAACACTCGTAAGCTTTTTTTCTATTCCATTTTATTATTTTCTACTTTATTAATATTTTAATCAATATTAAGATCACTCCAGATTTATGAAGCAGAATTCTATTATTTGTGGTTCAATTAAACATCTGTGAAAATCAAGTTTAGTTTTCAGTGATTATAAACACACCTAGTCAAACTTTAAAGCATACAAGTGCCTAGAAATCTCTTCACAAAGTTGGCACTTTCCTGAACTCCCTTAAAATAAGTATGGAAGTTGCTATTAGCTTTTTAATAATATAAAACAATAGATATAAATGTTAATACTTTGTTCTAAAGAAAGAGATACTTAAAGTTTTAAGCTGTCAAGTTCCCATCTGAGAGAAGTACTTCTTTTTTTTAAAAAAAAAAGTATTTAAACAACTTTTTAATATGAAAGCTAAATCAATCAAAGCCAGGAAAAATCACATAGGCTGGATTTTCCAGTTCCTGACTCCTCAACTTTTTACCACTAAGAACTGCCCCTGGATTATGGTCTGTGGCACATGGGGCATCGCTGAGTCAGAGGTGACAAATGGCACCAGCGAAGGCTAAGCCAATTAAATTCAGGACAGTGAAAAGCTTCTCTGCGCTTTTCTCCATATTCCTTGCCTGTTAAAACCTTAAAGCTGCCCCCCCCCCACACACACACAAAAGGTTACTGACCACTTCAAGGACCTTCCACCAGACACCAGCAGCCTCCCATCACAGGGGAGGCAAGCAAAATGGGGACATGGAAGGACACAGATAAATGTTGATGGAGCCTGGTTAGGGATGTATGACTTTTCCTCCACCTGCTACGCTCGACCTAAGCATCTATAGGAATGGTGAAAAGCTAAGCTTATCTATCTATATATGACAGCTAACACAATTGATCTGAATACGGGAGACACTCCAAGCAAGCCAGATCAAACTCTACGAAAACAAATGTTTAAAGATATTGCATATGTCATCTTTGTACATTTATACTATCACAAAATTCATTTTAAAGTAACATAAAAATACACTTCAGCACACCCTGCAAGGGTTTGAAGTAAAACTCCAAATTAATGGAATCTTAGCATAGCTTTTATCTGTTGATTTCGAGCAATTTCTAGCTGTTCGAGTAAAGCATAAAATTCGTACCTATACACAGGGTCCCTGGGAGGTGTCATACATGCCGGCTAAGGTCACTTCAGCGTAAGATACCAATCACTGCAGAGCTAAGTTGTACTCCGCGAAAATGGTCACGCAGACGCTGGCTGCCCAAATGCTGGACATATGTTTTAGTGAATGTAGCCTTTAAAGATTTAACGCAATCCAACCGGGAAAACTATTAAGCTGCCATTCCAGGAGAAAATGATACAGACAGGCAGACCATTAAGCTTATATATGCTTGGAAATACAACACCAGCATTCAGAACAATGTGTGTGTGTGTGTGTGTGTGTGTGTTACTTCTTATTCAAAATCTATAGCAACACTTCTCCCTAGAGACAGCTCAATCCTTACCAGTACCAAGGTGAGCAAGATATTCAAGTTGGCAAGATGCAATAAGAATATAATATTCTGGATAGGGAATTCATCAGTTTCTATCAGAGTATATAGATGAGGGCAGCAAATGAACCACCAAAGCCAGCCTTCCCCGGTCATCACAGCAATTGGCAGAGTCACAACTCACATCTCACTTATGGAACACGTTACTCAGCAATTACACAATCTAGAATTTGTCAAGGACACGGTATCGATGAGCTTCAAATATCAATGGGAATGAATTAGGTAAGAATTTTGAAACATTTTCATGTGTAGTAGCCAAACACATCTCACAGAAAAAAAAAACAACCCACAATTAGTCACAGGCTGAGAAATGTATCACTGGATGCCTGGAAACCAGTATTTATCAGCATGCCTGCTGCACACGACTGGCCCGCTGGCCAGGGTTCCACTGGAGAAATACCAGCACTAAAAAGAGCCGTCGAGCGCTCCGGGGAGAGTTCTGAAAAGTCCATTTTGGCAAAGATAGTGCTGGCAGGGTTACAAATATTTAATAGTGTAGGAAAGTAGTGTAAACGGAGACAAACTGAATCCTTGTGGCTTTGTCACCCCTGTGGGAAGGGAGGTAAAGGACCGAGCAGAAAACAATAGCGGCGGAATGACACGCAGGGGGGGAAGACACGAGCATGCTCCCCCTTCCATGAACTGCTGTGAAATTCTCAGATACTCTCCTTGGTTCGCACTTTCCTCCATGATTTTGAAAATCATAATGGAAATCCCAAAGAACTTTAGAAAATCGACTCCGACAAAATGACGAGTGTCCATGATTCTAAAAGCTACTTCCCAATACTCGGAGTCAGCCTGCTGGGGCCGGCCAGCCTTTGCCTCTTCCCTTTGCTTTTACATTGATTGCCCTCTAAGCCCCAAGCATATGAGCCTCCGCCCTCACGTGAGAACGTGAGCCTTGTTCTTCTACCTCTGCCTCTGCCCTCTCCTGAGAACCATCTCTCCAACTCTGCCTGGTCCCCACAACAAGCTGGACGGCCTCTGGCTGTAAACTCCACGGTACTATTATTTCAGATTATTATCAGATTTTCCCATCTGACAATGCTAGGACCTTTCATAAATTCTAAACCAGAATATAGGGCGAGCCTCAAAGAACAGGACCCAGGCGGCACAAATTGCTACCTCCCTCTTTAAAACATCACTTTACTTTGCAACCCCCTGCAGCTGTCCTACCCAGCACAGCAAGGTCTCAACACAAGGCAGAACATAGTGCATAGCACACACATTATGTATTCAACTAGGCTGATACGCTCATCTCATGTTGCTCGGAAAGACATAACATCTATTTTTAAAGTATAGCAGTTTAAATTCTTATTTAAGTGGGTCTTTTTGTTTTTGTTTTGTTTTGTCTTTTATTTTTGAGAAATGTTCTTTTTTATTGAGGGAGAAGCTCTATTCTACCTCCTCCAGCAAATACTAACTCACTCATTCACCACTATGAAATTCAGTATGCAATAATCTGTCTCTAACAAAAATATGTAACACACAGCAGCTGCTGGGTTTAAGGGTGTTCCGCACATTGTACTGTGTTGATTTTAAGGATATAAGCAGGTGACTCCCACTCTGAGCCTCCAGTTGTCTAATCTCATAGCAAGGATCCCTGTTATTATAAGAGCAGCGAAAGAGAACCCTGAAAACAAACCTCCAAAGGTCCTAATCCTAGAAAACTAATGACCAAGCCACCCCACCTACCTTTCCTGCTCCAAGCAAAATACATTTTCTGGTGTTATGCACCTTTTTATAAATGCACAATTATAGCCAAGAGACAAACATAGGGTTGGTACTAAACACAAGTTTTCTTCTTCCAGTTGACAAAAGATGGCTACGAGGTAAAGGTACTGGACTAGACTAGTGGATGTCTTCAGACATGCAGTTAAGTGTGGGGAGATATGTAAGTACTGTGGCTTTAAAGTGTTTTCTTTTTTTTAATTATTTATTTATTTATTTATTAAAGATTTCTGCCTCCTCCCCACCACCGCCTCTCATTTCCCTCCCTCTCCCAATCAAGTCCCCCTCCCTCGTCAGCCCAAAGAGCAATCAGGGTTCCCTGCCCTCTGGGAAGTCCAAGGACCACCCACCTCCATCCAGGTCTAGTAAGGTGAGCATCCAAACTGCCTAGGCTCCCCCAAAGCCAGTATGTGCAGTAGGATCAAAAACCCATTGCCTTTGTTCTTGAGTTCTCAGTAGTCTTCATTGTCCGCTATGTTCAGCGAGTCTGGTTTTATCCCATGCTTTTTCAGACCCAGGCCAGCTGGCCTTGGTGAGTTCCCGATAGAACATCTCCATTGTCTCAGTGTGTTTTCTTGTAGTACACCTGCCCTGTTTGCTTAAACATCATACAAAGCTTAATCAAATCTAAGGAACAACATTTTCTTTTTTCTACCAAAATAACTCTTCCAAGCCTGAAGCAGCAGCTTCGTGTTCTCTTGCACCTTCATTCTGATCGTGCTCCTATCATTTTCTCGGTAGGGTTTGAAAACAGGCTGAACTTGAATGCAAGAGATCTGCCTGCCCCTGCCCTCTGCCCTCTGCCCTCTGCCCTCTGCCCCCTGCCCTCTGCCCCTGCCCTCTGCCCCTGCCCTCTGTCCCTGCCCTCTGCCCCTGCCCTCTGCCCTCTGCCCCTGCCCTCTGCCTCCCCAGAAGCAGACTGGCTGGATTGTATCATAAGCCTCTACTTAATATGCTGCGCCATTTCACATATCCACTAAGAAGGACATGAATTCTAATCCCAATGCTTGCTGTCTTCTGCATTTTTATTGCAGTCATACTAATAAGGTTATACCTACTTTTGGTCTGGTTGGCATTTCCCTAAAAATTAAAGGTGTTGGCCATCTTTTCTTACGTTTAATGGGCATTTGTATACACTCCTTGGAAAAATATTTATTCAAGTCCCTTGTCTCTCCTTTTTAACCACCAGGCTTTTTTTTTTCCTGTTAATACTGAAGACTTCCATACATGTGATTTTTTTTTAAACTGGTCCCTTTGGGGACTGTAAGCAAACTGCTTCAGATGAGGCCACCCTGATAAAAATAAAAAGCCTCAACTGTCCACATGCCCTCTATCCCTAAACATCTGTCATCTACTCTAGTTTCTTCACCACTTTCAAACAAAGACAAATAACGTTTCCTCTAATGTCTCCAATATTCATCTTTTCCCCATGTTGAATGTCCATGACAGCCCTTCCCTCCTGAAAATCATCACCAGAAAACCAGCTACTCAAAATCTCAGTCGTAACAAACAACCAGTGTCCACTGCCCATAAAAACAGTGCAAGCTTATTCCACAGCACAGACCCCACCGAGCCTCAGGTCTGTTCCACACAGTGTCAGTAACCAGAGATACTGAATGTCAATCAGGAAAGCTTAGAACATCAGCGTAAACAAGAAAACCACTTTCCTCACCATTTTGTTTACGTAGGATATAATTTCTCAATAAACTTTTAATGTTGTATAAATTCCAAGGGTCACTAGTTCACACCAAAACATCCTGAGTCATGAGCTACTACCAGGGAAAGCAAGCAAATTAACTCAGGTCCCCAAAGAGTTATTACTTCAATTGCCACAGCCTCCTAGCGGAAAAGATTCCCTCAAAACAAATAATTTTAAAGACTGTTTTAAGAAATAGTAGATAAAATGGAAAGAAAGAATGCGATTAAAATGAAGTTCATTTTTTCAGAAATTCTTTGAAGACTTTGAATTTCAACACTTTTGTCCTTTTCTAAAATAACGGCAAAAAAAAAATCTATTTTTCTCTCCTTAAAACAACAACAATTACTAATGTCTTCTCTTTGCAATTCGTATTTCCCCATTTGGCAAACTCCTCTCACGTGTTGACAATGGGGAAATACTGTGTCTGGCCATCATAAGAATGATAACTGGTAGAAACTGACATCATCCATTGTGCTCCCAGCTTAACCTGAAAACTAAGAAAGAGACCCAAACCCAAACCAAGGCGTCAGCCAGTTACATTTTACATGGTTGTTCGAAGCATGTATCAAGGGTACAATTTTCCCAGAAGCCAGCTGGTTGCCTACCAAGGTAATACTTCTCCACGAAATGATCAAAAGTATAAACACGGCTACACTTCGGCATCACCATGGATAAACGGTTTCATTTCCTAAAATGTGATCCAACTCTATTAGGAGAAATGGATTTTTAGTGCATTACAAAATGAAAATCATGTGTACTTCATAATCCATGGTCAAGGGTTTTTTTCTTCTGGGTCTTTCTTGGATGCAGACAGTGTTATAGGAAAACTTCAAGAATATTTCAGCAAAATTACAAACTGAGTATATATAACAAAGATGGTATCAGAGTAAACTACAAAACCTTCATATTTTCATTAAAACCAAGATCACTGAAGTCAACTAACTGAAGTTAATACAACAGGACGACTCAGAAAAAGGATCCCATCAGAGACGGAGTGTCGTGTGCCCACAGAACACTCACCTACTGCTTGGAAAGGAAGGTAAAAAACACAGAGGCATGCAAACTCCAAGGACAAGAATTATAGCCTCAAAACTCAATGTCCCTGGAATATCAGTACTATCTGACAACGATAGCTATCAAGATGATTGGGCATTTTTAATCAGTTTATAAGTCTAAATTTTTTCAGGAATTTTTACTTCCTGCAGAGTCAATACTTTCCTGCTTGATTTCTAACTCTCTAGTTATAAGATTTTTGTGAGCAGGGACTGGTAGAAATGTTCAAAGAAGACAGTCTTCCTTCATCGCTTTCCATAAGAACTGATCAGAAAGAGGGAAGTCCTTCCTGGTGCTGGAAACCTAGCCAACTCCCCAGGACTAGTAAGGTCATGGCTCTCGGAGGAGAACCTACAAGTGCCCTTGTACTAAGCCAGCATAATACCCCTAACCACATTCAAAATATTTGCCCTTTTACCCACAGAGAAGTGTAGTTCTCCCCACTCATCAAGAAATTGTTTCTTTGCAACAGATGGAGACCATTACAAAAACCCACATCCAATCAAAATGTAGAGCTGTGGAGCCCAGTCCCAATGGGTGTTTCTGAAACCCTACTCCTGCACCTAAGGCTCAGAGGACACTGGAGTAAAGAGATAAGCTGTAAGCTTTAAGAGCCAGAGGGAGGTTTCTGTGAGAAAGTCTCCTGAAATATCAAAAGCTAAGCCATCAAGTCTCTCCAACATGGTTGCCTAAAAACGACTCAACAAGAAAGCAAGCAAAGACATGCTACCATGAACAGGGAAAAGTTCATGAGTGGTGCGGGATAATTGTCTGTATTCTGTCAATCATCAGGTTTTAAATAAATGCTGATTGGCCAGGCAGGAAGTATAGGTGGGAAAACCAAACAGGAAGTAGAGGTGGAGCAAAGAAAACAGGAGTATTCTGGGAAGCAGGAAGCTCCCTTTGCCAGTTCTGCCCAGACTACCAAAAAATCAGGATGTGACCTACCACGCTGAAAAAGGTACTGAGCCATGTGGCTAACATAGATAAGAAAAATGGGTTAATATACATTATAAGAACTAATACAAAGCCTGAGCTAATGGGCCAGTTTATCATTAATATAGACCCCTCTGTGTGATTTTCTCTGGGACTAAAACTCTGGGGGACCAGGCGGTACAGAAACCCCAACAAGCTCGGCCCTCATGTTACACACGAGGACTCAACCCTAGGGGGGAAAGCTATAAGCAACTAAGGAATACTGGAGAGAAATAGTCTTCCATAGGGAAAACACACCAACTGATTATCCAATACTAAATGGTAAGCCCTGAAAACTTAAACACAAAAGTAGCATTACATGAGCAGAACAGGTTGTACTTATCTATTCAGAAATATAAACAAACACACAAAAAAGAAACACCACACAGATACATCACATAATACACCACATTTATTTGTAACAATGATTAAAGAAAAATATTGGGGGAGGCTGCTTGTTTGTTTCCCAGCTACCCAGACTCCTGAAATAACCACAAAGAAAGTATATTATTTGCAATACTGTTGGACGAATAGCTTAAGCATATTGCAAGCTAGCTCTTACATCCAGAATTAACCCATTTCCATTATTTTATATTTTACTATGAGGGTTGTGACCTACTGGCAAAATTCCAGCTAGCAGCTCGCAACTTTCCCCTCTGGCAGCTACATGGCATCTAGCAACTCCGCCTTCTTTCTCTCAGCATTCAGTTTAGTTTTCCTTGCCTAGCTCTATTCTGTCCTATCACAGGCCAAAACAGCTTCTTCATTCATTAACCAATATATTAGCCCATTATTCTTGTCTATGTTAGCCACATGGCTCGGTACCTTATTCATTCAATCTTACAGCTTATCTCCCTTTATTCCAGTGTCCCCTGAGCCTTAGGTGCAGGAGTAGGGTTGCAAATACATCTGTTGGGACTGGGCTCCACAACTTCTTCATTCATTAACACATATGCAGAAGAACTTCCCACACCAGAAAAAGAGGCCACGAATTTGAAAGAAAGCAAGTGAGTGGGTACATGAGGAGGATTTGAAGGAGGAAAGGGGAGGGGAAATTATGTAATTATAATCTAAAAAAATCGCTTCAATGTCATTGATGAATTTGAAAGAAAGTCAGAGATATTTCAGACAACCCAACCAAGTACTTTGAATGCTTAGGAAGAGAAAAAAAAAGCACCTTCTAAAGCAGTAGACAGCAGAATATGACAAATATGACACAGATCAGGCCAGCAGGAATCAACTGGAAACTGAGAGAACAAAACAAAGGGTCAGAGAAGCTAAGAGCCATTTATTGGGAAGAAGAATCATCCTCTAACCTCCAGACCAACACTCACTGAGAAAGAAGGCACTAATAAAATCAGATGCAAGAGTAGGTGATAATGGACACTCCCCAAATCCAGAACATCTGGGCTGGAGAGACTGCTCAGGATTTCAGAAAATTTACTACTAGTGCAGAGGACCTGCGTTTAGTTCTCAGGACCCAGGTCAGGTGACTCACAACTGCTCTAACTCCAGCTCTAGGAGATCCTATTCCTCTGGTCTCTGAGGACACCCATACACATGTATGTGCGCACACAAACACTTACACACACACATACACATACAAGTATGCTGGTGGGGTATCTGTCCTGCCCAGTTCCCACAGTAATTAAGTAAAGAAATCACACAGAGGTCTACATTAACTATAAACTGATTGGCCTATTAGCTCAGGTTTCATATTAACTCTTATAACTTATATTAGCCTATTATTCTTGTCTATGTTAGCCACATGGCTCAGTACCTTATTCAGTGAGGTAGTCACATCTTGCTTCTTCTGTGGCTGGGCCAGGACTGTTAAGAGATGGGTTTCTTTTTTCCTTTTT
Organism: Microtus pennsylvanicus; assembly: GCF_037038515.1. Lineage (NCBI taxonomy): Eukaryota > Metazoa > Chordata > Mammalia > Rodentia > Cricetidae > Microtus > Microtus pennsylvanicus. The sequence continues at coordinate 37,526,373 of NC_134581.1, forward strand.
CCCAGAATTCTCCTGTTCTCATTGATCCGCCTCTACTTTCTGTCTGGTTTTTTCACCTATACTTCCTGCCTGGCTATGGGCCAATCAGCATTTATTTAAAATATAATTGACAGAATACAGACCATTGTCCCACACCACAAGTACACTTTCAGGCACTACACATAAGTTAAAAGAGCAATAAAAGCCTATGTTGGAGGGAGGCGGTTTGTTTTTCCTGGCCACCTGGCTAGCTTAGACCTGAAATAATCACACAGAAACTGTATTAATTAAATCACTGCTTGGCCCATTAGCTCTAGCTTCTTATTGGCTAACTTACATATTAATTTAACCCATTTCTATTAACCTGTATATCACCACGAGGTTGTGGCTTAACAGAAAAATTTTAGCATGTCTATCCCGGTGGCTCCATGGCATCTCCCTGACTCCACCTTCCTCCTCCCATGCTATAGGCCAAGCCAGATCTTTTTTCATTAACCAATAAAAGTAACACATAGACAAAAGGACCTCCCACACCAAGCCCTACTCATATAACTTTATCTATATGACCTTGAAGGTTAGACAAGGGCATCAGTCCCCTGGAAGTGGAGCTACAGGCAGTTATGATCCATCATGGATAAGCTAGAAGTCAAACCTAGGTCCTCTGCAAGAACAGTGCATGCTCCTAACTGTTGGGCCATCACTCCAGACCACCCCATTCCCAAATAAATGGCTTTTAAAATTTTATTGTTCTGAATGTTTCCAGTATATGAGATGTGTTTTCATTGGTGTTCTGTAGTAGTTTTCACTGAGACCGAAACATTCTGTCCTTCAGATAAACACCTTAAGAAGTTAAACAACTCAAAGTAGCTTTAGGAAGTTCCTGAAACTGAACAGACTCATTAGGTCCATTCCTGACAGAGTAAACAATAAAAGCTGAGAGTCCCTCTCAGAAGAAAAAGCAGAGCTGCGAAGAAGACTCTGAGACCAGACCCGCTGCCTGAAGAAGCAGAAAGCAGCCGGATGCCTGGAAGGGGGTTGGACCAGCTGAGGAACCTGGAAAGGACAATCTCCATCCTGTTGAGCTGTCTGGAGTCTGAGCAGGGTGCTCCAGGTTCCCAGCTTTGTGAGCTGTCACTTACGCTTTTGTAGGACTCAAAGACAGATACAGTTGCCTTGGAGTCATTTCTGTTCCTGCAAGTAACCTCTCACCCATATTCCTGTAGGTAACCCCAATAAAACTCATTGGGTCACCAAGTTAGACTTTGATGGAATCCATACTTTGTTATGCCATGGGTTCCCTGTCTGGAGTGAGGAGACGTGTATTGCATGTCCCTAGGAAAAGTTTGATTTTTTTCACAAGGAAGCCAGTGAGCATTTATTTATAATTTTTATATAAAGTTCTAAATTTTAATTTCATATAATCTTTTTTAATTTATTTTTTTCCATTCAAAAATTTACACTTCTCCCCTCCTCCCAGTCCCCTCCCACTCCTCCACTCACCCTCCTCCCTCCCCTTAAGAGAGGGCAGGGAACCCTGCCCTGTGGGAAGTCCAAGGCATTCCCTGCTACATCCAGGCTGAGACAGTGTGCCTGTTCTAATGGGAGGGAGCTCACCAAATCCACCTGGAATGGGACTAAATGAGCATGTGATCAAACCGGACTCTCTGAATGTGGCTGACAATGGGGGCTGACTGAGAAGCCATTGATAAAGGCACTGGGACTTGTTTCTACTGCATGTACTGGCTTTTTGGGACCCTCATCTACTTAGATGCAAAGCCCCAGGAAAACTTTTGTCATTCAACTTGAGAAAGTCTAGATTCCTTTGGTAAACAAAGTTCTCAAAACTACTTCATGAACTTAAACTGCATTTATGATCTTTAAGTATATTAAGTGTATATAAACTCTTGTGCGTGTAGCTCAGCAAGATGGTTACCTTTAAATGTCCACTTGACACAATTTTGACACCTGGCTGGAGTCTTAATGAAGTCTACATTATGTTGGCCTGCAGTCTGTGAAGGACTGTCCTGAGTACACTGGCCAATTTGAGAAAGTTCAGACTATAAGTAGGTACCGTTATTCCCTGGGTTTGGGTCCTTGACTATATAAGAAGAGAAAATAAGCTGACCACAAGCATGATACATTTGTTCTCACTGATCTTGGTTGTAGATGTAATTAGCTATTTCGTGTGCCTGAAGGCGTAAGTCACAAAAATCCCACAGCAGTTTGGAATTATGATTAGTAAGGGGAAAAAACTTACAGATCACCGTCCCAGACAACAGCCCTCTGCGCAATCAGGAAGGAGTCTAGTCCTCTAGTCGCCTGAAGCAGAGCAGGAAGTAAGAGAGAGCGAGGAGGGAAGACACTGCTTTTTTAAAGAGAGAGACCACGCCCCAATGGGCTGGTATCTCAGCGGTTATTGGCTGGAGGAGCGGAAGGACCTCCACAATGGTGAACTGTAACCTGGAGTTGGGAAGTGGAAGATCTCCTTTTTCCCCTAAGTTGCTTTCATAAGGCTTTTATCATAGCAACAGAAATTAGACGAAGAAACATTCAGATACAATCAGAAAGGAAAGAAATATCAAGCTATCTATATAGGACAAAAGAAAAAATCTATTCATGTCTCTCCCTTAGGCTTAGATTTTGAAGAAGTGACAAAAAAAAAGGAAATCAATGAACTGTTCAACTGTCTTAACTACCAGGATTTAATACAGTCCAGTCTAAATGTATTACCTAGGCTCAGAAGGCTAAAACAGAAGAGTTGTCAAGACAATGGACAGATCTTGGTGGTACCTGGCAGTCTCCATTCCTAGTCTCCCTGATAACAGGACACTATCCCTACCCTGGGACCTCTTCTAACAATGGTGTTATATTGACAGAACACACACAAACAAACTAAGAGTCATCACAACCTGGGAGAAGGAACGGAAGACTTTGGGAAAGAATCATAACCCAAAGAGTTGGAGGATACAGCTCCAGGTTAAAAACTGAAGACTGTGTCCGTGTGAGCATCAGCGGCAGAAATGTATGAGCGCTGCCAAACTTTATTTAACTAACTCTTGTCAAGTAACACTTGAAGAGTAAATATCCACACTAGCCTGTCTGCTTTCCTCCTCACTAGGACATTACCACTGCTTAATAAACAGCCACCCAACCAGGAAGAATGCCCCTAGCTGCCCTGACTCACGACCACGCAGCACCATCAAGGTAGCTCAACTGTGCTGCTGTGCCCCAGGCCCTAGCGCTAGCCCAGAGGCTTCCGTTCGATCCTTTGCTGTTTCAGAAGACTGTGTTCAGCAGAGCTACAGACAGTCTAATGATGAAGAGATGGCTACAAGCTGACTTTTCTTTTCTTTTTTTTTAAGAAAAAGTAAGGTTTTTTAATTTTTCCCCCTAAGAAGTATTCTAACAAAGAAAGAAATGTCTTAAACCCTGCCAGGCCTCTACTTGAAATCAAGGTCAAATTTCTGCTGGTTTTCTGTGAGTAAACCTGAGCAAACAATAAAGTCCCTTCAAATTCCCCAACATGTGAAGTTTCAGCTCAGCTTGCTGGCCATTCATCCCTAGATGACTACCTACCAAAGGTGCCAGGAGCTGGGAAAACTATTCTTTGTCACTTCTGGATGTTCAGGTTTAACTGCTACTCATCTGTCCCTGGGTTGTGTACTGTTTCAAATAAGAAAGGGGAGGGTTGGGTCCACAAGGGGATTTTAAAAAGTTAATATGGAAGACACACATATACAGCCAAAAATTGAAATGAAAAGCTTGGGATAATAGGGTATGTATGTGTGGCAGTATGGCAGCTCTTAAAGCGTGTATTATTTCTATGCATAATGAATTAATTCCTTGACTTATAAGAACAAGATTATAAAAACAAGTGTGAGTGTCTGTGTTGCTCCACCCAAAACACTTAACACAACATACAGTATTATGTGTATAATGCTTGTATGTGTGTGCACATGCGCGCATGTGTGCCTGTGTAGATATTTGCTCTTTGCATATTTTGTGCATGGGAGGAGACGACAAGATAAAAGAAACAAAGATTTTGAACCCAAAGTAATGAATGACCGTGTCAGCCTAGAAGAGCAACAGTTCCCGGGCCCTCAAGACAGAGCAAACAATCAACTCACTCATCAAAGGAGTAAACGATATCTACTTTTCTTTTCTTAAATTGTCTCACAGACATAATTCTAAAGAACTTATAACTCCAGCGGGGAAATGTATTCCTAATACTCTGTGTTTTCCCATTTGCAAGCAGGTCAGAAACGCATTTGCATCAGGAAACCGCAAGACTCCAGAGTGAAACCATCCACTGCTGCGTTCAGAAATCTGAAAATATTCTTTCCTGCTCCCCAATAATTACTTAATCAGAAGCCTCTGTTTTGAGCTATGTTGCTATTTTTAAGAATGTAGTCAGACAACTACATTTATTATGAGTCAGTTATTAACAACTACACCTCCTTTCTATGCTATGTTATGTCTATGCAGACGCCAGACACAATAGCTTGTTTAGAAGAGGACAGAAGCCTACAACGAAGAACCACAGACTTCATCAGCACCGGGACAAATGCTACTTAACTGAGCCGAGCAAGAGCCCACCTGAGTCTGTTCTTTGTTTTGTGTGTGTGTGTGTGTGTGTGTGTGTGTGTGTGTGTGTGTGTGTGTGAGTGAGTGAGAGAGAGAGAGAGAGAGAGAGAGAGAGAGAGAGAGAGATTTAAAAAGTAATTCAATAGCATGAGACATTTTTATTAATACTGAATGTTACTGACTTAAATTTATTATTTGCTGCCGGTCACAATCTCCACGGGGAAATGAACAGTTTCTCAAAGTCAAGCACATGAGAGAGAGAACTTCCAGCCTTGACGGTGAAACAGCAAAGGCAGAGGGTACCAGGGCGATCATCTTTTGTTTGCGGCAATCATGCCACCAGGCACCTGTACTCAAAGCTCTGCCACTGCCTCACTGTCCTATCAGTTGTCCATAAACAACCTCAGTCCTGGAAAATGTGCATGCCCTAAGATGAAGAAATACTAAACTCGGCACGTTCGTCACATGTTCCTGAGAGCCTGAGATCCATTCCACAGGAAATCATACACCGTATCCACTTGGGGACTAGACCCACAATGTGCTCTGGGCATAAAGAGCCCAGTCCACAGCTTGAAAGAGCCCCGCCCCCAGCCCCACCCCTACTCCCCTAGCCCCAGTCCCCCACGAGAAGGAGGAAAAAATCTTCTGTTTCTGTGATCCTGTAACATACAATGCTGCTTGCTTTTTCAAACGGCCTCTCCACTTTACATTGAATAATGATGTTGGAACTGCTAGTTCTGACGATTTGGTGGTGACTCAAATTTTTGTCCTTTATTTTTTATAAATAAAAATACTTGAGGACTTAATTCCCAAATTGTTTATTTGTTTGTTTTGCTTTTTAACAGGAAAAAATGGAAGCCAGTACCAACAGAAACACAGGAATAAAATATCTTCCATAGAAGATAACTACCTTCAAGTATGATAAAAAAAAATAACATCAACTAGTATGCCACATTCTTCACAGATAATTACATCCTTTATTTTCTTTCCATGTTGTAGTTTGTGACACCACAATGTATGGTTGGCAAAAAAAAAATAGTAAGGCACATAGTTAATAGAAGCAAGACTTTCCAGTGTATTTAAGGGGTGTACAATCCAGATTACTGAATCTTTTTGGGGAAGGGGGGAATGGAGACAGTTTCTCTGTAGCTTTGAAGCCTGACCTGGAAACTAGCTATTATGATCTCAAACTCACAGAGATCCACCTGCCTCTGCGTCCCAAGTGCCGGGATTAAAGGTGTGCTCTCACCCAGCTCTGAATTTATTTCTTAACGTGTACACAAATTAATGTATACTGAAAATGTAATATAACTAATGTTTAAACAAACAACAATCACCCTTCAAACAACTTAGCCATTCATTCCACAAAAAAGCGCTGGCTTTATACATCATTAGGTTGAAATTATCTCATATCCATGAGAAAGGACAATAAATGGATTAAAAAAAGATGGTGTTCAAATGAGTGCCTGTAAAACATAAGAGTGACAGATAGAAAAACAAAACCCTTATAAGCCCTGAGATGCTCTTCAAGGTCTGTATGTACCCAAATTAAAACCCATAGATATTCTTCCAACAAATCCTATGATCCTAAGATTAACTCAGTCACAGTCCACTTTTGCTGCTTGTCATAAAGGAAAGGATGGAGGCGGTAGTCATGGTGATGGCTGCCATGATAAGGATGATGCTGGTGAAAAAGGAAGAGGAGGAGGAGGAGGAGAAGCAAATACAGCAGGCTATGAGGGATGTCACACATGAACCTGTTGAACTGACGTTGGTTTCAATGTGAGAATATGGTTTAGAAGTCCTATTAAATTTTTATAATAGTTTACTTCTTACTCCAGTTTTACTTAGTGAATAACTGAAAAGAATCCTATGTTAAGAAATTATATATGAATTACTTAGCTAGCATACTGACCAAAGAGATATTCGGAGAGTGAAGGTGCCTGCCCCCAAGCCTAGTGGCTTGAGTTTGATCCCCAGGACCCACAGAGAGGAAAGAGCGAACCGACTACTTGACTCCTTAAGTATTCCTTTCTTGCACACACGCACATACATACAAACACACACATAAATTTAGTAAGAAATAAAAACAACATGAAGATACTTAAAATATTCTTCTTAAAAGTAAGGTAACCACTTCCAACATCGGCATCCTTCGCCCTTGTTTGATGCAAGGATGCAGCTGATTTAGTTCATCCGATGCTCTTTAACACAATTTTACACTTTACAGTTTTCTATCACTCCAAAACTTAAATACAGAAGATATGTTAAAATAGTTACAGTGGCCATATCAAATGTGGTGTTGCAAGGAACTCACTACTGAGTGGAGAATTAAGGTACATTTCAGAAACTCCTTTAGTCTGGTTCAGGACATGGCATGGATTTAATCACCAAATGAATGATAAAAATAATATAATTTGATCTCAGTGGTAACTATATAGACCTAGATTTCCCAGAAACCACTGAATTTGCCACAACGCTTGATAGAAACAAAAATAAATACCAGGGAGGGCTATAACATAGAAATTCGGGTTAGTAAAATACAACTTCAGCATGGAATTGGGCAGCCTGGGTCCAACCCTGACTTCTGTTCTCAGCCCATCAGTTATGTGAGCTTGACTTTTCCAAGCTCCAGTTTTTTCATCAACAGACTGGAGGAGTCACCTACCAGTCCTGATGGGTGTTAGATTCGGAGGTGTGGCACACAGCTCCCAGCATGGTGCCGACAGTGAACAGTCTGTGACGCTAGCTTTTATTTTGGCATAAAACTGAATGTTTTGTTCTGTGTTAATCCGTGTTCTCTGTTTGCTTTCAGGTTTTAATTATTTGCAAGACAAAGTCCCCATCGCCTTTTTCAACAGCAGATGAACAAGTTAATAACTTAACCACAGAACTGTACACAGCTTGTTAAAAAGTACTTTTTATTTGCTAGATTTGAAGTTTAATAATGCTATATCACAGCTGTCTTTTAAAAAAAGGTGTGGGGCTGAAGTGATGGCTCAGTGGTTAAGAGCAAACATGCTCTTGCAGAGAACCTAAGTTCGATTCCCAGCACCCAAGTTAGGTGGCTCACAACTGCCTATACCTCCAGCTTCAGGACAGCCAATGAACTCTTCTGACCTCTGTGGGTACCTGCACTCTACCCATAGAATTAAAAATATTAAAAATAAATCTTTAAAAACTGTGCCCCAATATACACACAAAATGAAGGAATAAAATGTAATAAAATTTTTTACTTATAAAAGGAGCCAGAAAGATGGCTCTCTAGGTAAAAACACTTACTACCAAGTCTGATGACCTAAGTTCAATCCTCAAGACTCATATGGTGCAAGAAAGAACAGACTCTGCAATTTGTCCTCTGACCTACACATGCTTGCTGTAACATGTACACACACACACACACACACACACACACACACACACACACACATACACACACACACGAACTAAATGTGAAACAATTGTTCTACTCATATATGGGAGAAACAAATGTTGAGCACAAACAGAAATACTAGCAAGAATAGGACGGTCTTTCAGAGAATAGGGTCAGTTCTTCATGAGAACAGAGAATACAAATGACAAATGAAAGTCTATGCCTGGAGTGAGGGTTGTTCTTTCTTAATTACATATAACATTTTTGCTTAATGCAAAGAACAAAAGCCTCAGCACAGAAAGAACACAGGGTTCATATTCCTTTTTTCTAAAAAGACTGCTTGGCAAAATAAATAAATAAATAACAGCATTGGTTAAAAAAAATCTTTGAAAAACAGAGTATCTTAATAGAGCTTTAACTTTTTACACACCCCTGCTACAGACTGTACACTGAAGGGGTCTTATGTAAGTCTCTACTACCTTCTTGCCTTGACCAGGGATCTCTAAGGTTTGTGCTCCCGTGGCCATTCAGCAGTTAAGGCAAGATTCAAACCAGTTGATATACTTAATTTTGACAAAAAGACACCAAGGTTTTCAAACAGTAAGACAAAATATAATGTCTGTGCTTTGGAAATAAAAGATGTTACAGCCGAAATCTGAAATGTCCCTGGGGGCTACATTTTGAAAGCTTCCTTCTCAGCCAGTGGAACTGTTTTGGAAGGTCCTAGAAACTGTTGGAGGTGAGACCTAGTTGGGAGCAGTAAGTCACTAGGGAGGGAGGGGCTTTGAAGGTTATACACAGAGCCCTGGCTCCAGCCACTCTGCCTTGTGATTTGTGATGATGGGAGGGGCCACTGTTCACATTCCTGATGTCAGGAAGGCTGCGTCCAGCCTGAAAGTGTGACCTAACATACATAATCCCTCCCTCAATTTAGTTAGCAGCACCTGATACTTTGACCACAGAGAGGGAAAAATAACTAATACAAAAGATCTTCCATTTCAAAAAATTCTAATATATCAACTCCAGGGTCTTTAACTAAAGTCACTTAGCTACTTAGCAATGAAAACTAAAAAGGAATCCTAATCCCCCAGGACAGCCAGAAGAACAATTCTGAAATATTTCTCACATATTTGCAGAGCAAATAAGAAGTCTATAATATAGCGTCAGCATTTAAATTGTACAGAACTGCCTTCTGTGGTTATCATATTAAATAATCTTTATTACTAAGTGAGCTGCATAGCCTGGGCACTGGAACCAGAGAGGGTAACGTATCAGCCCTGTACATTCATGGAGTCAGTAAGACCGTCTAAGCTCTTACACCAGGCAGAGTCTTGTAGTTAATTCATACTAACCATGCTATATTTAGCCCACTGCCTATGTGGTACCTAAGCCTACAGGAACCCAAACTTAGTTCTGTACTGAGTGAGTGATTAAATGGGGACTCTGGTTCCTGTGTGACCTTAGTCATTCCGATCAAAGCACAGCAGAGAGGGTCACAGAGGCCTCCATCTTTTCCCTGGTCTCCAGTCTCATTCCTTCTTGCCCACAAGTAAAAAAAAAATAAAAAAAATAAAAAAAACCCTCCACTGATCTTCTCCCTTTTCCCTCCCAAGGGCACCGAGATCCAGACTTGATATGGATTGCCATCTCAGTGGAGACTGAGTATACATAGCAAAGGCTGGAATGTAGCTCAATTCTCCCCCCTCCCCCGTTTGATTCAGATTGAAACCGGAGCTCTGACTGCAGCCCCATTACTAGGCATATAAAATGTCAACGTCCCCACTTTATGAGCTTTGGGGATAACTGCTGGATTTAAAGATCAATCCATGAAAAGTGGTACCTCTGTGGTCTCAACTACTTGGCTCCAGCTCCCTTTCCAAATGGAACATCAGGAGACTTGCAGAGGACAGAGAGCGAAGAGAAAGGGCAATGATGGAAGCATGGAGGCAGCAACAGAACCAAGCTGAAGCGAGATCCCGACTCCTTCCTGGGACTGCTTAGAGCCCACTCTGCACCATCCGGTACCACCATATCAAGCAGGTGTGGGACATGGGTCAAAACCGACACGACAGAGCCTCTGCCTCCCCAAGCATCTGATATAAAGCAAGGGCAGCAGCACCTTAGAGCAATGAACACTCGGGGTGCCACAACTTATAAATAATCCTTGGAAACCTAAGCAAGATTTAGAGTGCTGAGTCAATTTAACTTCGACGGCAGGGGACTAATTACGCTACCTTCTTACATTCCTTCTCTTACGAACTGTAACCAAGATAGCGAGTTTAAAAACATTGAGCTCTAGCTCTCAGGGTTCAAACTTTGTACCATCACGTTACTACTGCAAGGTTCATGTGCGTGTCATCTGAAACTCACCCTCCTGCTTCTACCCCAAGAGTCCTATCCGGTAACTGCTGGATCGGCTCCCTTAGGGTCGCTGCCATATAAAGAACTGACAGCCGTTCCTTTGAACTGGCTGAGCCATAACCACAGGCCATTTCACCATTTGGAACACACCATCCCCTGTCGCCCTGTTCCATTGACATAGGATGTGCGCATACAGAAAAGCAAGGGCCAATAACTGCCATCTATCAGTGCTATTGTCCCACAGTAGGTAATTGAAGTGAAATATTATCAAAATACTCAACGGATCCTCCAGAATGAATAAGCTGCTGCCTAAAGGTGGGGTAGAATAATCACAGACATAACTGCATTTTTCTGCAATAGAAATACTAACCCTTTCCAAAAGTCAGAGAACATATTCCGGTGGTTATCATCTCAGTGCCCATAGGACACTGAAAAATGTTTTGAGACCTTTTGAGTTGTTACGACCTGCAGAGCGTTGTCACCACTGCAGAGAGGAGGCTGCACATAGGGGTGCCAATAGCATCAGTGAGCAGAAACCAGAATTACCTCCAAACATCCTTCAATGCACAGGGCATCTCCCATAGCAAAGCACTACCTGGTTCAATGCGCAGATAGTGCATGTTTAATTTTTAAAAGTGTAACTTCTACGCAGTTCACTAATACATTGAACACGAGAATGCCTCAAAGTCACCCAAGCCCCTTTGAGACACAAACCCCTCTCCTCATCTCACAGACTCCACCAATACAGCAGCCATCATCAGGCAGGGCTTGTGGTGATGACCCAAGGAGATGCTACTCAGGACTGACTGTGGACCACTTCGAGAGCCACTTCAAGTCATCCTATGTCTCTGATAACAGAATGTGACTGGCTGGTGACACTGTTCCTTTGAGTTTCAGAATGTACAGACAATATACTGTGTCGTCATGAGTCTCTATGCCTGTCTTGAAGATAAGATTCCGGAATGGAAATCAGTGTAAAGATGTCCAAATGACTCAGAAGAATCAGAGCTTAATTTCCTCGCTGAATTCATCTGCTCACCTGTAATGCATCTTTGAAAGGCTGTTAATTCTATTCATAAGGATGGGTGGAAATCAGCCTGACTCATCAACACAGTGTTGGGGGCAGGTAATACAAGTACAGGAGATGGGACTGAACAGCTCCCGTTTGCAAAATGTCATGTGATTGAGTTCCTTCTCACCAGCCTAATCGGTCTCTCCGGCAAAGCCTCGGCGACTTCAGAAGGAGGCAAATGCTGCTAGGAATAAGAAGGCTGCTATTCAGCTCTCGGGATATGAAGCATGAGAGCAGCAGGAGCAATCAACTGTTCTGAACCCAACACTCCACTGCAAAAGAAGAGAGAAATGGTTTGGGTTCAATAGCCCAAAGGCTTTTGGCTTAGATCACACAGAGTTGAGAGTTTAAATGGCCAATAATCATAAAACAGGGCAACAGTACAACAGGCAAGAGTCATTTCCCTGGCTCAAAGACACAGAAGTTTGGTTGGTTGGTAATTAAAAGGTTAAGCACCAAAGAGTTAAAACAGAAAAACATGCTAGGCTTGAGGCCTGATGAGACACACACACAGGTATGTCTCAGCCTTGGGGAGGGGGTGGACAAAAGGTAAGGTTGGTGAGACTATGAGAGGTTATCCACAAATGTTGGAGGCTTGTGCATGGTTTCTGAAACAACTGGGAGCCTGTCTGAGTAAACAGAGAAAAACGGACATGGAGGAGCAAGACGCCAGGGCTGCACGGCACTAACTCTTCCATGTCTTCCAGGCTCTGTGGGCATCAGTGAGACCCAAAAGCAGCAGCCAAGCCCCTTCAAGGGAGGCCTGTGGGGTTGTTGTTGCTGCAATCGAGGTGAGAAGGTGGAGCTGTTACACGGAAAGCATTGGGTCCAGACAGCGCAACAGCAAGGAGGGCCTTGTTAGGGCTTGGCCTCACCATGAGACTCACCAGTTACTGGCAGAGCAAAATTGAATGGCACGAAGAGGGAGGCCAAGGCCCAGGGAGGATAAGATACAAGAAGCCACACAGGACCAGTGGATTACAGACTGGGTGGACCGCTTCCTTCTCCCGGTGTGGCCGCTACACTGACAAAGTCATATTGGCCCACTTCTGTAACTACATACACTTTTACGTGACCTGAGAGCTCACAATCCTCCCAGGTTAGCATCTAAAGATGACCAGATGCAGTCATGACCAGCATGAAGGAAGCTCAGAGAGGCCTGGGCCCTGTCTCCGGCTTTGCTCACTTCTTCGTTTCTGCAGTTTAAGAAAATTCCTTTTAATGTCCTTAAAGAAAAGCCTGGGGTTTTTTTCCAGGAAACTAAGGTGGTTATTTGTTCGACCTTTACATTTCCTTGATCTCCTCTGAGTAAATATTTTCTTGGTATCATCAGAAAATGATAAAGTTACTGTTTGCTTACCCACTGGGATCGTGTGAGTAGCTTTCAATCCCAGTTCTAACCCAGAGGATTTTTCTATGTCAAACTGACAATGTCCCAAATACTCGATATACATTAAAACAATGGAACAGCAGAGCTAAGAATAAAATGGGCTACCCAGCATCAGAACAAAGGTTCAGTAGAAGTTCTCCAAGTCAAATGGAGCCCACGCTGTAAAACATAGGACCCAGAGAGCCAAAATTCTTTTCTTCTAGATACTGCATTTGGTCAGCACATTTTCAACCAGTGTGCCATGGGAATCCAGTTAAAGGAACACTGCATCTTTTGTTTAAATAATATGTCTGTTGTGTTCAGGGTATCTTTCTTCTGCTGTCATAGTTCTTCACATTTTCCAAGATATCATTATTTTCTCAAGCCAAAAATCATTATAACATAATGACTTTTGTCAGCCTCCATAGGCTAGTTTTTGGTCAAGAAGAAACTAATTCTTTCCATGGGCTGTTAAAAGGCATTATCTGCTACAATTACAGTACATGCGTGCATACATAGCACAGACCATACAAACAAACGCTTGTTACCCAGTCACCCTTGAAACAAAGACAGTTCTGTTCCCTGCGTAAGTAATAATGAAACAACCAAAAAACAACGTATGCCTAATTCCTTTACCCGTCATTTTTAACAGAGCTATTTTCTTCCTTATAATTACATTGGAGCCTTTCAAGATTTGATTTATGAGCAAACCCTTGTAGAAATCTCTATGGGATATTACCTCAAAAGGAAATTTAATTTTATAATGAATGTTTTTGAAACCATTCATTGCCTAGTTATTATGTCCACTCCACATACTTCTAGCCACGCGGTTTTAGGATTCAGGACACACACACACGCACGCATGCAGACACACATGCATGCACACACATACTCTCTCTTGTGCCCATCCATCTCCACCCCCCTCCAGTCCTCCACTTCCATCTGTCATCAGACCCCTCCGCCTTTCCCACACATTAATATGTAACATATGCTTCCCAGTCAGCGTTTCCCAAATGTAACAAGCCAGTAGCTTCAGCTATCAAACTTTTATAGACTCGGGTTTATAGAGCAGGCATCAGGAAATAATAGGGCATTTTCTTAGATACTTTGCTCATAATTAGGCTGAAAGCATCTTACTGTCAGAGATATCCCTGCCCCAAAATGTAAGCTATTCATTCATCGTCATATAAATTCTTTCTCGAAAGAAGCAAATATCAACATAATTCTTATATCAAAGCACATTTAACGTGAGGCTCTTAAAATATACAGGCACTTGAGACCTTTCCCATTAAGTCTGAGCTATTGTCAAACCACACCTATTTTAACCCTGTTCTAAACATCACACCAACCTTTCCCTCTTATCAAATACTTCTACCAGATGCTCAGCCCAGAGAACGGCCATTACCCATGACTAACTGATCCCTAAAACTCAACCCAAATGTCACACTCTGTCTGTTCTCTTATATTTAGCCTGGCCTCGGATTACCAGCAAACTACTTGTGAACACAGCAGAGGTTCCACTTGACCGTTACAATACCCGAGGCATGTCAGGGTACATCTCGCTTGAGGGATACACCGTCATGGTGCAGCGACTCTGTCATCTCTCAGCAATATAACCAAATAATATACTATCCAAACTAAAACACTTTCCAGAGAAAGGGTGCACTGAAAATTGTTCTGAGGTCAGAATGATGCCGAGCAAACTGGAACTGGCACACTACAAATGACTGAGCCAATGATGAACACCTAACCAAAATCAACACAAATAAAAGAGAGGCCAGCCCCACTGTGGGTAGGTCAGCAACCCCAGGCCTGTGAAAGGGATGAAAAGGATGACAGGGTCAATTATATTTATTGTTTAGAATTTGGATATAAGGAAAGCTGCTCATTGGTCTTAGGCAGTGTGGCACAAAGGCCGGATTGGCGCTTAAGACAGGGGAATCAATCACCACGCCGGTCGATAGCAGATAGGGAATGGAATCAGCAATCGTCAAAGCCATTCTGATGAAGAGCTTGAGCCCTGGCCGTCCTACCCACTCAGGCCGTATGCCTCCTCCCGTTCTACCCGTTATATCCAGCCATGCTCCGCAGACTTTTCCTGAGCTAGCTCCAAGAACTGCAGTTCTTAAAACCAATTAACTAGAAACTAGTCCCCAAATGAACTCCAATCGCCTGCTTCAACCTTTCGCTGATGCACCAACTCGCACTGAACAAGATTTTCATCCACTCTTTGTCGTCTTCAGTCCACTCGGTCACCAAGTTGGAGGGGTGGCCGAAGTCAGTGACGAAGCAGCCTGGGTTTCCTCTGACTGAGGCACTCGGCAGCCCTCGCCGTGGGCTCTCCAGTTAGGAGCTTTGCTAGGGAAAATGCCCTTTCCATTACTAATCCATCCAGCTTCAGATAGCTCAGAAGTTAATGATAAATAATGTTCCTCTGGACCAGTAATAGGAAAAGAAAGAATAATTGAGGGGAAAAAATTACATTCATCAGAGCAATTAAATCACTAAGGTATCTGGGAATGAATCTAGCCAACCATGAGCAAAAGGTTTATAGTAGAATTGTATACAGAAAAGAATACAAAGTTTGACAAACTGAAACAATACAGCATTCATAGAAATGAAGAACTGACATTGCCAAGATTTCATGTTCCCTGGATTATCTATAAAATACCAATAGATGGGTTCATGTACATGTGCTCTCTCTCTCTCTCTCTCTCTCTCTCTCTCTCTCTCTCTCTCTCTCTCTCTCTCTCCCCCCCCCCTCTGTGTGTATATGTGTTTGAAAAAGAGAGCTTGTATAATTAAAATTCAAATTCATACATAAAATAAAATAAAAAGATAAAAGTGATTAAAGATTTGGTTTGAATACTAAAACTTTAAAACTGCGCCCCAAAAAACAAAAGGCCAATTCTATAATCTTGTCATAAGATTTCAAGGTAAAAGAAATACAAAACATAAGTGAAAAAATGAATAATCGAGTCATAGTAAAATTTCAAATTACTATGCATCTAAAAGTACTAAAAGAACAAAACCGCAAGGCCTCAAGCTGAGACTATCACTACACACAATGAGTTATGTGTAGTAAATAAAACTCAACAAATCAGTAAGAATTTTTTTTTTTATTTTCTCCCATTTAGTAAAAGGGATAAGAATTCCAGAAGCAGCACAGGAATGATCTGTATGTTTAGAAAAGATGCTCAGCCTCATAAACAATCTGAGCCCAATAGATACTGTGTCATCTCACACACGTCCAGAGATGGAGCAAACACAGAGGCACAGCCACAGAGCAGAACAATCCAACAATATCTGTCCCAGTCGAAAGTGCAGACGATGTGTGAACCAGAAGCTGCTTTCCCAGGCATTGACCAGAGAATTACTGCATATGCACAGAAAGAAGCATGCACAAAAATCATCCCAGAGCATTGAGCAAACTGCAGAAATATGAAAAACATCTTAAATATATGTTAATAAGGGAAAGCATACGTTTTGAGGCATTCATATAATTTTATAGTAGCGAGAGGAATGAGGAGAAATGAGTATGTGCAAATTAATCACAATTATGCTCTCACCCCACCATTCTGATCCCTCTGCAGCAGGCGGGACATATTATATGGGAAGCCAACACCACCATTCTCTGGACCCAGACCCTGAAACGTCCTCTTTGCTATAAAACTCTTTGGTAAATTTCCATTAGTGGTTTCAATTATTCCTCTCTTCTCATTTCCTATTCTACACCCTGGGTTTGGATCTCTAGATTTCCATTTAAATTTGCCCATGACTGTGGTGTTGTCAATCAACTGTTCAGTTCTTCCCAGTCTTCTTGGAGACTCGGTGCTTGCAGAAGATCCTGCCTTCATCGTGCTTTCAGACATGCGCACTGCCCTATATATGCTACCCAACAGGCAATTTGTAGTGTCCTCTGCGGATCTGAGATCATAGTGTTTCTCTGTGGCCTTTCTGGACTTATCTCCTATACCGCCTATACTCTAATTAAATTATTACGCTTAGCTGTCTGTTCCATACACTCCCACCATGAGATACCACACCAACACAGGCACAGTGGGCTCTGAAATCGTGAGTAAAAATAAATGTTTTCTCCTTAAGTTGTTATCTCGGGTATTTTTGTAACAGCAAAGGAATGCCAAGACACATACATATACAAATATATATAAATATACTACAGAGATAGAAAAATGGGTTTATGTGACAGAAAATGGAAGTTCTACTGTCAAAAGAAACTTAAATTAAATAATTCCTTGATACAAGAATAAACCTCTGGAAATTAACTCATAACCAAATATCCAGGATGAATATGTAGGTAGGTCTATTATGGAATCGCAATGTGCTTTCTAGCTGTAAGGAATGCCTCTTTTTCTCCTAGTCGGTGGCTCAGTAGAACTGTGAAATCGCCCTGGCTGGTGTAAGAACCCAACTTACCCTTATGTGCTCATAGGATGGTTACCATTGCTGCTTTCCCAACTAGAAGCAGAAATACAAAGAAAGTCAGTGAAAAAAAGATGCAGTGTGTTAGATATGACAAAACAAGGATGCGATGGGGGTAGCACACAAATGCAAGAGAAAACAGGGACACCAGTAACAGCCAAAGTGTCTGTGGCATCTCTCGGATCTCTCAGTAGCTCCACAGAACATTTGGTACTTTAACCTAGGTGTTATTCGATGATGAGACCAAGCTCAAAGGAGAGGTAAACTCAAATGATATGGACAGAAGCAGGCAAACAGCAGACACGAGAGAGAGAGAGAGAGAGAGAGAGAGAGAGAGAGAGAGAGAGAGAGAGAGAGAGAGAGAGAGAGAATATGTTAATCTGACAAATGTATATACCAAAAGTGTATGGGTAGAAGGCAGTGAACTCGTCTTTGTATTGTTCTAGCAAGACAGTGATTCCGAGTAGATGGATCGAGTATCTTGGCAGTAAGTGCAAACATTTCCTTCTGACATTTTATAAAACTGAAAATAATACCTTTATTTTCCTAAAATTTGTTTTTTCTTTTAATCAGCTATCAATGATTGCAGTCTAAACCTCTGGATATAACTCAGTCACTGGGTCTGAGGCTGTGACTGCCAGGTGTGAAACCCTGAGTCCTATGCCTAGCACCTCACATGCACATAACTTAACTTTATTATTTTAACAACTGTATGACATTCCCCTAAGAAAATCATCACCACTGACAGAACATTCCATTTGTTTCCAGTTACTCACAACTACGTCCCATGTCAATATGTACATTCATACTTTCATGTTCTACAGATGAAAAAAAAAGCACCCATTCTACTGAGTTCATATTAAGAGCCAAGCAATGTCTTATTCTTTATTTGCATTATCCTAAATACCCTGTTATCCTAAAATACCCTATTAGGTGGGAACTAATCTGCCTCCCCTAAAGGACGCAGCTTCCAGCAATACTGAGTGTAATCTAACGAACATAACTAACTACCCAGTCTCTTTTTCGGGAATCCTATCCTTTGCTCTGTTTTCACTGAATCAGCTGGAGATCCACTTGAAATGCTGTGGAATTTATCCTTTTTCCAATGTGCAATATTTTTTTTTCACTGCCTGCCATCTTATTTCTTTGTTTATAGTTAACTTGCCATAAGAAAAATTTCACTTTTTACATAGGCAAATGCCTTTATTTCTCTTTATCACTTTTATGATTTTGGACTTGTTTTTAAAAATCCCTTGAGCTCTAGGTTACAAGAAACTGTGTCTTAATTCTCCTGTGACTTTGTTGTTCAGTAGTGTTTATATGAACTAGGAATAATGTCATGTGGGGTGAAGGGAAAACGGAGTGTGTTTTGTCTTTAATGCATGTTTTTCGAGTACCATTTATTAAATAAATTATCTTCCCAAATGATTTAAAATACCACCCTTAACATGCGCAGCCCTGGCTCTTTCTCAGTCCTGTCTTAACATCTGCATCAGCAATTATCAGAAAGAGTTGTGGACCTTCTATTCATAAATTATCCATCTCTGCTGTAGAACTAGGAGGGCAGAGTCGAGAGACAAACAAAGAGTGTATGTCCACAGGGCTGAAATGTCTCTATCAAGAAATGGCTTGCCGGGCAGTGGTGGCGCACGCCTTTAATCCCAGCACTTGGGAGGCAGAGGCAGGAGGATCTCTGTGAGTTCGAGGCCAGCCTGGTCTACAAAGGGAGTTCCAGGACAGGCTCCAAAGCTACAAAGAAACCCTGTCTCGAAAAACCAAAAAAAAAAAAAGAAAGAAAGAAAGAAAAAAAGAAAAGGCTTGCTATTCCCCAATCTGCACATTAGTTTCTAGCTACAGACCATTTCCAAGACATAACACGAAATTTTAATTTCACCTGACAGAAAATCTCCCTGTCTTAGCTATGTTTAAGGATTAATTCTTTTATGCAAAGTTTCAAATGCTTTGGGCAGTTAAAAAAAATTACAGACTCCTTGAGGATGTAATTTGGGTTTATACGGAATGCTGTTTATGTGAGACTGCTTCACCATCCAGAAACACAGTCTGTTTGGGCCTAATGTGATGACCTTCCATGGGGCTTTATTCTTTTCTTCATCTATCTATCTATCTATCTATCTATCTATCTATCTATCTATCTATCTATCATTCTCGCAAAATTTATTCTGAAATATTTTTCATTCTTTCTATTATGAATTAGACCTGTTTTTTGCCATTTTCCACTTCTGGCTATTTATCAATATAGTATATAAAAAGGCTATTGATTTTATAAATAGTCATGATACAGCAAACTTCCTTTAAATAATTTTTCATGTGTATGTTTTCTAGAAGTTTTTGCTATGTTAACCATACTGGTCTCCAACTCCCAGAATCAAAGAATTCCCCCCACATCAGTTCCCTCAGTAACTGGGCACAAATTCTACTGCCCCACAGCTCAAATTGTAGTGAAAGACTCCTGGGTCTCACCAGTACATAATCTCATCCTTTAATACAGAAATAATTTTTTTCCATGTCTGTTCCAACTCTTTAATCATTGTCCCTATACAATAGCACTTCTGACAAAAAAATCGTAGTGTGAGCTGACCGCCATCTTTTGGTCCCCATATGGCAACTGATTACTTCCCCGGCGCCAACACTGAACAATCCTTGTTCACACTAGTATAGCCACACCAACATTCCTCCAACAGGCAAGGAACATTCCCACCTCTGGTCCTGCGCACACACTACTCATACTCCCACATTCATTTACAGAGCTCCCTTCTTTACTTAAGCCAAGCGCTGACTTCAAAGGCACCGGCTGAGGGCCATGGTCATTGGTCAGTTGCTCGGCCCCTTTCCTCTGCTCTTCCTTTAAGTCATTCCTTTTACTTCTCAGTATTTACCAGCACCTGATTAGAAACGCTAGTAATATTTATTGTCTCCCCAAGTAAAATCTAAGCAGCAGGAGGGCAAAATATTCCCTGTTGTGTTCCCTGCTGTGCCCTTTATTTCTGAAGTTCTATGAGGTTCTCAATGAATATCTGTTATAGGAATAAGCATAATGAATAGAGAGTTTTAACAAGAATGCCTTCAAGGGATCCTATTATAGTAGGGTGTTATCTACAAATTTTGTACCCAGACCTCACTGTAGAATTCCTTGGCAAATACTAGGCTTTCCTGGAAACAGACTCTAGGCTAGCTCCCTTTAGTAACTTGGAGGTGTAGGGCCCTCATACGCTTGTGTCTCCAGTATTAATGGGATTTTGTTTTGTTTGGTTTTTAACTCCCATCTAGGAGGAAGCCTTCAGAGAGCTCAGGATGGCTACCGACTAAGCCAGAGCTGATCTCGGGTCTCTGGACACACAGCTCAGTCTGTTGGAGAATAGTGGAGGTTTGCCCACAGCTAGCTAAGACACATGCAAAGCTAGACATCTCAAGCCCTGGGTAAACTTAAAGCCAAACTCTCAGCACTGTGTACAACAAAACTGAAGAAGAGTCCTCCCCCTGCCCCTGTGCCTGGCCCCGTGCCGGCCCCAAAGGCACCTCCTCTTGAAAATTCTGAACTTGTTAGTGCCTGGCGAGGGACTCAGGGATATGGTTAGACTGCCACCTTCAAGAATCCCGCCAGAACTGGATTTCTCTCTACACCATGTAAAATCCCATACATAATCTAATATACCAAAATTAGATCAGTTACAGAAAAGAATCACATCAGTTACTAACATTCAGGGAAACAAACCACACCTACTTACATACTCTGCTCTTTGAATATTGGAAACGAGAAATCAGTACCAGTTCAAACCGAGTTCACTGGCGTTCTGAGGATTCATTTCATCCGTGCATTTTCTATGAAATCCCAGAGATCATACGAACAGAATTTCAATGAGGTATATCCTCACCTGGAAGCGGAAAAAGAAGCCTGTGGTTCTAACAGCATGACTGCCTTCTTGGTCCAGCTAGCCTTTCCAACGTTTCCTGTGGGAGGGCACTGTAAATTTATTTCTCTACTATTGAACATTACATCTGGCTGGGGAGATGTCTTGCATACTTTATTTATTATATGCTATTTGGAAGGAGTGTGCTGTTTGCTCGGAGAGTACCCCAATGTCATTCCAAAGAATCTAGTCACCACATATGGTGGTTGGAAAAAGCCACTGCTCTCTCATCCCACATCATAGGGATGCTTCTGACTCCCTCAGTGGGTTTCTTCTGCGCATGAATAAAAGGGAGCTGCAGTGAGTTGCAGGACTCGCTCCCAGAAAGGTTTCAGTTCTACTAGCAGGAGATGCCAAACAATTTCCAAAATTTCTCCCGTTAGGTTCCAGCTCTGCGATCACCAGGAGCATAACACTTGCAGATAGACAAAGGCAGACAAAGACTCCTTGTAAGGTGTTTTATGGTCACGCAACTAAGAACAAATTATAAATTTTAGCTCCCGGTACAAGTTACTAAAGTCTATATGTTGTAATGCTCAAATAGAATGGTGAGAATGTCAAGCTGGAGCTGAGCGACATTGGAGACTTCTGAAATATAAAACCGAAGTTGGATTTATATAAACGGGAACCCAAATATTTTCCTGGGGTAACCATAATTTATCCACCACTTTCTTTGAAAAAAAAGGCAAAGAATAAAGGAGATGAAATAATGGTGATGCAATTTTAAAATGTGGTTAATTAGATCATTTTGGAGAGTCCGCATGAATTAACTAGACCTCCCAAAGGGAGTTTAAGGGTTCAAGTGACTAAACAATCCTTCGGTGTCCTCTGAAGCTCTTCAAGACTACAATACAACTTACATGGACAACATAATAACTGCTTTCCCCCAAAAGAGATTGAAATGATTTATACAAATCCAACACGACTTACATCTTTCATTTAACATAGACCATCTGGAATACATATTGAATGCATTTGGCGCATTTTCTTTAATTTACTTCAGTAATCCAAAAAGTCCTTCTATCTATACAGCAACCCACCAGCCTCATCCATGTCTCTGCTTGCTACAGTTTCATTCATCCAGGGTCAACTGACAAGCTAGAAGGTCAAAAGTAGCCGAATGCCATGGCACAGCAGTTCTGCCGTTCTCCTCACTCCACACACGGGCATCCTAGCATCTCCCAGCAGGACCAGGGAGCATACAGACCAGGACGGTATTTTAAGAGAAACCACATTCCCTTCGCTTTCATCATGACATATTGGTGCAATTATCCTATTTATTAGTTATTGTCTTTAATTTCTTCTTATCCCTAATTTATAGATTTGCTGTTCACAGGTACACTGCGCAGGAAAAAGCACCGTCTCCGTGAGCTCCAGTGATCCCTGAGGTATCAAAAAGGCATCCACTGGAGGAACGAAACACATCCCCATTGACAAGCAGAGGCTCCTGTATTAGCGGAAGTATCCCAAGGGGTCTTAACTCACTGGAGAAACCCATCTACCTTTTCTTAATGGCTATGAATTTTCACATTTTAGTATGAGAGAGAGAAAATAAAGTCTCGATTAGAAAGTGGAAAAGAAGAGGGAGAAGAGGCTGACTCACTAGCTCAAGGTCATCCAGCAACCAGTGGAAATGGCACAGCCAGCGATCCGATTACCCTCCATGCCCCAGAACTCCACATGCTCACCCGAGCCCAGAGCCTGCCTTGCGTTCTAGGGGCCTACAAAGGCCAGGGGAGAAGGCTTAATGGTAGCAAAGGAGGCAGGCACATATGGGGTTATCCTCAGGTCTGGCAGCAGCCTGCTGCAGGGGAGAAAAGGGACAGCTCCAGCTGGAAATCTTTCTCACCCCTTCTCCAAACAAGTTTTGTGATCCAAGCAAATTCAAGGTCTTGCTGTGCATTTCTGGTAAGAAACTTTGGGGAGACAATTGGTAAAAATGAAGAAACGGGGAATAGCCGTGACTCCCATTTGACTTGTCAAAAGACCCAATTCCACTATCCAGGCAATCCTCCATCTTTATTCTGGTTAGTGGAGCCAAGAGGAATGCAAATTGACCCTACTTATGGAACCCTGCCTCGATAAGACCAGGAGAGGCTCCCAAGGACAGCACGCATGCTCTCTATCAAGATTAATAGCCATGGAAGTTACGATGAGCCGCCTGTCCCCAAGGGTGGAGCTGTTACAGACCACAATTTACTTGAGCGATTCTGGTTTTTTTTTTTAACATGCTTGCCTCATAACCAAAGAAACTTCTCATCAAATTATCTTTCTATGCAGTATACTATTGGATGAAATGTCTCCGCAGAGTGCCTCATAGGAGAAAACAAAAGAAATATTCTGTATACTACATACCTACTGAAGAACCGCACATCCTAAAACAGACAACACAAAAATTCTTATTGCCATAATTTAACAAAAGCCTCTACCTGGCATAAAGCTTGAGGTTAAGATTGAGCATAAAGAATGTCCCTTTTCAAGACTGCATGGGTAAATATCCAAGAACATCTAACAGATATTAGCTAATTATTCAGTAGAGACAAGGAGCGAAAGGGGGCTAACAGTCAAGACACAAAGACAACACTACAGGTACAGTGCCCAAATGCTGACCACACATAGACAACGTGAACAACGCAGACCAGTGTGGAAGGAATAAAAACCGCCATGTGATGGGGGACAATGATAGAATTTTGTGAAATAAAAGTTTTTTTATAAAAGACAAGTTTTCCACAGATGCAAAATAGGTTTTATTTACTGACTAACCAGAAAACAAAGTACCCAAAAGCCCTTCAGAAAGGAAGTTTACTCGGGTGTAGTCCTAGAAATGGACACTGCCACTTACCCTATACTTTATGATTGATATTACATAAACAGGTAAAATAAAACCAAAAATGAGCCTGAAAGATGGCTCGGGGTGAGGGGCTGGCACTTGTTGAACAAGCCTGGCAACCCAACTTCGACCTTAGAACACATGATAGAAACAAAACAACTTGTAAAGTTGTCCTTCAACCTCTGCATGTATACCATGGCACACACTGACACACACACACACACACACACACACACACAAACACACTAAAAACAAATTTTAAAACTAATACCATTTGAAGTGTTTTTCAAGATCACTACCCTCCCAACATATTTTTCCCTTCTTTATATCAATAATACCTAATATCCAGATACTTCTCGGTGAGGGTTTAATGTAGCCAACAGCAAGGAACTTACTGCCTTTTCAGGTTATTCAAAAATAGAAGCATAAAAAGCACCAGCCTCCTGGGTCATAATAGACCTGAGGTCACCAGAAACTGTCCTGAAAGGCCTTCACAACTCTAGAGTCATTTTTAAAGGCCATTTTAACTAAAAAGAGCCACTGGATGTTGAGACAGTGTTCTTAGAATGGTAGTTAGCACCAGGGGAACCTGGGAACCAGGGCACTTAGCTAACAGGTGGAAGGAAGGAGGGGTAACAACGGCCTCCCTCACTCAGAGGGGACAGCCCACCTCGAGGGAACACGGAATATCAGAAGCCCCAGAAAGACCGCCAATGTGAATTCTACATATTACCATTTTCCCAACATGCCTTGCAACACATTATTCCACAGCACTGAGTTAAGCCATGTTCTGAGCCTTGGAACCTCATCTATAACACTATGACCCTCCTTTGCTGCAGGGCCACTGTTCAGTAAAGCAATATGACACAGTGAACTAATCATCAGGACAGCCATGAAGTGACCAAAAGGTGCTATTGCGCCTATAGCATGACCAAGCTGGAGAGAGTATGACATATGCCCTGGGAGAGACAGAAAGAGGCAGTGTGTCATTTCACCATGCTATTCAGAATGGTGCACAGTTTAAACACATTATTTCTGGAATTTTCCATTTAATAATTTCAGACAATGAGTAATTGAAGCCACGAAAAGGGAAAGGAAATTTGCAGATAAACGGGGTGGGGGGAGGCAGGTGTTGGGAGGATCTATACCACTGACCTAGAGAAGACAACAGCTGGGTCTGGAAGTGGTGTAAATATTTGTACAGAGGCTGTGCAGAAACAGAGCCTTCTGAGAGGGAGGAACAGAAAGAAGTAAGAAAAGCACCTATTCTCTCACCAAGGAAAACCCTCTCTCAGCCAGAACTGCACACAACAAAGGAACTGGTTGCCTCACTCATGGCCAGAGGCAAGAAGAAGCTCAATGGCCATTTGTCAGGGCATCAAACTTTACAGCACTACAGCTACCCTTCCTGATTTTCCAATTAGATGCTGAACAAACAACCCACCTGCCTGACTCTCCGTGGTAATACAGTAGCACTACATTTTTATGATGGTGTACAGCCTGGAAAAAGGTGTTCTGCCGATAATAAGGTGTCTCACAGCCTTCTGCCTGCAGCCTGGTTAAAATGCACAGACAAAGGAAGGAATGGAGACAGCACTTCCGTATGCGTGACAGGAGAGTAAACCTCATGAGAACCCTTCAAACTACTAGAGAATGAAGCATGGATCGCCATGAATGCCAGGCACTCTAGAGAAGACCCAGAGCCCTGTGGCCTGGGAGCAGAAATGCAGGGCACCCATGCTTCTCAGTCTCAGCGAAGCTAGGCAAAAGGCTGGCTTGAAACCACTGTTGTGAAACCTTTCTCGGCTGCCAAAGGTCTTCAGTCACATGGAAAGCAGGCTTGTCAGGCTTCCTTAAAATTCCATCCCTCAAAGTAAGCCTCTCACCATCCCTAGAGAGACTAATTAAAAACACAAACCCGCATTCCCAAGCAGCCGTCCTGCTGCTCAGAAATACTAATGAGAAACTAGACTTGAAGATAAAAGGCTATTTAACAGATTAGTCAATCCCCCTCCGCCCTTTGGTTCTACCAGCCAAGCTCCCCTTGGAAGAACTTGACCACACGGAGACACAGGAGCGTGTCTCCAGTGATTCACACCAACAGACATCATTCCAAGGCCCAGCACAGGGACTTGTGACAGCTGAGACGCCCCATCTGTCACACCTCAACATCTCAATCGACACAAAGTGGAAGACTAGCTTCCCCTCTCATCCCTTCCCAGAAGTGGAACTAAAGAAAAGTTTGGCACCTGCTAAGAGTAATTAATACAAAGTTGTGTCAGAGTTAGCAGTACACAGAGGTTTGATCCAGCTGAGCTCTTCAGCAGTGCCATGACTAAAAGAAAAGACAAAAAGGAAAAGAAAATACTTATGTAGTGCCAAGGAGCTATTGTCAACTGATGGCTATGGGGGAATCAATGCTATTGTCAACTGATGGCTATGGGGGGATCAATGAATGCTATTGTCAACTGATGGCTATGGGGGGATCAATGCTATTGTCAACTGACGGCTATGGGGGGATCAATGCTATTGTCAACTGATGGCTATGGGGGGATCAATGCTATTGTCAACTGACGGCTATGGGGGGATCAATGCTATTGTCAACTGATGGCTATGGGGGGATCAATGCTATTGTCAACTGATAGCTATGGGGGGATCAATGCTATTGTCAACTGATGGCTATGGGGGGATCAATGCTATTGTCAACTGATGGCTATGGGGGGATCAATGAATGCTATTGTCAACTGATGGCTATGGGGGGATCAATGAATGCTATTGTCAACTGATGGCTATGGGGGGATCAATGCTATTGTCAACTGACGGCTATGGGGGGATCAATGCTATTGTCAACTGATGGCTATGGGGGGATCAATGCTATTGTCAACTGATAGCTATGGGGGGATCAATGCTATTGTCAACTGATGGCTATGGGGGGATCAATGCTATTGTCAACTGATGGCTATGGGGGGATCAATGCTATTGTCAACTGATGGCTATGGTGGGGATCAATGCTATTGTCAACTGATGGCTATGGGGGGATCAATGCTATTGTCAACTGATGGCTATGGGGGGATCAATCTATTTTCTTCAGGGTTGTGGTCCCTGAGAAGCTACCCATGTCCAGAGATGGCCCTACACTCAGGCACATGTTGGTGTCACTGAGAGAGCTAGGTGGCTTTAAAGGTGAGCACATTGAGTTGGGAAAGAAGGGCAGGACTGATAAGGGAGAAAAAGTGGGGGTAGATTTGATCAACATATTATATACAGGTATGAAATCCTCAAACAATCAAACGGTGGGGAAAAATAAGAACCAAGGGACATAGCTGTTCTATTATTTTCTAAATCTAGTGTAAGAAATTAGAAAAATAATATAAAAAATACCCTAACAGAACATTAGTTAATGACATCATTAAGACTGGTGTGGCTTCCTGGGCTGTCCTGCTAGTGCAGCCTCTGGCTTTTTCAGATGGCCAAGCATTTAAATGGGGTTTGTAAACAGAATGCTACAACTTGCTTAATGGCAACATAGACTGGCTGTATGCCTAAAATGGGGCTCTCAAAGGCAACAAACAGCTCTGCCATGTCAGACTGGGTGGGGAAAGCAGGCAGGACCATATATACCCTAGTAATGCTGCCACTTAAGTTCTAGATGTACAGAGATATATTTCTGTTAGATAGGTATTCTTCAAATCTCTCAGAGATCTTCAGAATATGGCATTTAAAGTGTTTTAAAAATTTAGGACTTTTCATGACAATGAGACACATCTGCTCCTGGCAACACCAATCTACTTCAAGATGTTGATGGGCATCAAAAAGGCTCCTTATGGAGTTTGTTAGCCATTTGGGCAAGAAACTGCTCTTGCCTGGACTGCTTGATGGTATGCTATGTGAACTGAGCATGCAGGACCCACAGAGAAATGACTGCTGAACTTGCCTAAAGGTGAGATGATCCTTCAGGGTTCCTGCTTCATGAAAGAGTCTGCAAGACATTCTGCAGGACACAGAAGAAAGTGACTGACAAACTGCCAATATAGGTGGAACTGTCTTTGAAATTTCCTGCTTCATGGAAAAGTCTGTTGGATACTATAAGCATATAGACTAAAGATAGATGCCCCAATGGTACAGAAGAACTTTAGGTGATTGTCCAGGCAGCAAGATGTTTCTGTCAATTCTAGAGTTTTGGAAGTTGCCTACAATGCACTTCCTGTTTACTTAGGTAATACTATATCCTTCTGAAGTCTTTGATGGAGTTGAAGAATAGGTAGAATTATGATAAAAGATAAAGCAGATATAAATATTGTAACTATAATTCCTGCTTGATACCTGTCTTATTATATGTAATTTTACCATGTTAAAGTTAAAGCCTTCCTTTTTATGTAAACAGAAAAGGGGAGGCGATATGAAAGTCCCCTCTGTATGCTGTGATTACCCTTAGTTAATGAAGAAACTGGTTTGGCCTGATAGGGTATATAGGCAGAGAAAATTAAATTGAATGCTGGGAGAAAAGTAGACAGAGTCGAGGAGAAGTCATGGAGCCTCCACCAGAGACACACACGCTAAAACTTTGCTGGTAGGCCATGACCTCGTAGTGATGCACAGATTAATAGAGATGGGTTAAATTAAAATGTAAGAGTTAGCCAGAAATATGCTTAAGCTATTGGCCAAAGAGTATTACAAATAATATAGATTCTGTGTGATTATTTCGGGGCTGAGCAGCCGGGAACCAGCAAGCAGCCTGCTGCAACAAATTGGTGTAAACAAAAGGAGATGAAAGATTATAAACAAAACACTAGTACCATGCAGGAACCCAGCAAAACCTCTTTATCTAACACTGGGGATGGGGGGGGGGGTAAAATTATACAACATACCTGACACTTCACCCTACTCACACTGTTAAGTACTGTCATACACACCTCACAGGAGAGAAATGAACCTCTTCATGGTAAGGATGTATTTAGAACATCAGGTAGAACGCCACGGTAGCAAAAATAGGCATTTGCTCTTATCCAAGCGCTCTAGTTCAACAACTTCACAGTGCTTAGAGTGCTTCTTTTTCTCTACCTTCTTCATAACTCTTTGTCAAATGCTAGGAAACTGAGACTCTAGGAAACCTCACCTCTGGATAAATAGAAAGTCTTACTATCATGGGACATGAAATTAATTTCTAAACTGAGTGTGTTAGCACACTCTTTAAAATTCCAGCAAGAAGCAGAAGCAGAGGGATTACCAAGAGTTCAAGGTCAACTGAATCTATTTAGTGGGTTCCAGACCAACAGATCTGCACACAGCAAGTCTGTCTCAAATCCCCAACACACAAATGCATTTCAAGGCATGTGCTGCCTCGTGCTACATCCACTGGTTGTGAAGAACAAAGACAAAGCACAGAGTAAGAGAAATGAAATGGATGAGGAAATCAGGAACTACAACTCACAGAGAGACACCTGCTCCTATAGAGCTGCAAGGAGCCTGAAAACAGGGGATGTCAGGCTAAAGAGGGGTGGGAAGACAATGGGAACGTCAGTCAGAAAAAAATAAGTCCCCAGAGGAGAGAACCTGTCAGCTATGGTATCCAAGACTCATCAAATCTCAGCTCCACCTAGGAAGAACATGAACTTTCTTTTCTCTCTCTCTCTCTCTCTCTCTCTCTCTCTCTCTCTCTCTCTCTCTCTCTCTCCCTCTCTCTCTGTCTCTGTCTCTCTCAGCATGAATATGCTCTACCTACAACACTGGGAAAATAGCAGGGCGTTCATTATGATTAGAGAACAATGCAACTAGCATAGAAAAGGTTAAGGAAACAAGACCTGTAACTACAGAGGCAGAACACCTGTACAAAACAGGAGGTAAAAGAGGAACTCCATTATCTGCAGTCTTTGATTTGACCACAATGCCTGACAAGGCATTTCGATAGGAAAGAATGCTGCCCTGGGGGGGGGGGGGGGGGAGCGGAGAACCTGACACAGCTGACCTCTTCCCTAAGCACAGAAAAAAGTCAGACAGTGACAGAAGACAGACTCCCCAGGGCGGACAACACCTGACGATGGAGTGGCAAGCATGTAGCAAGGTTTTACACTCAGTCCTAAAGGCCTCCCCAAACCAGGAACAGGAACTACAGAAAAAACGCAAGGAATTGTTCAGCTAAGAAAAGTTACCCAGCCAGGCAGTGGTGTTGTAGGCCTTAATCCCAGCACTGGGGATGCAGAGACAGGCGGATCTCTGTGAGTTCGAGGCCAGCCTGGTCTATCAAGCAAGTTCCTGGACACTTAAAGCTACACAGAGAAACCCTGTGTGTGTGGGGGGGGGGGGTACCCATCAGGAGTGGTGGCACACATTGCTAACCACAGCACTCAGGAAGCAGAGGCAGGTGGATCTCTGTCAGTTCCAGGCCAGTAAGACTACATAATAAGGCCATACCTATAAAGTAATAATACAAATTTTAAACACAAGTGATGATTTATTACTGGTGGTTTGGAGAATTGCTATGATCAAGGCATGGGAGCGCCCTCTTCTGGTTACACACTGTCATTTCTAGCCTTATGAGGCAGAAAAGCAGGGAGCTCCACGAGGCCCCTTAATAAAGGTGTTATACCATGAGAAGTCCACCCTTATGACTTAACTAGGCTCTGCCTACACCCACTGTATGTTACGACATTAACATGTAAAGTGTGGGGGACATGGAAATATTCAGTCGGTAACCCCAGGAAAGTAGGAAACTCTTCAAAGAGGCAAAAGGACAGAACGGCAAAGATGGCACTGGCCAGTGAGGAAACCAAACAAAGAGCCAATCCTCCCCGTGCTGGCATGGTTTTCAACTGGGGGTGCAGGCTGGCAGAGGGAGGAGATGGCAGAGATGTCACTGGAAAAGTGCTGTGCCACATGGCCAGTGGGGTGTGAGCTACCTATAAAGCAGGGGGGGGGGATAACTCGATACTGCTTAGGGAATGATTTAAAAGATCAGGAATATCTAAATAAATACTAAGTGACAGATATAAAGGAGAAACTGTGTAAAACAAAAGCAAACAGAGAGCTCCACATATTATCAGTACTCCTTGATTTTCCTATACAATATTAAAATATAAGGCTTCTATTTCAGAAAGCTGATGGGCAGTTTCCTTATCTCACAGAGTTTCAGTGGGAGGAAGGTTTCTCGGGGCACAATTCCTAATCTTTGAAGACTCCACCAGCAAGTTTCACCTGTTTTGTACAGAGGACTCACAACTACAAAAGACAATTTACTTTATTTCATTTTTTGGTTTGGTTTTTTTTTATAATTCCAAATGATTGAAAGTCCCTTGTTGGATAAAATTGATTAAATGTCTTTACATTGAGAAAAAAATCACCTCCCTGCAACTTCTATCAAGCACCAAATTCTATATTCTGAAGTTTTCTGTTGAGAGTCTGCCTTAGAGGCCAAGAAAGGGGAATGAGAGGCAGAAAGGCTGTGAGCCAGGCACATGGGGACAGTGGGACACATGTGATATGAAGAGGAAGGGAGTGGGGGGTTTACATGGCAAGGAAATTGAGAGGAAAGTGAGCACAAACTAGAAAGAACTAGACAAATACCATTCATTTTACAAAAAAATAAACTATTTTCAAATACCTTCAGTGCAATTCTTAAATTGCATTTTTAAATGCAATATCTTGGTCCTTTTCAATGTGTACAGAACTACCCACAGCCAGTCCTGTAGCCTCCCTTTTCCTTACTGAGACCACTCTGTTCCCAGGACGTTTCCTCCCCAACCTATCCTGCCAGCTATTACCTATCTGACCTCTATGCAGTGTCCCAGCATAAATACAGTAAAATATTTTACAGAGAGAAAGGAAATGGCTGTAGAAAGGAGGGAAGTAAGTATGTAAAATCACGGACAACTATGAGCACCCTCCATGCCACAACTGAGTCACTTCACATTCATTCTCTCAAACTGTGAGGCTTTGCCAGGCTCATCTGCTAACATAGCTCCAAACACCCCTAGTACAGGTGCGCTGATATGCTGCCCCGCCATCACCATGTCCACATGGCCAGAGTCAGTCACATACAGCCTAACAGAATAGAAAATCAAAAAATAAACAAATAAATAAAATCTGTTTTTATTCTGCAGCGTGGACTAGGAAATGAGAGGAGAAAAGGCAGACAAAGCACAGCACGATCAAAAAAAGTCTGAGCAGTAAAACATGGGCTTCTCTCCTATGAGAAAAATACCATAGACCAGTCTCCTCTGACCAATGCACATGTCTCCATTACTAAGCATGATCATTGGGTTTTCAAGCTTAGTTAGGCAAAAATGTTATGGAAACAACATAAAATTAAATTTAGAAAGCAAAACAGTAAAAACTAAGCACAGAAACTTATTTTTTAAAACCCATCAAGACCAGTTTGTGCTGCCCAAATATTTTTGGGTGTGTGGCTTCCACTGGAGCGTGTCCTGCCGAGTGGGAGCTAATTCCCGGACACTCATGGGGCAAATGAACTCTCCCTCACTTTCCCTCCCAGCAGCTAACAACTGCCAGGCTGGGGTTCATGTTCACCTCCCCCTCTCCATGTGGATTTGTACTGGCGTTGACCTGCACAGGGCTTGTGCACGCTGGTACAACCGTTGTGAACTCATATGTACATCTGCTGTGTCCAGACACTCCATGCTTGTAGTCCTCCATACCCTCTGGCTCTTTCTGCTCCCTTTTCTACAAAGATCCCTGAGCCTTGGATGGGGGCGGCTTTCATATAGGGAATTATGTAGTCTAATTCTCTGAACCTTGCCAATGATGGTTCTCTAGGAATCTCTTTCTGCTGTAAAGAGAAACTTCTCTGATGAGGGCTGGGAGGTGGGTTAATCTATAGGTGTAACAATAAGTCAGTACAAGTCAGATTAACTATGTCCAGTTAGCAGAAAAATAGTAGTAGCAGCAGTGCTGCTGTTTCTTGGGAAATTTACATGAAAATAACCAGCAGATATTCTGCCATAAAAGTGCAGAGCGAGGAGATCTTGGAAGAAAGTTGTGCTGTGATTGAATAGATTTGAGACTAGCAAGGCTTTTTGTGAATCTACCTGACATCGGTCAAACACTTGACTTGGATACAAGTACTTTTAACAATATCTTAAACCCTTGTAGTTAACATAAAATTATTTATGGTTCCCTGAAAATAATCGAAGCATTGTCAAATCAAGTTAGCCACTGGGATTTCTCTCTTTGAGCAAAGGGTCAAACCCTAGCTAAACCACAGTAAGCCTCTTGCTTGCCACATTATCTGTCCCGCTTGGACCTGTATTGTTAGTGTAGCTGGTATTTTCGCAAGGAGATACCAGGTTTGGTCCTGGTGGGATGAGGGAGTCTGTGCCCTGAGATGCAATCGGGAAAATTATCTTCAGAATTTTATTTAACCGTATTTACAGCTTCTGTATTCAAAACGGATTTAAAGACCTTTAGAGCAAAACACAAACGTAACATACCAAATTCGTATCATGAGAGCAAAGAGAGGCAGCCAGAGGAAGAAAGAGACATTACTGATATTTTTATCAACTTGGTTTGTGCCTCCCTTTAGTGGATGTACTAGTTGCATCTGTATGTGATCCTAGATGGCAGAGCCACTGTTCTTAAGGCTCCGTTCACCTCAGGAAGATGAAAGAGAAAATCACAGGTTTCCAGGGAAGGAGGCCTCTGGCTTGTTAGTATCATTATCTTGGTTTTGTGTGGGGCTACTTTCATCGTGCTGATTTTTCTGGTTGATGGCCCTCCAATTTGACAGTGGAAGCCAGCTTGGCAGTCCTTGATGGCTTTGGATCTGTTTATGACTCTCTTCATTGCTTATCTTGGTAGAATTCCCATTTTCCTTTCATGATATCAAAAGGGAAAAACTTTTAATACTTAGCCTTTTCTCCTAGGAATTAGAGATAACTTATTTATTTTTATTTTGTGAGGGTTCTGCATGTATGTATGTGTGCCAGGTGTGTGCCTAATACCCACAGAGGCCAGAAGATGGTGTCCGAGGCTCTGAATTGAAATGACAGGCAGTTTTTGAGCTACCATGTGGATGCTGGAAATCAAACTCAAACCCTCTGCAAGAACAGCAAGAGTTCTTACCCCGAAGGCAATCCCTCCAGCCCCTAGAGATGATTATAAAGAGGAGAACCCTATAACAAAGCATACTAAAAATATGGGCTGTTTTTGTTGTTGCTGTTTTGCTTTTTTTTTTTTTTTTGCTTAATTCAAGTTAAGCTTTTCCTCATCTTTATGAATTCTACAGCTACCAAAATGTAGTCATATTTTTTAGTAGTTGTGTTTTGTCAGAGGACAAAATTGGATTCCCCAGCTTTATTCATTATATATTAGCATAAGCTTTTGGAGTGCTCCATCAGAAAATGCCATTAAAAGTAAAAGTGATATATGCAACACATGACTCAGCACCTAGCATAGGAAAGTGACTTCGGAAGAGTTGGTGGTTTTTTTTTTCAGCTCTGGCCTATTGTTTATAAGTGTGTGTGTGCGCCTGTGTGTGTGTGTGTGTGTGTGTGTGTGTGTGTGTGAGAGAGAGAGAGAGAGAGAGAGAGAGAATAAGCATATGTCTGTGTACAAGAATATTGTATGTGTATGCATGTGAATTTGAAAGAATATAAGAAAATGTGTGTGTAAATGTATGTATAGGTATATGTCTGAGTATCTACTTATAATTTTATGTATATGAGTTGATATCTGTGTGTTGTATTTGCATAAGTGAATGTGTTTATGTGTCTACATGTATATCTGAGTGTATGTGTTTATATGAGTATGTGTCTATGTTTATATCTGAGAGTATAAGTGTATGTTTGTGAGTATATATATATATATATATGTATATGACTATATTTGTGTGTATATGTGTGGTAGTTTGAATGTAATTGGCCCCCATAAGTTCATAGGGCATTATTAGGAGGTGTGGCTTTATTGTAGTAGGTATGGTCTTGTTAGAGGAAGTGTGCCACTGTGGGGGCGGGCTTTGAGGTCTCCTTTACTCAAACTTTCCTTAGTTTGATACTCAGGCCATTTACTCTTGTCTATGGATCAAGATGGAGGACTCTCGGCTCCTTCTCCAGCACTATGTCTTCCTGCATGATGCCATGTCCCACCATGATGATAATAGACTAAATCTCTGAAAATGTAAGCCACCCCCATTAAATGTTTTTCTTTTTGAGTTACCATGGCCATGGTGTCTCTTCAAAGCAATAGAAACCTTAAGAGACTGTGACTATCTGTGTGACTATTACTATACACATGTATGTGTGTCACTGAATGATGTTGAATTCTCTCTGTATTTTGTGAACACAATTAGTGAATAAAGAAACTGCTTTGGCCTGTTGATAGGGCAAAACTTAGGTAAGCAGGGAAAACTAAACTGAATGCTGGGAAGAAGAAGGTAGAGTTAGGAGAAGCCATGTAGCCCCACTGGAGACATATGCTGGAACTTTAGCCAGTAAGCCACAGCCACATGGCAATACACAGATTAATAGAACTGGGTTAAATTAATATGTAAGAGTTAGCCAATAAGAAGCTAAAGCTAATGATCCAAGGAGTGACTTAAATAATATAGTTTCTGTGTGATTATTTCAGGGCTGAGCAGCCAGGGACAAGCAGCCTCCTTTCAACAACTGAATGTGTGTTTATTTATCTGAGCATATGTGTGTGCATGTGAGTTAATATGTTTGAGCGTATGTATGTGTGAAAGAATTTATATAGTGGGTTAGTGTGCACATCTGAGTATATGTAGATATATGTGTACATAGGAATGTGTGTTAAAGAATGTATATAGTGGGTGAGTGTGTGTATCTGAGTATATGTGGATATATGTGTACATAGGAGTGAGTGTTAAAGAATGTATATAGTGGGTTAGTGTGTGTATCTGAGTATATGTGTATATATGTGTACATATCCTCTGCATGCACAGCTGAGTTTTGGAGGTTGCCGAGGGAATCACAGGACTGGGGTATATCAAATAAATTCAGGATTAAGGAAAAGTTTTAATTTATAGTAAAAACTTGACTGCCAAATTTGAGATTGTGAGTGAAGTATAACATATTTATCACGATAATCAGAGATGCATGTTATAATTGCTATTGAAATGAATGAAATAATAGTGAAAGATTGCAGATTGCCAAGCCAGTAGAAACTGTAAATTACAAATAGTAGGTCAATCCAAAAGAACAGATGAAAATACATACAAAAAACAGCTGGGGTCAGCAAAAAACAGTGGATGACAGATATACACTCACATAGAAGAACTAAAAAACAAACAGATTAAATATTCCTAACAGTTTTATAAATAAATTCTGGATCAAATTCCTATAAAAATACAAAATTGTTTAAAATTACTAAATAAAGAATTAGAAAACCTTCATTGTTATTATCTATGTGATGGAGGAAGGTCATTGGTTAATTAAATAAAGAAACTGCTTGCCCTGATAGGTTAGAACATAGGTGGGTAGAGTAAACAGAACAGAATGCTGGGAGGAAGAGGAAGTGAGCTCAGAGACACCATGCTCCCCTCTCCCGGGCAGACGCGATAGCTCTGCTCTCTGAGGCAATCCCTCTGCTCTCTGAGGCAGACGGCGATGCAGCCAGCCACCAGGTCAGACATGCTGAATCTTTCCTGGTAAGCGCACCTCGTGGTGCTAAATAGATTATTAGAAATGGGTTAAGAGGCTGAAACTAAGGGCCAGGCAGTGTTTAAAAGAATACAGTTTGTGTGTTGTTATTTCGGGGCATAAGCTAGCCAGGCGGCCGGGGTGCCGGGGACACAGCCCCACCACTCCTATTACAATATCTGTGTGAGGAACTGAGTTCATTTCCAATAACCATATATAAAGAAAACCCTAGACCAATGTGACATTACTGTGAGCTCTCCAGAATAAAAGCCATAAGGAGTTAACAACATAAAAAAAGAAATGAAAACCTGTAATACATATAAGTCTGTGTTTAAATTACATAGAGTTTAAATAAAATTTTCTAATTTGTGCTGACAATATTCTCTCCAAGAGCCAAAAATCATTTAACATAAAAAGCCCAACACCAGCCCTAAGAAGGCCTCGTTTGAGTCATTGGTCAGGGTTATCCAAGAGACTCCTAATGCATTACTACTGCTCTTGCTTGCTCCACAGAGAGGGAAGCTAAGTCTCTATTGCTGAAGACACCATGCACATCAAAAACAGAGTCCAGAGGCCCCTGAGCTGAAACTGACCCAAATGTCTTCTCCTCGAAGACTGGCTTTCATGGCACCAGGAGGCACCATGCACTCTTCCAAAGGAAGAAGCAACCAACCATCAACCCAGCTATGATACCTATGAACCACAACAACAATCAGTGTAGAGTGATAGCTCTGAGGGTGTAGTATAGGCTCACATGCCTTGGCGGTAACCAACGGCTCTTCTGATTGGACTAAAGGCCAACTCAACCAGAAGGAAACCGTGCCTGGTACTAGGAACCTAGCCAATTACCCAGGGCTAGTGAAGTCATGCCTCTTGGAGAAGAACCTACAACCACCACTTTACAAAATCAGCATAATCCCTAACTACATCCTAAATATTTGTCCTTAAACATATAGAAAAATGTAGCCCTACCCCTCATAAAGGAAATTTCTCTTTGCAATAGATGGAGACCATTAGAAAGCAGATGCTCCCCCAGGCTGTCCTCAGGGAATCAACCACACAGCAGCTACGTCATCACTTGTCACCAGCTCTTACAAAGGTCTTTGCCATCCTAGATGATTCTCTTGCTCCTTCTCTGTCTTCTAGTCTCTGTCTATCTGTCTCTCATGTCCCCACTCCAAGATGGTCTTTCACTCTGCTCTACCCCAATAAGCCTCTCACATGATCACACTGCTTGGTGTTATCTCCTTGAAACACACCTTGGCCCCAGCTCATCAAGGTATTCTGCCACTAAATCCTAACAGAGACCATTACATATAACTACAGCCAATCAAAATGCAGAGTTGTGGAGCTGAGTCCCAACAGAAGCAGAGATAAACCAACTCCCACACCTAAATTCGGTGGGGGGGATGGGGGGGTAGGGAGGTAACAGAAAGATTGTAAGAGCCATAGAGAGGATCAGGGAGTATGTTATAAGATTGTGTCTTCCAGTAGTGTCAGCAGCTACACCTATAAAATCTCCCTAACATGGCAGACCAAAAGTGAGCTGAAGAAGGACAATAGACATGCAAATGAGGATGAAAGAAAACCCAAGAGGCTTCAACCCAAGACGAGGAAATAGGCAACTAAAGAATATGATGAGTGGGAGAAATGGTCTTCCCCACAGAAGAGTAATCCAACTGAAACATATATACAAGGAACATTATACAGACTGAGGAAGTTGTATTTATATGTTTGGGACTATATATGTATATACGTATACATATTTGTATGCAACAATAATTAATGAAAAAAGAGGCCATGAATTTAAAAGAGAGCAAAGAGGGTTATGTGGGAGGATTAGGAGAGAAGAAAGGGAATCTCAAAAATTGAAAAAGGACGCAATGTTGGAGGGATAAGCCACGCAGAAGTCAGTGTATAGGATACCCATTATAAAGTATCTGAAAACTCAGCTCTGTTCTTCAAAGACAACTGGGTGAACTTACTTACTAATAAGGGCATCAGCAACCTAAACATCAGGACAGAAACTCTAATTCAGAATAGCCATAGTTATACAATATAATATTCAACCTGTGGTCCACAGGATCAAAGGGATATAACTAGAGCTATATAACTATTTCCTCAATAATAATGTGCTTTATTACAGAGAAAAGACTTTGAAAATAGAGCTAAACTATTTACCTTACTGGCTCAAACCCAGCTTGCTGCACCTAGCCAATGAGACCTTAACTGCACAGGTGACTCCTGATACCCCCTCTCTGCACCACTCTGTTTCTCAAAGATCCAATCTGAATTGCCTACAAGAACAATATTGAGCTATTTTAAACAGAGGAAACCATGGAAGGTGAAGATAGACTACCGGTATCTGGTTGGTTGAACATCAAACTCATTTCATTAGGCAGCACCTATTTCCACTCACATCTCAGGTGCGAAAGTTTGAAACTAGTAGAAAACGCCCATGCAACTCATGATTCCAAAATGGTTCTTTGTAAATATTCAAAAAACTTGACATAGGGCCTTAAGGAAATGACAGTGCATCAGTTACATATTTATACCTTGCAAACTGTATCCATATCCCAAGGTGTGATCGTCCGCAGATCAATGATTTCACAAGACACTCCAAGCTTTTCTCGTGCCATGGAAGCCACCTCCCGGATGACGTGAACCTGAAAATGAGGGGAAATACACAGAGAATAACTAAAAGAATTCAGCCCTGGAAGTCTAGGTGGATGTCAGCATCATTCATAATGATACTCTCTGAAGCTGGCAGAATTCCGAAATGTGTTTTAGGTATGCTGATCCCCATGTCACAAAGACAATCAAGGGAAAATATCTAGAAATCAGTTAGAAAAAAGCTAGTAAAAGCTGAGGCTAAGGCAGGTTGGCTAGGGAGCATAACAGAAAGAAAACCCACAAGACCACCAGCACTTAAAGAAGAAAACAGCAAAAGAGTTCTAAAAATAAACAAACAGCTAAAGAAATTAAAAAGAAAAAGAAAGTCAATCAAAAGCTAAAGACAAAAAGATTTCATAGACAAAGTAACCAGTACCCACACCAAGTAAGAAGTATGGGGCAGATTTAGGAACTAGAACAGGACCAGAGAGAAGGCTCAGTGGTTGAGAGCACTTGCTGTTCTTGCAGAACACCTGGGCTCAATCCTCAGTATCCTATGTGGTGGCTGTCAACCAGTTTAAAAAAAAAAAAAAAAAAACAAAGAGGGAAAGTTGATTTGGAAGTAGAGAATTATGACACCAAGCCCTGCTGCAACAGCTGGAAGAAGTCAAATGAAACTATCACTAGGAAAGAGAAAGATACGTAATTCTGTCATTGGGTCATTCGAGAGGGGGGGTCCACAGGCCAGCAAACACTCGTGAGAGGGAGCAAAAGACAAGGTAAGAAAGCTATCGAGGCAACATGCAATATGAGCCGCAAAGGTGTTCATAACGTACACAGCTGTGTGCACCCATTTAGAATCTCCACGGGACTGAACAGGCACCTCCCCTCCACCCAGAAGGCATTACTACATCTTCTAGTCACAAGATGAGTAAATTCCGAGGAACGAGTGTGCAGCATAGAGACGAAGCTAAGAAAACTGTGCTCTTTATGGACTGAACACGATGATGGTGAGAGCCTGTAATCCCAGCACGTGGGAGGGATAGGCAAGAGGATCAGAAGTGCCATCCCGTGGACATCAGCTGCAGAGCAAGTTCAAGGCCTGACCTGAGCAACATTAAGAGTCTGTTTAAAGACAGTCATGGCCACTCAAGGTCCAGAAGATAAGT
Source organism: Microtus pennsylvanicus (assembly GCF_037038515.1). Classification (NCBI taxonomy): domain Eukaryota; kingdom Metazoa; phylum Chordata; class Mammalia; order Rodentia; family Cricetidae; genus Microtus; species Microtus pennsylvanicus. Next base: position 37,566,703 of record NC_134581.1, read on the forward strand.
GATAGGTGGGTGTTCAGCCTTTAGTAAGACGTTCCATCTCTAACACTCAGGGCTAATGTGGAAGGGGGCAGAAAGAGCTGGAATATGGAGAGAAGGGTGTAAAAACGCCACCTTCTAAGCAAGACCCCCCTATTAAAACCATGAACTTGAACAGCTGTGGATGGCTGCACTTGGTCTATCAAGGGCCGGCCATGAATGCATGAAGAGTTTAGGGGATCTCTCTGTGGAACTATTTCTACTGACAGATTTATGGGGAGGAGGAATCTCTGCTTTCAGACTGGTGAACCCACTAGGATCCAATGGATAGTTCCAACCCACTGTACACACAGATGTCCCTGTGGTGAAACTAAATTTGTGGGTGACAGAACAAAGTCAAAGGTCATAAGTCAAAGGTCATAAGTCAAAGAATGAGACCGAGCAGCATAAGGGGGGAGGGGTAGCAATAGGATGAAGGAGACATAAGAGAGGGTTAGGGAATGAGAGCAGTCACAAAGCGTTATATACTTGTACGAAACTGTAAACATAAAAAATTAACCAAAAATAAAAATAAGTTAAACCCTGCTTTAAAAGAAAAGTTGGAGCCAGATGGTGGTGGTGCACGCCTTTAATCTCAGCACTCAGGAGGCAGAGGCAGGCAGATCTCTGTGAGTTCGAGGCCAGACTGATCTACAAGAGCTAGTTCCAGATCAGGCTCCAAAGCTACAGAGAAACCCTGTTTCTAAAAACCAAAATTTTAAAAATTTTTAAAAAGTTGGCTCATTTACTTTAAATTTGCTCAGAGAAGATCATATGTCTCAGCCTGTACACACACACACACACACACACACACTCTCTCTCTCTCTCTCTCTCTCACACACACACACACATACACTGCAGTAAAGAACTGTTAATTAATTAAGTCATCACTTGGCAGCACAGGCCTATGTGAAATCACCATGCTGTCCACCTTGAAGCATTCTTATCTGTCAGTTACACCTTACTAATATTGGAGGTAAGGATGAGCATCATCCTCACGAAGAGACTAACTTCATCAGAGAGACAGAGAGAACACACCGGAATCACAAACCAAAGTGCCCCAGCACAGTATGGGCTCCGCGGGTGCCCCAGGACAGTGTGGGCTCCGCGGGTGCCCCAGGACAGTGTGGGATCCGTGGGTGGTCAGGGTTACTGACCTGAGTGCCCCAGGCAACGAGAGTCACATCACTGCCCTCCTGGATGACTTCAGCCTGAGACAGGGGGATCTTGTAGGGTTCGACCGGGACCTGTTCCACTAAATACATAAGAGAGGAAAAACAAAAGTTAGTTAATGCTCCTCACATGACACTTGTGTCTTAAAGACTGTAGGAATCTCGCCGTAACAGGTTCTCATTGCTGAAAGCTTCATTTAAAATATAAATTTATTATATAGTTCCATGATATCACTACACAGACAAATATATGCAATTTATAAAATATGGCACCTACCCTGCAACATGAAAGACTACAGTTAGAAAATGAATATATCTTATTGACAAAAATCTAGTATTTGGGGGGGGAGGGGGTTGTGGAGACAGGGTTTCTCTGTTTAATAGCTCTGGCCATCCTAGAACTCACTCTGTAGACCAAGCTGGGTCAAACTCAGAGATCCACCTGCCTCTGCCTCCTGAGTGCTGGGACTGAAGATGTGAGCCACCACCTCCCAGCTGAAACTGAATAAATCTTAATGGTGCATGTTTTAGACCAACTTAACTCATCAGTACTGGCTAAGTATAAGAATTTAGCATTCAATGGTAAGATGATGGCAAAGGAAAATGGATGGACTGTGGTGGATGGGATTTTCTGCATTTTGTACTTCTTGCACTTAAATTTAAAACTGATATTTTTAAAATGCGCATAGTGTGGGTCCAGTGGAACAGCTCAGCATATGACAGGTCTTGCAGCACAAGCCGGGCGACCCGAGTTCAATCCCCATGATCCACATAAAGATGGGCGAAGAAAAGCACCTGGACCTCCACCCACATATTGTGTCATGCACACATGGAATAATGTAAAAGTTAACTTTAAAAGAATCTTAAAAATGATTACCAAATCTGCCAACACCCTATTGGAGAGCCTTAAACTCTCAGATCAGCCTTTGAAACATGGGAGGGGGAACAACAAAGTAGGATTAAACTTGTGTTTCATTTTTGTACTATGCATCGATGAACAATGTTACCCATAAGCGACCAACACCCTACAGACCTCACAAAGATTAAGCAAATCAGTTTCAGTAGGCCAAAGAGAGAAGACTAATCCACTGTCCCAGGGGAAACAATTCTATCATTTTTCTACGTAATCAAGCATGAGAAATTGTCAGGTGAATTTTCAAATGAAATTAAGTAGGGATTTGACAAATCTGCCCAGCTTAGACGCTCTGAGGTTCTTCTGTGAAGGCAGCAGTGTGGTAGGAGCGCTAGGGAAAACTGCTGCTCTCCTTTCTCACCCCACCCCTAGCCGCATTAAGATCTGTGTGCTTCTGCTCTGCATGCAAAGAGCAAAAAGGAGAAAATGAAATACAACCTTGCGTCTGCCGTCAATGCTAACAATTTCCTGATGTCTCCAATATACTGCACCCATCCCCCCCTGGATTTGATTCTCTTTCCATATTTGATTCTCTTCCGCTTATTAAGAGGCAGATTCCTGAGTTACCCAAGCCTCCTCCCCTAACCCCAGCTTCCCTTGCAGCTATATCACAAAACTCTCTGCCGATCTATAGATTCTAATTTGGAAGCTGAAGAAATGAATGAATAGCAAGTGTTCGGAATAATTCTAAAGTCCTTCCTGCAGGCTCAGTGGCCTCAATAAAATTACTGCAGTGCAGCACACAAGCAGGGCTGCTAAGGCACCTCTGCAGAAAGCACTACGTTGACAATGGCCGCCAGACACACAGCCTTTCAGCATGGTTACCAACCACTTCAGAGCACAAGGTGCTACTCAAAACTCCTTCAATAGATGTTTTCTACTTACATTACATGAGTTGACATCATCTGTTTGGAAACTCAGAAGTCTGACTTAGGATCTTTTTTGATATTGGCAGTACGCAAGTACACACACACACATGCAAACACCTTGCCTTTCTACTTTCACAAACAGATTCACACTGTACATATCACTAAAAAAAATTCCACATTCATATTCTATTATTTTCTTAGCAATATATACTGATCATCTTTTCCAGCCAATATAGTTTTCAAGCCATATTTTAAGTTTTAAAAACTGTTAAACTGAGTAGTGTTAACCACTGATACAGTACTGAGGATTGTCATCTCCTGTGTGTGTATTTGTACTGTTTCCAATCCAATCACATATCAGTAACCGGAACCTAAGAGAGTCACGCAGTCTTTAAAGGATTAATATAACTAAATAAATAACAAGATATCAAATATTTATTAACTCTTTTATAGGTAAGTGTTGGAGTAAAAAAAAATTTTCGGGGCTGGAGAGATGGCTCAGAGCTTAAAAGTACTGGCTGTTCTTCCAAAGGTCCTGAGTTCAATTCCCAGCAACCACATGGTGGCTCACAACCATATGTAATGAGATCTGTTGCCTTCTTCCTGACTGCAGGCACAAATACAGACAGAACACTGTATACATAATAAATAAATAATCCTAAAAAAAATTTTCCTACTCCTCTTTATATGTTCTCTCCATGTAACTTTCTCTCTTACTAAAAGTCAAACATCTATAATGCAACAGGCAATTGTTCAGATTAACAATTCAAGAGACAATATTGACAAATCAGGCATAGAAAATTTTACCTTGGAGGATATAACTTTAAGTCAAACTCTCAGACAAAAAAAAAAAAAAACCCACTGCTATTTTACTGGGGGGGGGGGGGTCTGATAGAAAGATGGCGAAATGCTACACTCCTAATTGGTGTTGCTTGTTACTTCTAATTAACCATTTAACAAGATGGCCTGAGAACTAGGCAAGGGCCAATAATGTTTTCGCCACACTCTCCCCCAGCCTTGAGGGTTAGCTGTTCGGATTCCTGCCTATTCCAAGCGGCTGTCTTTACTATGCCGCCTGAAGGCTAAATGGTTCAATTTTGCTCTAAAACTCTAAAACTGTCACCTATTACTGTTGCTTCTCATTTAAATAACAAACCAAGTTTCCCTGACAGGCTTACAATGTGAGGCTGCCTGGACAGACTATTTCAGCTGCTTTAAAAGATTCAAATGATGATTTCTCAATATTCCATAAAGCATTCCTACAAATTTTCTTCCTATTGCTACACTTCCTATTGCCTTTCTCTCTTTACAGATAAGGCTAGTTCCACTCCTGGTTTGTTCACAAAAAAAAAAAAAAAAAAAAAACTCTACAGGATTTTTCAGTTGGATTGGAGACACTCAAGGAAATTGAACAAATCTCCCTCTATAACGCTTACTAATTAGCTCTGTGTCTCTGCCTCTAACTCTTTACTGTCTGTCTCAGATTCAGCAGCCTGCATGTCTCAGGCCAGCCAAGAAAAGGCATGCTGTTGCTTGCTTTAAGATGTAAATCCTACCCTCTTAATTCTTAACTCTAAAAATCTCTCATCCGAACACTAGAAACATTTCTCCAGCTGTCTAATTGTCTTCATGATAAACACCATCTACCCTACAGATATAGATAAAAATATAGCCACAAAGTATCTGTCCTTTTAAACTGATTTTAAAAATGTCTGAGCTCACATGTAATCTGCTATCCTCATAACAGTTTAAAATACATTTTTTTCCCTTTTCTTTACCTATAAAGGAGTTGTTTTGGGTCTCTTTATTGTGCCTGATTTAGCACAAGATACATTATAAAGAATTCATAACTACCAATCTTCTTACATATTGTATTTTGGGTAATAACTTAATTTGTTTCCATATTAAAATAACTTCATTATTACCTTTTAAGCTAAATTTAACAGAGATAAAACATAAAATTCCAAGTTTATAAGGCAATTAACTTATAAACTGTTAACAAAAACCTTACTTAAATCATAAACTATTAAAAATAAGTCTAATGATTAATTATCTAAACAACTATTTGGATAATTTATTTAATTACTATAACAATATATTAGATATATAATATAGTCATATAATATATATGGTATATATAAATATATGTAATTATTAATAAACTTAAAACATAAATTTACTTTAACTGTAAACTATACAACTTATTAATAAAAAATCTTATTTGATTTATAAGCTAAAAACTTTTCTACTTAATTTATAAGCTATTATTAGTTAAAAATACAAGTTATGACTAATCTTATTAAATTATTCAAATACATTCAAGCAATCTTCGAATATATTCTCTTATATATATGTTTATGCATATTTATAAACATATTATTACTGATATAAATAACTTGTTATAAGCAAAACTATGCCTTGTTCTAGTTTCTGCAAAAGCTTTATTCTAATTATATATACTTTGGAGTCAATTGCCCTCCTTTATCTACTAAAAACACAGGGTAAATTCCCGAAGTTACTGATTTCCAAAATTAATTTCAAAAATTTAACATCTATAATCATTGCCCCTATAAAGTTATGAGTAGATCTACTGCTTTAGCCACAAAATTAATATTCTATATTCCCTTTCAATATTTTTATATTATCCCAGCTTCCCTCACCTTGCCCAATATTTTTTTGGGGGGGACTTTTCGAGACAGGGTTTCTCTGTACCTTTTGGTTCCTGTCCTGGAACTAGCTCTTGTAGACCAGGCTGGCCTCGAACTCACAGAGATCCGCCTGCCTCTGCCTCCCAAGTGCTGGGATTAAAGGCGTGCGCCACCACCGCCCGGCCTCCAATATTTTTTATGTAAAACTAAAAAATTCTTTTGGTCTTAATGGAGACATCTCTTTAATTTATATACATATAGCCTTCTACACAAGAAAGGGGATATTACTGCTTTTAACCAAAATTATTTTTAGGTTTTCAAAAGCTTCATTCTGACTCAAAAATGAGTCTCTTTGCTTTTTCTACAACATGGATTTCAGCACAGACCACAAATAATAACAAACCTGAGATATATTACAGATTTCACTATAGATGAGATATTTTAAAATCATATACAACTCATTGGCAAGACGGCCGAACTAGTTCTCAGCTTGCCATCAATAGATTATTGGCTATTAATTTAGTAAAAGAAAATTTTTTTTCATTGCCCAAAGACATATACACATCCTGCATTTACTAGACAAAAGAAGGGGAGATGTTGGGGCCCCCAAGACTATACACAGCTGACAGACCAATAGGCAGAACCACGGGAAGTGTATACGTTCACGTCCACGTGGGATAACCCATTTTGCAGAGCTGCGGGAACACTTATCTTTTGGAAAAGTTGTGGTAGTATCTGTGGAAACCTTGTGAGGCCATGATGCTTCCCTTCAAAATGGGATTCTTCTCAAAACACCTCAACAGTATGACTTCTGCGCGGGCATTGGAGTAACCTTGCTCCATTCCCCCACACCAGGAGGCCTTGGAGGGATGGCATTCACTCTTTGCTCTAACAGTCAAATTTTCAGAGTTAATCCCACAAAATTACCTGCTAACAGACCACATAGAAATGTCTATAGAAGACAGGCACTGAGCTGGAAGGCAGCGTGCCCCACCTTTGCTAATAAACAGATCTGGGCGTCCCCAAAACTGGTTATCATAAAAGAGATCAGATGAGGAGAATGGGTGAATCCAGAATTCAGGGATGTGTAGTAACTTTATCTAATGGTTTGGAATGTCAGATACTTCCCCTTGAATGCTACATCTTTCCTAGGTCGGGCCACCTACTCTGGAGTACTCTGCTTTGTCAGGTTCTACCTGCCCCTTTTTGTGATTTCGATATGTATTTTCTCATTGTCCTTGCCTATGGAATTTCCCTAACTACGTCTGCAAAAAACTAGAAACCTAGTGGAGATCAGTCCTTACTCCTCCTTCTCCTCCTCCTCCTCTTCCTCTTCCTCCTCCTTCTCCTCACTACTTCTACTTTTTCCCCTTACTCTCCTTTCTTCTCCTTGTTCTTCCCCTTATTTTTATTCTTCTCCACGCCCCTTCACTTCACTTTTTCCCCTCGCACAAAAAAATAAAGAACATGCAGAGGTAATGTACTTGAGTTAATTTTTTAACCCTCAGATCCTCACCTGCCATAGACATCCAATTCTGAGCTCTGAGGACTCTGAAGCTGGTACTCAAGGTCCCGATAGGTAAGTCTCAAAGCAGATGATTATTAAGCCAACAAAGCCAAGACATAAAACAGCAGTAGAAAACTAAAAAGTATTAGAGTAGCACATCAAATACTTTTAGAAACTGGCACACTATAGTTTATAAGTCAATTTATTTTTAAAGAGCATGTCTTTTGGCTTACAGCCATGTCCTTCATGTATTGAACATGGTTATTTTTACCCTACAACAGAGCTAAGCAGCTCAACAGAGACAAAGTGGCCTTACACCTAAAATATTTACTATCTGTCCCTTTACAGAGGATGATACCAAGACCAACTGTATAAAACCAATTCAGAGAGTAACTCTAGTTTACTCACTAATGGTCTAAACCCCTACTGGAGGGATGGAAAAATAGATAGGTGGATGGACACACAGACAGATGGATAAATGGACAAATGGAAAAATGGGCAGACACAGAGACATATTTGACTGTAGTACTATATTTTACTTACTGAGCAATTAACCAAAGGTCAAGACCACACTGAGGACACCTGGCCAAAGATAGCACCCTGGCCCTCTGCCATTACTTCATGCTCTAGCAGCAAAGTCTCAGGCCAGCAGAAAAGGCATGGAGCCAGTACACATTCCACTCTGCTTGTGAGTCAGTGACCAACATGCAAGAACCCTGTCTCTCTGCCTTATAAATCAATTGTCAGCTGGTGAATAGCAAATCCCTGGAATAAGGACCCTGAGGCTGGCATACTTACATGAATGGGCTGGAATCTTGGCACATCTTCATTGAAAAGTTGCCAGCAATGACTGCTTTGTTGTCTTAAGTAAATTACCCAGAACAATAAGGCCTCATTAGTTTAGCAATTAAGGAACAGCGTGGCAAACAATGCTTTATATATTCTCTTTCTCTCTCTCTCTCTCCCTCCTTCCCTCTCTTTCTTTTCATCATAGAGAGAATTTGATTCAGGAGAAGGCATATTAAGACCAAATTAGGGGGCAATAGATCCTCTGTAGGGAGCAAGTAAAGTCCTGAGTGACTGCCCAGGATCAATATCTCAGTCACAGGAGAGTGCCAAAGCCTGCCCCAAGTAAGGCTTGGAGGGATGACAAAGCCTTTCTCTGGTCCGAGTGTGAACGTTGATGTGTGTACAGAAAATGTCTACTGGCTTTACACTTTCTATACACACACCCTGGTATTTACAGCCTGGAAACCACTCCCCTACACAGACTAATGCTACTGAGATTAGCTAAACTTGTTTCTTTATTCAGCTGTGCATAATAACCCTGCCTCTCTGTATATACGTATGCAATAACCCCACATCCTTGTTCCACTGTACATAATAAACACACTGAGCTTCAAGGTCGGAATAACAAGCACACATCACCATGCCCAACATTTTTACATGGATTCTGACAATCCAACTCAGTTCTTCATGGTTTCAACACAATTACTTTAACTGAGTCTCACACACACACAAACACACACACACACACACACACACACACACAGTGAAAGAGAGAGAGAGAGCTCCTGAAATAATTTTTAATAACTACTTAATAGAAAAAAATCCCATATTGCCAACTTCTCTGCATGAGCCAAATTAGAGAGCTTCTCAAGATGGCTGCCAAGCATGCACAGCAAAGGCGGCAGTGATGTAACAGAACCTATCCGCTCTTTGCAAGACTTGCCGTTAACTTGATTACATTTTCCAGTCTTGATAAACATGACAAAGAAACGCTTTCACGGGATTGATCCTTCATAATACAGAGGGCAGCAAACTTAACCATGTATCCAGCCCGTTTAATCTTCTCAGTAACTCTTGGAGTAACTTCTTCCATGCAATCATCAGTATGTTACTAGGTTAGCAAAAGTGCTACCAAATCAATGGTACTGACAATTATTCCTTCTTCTTTAAAACATTTGAATTTCTTTGGTTATTCCAAATGATACACAGACATATCTGAAGATTCAAAGCCATCATCCACAAAATGAGAGAGAGCACATGAGGTCTGTAGCTCCAAATCAGGGTTTCCTCACGTAGAATGGTTGTTCCCAGCTCCATCCACTCACCTACAAATGTCATTTTTCTTAGCAGTTGAATAATATTCCATTATGTAAATGTACCATACAGAGGTCAAGAAATTAGTAAGGGTTCATGGGGAATGGGGCTTCCAAGGGAGGGAAGAACACAGCAATATACTGGGGGACGGGAGAATAATGGAATAGGAAGGGTTAAAAGAGGTGGGATTCAGAAGAGAACATGAAAAAAAAAAAAGGAGAGATGGCAGACACTAAAGACTTCCTGAAAAAGACATGAAAAACTACTGAGGAAGCTTCCTAAAATATGAAAAGTTTCATATATAAAAACAACTTAAATGTAGCTACACTTCACTGGGAAAACTGTCTCGCTACTAGACACCACAAGCTAACTGTACTGGCTGGTTTTGTGTACCAACTTGACAACTAGCTAGAGTCATCAGAGAGGAAGGGGCCTCTGTTGAGGAAATGTCTCCGTGAGATCCAGATGTAGGTATTTTCTCAATTAGTGATCAATGGGGAGGGCCCAGCCCATGGTGGGCGGTACTATCCATAGGTTGGTGGCCCTGGGTTCTCTAAGAAAGCAAGCTGAGCAAGCTTGGGGAAGCAAATCAGTAAGCAGTAACCCTCCATGGCCTCCACATCAGCTCCTACTTCCAGGTTCCAGCCCTGCTTGAGTCCCTGTGCTGACTTCCTCCAGTGCTGAAGAGCAACGTGAAAGTATGGGTCAAAAAAAACCCTTTCCTCCCCAACTTGTTTTTTGATCTTGGTGTTTCGTTAAAGCAATAGAAACTGTAACTAAGACATTAACCAATAAAAATCCAATGTCAGGGATGGGTTGCCTCTTTCAGAGTCGTTAGCTAGTTAGGTCCTATAAACTCCCAAGTTCTATAGATTATTACTGCTGCTCTTAGTTACCCTCCAGAACTGATGGCAAGACTATTGCTGAAGATATCACATATTTGAGTCATAGAACATGGAGAAATAAAGCAGGTACCAACCTGGAAGCTTAATCCTTACTGGCTAGCATTCACAAGGGAAGGCCATGTATGCTACTAGAGGAATGAAGTAAAACTCAGTCTTACCCAGTTGTAAACCCCATGAACTAAGTGACAAGCCTGGCAAGACATGCAGACTGGTGCATCAGTGGCACATATGGCACGGGAGTAACCAACCACTTTCTAATTAGATGTAAAGCCTGTTAAAAGATGGAACCCATACATGGCACAGTTATCGGGGCCACAAACCAGTGATTAGACAAGTCATAGACATTACTTCTCTGCTAACGTGGCACAGCACTGAGCCAACTCCCAATGATGTCTCATTATACCCATAGATTAGTGCATCTCCCAAACCTCATCAACAAAGCTTCCTTTTGCAATCACTAGTAATGAAAGCGGAGATCCACAATTAGTCAAGGTGCAGAGAACAAGTGACTGCAGAGTTCCCAGGCCTAAATGTACATCTATGTCACAGTGCCCTCCTCCCGAGGCTCGGGGGGTTGAAAGACTAAGAGCCAGAGGTGGTAGGCAAAAGGAAACAATGCTTTCCAGGCACAACAGGACAGCTGCACATACACACTCACAATGATTGTGATGCAAAAGATCTGTGCAAGCTCAAATCAAACAAAACCCCAGCAAGGAGAGGGGATGCAGTGCCACCCATAGCTGAAGATCTATTGGTAAGTTATAGATGCTGAAGGAGAGTTAGCTTTCTATAAGGGTATGGCCCCAGGAGGTCTCACATGTTCCAGCGGGTAGCCATACACCTACCACTGTATAAGAAAAAAGACATAGGTTGTAGGTTGCATGAGTAAAATTGCAGGTGGATAAAGAAAAGGATAATGGATGGGATGAATATAATAAAAATCCAATGTAAAAAATTCTCCAAGAAATAATAAATATTTAAATTTGAATTTTATTTTCAAATGGATTTTCTACAGCAAGGTACAATATGTAAACTTCACACAAAGGAAATTGGCGAAGAAAATAATTAAAAACTGAATTACAGTCACTACACATCAGCAATAGAGAGCTGGGAAGAGAAAAATCACTTAGCATAAGAATTAAAGTACAAAAAAATTATGTTAACTGACAATTTAAAATGGGACACTGGTTTGTAAACTGGTAAGAAAGAAGCACCAATAAATTGGTGGATCTTTTCATAATTTTTGATTTTTAGTTTAAGTAACGCTGTTCTTGCCGAAAAAAATAGGGGCGAGAGGGTTGGTGATTAAGAGCTCTTAATGCTCTTTTAGAGAGCCTGGTTTTGAATCCCAGCACATACATGAGGCAGCTGATAACCTGTAACCCCAGTCCCAAGAGGTCCTCATCTGGCCTCTGCAGCACATGGGGCACACAAACAAAGGAAGGCAGGCAGGGAAGACGGGAAAGAAGAAGGGAAATTCGACACGGAGTTTTTCTGTCTACTAGCTTGATACACACCTAAGAACCAAACACAAGATAACAAATGGGGTTATCCCTAAAACTCTTCCACATTTGCAACCCAGCTCCTGTCAATCACTCGTGCAGTTACAATCATGAGTACCCATGTTTCTCCACAAAACACTATTTTCTGCTTTAGGGACACATTTTAAAAATGGATCCAAAAAAAAAAAAAAAAGAATTAAACAGTTGTCCCTAAAGACTCAGGTTATCTCAGTCATGAGGCACAGCCTCATGCTTCTGCAGGTAGGCAAACCATCGAATAACTCATTCATTTCCGGCACATTTCCACATCCCACAACCATTTAGACCTCATTGTTAAGAGTAGGTTTCTAGTGTTTCTAGAATTTCTGCTTGGCATGTTGATTAGGTTTTTGGAAGGTCTTATTATGTAACCCTGCCTGCCCTTGAACTCACAGCCATTCTCATTTCTAAATTTCCCAAGTAGAGGGACTGCAGATGTGTGCAGCCACATCCAGCTTTCTGGAACTTTCTCAATTGTGGGTACCTACTCAGTACAGAACCAATATTGTCTTTTATATTTGCACATGAGATGCAGTAGCAACCACTGGCCCCTGAAAAAAAAAAATGACTGCAAGATACTATTGCCCTCAAGCTCCATGCAATACCAGAATGCAACCAAAAAATACACGGGGATTTTAGATTTTCTAGATATATAGATATATATTTCAGTTAGATCGGCATTTGTCATATCTTTCAAAGACTACGGAATATGCTATTTAATGTTTTAATAAATTAGGGTTTTTCATGACAATGAGACACGTCTGCTCCTGGAAACACCAATCTACTTCAAGAAGAAGATGGTCATCGAAGAGGATCCTTATGGAGTTTGATAGCCATTTGGGCAAGAAACTGATCTTGCCTGGACTATTGTATAAACTGAACATAGAGAACCCGCAGAGAGAGGACTACTGAACTTGCCTAAAGGTGAGATAATCTTTCGGAGTTCCTGATTCATGAAAGAGTCTGCAAGACATTCTGCAGAACACAGCAGATAGTGACTAAACTGACTTTGAAATTTCCTGCTTCATGGAAATGTCTCTGGGTACTATGAGCCTGTAGGCTGAAGATGGATGCCCCAACGGTACAGAGAAACTTTGGGTGACTGTCCAGGCAGCGATATGTCTTTGTCATTTCTAGAGTTTGAAAGTTGCTTATTTCTTGTTTGCTTAGGTAATATTGTATCTTTCTGGAGTCTTTGATGGAGTAGAAGAATAGTTAGTTATAGTTATAGTTTTCCTTAGTTATGATAAAGATAAAATAGATGTAAATATTGTAATTTTTACTTGATAACTGTTTTGTTATATGTAATTTTGCTGTTAAAGTTAAAGCCTTTCCTTTTTGTTTAAACAGAAAAGGGGAAAATGATGGAGGAAAGTCATTGGTTAAGTAATAAAGAAACTGCTTGGCCTCATAGGTTAAAACATAGGTGGGAGGAGTAAACAGAACAGAATGCTGGGAGGAAGAGGAAGTGAGCTCAGAGGCCATGCTCCCCTCTCCCGGGCAGATGCTATGCTTCCCCTCTCTGAGGCAGACGCAATGAAGCAAGCTGCCAGGTCAGACATACTGAATCTTTCCCGGTAAGCGCACCTAGCGGTGCTACACAGATTATTAGAAATGGGCTAAATTAATATGTGAGAATTAGCCTAGAAGAGGCTAGATATAATGGGCCAAGCAGTGTTTAAAAGAATACAATTTGTGTGTTGTTATTTCGGGTAAAGCTAGCTGGTGGCGGGAGCTGGGCGGCAGGAACGCAGCCCGAAGCTCCTACAACAGAAAGCCAGGCGGTGGTGGCGCACGCCTTTAATCCCAGCACTCAGGAGGCAGAGGCAAGCAGATCTCTGTGAGTTCGAGGCCAGCCTGGTCTAGAAGAGATAGTTCCAGGACAGGCTCCAAAACCACAGAGAAACCCTGTCTCAAAAAACCAAAAAAAAGAAAGAAAGAAAGAAAGAAAGAAAGAAAGAAAGAAAGAAAGAAAGAAAGAAAGAAAGAAAGAAAGAAATCAGGAAAGAACCTGGCACTGATTTTGTGAGTTTCTAATTTACAAAACAAAGTTTATTTTTTCTATTAACCAATTAATTCTCTCAATAAACTAACAGAAATATGTATTTAAAGAAAAGCTATTCATAGATTATTTATTGCTTGCTCTTTATTACTTGAGCATACAGACTACGCATTTAAATTTTTGTACAGAGATGTTTTTAATGCAGACGAATTTTCTTTTCCCACATACTTAAACACATATAAACATACTTTTCTTGCAACACTGTTTAAAACAGCCAGAATGTAGAAGCATTTCAATGTTCATTAGCAGGGGAAAGGAAAGGGTATAGCACATATTTTATGAAGTAAAAATCAATGACACATATGTTAACTGACAGAAATTAACTGTATAATGGATGTGTGTCTCAAGAAGCCACACCTGTAAATGAGGAGCTATTGACTGTTGATGACTTCTGGGCAAGGTTTTCCTTAAGGGTGTGGCTATGGGTTCATCCACCAAACTAAAATGAATATCCCTATACCCAGGAGTATATAAGTGTCACAAACTGGGCCTGAGAGGCTTCTAAGAGGGTAGGGAAATCACAACATTGGGATGGTGGGTAGGAGTGGGAATGAATATGATCAAAACACAACATACAAAATTCCCAAAGAATTAATAGGAATTATATATGGTTTATTGAGACAGGGTTTCTCTGTGTAGCTTTGGAGCTTGTCCTGGAACTCACTCTGTAGACCAGGCTGGCCTCGAACTCACAGAGATTCACCTGCCTCCCAAGTGCTGAGATTAACAGTGTGTGCCACCACCGTGCAGTTTAGAAATATATTTTAAAGAAAAGCTATTTTAGAATATGTATAGCTTGCTCTTTATTACTTGAATATATAGCTTATACATTTATAGATTTTGTCAATTTATAGAAGATATTGCAAAGCAAATTACAGTAACGTACTTATATCTTTTTTATGCTTCATATGTAAGCACGTACGTTCCACTTAGTCACCTGTACAGAGAAATATAAATACACAGGACCAAAGCTAAGGAATGAGTTGGGAGTAAAGGAAATGAAAGGGGAACTTCTTGCTATTTTTAAACTGTGTCTAAACTATACATGGCTATGGGGCTTTAGTGGGTGAACTTGTTACAAAGTGCTATGACTCATGATCCTAAACTTTACACAGAGAACAAAATATATCACTCTATCACATGGCATAAGCTTAGTCACTAAGACTATGACTAACTTAAGGCTTGAAAGATGCATGTGTCCAATGCTCAAACTAAATCTGGAAAGTAAGCCGGAAAATTCTACTGGGCCCATTGTCATGAATTGGCAATTTACCAATCACAGAAAATAGGTCAACAAATTCAAAGGTAACTTTGCACTGCAAGTTAAATGAAAACCTTTGGTCACCCTCCCTAGTCAGCATGTAATCAAGGCCCTCTCCTCAGTAGGGAAATTATGTCCTTTTAACTGCAGTCTCACTTGTTGTAGAGATACAAAAGTTTCCTAAAAGACTACAACAGAAACAGAAATCTATGTAAACAATTCGTAAGAGAACAGAGACATACAAAGAAAAAAAACTAACTTGTAGTCAAATAGATGAATATTTCATGATCAGGGAATATATGCTTTCTAAGTCATACACAGACACACAAACCAAAATAACATAGTATAGAAAGTACATATACAGAGTGAAATTAATCTGCCAAATTCCTTAGAGACAACTGGTAACGTTTTTAGATGACTGACATTTTAGCTTCCTAAGCAAATCTATGTCTAGAATCCTTTAAAAAAAAAAAACTATGCCAGAAATTACACAAATAACAGTACTTCAGATTTGGGGAAATTTCTCTTTTCTAATAATAGCATACAAGCATACAAGTCACTTTTCAAAAACTAAATAGAAAAAGTAAAATAGGAGCCCAGTGCATAAGCCAATTAATGACAGTGGATTCGTACAATGAATATTCACTTAAGTTTATACTAATACAACAAAACTGCATGTGCCTCAGGTGTCCAGATGCCTTCTTTCTTCATTATGAAGATTCATTTCCTAATGAACTCATTAATGGTCATGTTAACAGCCAGAACTAGAGGTGCAATGTATCAATAATATTTAAGGGTCATTAACTTGTTGGAAAGGAACACTTTCCTCAGTAGAAGCAAGTACTCTTACAAGAATAACAAATATATTCAGTAATAATAACAATGAACAGTAACTATTCATGCAGTTTAAGGGCAATGTTCATTCACTGAATAATGCCCTAATATTGTATACAATTGTGCAATATTACCAACAATGACTGTTCATACAATAGACTGCTACTCAGAAATACAGATGAACTAGACACAAGCAATAAATGGATGAAATCTCTGTAACACTGGGTTGGGCAAAAGAACACAAACACGAGAATATATGTGAACCTCCATCTCCACAAAGCCCAGAGACATGAATGGCTAATCTAATCACAATCAGAGAGCAACTAGGCTTACAGCTAAGGGGATGGACAGGCAGAAAGCAAACAGGGAAAGGCTTGCAGGAGTGATTAAAATGTTCTGCATTTGTTTTGTACAGTGGCTATATGAATATATGGGGCTGTCAAAAAAACATCAAACTGAACACAATAGCTGTGTATTTTATTGTACACAAATTACATCACAACAAAGATATGTAGTTTTAAAGTTAACCTGCCAAAGTAATGTTCTTGAATTCGGGGGGCGGGGGGGGGGGGGAATACACTTTAAACAGAATAAATCATTTGATATTTAAATTTTCCATTACAACTGAGAAATAAGCAGTCACAGATGTGTGCTCATAGAATTAGAATTGTGAGCTATAGGAAGGGTAACCAAACATCTTGGGTTACTGTGACAGAACGCCAGGGAAGACCGATACCTCAGCCCATGGTTAACATTACCTGCTTCACTACAGAGTCCCCTGACCTACAGAAATTTCACGTCTCTAAAGGGGACTTTCAATGTCATGTCGCACAAGGGCCCTCACTTTCCCATACAACCCACAATGACTAAACAAAACTCAACACGATCTTTTATTCTTGTTAACATTTCGCATTCCACAATCAGAGTCGAACTAGATGGGTTTCTCTAAAGTTTACATCTGAGGACAAAATTAAATGTCACAGAACTCAATCCGCAGGGAAAGTGGAAATCAAGCTAAGGAGAAAATATCTAAAAAATTAGACTATGTAAAAGAAAGCAAGGAGAGTCGCAAAAACAAAATGGAAGGAATCTTTACCTGCTGCCCTGTAAAGTATTTTAGGTTCAAAAAATATACATGGATCTTTATCTTCTATGCATGACAACAGAAGTCCCTTGGCCTGGAAAGGGCTCCTGGGTATAACCACCTGCAAAAACAAACAATTTTAGCAAAATACACCCCAGTAAATCTACTTCTCAGAGTTGATACTTAACCAATCAAGTGTAACCAATTCAACTAGAAGACTGGGTATTGGTATTTATTATAAAATTTACACATAGTCCTTCAGAAATCTCTTTATCCACAAGCATGACTACAACGCTTCCCATGTCCTGATAACTAAGATACTAGTCTTCCTTTCA
The DNA here is from genome assembly GCF_037038515.1 of Microtus pennsylvanicus. Lineage (NCBI taxonomy): Eukaryota > Metazoa > Chordata > Mammalia > Rodentia > Cricetidae > Microtus > Microtus pennsylvanicus. The sequence goes on from NC_134581.1 coordinate 37,583,952, forward strand.
GGCCCTCACCTTGCCCGTAGCTCAAAGAGAAGCCGCAAAGCACATTAAAAGAAAGAGAAATAAATGCCCACCTTTAAGTGCCACCCCTCCTACTAACACTCTGCTCTCATTTGCAAATGGAAGTGCCACAGTCCCCCTGGTTCTGATGGGCAAAGACAACCTGCAATCCCTAAGGGAAAAGACGATCCACTGAATTTTGTGGACCAGATATTACAGCATCCAGATACACAGACAAGAGAAAAGCATGGTTGTCCCACATCTCCAGTGGACAGGCAAGGGCTCTGAGACTTTCAGGAGGGGGCTGCTGAAGAGGATTGGTGACAACAGGAAGTACATGATATAACTTGGCAAATCATGCTGAGAGGATCATTTCATCTCTCCTTCCCAGTGACTTCAGGAAGGGGCTACTATTCTTCTTCCCGCTTAAAAACAGAGGATTGTTGACTTCAGAGGGGTAAGGACACTGCCAAGGTCACAGAACTTGCTAGGATGGAGATTCTTACTCTGTTCTGATACACACGAGAGACCACACTCTTGACCATGGTTCCTCAAATCACAACTTTGTACCTAAGCTTTCATGGTTTTAAAAGAATGGGGTAGGAACAAACTTTACTTTGGAAGGATTATTAGAATAAACTTGGGCCTACTACAAAGATCAAACAAGACTCCTTGAAGAAAACCACCTTCAAGATGTTTGTTTGGGAGGCAGAGGCAGGTGAATCTCTATGAGTTTGAGGCCAGCCTGGTCTACACAGTGAGCTCCAGAACAGTCAGCGCTGTTTCAAAGAGAAACCTTGTGTCAAAAAAAACAAAATAATAATAATAGTAATAATAATAATAAATAAAACAGTATTAATCTCTTTATTAACCTCATTACACAATGCCTTTATGCTTCTTTTCTTCAGTTTCTCTTTGCTTTCTTCATATAGTTATTTGTATTAGCCTTTTAGTATGTATATTTAGTATATAAGCTTTATATTTCGAGTTTAAAAATAAGAAGTAGAAACAGACAGTAGAAGATTAAAAGTTCTGTTGTTTAAAACCTCTAGCATATGGTGTAAACATTAAGTATGATCAACATCCAGCTCAAACTCAAAAATAAGCGTTGCCTCAGAAGGGCTCTTGTCCAAAACTACCACTTCTGGCTTGTGTCAAAAAAGCATACAGCCTCCCTTCAACTGGGACAAACCTTATTATTATGAGCCAGCAGGAAAAAAAATAAGGAAAAATGTAAACATTTTTATAATTGATTTATGTTGTCAAAAACAGACATGTTTCTCTGGCTAACACATCTGTGAGTTCCTATGATTCCCTGGAAAGCTGTTGGGTGAATATCAAGAGACAAAACACGTGAAACATTTGCAACATGAAAAGACTTAAGCTATTACAGGAAGACTCTTCCAAGCAGACTAAGCAGTTACCATGCTCTAGATTGGAAAAGATTCCCATCTATATAACAGCTTCCTCTCCGTCTGCTTAAAAACTGAAAACTGAGCTATAAGCACACATGACTTGGAGGTAAATATAGACTGAACAGTGGGTTTTATTAAATGTACCCCAAGAAGAGTTCAAAGAGAAAAACACATGAGAAAGAAGAAACTAGAGCTTTAGGAGAATGCCATAGACCTTAAAATCTGTGGAGTCAATTAATGCCAGCATCATGCCAGAGCTGCTTCAGGAAGAACATTCTAGAAAACTGGGCACCAGAAAATTAATTTAAAATAAAATGCTAACCTCTCTTTCTCAAATACAGTTAAGTGCCTATCAGTTCCAAAGTCCTGTTTGTCTTCCTTCAGGAAAGGTCATTGATTAACACTAACTAATAGTGTAAGCGAAGGTGGAAACATCAAAGGATGATCAAATAAAATAGGTAAACAAGAATACCTTGATTCCTGGGCAATGGGCAAAAAAGGCTTCCGGACACTGAGAATGGTAGAGAGCCCCGTGTCCCACACAGCCCCACGGGGCCCGGATGGTGAGGCTCCCACAGTTGAAAAGATCGCCAGAGCGATAGCGGTACTTGGCAGCTTCGTTGACAATCTGCAGAGAGAAGAGACATGCCACAGTGACTCTTTCCTGCCCAGTGCACATCCTAAGAGCATGCCGTTGGATCTTCAAATGCATTTCCATCGCAACTGTGCACACCACCATGAGGCAACAGGTGCTGAAGGCAAGGCGGGGATGGGTGGGCAGAGCCTGTGTCTGAACACTCCGGGACTGAGATGCCTTTCCCACCTACCTGATCAAAGGCGGGGAAGATATAGTCGGCAAACTGGATTTCTGCAATGGCCGTAGCACCAGTGACAGCGATTCCAATCCCAAATCCAACAATTCCTTGTTCACACAATGGGGTGTTAAACACTCTATCTTTTCCTTTAAAAAAATTAATAATAATATAAGGAACAGAAATAGAAAACAAATCTAATGTAGCAAATTAAAGCAGTGTAATATACAATACAGCTGATAATTGGGTGGGATGAAGAAAGACGGGACAGGTAGAGAAACAGTAGACAGCATTATAACTGATTCAGAACATAACAGCATTATACATAACAAACCTAAATATGCCAATGAAGGAAACACTGCCACACTGAGGTTTTTTTTGAAAAGCAAAATCCTGCTATTTGATGGGAAAATCATAATTAAAAAAACTATACAGTAAAAACCATAACAAGAGAAAATAGACATCACGCTATCGATGGCAGACATTATGGGGAAAGGCCCTGCCAGACTTAGTAAGGCAAAATTCATACTGCTAAGGGTTGAATTCACAAAGACTTAAGAATACATGGAACAATGAGGGCCAAGCAGTTCAGAGTCACTGACATAACTAAGTGCAGGCACAGGCGAGTACATAATTCAGTATGAGACTTTTGAGATGCTATCTGGGCAACAACAAAAAACAAAAACAAAAAGGAAGGGGCTCTTAAAATATAGCTATAACATAATAACTGGTGGGAGGGACTCATCTGACATATGCAGGATGCAGGATGCTAGCTTCTATACCAAGAACTCCAATACTGACAGGAATGGACCAGCCATATGCTGAGCTACCAAACGATTAAATCAAATCCAGCGTGTCTCACAGCAAACGACTTGGATGTGGAAAAGAGACTTATTGGGAGAAGTGGAGGCAGTGGGTAGGAAGTAGAATCACTTGGGACGTGTATGACATTGTCAAATCTCAAATTCAGTAAGAATTGTTTATTAAGAGTATGTTCCCTGGTGGGGTTATGCTAGAAGTCAGTAACGAAAAGAAGTAAGGAAATCTGTATGTGGGGCTGGGACTCTCTGTAGCTCTTGCCTAAAATGTAGGAGGCCTTGGGCTCAAGTCCCAATGTTTAAGAGAAAAACAAAATACAAAGGGGAGGGGAAGGGAAGGAAGCAAGAAAGCTAGCTAATTACTTTGCTGTGGTTTTATTGTAAAATATTCCCTCTAGGCTCGTGGTTTGAAACCCATCACCCCACCCCACCAACCTCATGCCCAAGCTCGCAGCCCTGTTGGGAAAGGATGTGAAACCTTGAGGAGGTGGAGCCTTTCTGAAGGAAACGGGTTTCTGATGACAAGCTGTGAGGCCATCCCTCTTCCTCTTCCCTCTTCACTTGAATTAAGATGCATTGTGACCAGCCAGCCTCCTGTTCCCTCCAGCATGCCTTCCGGCCTGCTGCCATGTCTTCCCTACCATGATGGAGAGTACCACTGAGCTGCAAGCCAAAATAAAGCCCTTCCCCCCTAAATGCTTTTATCAGGTTATTTCATCACAGCAATGAAAAAAAATAAATAAAAGAGCCAGGCAGTGGTGGCACATGCCTTTAATCCCAGTACTTGGGAGGCAGAGGCAGGTGCATCTCTGTGAGTTCGAGGCCAGCCTGGTCTATAAGAGCTAGTTCCAGGACAAGAACCAAAAGCTACGAAGAAACCCTGTCTCAAAAATCTAAAAAAAAAAAAAAAAGAATAAAGAAAGAAAGGGAAAGAGAGGACAAAAGAAAAAGGAAATGCAATGAAGTTTGTGTTAGGTCTCTGGCCGTACCACCTTGATGAAGCCCAATCTTGTCTGATCTCAGAAGTTTGTGCAAGGAAACTTACTAAATGCATATCTCTAATATAGAGCTCAAAAAAGAAAACATGGAAATCATAAAAAAATGTTTGAACTAAATGACTAATCTCTATATCTCAATTTACTGAACTACTGAAAATACCTGCAAAGTTGCTTCTTTCAGACCAACCCTCCTGTACTTAATAAAACTCCAGGCTAAAAGCAATCAATTTTTAGAGGCATTGGAAAACTAAAAGCAGACATAAACTGAACACTTGGATTTCAAAAAAAAAAAAAAGGAACACAGAGTAAACGACGACAGTTATAGGCTGGTCCAAGGGGACTCTCTGCTCTTTGTCGGAGACTGTAAGAATCCAGATGCAGAGACTATATTGATGGGTGTCAAAGACATCATCTAAAGAGGCCAACAACTGAACACCAAGAACATATATCTTGTTTATGCGCCGATTGATCCAGAACTCACTGACATCTGTAGCTGTCAACCCTCTGAAAACAACTCAGTAGAAAATAACCTCTGCGCACGTTAAAAGAGCTGGGCAGAAATCTCTCCTGTGCCCACTAAAGAGAACACAGGAATATGGAATCCTAGTCTCCTTAAGTTAGAGGAGCTTCATGGAGTTTAAAGAATACACTATGGAATGATAAATGGGACACCAAAGGAACTAAGAGGGAAATTCAGAAATTCCTAGAACTAAACGAAAGGAAAAACACAACATAGCAAAACCTATGGGATACAATTAAATCATGAAATCAGTTCTGGTTGGGGGTAGGAGTTTCTAGCTACCATCAGAGGAATCTCAAATTAAATAAATGATGCATTGGACAAGCAAAAGCAAGCCAACCCCACAAATGGTAGATGGGAAACAGAGATTAATAAAATGAGAGAAAGAAAAGAAAGAATCAAAGAAAGGTTTTCATATCCATAAACTAACCAAAAGAGAGGAAATTACAACAGATACCAAAGAAATTTAGAAAAGCATTATGACAAACCTTAACATATCCCATTAAATGGACATGGTCACAGAGACCTTTAACACCAGCGTGCAGAGGCAGAAGCAGGTGGATCTCTGTGCGCTCACGGACAATGTGGTCTACAAAGTGGCAAGTTCTAAGCCAGCTAGAGCTATAAGTTGAGACCCTGTTTAAAAACAAAACATATATCCTTAAATTGGAAAATCTGAAAGAGATGATTGACCTCTAAATGCATATGCCCTACCAAAATAATTCAAGATGACTTTTCATTGGAAACTCTGAAAGTCAGAAAGGCCACAGATCCAGCCTGGATGCTCTACCCAGCAAAACTACCAATCACAATTGATAGAGAAAGAAAAGCAGCTCACAATAAAACAAATTTAAGCAACTTATGTCCACTAATCCATCTCTACAGAAAGCACTAGAAAAAAAACTTTTTATAGTTCAAGAGGTTAACTATACCCAAGAAGACATAAGGAATATATAATCCAAGAACAATTCATCAAAAGAGGGGGGAACAGACCACAACAACAAAATGAAGGAATTAATAAACACTGATCAATAACTCTTTATATTAATGGTCTCAATTCCCCACTAAAAAGACACTGACCAAACGACAGGATTGATAACAAGACTCATCCTTCTGTTACACCCAAGAAACACACTTCACCTTAGAGTAAGAGGATGGGAAGTGATCAGTGTATCACTCAACGCTCACCAGAACAGTTTCCTCTTGCAGGAGATGGCACTCAACACAAAGACCCACGGCTGGGCAGTGTGCAGTGAGTCAAAGACTTTAGAGCACTCAACCCTAATTGGGATCCTTATCGACCCCCAACCCCTGCCCCAATGCTCGGTAATCCATGATGAAGAGGGAGAAAGACTGTAAAAGCCAGAGGTGGTAGATGGCTCCTTCGAAACAGTGTCTTCCTGATACAACATGATTGATCGTGTACTAACTCACTGAGACTGACAACATACACAAGGCCTGCACAAGTCCAAACCAGACAAAATCCCAGCACGGAGAAAGGCTATTCCACCCCTAACCAAGAAGTTATTTGTGACTGATACCTACTGGGAAAGGGAAAATCAATTTTCTCCAGTTGAGTGTCACTGGATGTATCAACCACACTCCAAAGCAGGCCCCCTGACCAGGAGTAGGTGGCCAACACACAATGGACACACAATTTTGGGGTGCTTTTTGCTTGCCACCATCTTATGGGGTTTGTTTTTTCTTTGTTTTTTATTTTGTTTTTTGATTTTTTGAGTTTTTAAATAGAAAAAAATGAAGTAGGGAGGTGGAGAGGAGCTGGGAGGATCTAGGGGAGGGAAAAAATATAATCAAAATAAATGTCGTGAAAAAATTTAATAATAATTTTAAAAAGCAAGCATATTGGTATAATCCCCAACAATCAGAAGGCAGAGGCAGGAAGACCCCCAAAAGTACAATAGCTGGCCTATGGTACTTGGCAAACTCCAGGCCAGTGGGAGACCTCGTCTCAGAAACAAGGAGAATGATGCTAAGCACTGACACCCAAGGTTGTCCTCCAGCCTCCACACCCGTACATCTACAAACACATGTGTACAGACACACAAACTCCCCGGCTACAAATGGTCCAGGGTCAAATGGATTCTCTGCACAATCCTGCCACAGTTTTAAAGCAGAATTCACAGCAATCTTTCTCAAACGGCCACATGAACTCTTTATGAAACCAGCATTGCCCTGATGTCACTACCAGATAAAGATACAAAAGAGAGAGGGGGAGATAAAATTATAGTCCAGTCTCCCTGATGAAGGAGTTTGGATGGAAAAATTATCAATATAGTATTTATAAACCAAACAGACAGACAATGACAATTTTGGCAAGGATGTGGACAAAATGGAAGGGCCAGAAATGGAAATGCTGGGTGGGAGGAGCCTGATAAACCTCTCATCAGGCTCTGCCTTCAACCCCCGCCCCCCCACCGCCCCGTACACTTACTAATACGCTACTCAAATCTCAGTTAAAATCCCACAGCTTCTCAGCTACAATCAGCATTTTATGACACGTTCTAATTTCAGAAATCTGATCAGGAACCCAAACATTCAGGGACGGACCTGGTTGGTATTCATCCTCCATTTCTATAGCCCAGGATATCAGTTCATTTTGGTATGCAGAATTCACTTTCAGCTCAATCATTCCCTTTGAACGTGAGTCACAAGTCGGGCAGGTGCTGGAAACGCCGACTAGACACATCCTGTGCTTCGCAACTCTATAAAGACAGCCGCAGCAACTTAACTGTGTGATTCATACTCATAATTATCTGAGACTGTCTCCTGAGCCTATGACATCTATACCTCAGCAGCGCCCTACTCCACTGTAAGTACCTGGATAATTTAGGGGGTGGGGGTGGGAATTGATCCTATTGCTTGAGTGGTCGCAAAGGAACACAAATCCCAGATGCTCGCAGTGCGAGCCAGATCCAGCAAGTCCGAGCCGCCTTAACCAAACAGGCAGCACCCACTCATTTTGCTCCTTGAAGCTTCAAGGTCACAGGACTTTCCTTCTTGGTAGAGAAAGCACAGCCAAGGTAAATTTCTCAGAATTCTAGCTTTAAAGGAAACAGTTTAACCAATGACGTTTTTATATGCTCCAAGAGAAAATGCTCCAACATGAACTTGTGATTAAAAATCTATTTCTGACTTCTGCCTAATATTGATTGACTGGTGGTAAAAAGCACTAATAAGACACAGTATTGATTGATGACTTCCTCTTTCCCACAGAGCAGTTACCCACTGTAAAGTTCATGTACGTAACATCCTGATAGATGAATCAGGACAAACAGGCAGAGCACTTGTGAGGCAAGGCAGAGCAGGGTAAAACAGACCAGGATAGCTAGCGCCACAAATTGCTACATTACCTACGGCTATGTTCTTATCTGCAACAGAAGAGTCACGATGCAAAACAGACTAAACTTATTCACACCGATATTTCTCTCACACCGATATTTCTCTCGCGTTCATAAAGTACTTACCATTACATTAACATGCTAGGATTATCCTAGGTTGCTTTCTATTACTGTGCTAAAAGCACCATGACTGAAGGGACTCTAGTCAGCCTGAGCATGGCAAACAATGGGTCGAGCAGGTCTTGCCCTTCTCCCCCATTCCCAATGCCTTGCTAAAAACTGCTGGATTATAATCCTAAAGCTAGCCACCAGGGTCTATTCCCTTATTTGGCCACTTCCTCTTCCTGAGGCTGACTACCACAGTCTAGCTATCAAAGTATTGAAGTCCAGCAATCAAAAGTCCTCTTTAGTTACTAGAATAAACATAAACAATTAAATAATTAAACACCTCATCCCATTTTACCTTTATAAACAGCCATTTTCCTGTGGGCCATGTCTGTCTCCTCTCTATCCAGAGGCAATCCTTTGTCACTCAGGAACAAATATTCCTCTCTCCCTTATTCCCTTCCCCTTCTCCCTCATCTTCAATCTCCTGTCTTTGTCTCTTATTCCTTGCCCTCTGTCTCTCTGGGGCAAATAAACCTTCCTCTGTCCCTCTGGGGCAAATAAACCTCCCTTGTGCTGAGAACTTGGTTTTAGGGGTCCTGAGCCAATACTGATCCTTTCAATGACTGAAAACATCTTGGGGAGATAAGGGTTTATTTGGGTTACATGTCCAGATCACAATCCCCCTGGAAGGGAAGTTAGGACAGAGCTCCAGGTAGGAACTGAAGCAAAAGGCAATGAGGAACATTGTTTACTGGTCTGCTCTCAGTGACTTGCTCAGTCTACTTTTTAAAACAATTTAGGACCACTTGCCCAGGCTATCTCACAGCATTAATCAAGAACACACACACAAATACTTTCAGGCAATTTCATGGAGGTATTTTTTTCAACTGAGGTTTCTTTTTCCTAGGTTTGTCTACGCTTATGTAAAGTTGGCCAAACCTAACTATCACTAGGTAAACAAAAACCTCATCTCCTCACAGCTGAAACTTACATTCTAGAAAAGGGAAACTACAATAAAAACAATTGAGTAAAATATGTAATGTTTATGACAATATGTGACGTGCTTATGACAATATGTGATAAGTTTATGACAATATGTGATGTTTATGGCAATATGTGATGTGTTTATGACAATATGTGACATGATTATGAAAGTATGTGATATGTTTATGACAATATGTGATGTTTATGACAATATGTAATGTCTATGACAATATGTGATAAGTTTATGACAATATGTGATGTTTATGACAATATGTGATGTTTATGACAAATGGATGTGTTATGACAATATGTGATGTTTATGACAATATGTGATGTGTTATGACAATATGTGATGTTTATGACAATATGTGATGTTTATGACAATATGTGATGTTTATGACAATATGTGATGTTTATGACAATATGTGATGTTTATGACAATATGTGATGTTTATGACAATATGTGATGTTTATGACAAATGGATGTGTTATGACAATATGTGATGTTTATGACAATATGTGATGTGTTTATGACAAACAGCACTGTGCAGGACAGCAAAGAAGGGAATGGTTGATATGAAGTTGGAACTAATGTGGCTTCAAACAGACTGGAAAGTAACCACTGAGAGGGGACAATTAAGAAAAGAGCATGTGCCACACACGCATCCACAGAGATGTCTGGGCAAAGGGACAGAGACAGTTAATCTTCATTGTCAGCCTGACTGAATTACCGTCACCTAGAAGATTGAGACATACCTCTAAGTCTATCTGTGAGGACAGTTCAGACCCACACTAAACATAGGTTGGGATCATGGGCTGTGGTCTCAGATAGAAGAGATAACAAGAGAAAGCCAGTTTAATAGTGGCATGACCCTTCTCTCTGCTTCCCACCTACTGAGATGTGAACAGTCATATTCCTCCACCAGTTCCTGCCATCATGAACTTGCGCCAAAGCACCACAGCCCAAGCAATCACAAGTCGAGCCCTCTAAAACCATGAGCCACAGCAAATCTTCCTGTCCAAGTTGTTCTGTTGGATGCTTTGGTCATAGCAATGCAAGATAAACTAACTTAGTGGTCGAGAGTGCAACGACCAGCACAGCAATGAAAGATGAACTAGTAATAGAGGGGCCGAGTGGAACGACCTTGGAGAAAGACTTCAGGACGTCAGAGAAAGGGCACAAAGGAGAAGCAAGAATCTGAACATGAAAAAAAAAAACAGTGGCAAAAGATAAACCAAAGCATAAGGAAGAGGCCAGAGAGAGGCAGAGTGGGTCAGGCGGGGCCTTCCAGGCCTTTGTCTTGCTTCCTTTAAAAGCAAATACTCTAACAAAAGCAAATTAAGAGAAATGACGTTTATTGTAGCTCACAGTTCCAGGATATATAGTCCAGCATGACAGGGAAGTCACAGCAGAAGGAACTCAAGAGAGCAGGTCGCATTCTAATCAAGGTCAAGAAGCAGAAAGTGAGGGATGCATGCCAGGGCTCAGTTCACTTTCTACTTACACAGGCCAGGGTGCTAAGGACACAGAATCATCCCACCCCAAATTAACATGATCTGCCCATATCAGTTAACGTCATGAAGATAATCCCCAACAGGTGTGCCCAGAGACCCATCTCCAAGGTGAGACTGAATCCTGTCAAGTCCACAGCATCATCAAGCCCTCCCTTGTAAACATTGAGGATGAGTCAGAAGGCAGGTGAGTGGGAGAAAGAGGAAGACGCAGAGCAAAGCCCGGCCACTCTGTGCCCCTTCTCATCAGTGTCGTTCTGGCTGGTGTTCTATGAATAGTCTATAAACAGCAAAGGGAGGCACAGCAAGATTGATTGCAGGATATTGAAACACTGCAGAGAAAGACAGAGACGCCTAACAGCAGAGGAGGTGGGAAGAATGGGCAAGTGAGATGTATTCTCAAAAGTGAGTCAAAGGATTCGCTGATGAAAAGAGCCTGCAAGATGAGTCAGAGACACGCAAAGAATACTCAGTGCCAAATATACCATAGCCAGTAATTGAAGGGAAAGAAATAAATTCAATGCCATGAAAAAGCTTCTCGAGATAAGATTCCAAAGTTTTGTTTTGAAAGCATGCATCACGCCTACGATATTTAGGTAGCCTATCACAGGACTGTTGAGTATGAGATGTGTTTGGTAGAAGCAGCCTGGGATAAAGTACAATTACTTAGCAAACTTAGGGGAACAAAGGAAAAAAGAGCAAAGAATAGTCACTTGAGGTCTTAGTTAGGGTTTCTACTGCTGTGATGAAACAACAAGACCAAAAATCAACACTGTGGCCAAAGCCTTGGAAGGAAAGGGTTTATTTAACCTTACAGACAGCAGGTAACAGTCCCTCACTGACGGAAGCTGGGGCAGAGACCTGCAAACAGGAACTGATGCAGAGGCCATGCATAAGAGTACACAGACCACTACTTATTGGCCTAGTCTTTACAGCATGCTCAGCCTACATTCTTATAACACCTAGACTGCTACATAGGGAACGCCAGACCAGCCAAAGCTACATCAGGTAGCTACAGCTACCCTGTCAAAAAAAATTTTTTTTTGTTAGGATGGAAGAAATAACAACTTTGCGGGCCAATAGAAGTGGTCAGCAGAGAAAGAGAAACTGGTCTGAGAAACATTAACAAAATGAACTGCATAGAGGTAACAATTAGGACCATACCTTGGAGCAGGTGACAGTAAGGCTAAATGGCACCTTGACATCACTCACCATCTGCTGTGGGACAATGGTCTGTACCCTATCACTTATACTTTAAATAAATGCTGATCAGCCAGTAGCCAGGCAGGAAGTATAGGCGGAACGACAGGGCAGAAAGTAAAGGTGGGACAAGGAGAACGGGAGAATTCTGGGAAGAGAAAGAGTCAGTCTGGAGTCATCACCCAGATGCAGAGGAAGCAAGATGTGACTGCCTCACCGGAAAAGGTACCAAGCCACATGGCTGACACAGACATGAATTATGGACTAATGTAAGTTATAAGAGTTAATAAGAAGCCTGAGCTATTAGGCCAACCAGTTTATAATTAATGTAGACCTCTGTGTGTTTCTTTGGGACTGAATGACTGCAGGACTGGGTGGGACAGAAACCTCTATCAACAAAGATCCAGAAGGAAGCCAGCAGCATACACGCACTGGGGCCCAAGCAGGGAAATAAGCAGCAAGGGAAGGCGAGTCTGCCCAAGTTCTCGGTGGCATCTACTTCCCTTTTTACTAATTCTAAACTAAACAGACACTCCATTCTCTTTTGCAGTGCTAATGATCCAACTTGGAGCCTCGTGTGCACTAGACAAGTGTTCTTCTTACACCCACAAAACAGGTTAGCAGAGGTGGGGAAAGCGGGAGTAAAGAAAGAAGAACGAATGAGTCAGGAGCCTGCCTGGAAGTCGGGCAGCAAGGGTGGTCCTCAGAGGTCTTGAGCCTAAACTGAGAGTGGCATTCAGCTCAGCATCCTTGGGATTTAGACATCCAGGTAGATTTAACTAGAACTGGATTTCAACAAGCAAAATATTATGTAGAATTCAAGACAGGGATAAAAGCAAGAAAGAACATCAGAGAAGACAGAAACAGGGCAGGGGAAATGTGTGGCTTTAAGAACTGGGCTTGGTAGAGGGTTCAGTGGTTAAGCACTCTTCCAGAGGACCCAAGTCCAATTCCCAGCACCCATATGGTGCCTCACAACTATCTATAGCACTAATTTCAGGTAATCCAATTCCTGAAACTTCTGGCTTCCCCTGGTCCTAGGCTTATACGTGATGTACATATTTGCTCCCAAAACACCCATACACACAAAGTAAATTTTTAAAATTATTTACTTTTATTTCCTGTATGTGGGTCATTTGCCTGCATAGGTGCCTGTACATCACGTGTATGCCTGGGGCTTTCGAAGGCCAGAAGGCATCAAATCACTGCAACCGGAGTGACAGTGCTCATGAGCTGCCTTGTGGGTGCTAGAAATCAAATCCGTGTTCTCTGGAAGAACATCTGTGCTCTTGCCTACTGAGCCATTTCTTCAGCATGTAACATAAAATTTTAGGACGGGGAGGGAAATGGGAGGCTGGGAGGAGGCGGAAACTTTTTTTTTCTTTTTCTCAATAAAAAATTTTTTAAAAAAATCAAAAATAAAAGAGCCAATAAGGTCTCAGCATGCAGAGGGGAGGTGGGCATAAAGTCCCACGCCTACAGGAGGAGCTCCTGGCGACAGATAGCTGAGAGAGGCTGACTTCTTTAAGGATGGGGCCCCTAGTAGGTTAACCATGCTTCAAGGCAGGCTTAATACCCAGGGGTATTGGGGAGCATATATTATACTCAATGGACTTAAAAAAAAAAAGTACACAAAGTTGTATTGAGGAGAAAGGAGGTGGGTCTGGTAAGAGTTAGGGAAGGAGAATAGATATGATCCATAATATATTATATGAAACTTTGAAATAATCAAGAAAATATTATTTATTTTAAAAGAAATAATTTGAGAAAAAACCTACTATGTCAAAAGACCACTAGAGTGGTAGTGCTTGGATCAGGGAGCTGGAGAAGTTCAAGGCTGAGATCAAGATTTGGGGAAGCATCAAAATGAGATGACAGAGAATGCTGTTATTGATAGGAACAAGAATGAAATACCCAGAAGGAAAACAAATAAGAAATGGAGTAGCTGGGATGTTGGAGAGACCATCTATGAAGACTCTGGAGACATGACAGTAGCCAGCCTGCCCTCGGCAAGGAATGGACGGGGCCAGCAATGACAAAGGATAATAGTGCACATGCCTGTCACTTACCACACACTGAAACCTTTAATAGATGTCTGTTTCTAAAAGATAAATTAGATAACTATTTATTAGGTGACTATTTGTTAGGTATACTTCTGCTGTAAATCAAATTAGCACCACCTTAGGCAATTGGGGCAGGGTAGTTCTAGGGGAGAGAATCCACCTAGTATGTTTGATCCCCAGAATTGAAAATTTAAAATAAAGAAAACAATTGACATTTCAGATAAATATATTGCTATAGGAAATTAGAGTAAAAAAAATGTCCACTTCACATGTCATTTACTTATATTTTGGTATGCCCCCTTAAATTTCATAATCTCCCAAGTCAGTGAAAATAGATGTGGAATATCAGCTGGACGTCTGTTTACATACTGTATCATCAACTTCATATTTGTGGGAAAGCATGCCTCAGATCACAGTACCACTTCCCAACAGTATTCCTTTGTAAAGAACACAGGACTTGGAAGTTCTCCCTCCCCAATAGGGCACTGTCTATAACGATGTCGTCTGTCCAATAACAAACATAAAAATCAAAGCAGCAGTTGACTTCTCCTGCCAAAGAAGTACAGTGGGTCAAATCTGAACTAGCCATGAGTCCTTTTCTCACCCTGACAGACAGCCACAGTACAGAGCACAAGCAAAGCAAAGAAGAAACAGCCGGAGAAAGGGAAGGACCATGGGATGACAGCTGGCCAGCCACCTCCAGGGAGAAGAAAGTCAAGGAGCCTCTCACTCTTCTCTGTCCCTAGACAGTTTTCAGAACCATCCTCAATTTTAGAGTTTACTCTGAAACCAAGTGTTCCTACGAATTCTTGGAGTGACCTGGGATAAAATTAAATTTTTATTTTCCCATAAAAAAATTTATAAAAGGCAGGCTAAAACTATCCATCCCTAAGCAGCTTCTATAACCTTGGTAGACCAGAACATGCTTTCAAGGAATGACCAACTTAGTCACCATCTATTCCAGAATACTTGAGCACAAAACAGGAAAGACATGAATATATGTCACTAAGGAACAAAACAAATCAGAGAACTAGAAGTCATCACAGGAACAATTTTTTAAAGATGCCTACTTTATTTTATTTTTAATTATGTATATATGTGGTAGAGGTGTTGGCAAGGTGGTATGTCCATATGAACGTCTCCTGCAAAAGCCAGGAGAGGGTGATAGACACATTGGAGCTGGAGCTCCTGGTGATTGTGACCCACCTGACATGTTTACTAGGAACTGAACTCAGCACCGCTGGCAAGGGCAGTATGCACTCAGAATCACGGAGCCATCTCTCCAGTTCCTACAGGTATAATTTTAACAGTGGGGAAAGAAATACTGCATCTTTATAATCTCTGTCATAGACTTTTGGATTATGTTGCGATTGTTCAACATTGTTTGCATCTGTCCAAAGCTTTGCTAAAGATGAAAAGCATTTTTTAGGGTTGACCGAGGCCAATACAGAGCTAATCTAGATCATTCTGCTTCCAATTTTTTTCCTATATTAAAAACAGAAAATGGGATATTCTTAGAGAATTTGTTTTCATTCTAAAGTGAGATGACTATATGATTTATCTTCCAAAGTGGAGCACTTCTCAGGACGCTAGCCATTATTTAAAAGCAATAGATGTTAATTATCTTTCAAAGCAGTTCTAGACAAAAATACAACCCCAAGTAACAAAGACTCCCAGTCCCCTTACTATGAAATGTCAGCGACAGCAACACCCACAAAAAACTAGTAAGGAAAAATGGGGTGTTAACTTCCTCCGTAAGATGCTCGTTATCCAGTCCTAGAAAAGAAGAAGAGAAGAGGAACAAGCAGCCGGTGATGGAGGCAGAGTCTCAGTCAGTGTCAGGACACTCACTAGGACTCCTAGGTGACACTCTCCCAGTGTGTTCCTTTGGCTGCTAAGAATGATGCTGGATGGGAGGTGTCAACTGTCAGCCTTTCCTCCAAGGCCTGCTCTACCAAAGGAGACCCACTCACAATCCAAGGCCATGGCAGCCCACACGCGCTGCTGAATCATAGCTGAGGACAAAGGTTGGCCATTTCAGGCCAGCTGAGTTCACTCAGAAGAGTTCCTCTGACTGAGCATTCTATGTGGCTGCCATGGGTCCTACATCATCCTGGTCATCTCCTACTGCCTGGCTCTACTTTCAAGAAGGAAGAACACTGTTTTTGTCATCGTAGAACACATCAGGCTTAAAGGCTCACAGCGTGGGAAGTTCACTTACATTTATACTAATCTACCAACAGTCTTCCAAACACACACTTCAAGGAGCCATCACTGCAAACGATTTGTGAACTTTGCCCTCAGATTCTACGTCTTACCCCAAACACTCAGACAAGCGGGCCAGTTCCTGGTTGAGAGGGAAATTAAAGGAAATCGAAGTCAAATGGGGGCATATGTACATGCCCAGGAAACAGCTGTTAAAAGATATCTACTAAAACACAAATGTCCCTCTGTGATCAATGAGTCTGTAATTCTGGGTGTATGTGCAACAATGTGGACAACCAGAAAAGGCCAAAGCGATTCCAATGAACGACAAGGACAAAAGCCATAAGCTTCTCTACTCACAACACTGACTCTGTGTCCTTTGGAAACCAAAGAGAATGGAGTAGAAATGCCTTAAGCCTAGTAGTTATTTGATATTACCTAAATGAGCAGGTTTAAATGCACCAGGTACTGGAAACTAAAGGCAATCATGTCTATGGAATTCATGAACTAGTCATGTCCCATATCCCACCAAGTACTAAGACATACAGACACAACAGCAAGGCAGACAGGAGTTGAGCTGGGTACCTAAGTGGGAAATTGAGGGAGTAATATGTACATGAAATATTTCATTTATATAATGGAAATGTGACAAGATAAAAGAAGCCACACAGTCACTCAGGCATATACTTCAGAATGTATCCAACTTTTCTCTAGTATACAGAATAGTATCTAGGACACAGAGAATTGTTAGGATGTTTGCTGGATGGATGAATGAACAACTCAAAAACAAGTACCAGGAATGGACATTGTTTATCTGAAAAGAAGATGTTTTACATGCCCACAATGGCAACTTCAATCAGCTGGTGGGATATTATTTGAATGCATACAAAATTACACTTGTAAACAGAGTAGCTTCAGGTCTGATTCTACAGTTTGCCTCTCTGGTTTGTTGGGTTTGTCTATTTACTTTAATCACTGTAAGGGGAGGGGAGGGAATAAATTCATGACTACACTTACAAGGATTCTGGAAGATTTTTCAAATGTGTTCTTTAAGTTGATCACAAGATAGGAGGCAGGCAGAGAACCAGAGAAATGATGTAATGAGCTGTAAACATTACAACTGAGCATAAAAAGAGAAAGAGAAACAAATTACAAAATCCTAGCATTCAGGAAGACTTTCCGACCAGCTGTAGGCTCTCCAGGTACAGTACAAAAGTCATTACAGCAGACTTTCCTGCTAGCTGTAGGTTCTTCATGTATGACTTCAAAAGTCATTGCAGCAGGGCTTGCCCAAAATCCACAGGCCATGGTCTGGAGCCTTCAATGACAGAAATGCTCTCCCTAAGTTTCCTACTGCAAACTACTCAATTCATAAATGTTAAAATATATCAAATTCGACCTTAATCATCTGGCCACAGACACAAATACAAAATGATTTTAAACACTGACTCCAAATGTCATACATCTGTGAGCGACATCCTAAAACTCCCCTCAGATGTTTCTCCAAAACGTTAAAACAAATAGACAGGTCATTCAAACTTTCACAGTATGTGACCTAGTTACCAACAATAAAATAAAACTAAAAAGGCTTTTTAAACACTAAACAACATTCAGAATGGTCAAGAAAACTCTTAATTGGGGGCGACCTTTGCAAAAAGGCTTCCTTTAATAACGACTGCATAATAATTTGGACTGAGGGACTGATATCCTGTAGGGATGTTAGCAGCTACGTTATAGAGAGGGACACACAGCAACCTCTCAGAAGAGGTATAGAGACTCCAAACTTTGGACACAGTTAAGATGCCATAAGTCATAAATTATCAGGATGTTTTTGTACAACCTACTTTCATGTAGAAAAAAAAAGTGGGCTGAATATGGTAGAATGCACCCAAGACCTTGGGCTGAGGCAGGAGGATGAGCAAGTTCAAGGCCAACCTGGGCAACTTAGTGGGACCATAACTCAAAATATAAGATGGTCTGGGGCTACAGCTTAGTGGTACAAGCGTTAGCCTATCACTTAGAAGACCTTAGCGTCCATTCTCCAAATCAAAAACAAAGAGGTAGGGGCGGAGGCAGACAGTTACAAAGGAAACCTCAGGTAAGTCCTCACCTAAATTCAGTCTCTGAAATCTCCACCCATCCTATCACTTGTATAACTCAACAAATGACCACAATTACAATATGGTGGTTAACAAAAACTGCTGAGCATTTCCTGCTTGAAATCAGACTTACCACAGCAGTTCAAAGGGGACCCATAAAGTCAGACTCCCTGGGTTTCAGAGTGCCTCTAACAACTTCCCAGCGAGGTGAGCTTGCATCATGCTTCAATTTTCCCATCCACAAATTAGGATAAAAGAGAATTAACCTGCCGGCTAACCAAAGGTGATCTAAGGAAAAAGCAAGCTACAAAATGCAAAAACCAGCGCAGCGTTATCATCTGGAGAGTAGCAAGAGAAGGAGAAAGTGTGGAGACACTGTGCAGCTGAGGGAATTCAGGCACATGAGATCCTCTGACACTGAGGGTCACTGGGGCACACAGTCCTGAAGGGCAACAGACCATCTGCTGCAAAAGGCCACTCAGCACTGACTACACGATGCCTGTCCCCAGCTTCAATAAAGTCCAACCTGATGGCCATGGTACCTGAGTCATCAATGACAAGCACTGTCTCTCCATTTGGGATGAAGGAAACTCACAAATGATGCAGAGCCCCAGTCGGCAATTCTAAACAAGGAGCCTCAGTTCCTGATTCTTCTAAGAGCCTTCTAAGGAGGCTTAGATGCTAGCATGGGTTTCTATTTGGAGGTACCAGAGTCTTCAGGAGTTTGCCTGTTAGACGGAAATCAGGTCACTGGGGCTATACCCTGCAAGGGGGATGTTAAGACTCTAACCCTTTCCCCTCATACTTTGCTTCCCAGACTATTCCTCCTCAGCCACTTTTGTCATACACTACACCACCCAAAGGCACCATAAATAAAGTCAAACTGAACCGTTCCTCCCCCAAGGTCATTTCCCCAACACTGAGTCCCAGCAGCAGAAATCCAACATTGTTTCAATGGTAAGGCAATGGATGGGCATGCGGAGAGGCTCCTAATCACCTCCATCCAGATAGCGAGTGGACAAGGACTGGACAGAGAGAGCTCTAAGCAAGAGTCTCAGTCATGCATGAACAGGTGCAAAAGAGAAGCTGAGTGGCAAGAATGAAGAGCCAAAGACAACTCGGGATTACAGAGTAAGGACGGCACCGCTGCTGGTTGTTACTCTGGCCTGCAAACGCCCGGACACCATGCAGCCTGCACTGAAAGAGGAGACTCAGAGCACAGGAAGGTGGGCAGCCCCAGTTAAGTTAGTAGTCCCTTAGAAACCTGCATTCCTTTCCCTCACTCTTTACCTGAGCAAAACAATGTCTAATGGCTGAGCTGCATGCTGCTTGCCACACACTTAGGTAAACACCGTATGCCACGGTGGTCCACATGGAAACAGCATGAAGGTGAAGTGGGAATGCCCAGGGCCTTGGACAACCTCAGGGATTTTTCCAACAGTGGTTTTGATATGTCTTGTCATCCCACAAAGGATATGGTATTAGCTACCAGTCCATGAACTGCTAGTGATCTGATACTCATCATAGGCTGGAACTGGGCTCCTATACATGACCTGATCAATGTGATTGAAGGGGATGAATTCTCTAAAATCAGTGCGTTGTGAAGGACTCCGAGGAGGAAGCTAGTGAGCTCTTGTGTCTTTGTCTTTACTACGGTGGAGACAGGCCTCATGGCTGCAGAGCACATACTCTAAGATACCTCAAACCCTGGTTCTCAACTTCTTTTTTCTAAAACCCAAATGGACACACTTATTGATGGGATAATGTAAACTTTCCTAGCGCATTCAACTAAAACGTAGGAAGAAGGGCCTAGAAATGTAGCTCAGTGGTCGAGGGTTCACCTCCCTTCCTTCAGACAAGGTTCTGGATTCTATCCCTAGCACAAAAGAGGGAGGAGGTGGGGGACTTAACATTGGAAATTAAGAAATTCACAGTGAAAATTAATCTTTCAAATAAATGTGCACATAGCTGATGTGCACTAGTAAACAGAGTCCAGAAAATGAGCAGAGGGCATTTCTGAATGAACCTGTGGCTATTTCATGGTAACTGACTCTAACTACAACCAAAGCCCTTCTTTCCATAAACACAAAAAAAAAAAAACAGATTTGCATCATCCTTGTGATGCCAGCTGGAATTTAAGGGCAAGCCAACCCCATTTTTCTTTTTACTTTCCCTTCATTTATATGGAAATGAGATGTTTCCGAAAATGTATCTGTACCCAGTACCTACGTCAACAGCAAAGCTCCGAGCGCACAGATTCCTCCAGCTGATTCCTGACTGTAAGTGAAACCGGCCAGGCAGCGTCATCTGAAACCCGTGTGCGTCACTCACCAAGAGGACATTACTAAGCTGTCAATTTCCATTAACCTGCCTCGCTTTATAAATAGCCTAAGCCTCCCTATCTAAATATGATGCTGCCCTTTTCTCCGAAGCAAAAGGAACAGGACATGGAAGGATAAAAAAAATAAATGAGCTTTCCCCCTTTGTAAACAGGAGAAGGCTGACAGCAAACCAATTCTACATCCAAACTGAAGAGCTATTAATGAAAGAAAGCACAAGAAAATGAAGAATCCATTTTAAACAGAAAATAAACAGTGTTCTCCAAATGCCACTAGCCATTTTTAAAAGACCTGCCAGTTTCTTAGCTAAGAAAAAACTCAAGGCCCACATGTGAGCAAAACCAAACACAATTTATTCCATAATTATGATCTTTAACATAGCCCCAAAACACCACAGTATAAAATGCCCCCAAAGAACTGGTGTTTGGCCAAAGAGGAAAAAACAAATAGTTTTGAACGATATAAATTATTCTCCTCCAAATCTGAAGTGTTTTCTAATCTTTATAGCTAATCACATCATCATCTCCTAAACTAGTTCCAGATATATTTTTTCTCTAAAATCAATTATAGCCAACAAATCCTACGGCCCATTTCTACAGCCCAATGGCTTATAGACATCACTTTTCTGTCTTGCACTCCAATGAGCAGATAAATGTAGAATCCGAAAAGCATCAACAAGAGCTGGAGACATAGCCCAATGTTTAGGAGAACTGACTGCTCTTCTGAAGGACCCAGGTTCAATTCCCAGGACCCACATGGAAACTCACAGCTATCTGTAACTCCAGTCTCAGGGGATCTGATTGCCCCTTCTAACGTCCATGAACACCAGACATTTACATGGTCCACAGACAGACATGTAGACAAAACACCCACATACGTAAAAGTAAAATAATAACAAAAAATCATCAGCAGAATTATCAAAAAAAAAACCACAAAGTAAGCAGGAAAAATCTTTAGTCAGGTTAACACATGCATGAATATATACAACTAATATTCCACTGGGTGGGAAACACATGTTCCCCATTTAATTTTAGGCAAGATGCATATGAATCTGGGGGGTTATCTATACACGCATAGTCCCATACCATCCAGGAAACGCTTAAATTTGTCAAAACCAGAATTGTTAGCACAGTGAGACCTCACAAGTTAATGAGAGGCATCAGTTCAACTAACCCAGGGCACAATCAAAACCTAGGAATTTGGTCTGGAAAATAGTTCTGAGCAATCAAAAAAGATGGCAGGGTTGACTGACTGCATGTATTTAGCGGTCCATTAAACCCTCAGCCACGGCAAGTGTAGGAAAATTCACCAGAAGTCAGTCTATCAGTTACATGTTCTTTTTTTTGCTTGCACGAAATCCTGGCACCTGGCTTCCAAGTCTTTCATTCACGCAATCCGTGTTCACGTCTGACTCTGCTGTGGGCACTGGGGACAGAGGACAAACTGTATTGGTAAGAAACAAGCAGACTAACTAATCGGACACGATGTTAGATGCATCCAGAAGAGACCATTTGGGAGGACTATTTAGAGGTGTCAAAGGTCATGGGGAGGATGGGCAGGGTCTTGAAACAGGGTGGATCTGAAGGAGAGGGCAGGCTTTCTGAGAAGAGAGGCAGGAAGGTTGGACACAGTTAAGGACACGGTGCCCAGAAAAACAAAAGCTTGAAGCTGAAGATGAGGCCAGATCAATTTAGGTTCTAAACACTAAGCTAGCACAGATATTTACTGCTAAACTCCAGGGAGATTTTAAGAAAGTGTTGACCGGAGCTGCATTTGGGAAAAGTTAATCTTCAGGATGGTGAAAATAAAGATTCTCATTGGCCAAGGATATTCAAATGAGAGCATGAACTATGATAGTAACCCCAGAAACAACAGCAAGAGAACCCCCAAAGTAAAGACCACACAACTTGACGTCTCTGAAGTCATCTGAGTCTGCCAAGCTCCCGGAGGCAGGTAGATCTTAGAAGTCACTATCTATAATTAAACACAGCAGAAAGGCTTCCATGTTGGTCCTCAGGCAGCCAGCAACAGGGAAAAGGGTGTCACTTGAAATGAGGGGATACAGACCCTTCTGTTCAGTGTCAGAGACATTTGGGGGGATTAGGTTTCTCCTTTTTGAAATAAAAATATAATTACATCATTTCCCCTTTCCTCCCTCCAAACCCTCCCATATATCCTTCCTAGATCTCTTTCAAATTCATGGCCTTCTTCTTTACTAACTGTCACACACATGTGTGTACATTTCTTTTTCCTAAAAACATACCTGCTCAGTCTGTATAATTAATGCTACTTTTCTTTTCTTTCTGTCTTTTTTTTTTTTTTGTTTTTTGCCGAGACAGGGTTTCCCTGTAGCTTCAGGGACTGTCCAGAACTAGCTCTTGTAGACGAGGCTGGTCTCAAACTCACAGAGACCTGGCTGCCTCAGTCTCCCAAGCGCTGGGATTAAAGACATGTGCCACCACCGCCCAGAATAATGTGATTTTTCAGGCCTGACCATTTGGTATTGATTGACCAACTGGAGTGCTCCTTCCTGAGGAAGACTATTGTTGTAAGTATGGTCCCAGTCTGTTTCAAATCAAACAGCCAGCTAAAGCAGGCCAGAATAGAGACTCCAACCCAGTGTTCTGCCATGAAAGCAGTCTCCACTCAATCTTCATGGCATGAGAGGATTTAGTCATAACATCTTGAAGCCTGAGTCATCTAGCACATTTCTGACCATGCTTTTCCACGAAACGTGACTTCATTTGGGTCAGCAAGTCACCAATGGCCTCTAGTGGACTCCATGGAAACGGCTCAGCCTACCCATCATCATTTCACCCCTCACTATTTCCCCAAGACTCATTCTTCCCCGTTTGTTGTGAACTTCCAAGGACTCACAGTCGTTATCAATTCACCCTGACAAACGCCACCATCAGCCTTCCCTGCTGTCTTCCCAACACCGCCATAGACTAGCTCACACACTGGTCAGGCACCATGGTCTCAAACACGAGTTACAACTCCTGCACTTTCCGGAAGTAAAAGTTCCCAAGTCTCCCTCAGACCTACAAGTCAGAATTCTTGGTGGGGGGAGGTCCCTACAAGCTGTGTCCTCACAAACCTTCCAAGTTGAAATCCCTGTCCTAGAAGTCACCTCACCCCTAGGCTGCCTACCTTTCTTCTCAGCCCCAGGGACTAACTTAACAATTTCCACATTTCACTTGCTCCTTCCATGACAAAATTCAAGATATATGAGCCTCTTTTAAACAGAAAAAAAGTAGATCTCAGATTTTAAATTATGCATTGCCTATTGTTACATGGATGTGTGCAAACAAACAAACAGAAACACTCAATAAAGCCAGCAACAATGTTTCCTGTTGATTAAACATGTATGCCAAGAAAATATTTTTTATGGAGAAAACCTCTGTGAGGTAGTTGAGCTCTTTGTGCCTTAGTTTCTACACCTGCAAAGTGCCATGACAACAGAACTAAGCAAACCAGACAAGGAGACGGTGCTGAGCGTGGGAAAAGCAGCATGAGGACCAATCTGCTGACATAATCGCCATCATGATCACTGCCCGTTTGCCCATATTAAAATGGCAAGTACTTGGGCACGGAAGCGTAATGTTTAGCTGCCCTTGATACTCACTCCCTCGCACCCCTACATGCCAGGACTCTGATCCCTGGCTGCCCACCTAACCACAAAGCACAGAGGCCATCTTCCAGTCACCCCTATATCCCTGCGCATGTTACCTTTTCCATGTAGACTCAACCTCAGGATTCTGCCAGATGGTGCAGAAAAGCTGAAGGCCTGAGAGCTTCCTCAGAAGACTTTCTACCCATTCTCCTTACTCCATCGCCTCCCCCAACACCCTGTTTCCAGAGGTCTCTGGTGTTACCAAGTCCTGAGTCTTTGGGCAAGCCTATGACATGAACTAGGCTAATTCTTTAGAATCTATTTTCCCACACCAATGAAGCCTTTTACATTTGAGCTTCTAAGTGTTTTGTCCAGGCTATCCCTGGTGTCTTAGTTAGGGTTTCTATTGCTGTGAAGAGACACCATGACTATGGCAACTCTTAGAAAAGAAAACATCTAATTGGGGTGGGCTTACAGGTTCAGAAGTTTAGTCCATTATCATCATGGCAGGAAACATGCAGCATGCAGGCAGACATGGTGCTGGAGAAGAAGCTCAGAGTTCTCCTTCTTGATCCGCAGGCAACAGGAAGTGAACTGTCACACTGAGCATGGTAGAGCATATACGACACCTCAAAGCCCACCTCCACAGTGACACACTTCCTCCAACAAGGCTATACCTACAACAACAAGGCCACGTCTCCTAATAGTGCCACGGGCTACGGGCCAAGCATTTAAACACTTGAGTCTATGGGGGCCCTACCTATTCAAACTATAACACCTGGTCTCACCATTCATATCAATGATGATCCCTTTGCAAAGGAAGGCCCTTAGATTTCAGTGGACTTCGGGGAGGAAGAAACCAGATCCCTACATTAAGATGTGTCTTTCTACAGAGGTCTCAATTGTTATTTGCTATCAAAACTCTTGATATACAGTTTAAACTTTACACAATTTAACTTACCCTCTTTTATTTAAGTTCTGTTCTAAAGAAAGAAATAAAGGTTCTTGGCATTTCTTACATGGTTTTATATTGCAATTTCATGCTTAACTATGTTACTTCCTATATAATGTTGTGTTGGTCTATCCAGTACACTGTGATTTCTTTAAATGCAGAAATGACATCTTAAAATTTTAGTACCTTCAAGGGCATCAGTTCCCACTCTTGGCTACATAGGTGGATTACCTAAGGACCTCTTAAAACTCCAGTACCATATCCCACTCCTAAGAGAACCTCAGCATCGCTGAGGTGAGGCTGGGCATCAGAGACATTGAACATGAGCAAAACCAAGAAGTGGTATTCAACAGGACTGGAGCTGTGTACAAACCTGTTCTGGATGCTCACCCTACATATGTGCACACACAACCATGAGGCATCTACTTTCTTCAGATGACATCACCAACATTGATCCTAATCAATTGACTCTTAAACCAGAAAAGTGACTCCACTGAAGTCCATCAGTCTAGGCAAAGTCCAATCATATTTTTCCCACTTGTTAGAAAACTCTGTCCAATTAACTGCGTCCTTCCCACGGCCACCAGTCGGGGCCCTGACGGGACTGTCCATGTCAGTCTTCCCACTCTGGGTACTGCCCATCACTCATGTTATGTCTTCATGACCTGTGTTCAATAGCCCAACAATCAGATCACGTGCATGAAGAGAACCAGAGATATTTTGAATGGCAATCTTCCAGTTTTTCAGATACTATAAAACAGACCCAAATAAACAAAACGGACCGAGTTGCCAGGCAGCAAGGGTTCCAAAATAGCTATACAGCATAAGCTGAGGAAACTCGCTCCTGCCAGAAACTAAAGCCAGAGGGCTTGTGTTGAACTTACTTTCCATAGCAGGCCTGTTGTGTTCACAGAGACCTGAAGTACTCATAAGGTAATATGGGAGAATTACCGAAGACGCAAGTACCCCTCAAGCACTCCTCAAAGTTCAGTTTCAGCAAAGGCCGGAACCTTAGATGCCTGTATCACTGCCCAATCAGAAGAGACCTCTTCACCTCCCTTTTTTCTAGAAAATGGACAGTAGTTCACCGAAAGGCAAGAAGAGCGAGGCAAGACAAGACACCGAGTAATCACTAAATCCTCCAGAAGAGTGACTGGACCAGAGAAAGATGGACTCCGTGTGATCTGGATGGAAGAAAATCCATGAAAGCCTAACCACTGAGGCTCGTCCCTTCAGTGTGCAGCAGCAACCAACCACCAAAACAGACACCAGGAACACTAGAAGGAGATCTGAAAAAACAAACAGACAAAACCTGAGCCGAAATCGTACTGCATTAACTACCATCCCCTATGGAGTCGCATGTGAGACGGCCCTCAGTACCAGTAATGTGCTCCGTGATCCATGCTTCCCCGGGCCCTTCTAGGCACAATGGGAGGTGGACACCATCGGCGGAAGGCGACTGCGCGCAGTGAGAGGCGCAGCCTGACTTGCCTGTCACTTCCTTTCTAAATGACGGGGTAAGCATCCTTATGCTGGAAGAAATTTTACTTGGCTAAAATCGTTAACTGTAATGGGAGCTAACACTGAGAAGTGAGCTGCCTGCTACTCCACGCTTCAGAAAAAAACATCTGCTACCCATGCAGCCAATAAAGGTATCTGGCAAGAACGGAAGAGCAATCATCCATTGGAATTACTCGGTTCTAGGTTTGTTTAGGAGTATCAGGGAGCAATCAGGGGAAGATAGGTAGGTCGGAGCCTCCCAACAGATGGGACTCCTCCCAGTTTACCTTCAGTATCCTGTGTGGTGAAGGAAGCCATTAGAAAGAACATAGTTAAGATAGAAATAGCGAGTGTCTCTCTTTGTACATAGTCACACCGTATAAACACATGCCACAGGACTAAGCTATTCGTTGGTGTATATGGACAGAATAATTACTTAAACTCCACTGAATGATTATTTAATGAAAGGAAAAGTATACCCGTATGATGTGCATACCCGTGGTCCCAGCACTGAAGAGACTGAGGCAGGAGGATCGCAAGATTGAGGGCACCTGGAATCCTGTGTAAGAAGGGAAGGAAAAGAGGAGAAAAGATGGGAGATGAGAGGGAGGGTGGGAAGGAGACAGAGGAAAGGAGAGGGAGAAATGAACATGCCATCCTATTGTTTGATTTCAATAGAAACACACACAATGGACTCTGGGCATCCAGCATGCTCCGTTTCTTGTTTTAACTAGAGAACGAAGATGCGGTGATTTTAAAGTTTCCTCCTGAACTTGACGAATTCCAACTTTTTCTAAAACAAATGCTCAAACCCAGGAAAGCAGAGACCTCGTCTAATTGAAGAGTGTAGCACTAGGTTTGCGTGTGTTCCCTTTCGGCTCGGAAACAACTTTCTTCTTTGTTGCTACGGGACTCCCCGCCAGCAAGGACCAGAAAAGAAGATGGGATAAGCAAGCAACCTGCCCAGAAAATGAGCAGAAAGTGCTTATTACTAAAGACGCTCATGCTTCCAGGAGCCAGAACAAGAATCAGAATCGCTGGCTAATTTATGGCTGGCCCCATGCCACTACTTCTGGCCGGGAGCCAGAGGACGTGGTGGCGGGATGCCACAGAGAAGGTCAGGCACTGCATGGCTAACGCTGCTGGTGGGTGTAGCTGCTCACCAGGAAACTGAAAACTCTCAGTCCAACCCGCTTCCCAGGTGACTTCTTAGCTCACGACACTTGCCAACCTTTACCTAACTGATCTTCATACACCAACCCTGCCAATCAAAGCAGGCGAGAAACCTCATCTATTTAAATGGGAACCGAAAACAAAGCCATGTTCTCCAGCCTTCGGCGGCTGTCACAGAGGAGTCTCACTCAGCAAATGCCTGGCAACCGACTGGCCCTTGTGCTGTCCCCTCCACCACACGAGGTGTGTTTTCACTGGCTATGCCTAGTCTGAGTAGAAAATGACTTTTTGCCTAGCGAATTTAATCATTATTACTATGTGATCTTAGAACTGCATTACACCCGCCAAGCAATGAAATTCCAAGCTAGGATTAGGGGCAGAGACCGTACCTCAGTGTCTAAGCCTGTACATTAAGACTCCTTAAGTGACCAAGCAAGCTGCAAGGTCAGCTCTGTGCCAAGCTGCCCTGAAGTTGCTACGGCTGTCGTGGCACACAGCTTCTGCAGGGAAAAACATTCTCCAAAGAACTCGGCAGACTATGTGATTTGTTTCATGTTAAACAGAATACGGTGGGAGAATCCAGGCACTCACAGACACTATAGGTCAATCGGAACCACTCAACAAAAATGGTTGTACTCAGCCTCTTAGCCTCATAATCCAGAAGTCTAAATGAGCTATTGCTAAAGATAGTCTTTTAGTAGCTGATGGCTTTTAATTTTAAGGAATTTAAAAAATGTTTAAACTGTTAATGCCCAAGGAACCCTAAGCAATTGAAACCAAGGAATCCACAAGGGTACTTGGTTGGGGATGTATTTTGTAACCAGCCTGACCCCACCAAAACTGATCTTCGAATCTCCAGGTCAGCAGTAACAAGTCTGTTTTTAATTCTTCGACACTCATGGTTTTTCTTTGAAAAAAGAAGAAAATGATAATGACAGGATACATAAACAACCCTCAACAGTTAAATCAAGGAAGCACAGAAAGCAAATGTTGGCCTTTCCCAAGCACAGCTGGTATCATGGTGTGAAAATTCAAAGGGTGAAGAATTAAACCAGTTGTACTTCTTTAATGGTGTGCTGGGGTGTGTGTGTGTGTGTGTGTGTGTGTGTGTGTGTGTGCCAGATTGCGTGGGTACTCTCAGAGGCCGAAGAGGGCTTCAGATTCCTTAATGCTGGAATCTGTTTCTGGGACTCGAACATGGGTCCTCTGGAAGAGCAGCAAGTGCTCTTACTCACTGAGCCATTTCTCTTACCCCTCTCTGTATTTTTTAAATGTGTTAAATTCACAAACTACAAGTGTCTTTAAATGGTCGTCTTCCCGTTTCTACATGGGAGTCCCTCCCAGAGGACTATCTAATTACAACTAATTACCTTAGCTATCTAATGACTTACTACAACTGGAAGTGAAGTTCAAAATCCAGATGTGTGGGTAAGACTCTGGGTACCACATTCTAGTCTACAGACAGGTCAGCCATACACAGGAGGGGCAGCCAGTCACGGTGCATTCAACAAGGTTGTTTTAACGCTTAAGATTAACAAAATTCATCTTTTTGGTGGGTACTATTTTATATTAAATCTCTCTTAAAATATTGCCAGGCAGGATGGGACATGTCTTTAATCTCTATTCAGGAGAGAGATGCAGTAGATCTCTGTTGAGTTTGAGGCCAGCCTGGTCTACATAGGGCATTCCAGCCCAGTCACAGCACAATTTGGTTAAAAAAAAAAAATCATTGTATTTATGCTGTTGGTATTCATTTGTTTTTGTTTGTGGTGCTGATGAATCTTCACAGGGCCTTACTCACCCTAGGTAAGTGTCTAGAACTAAGATCTAGCCCCAGTTTTATCTATCTTCCAAGCCTCATATTTACCATAAAGTGAAAGGTTTTATATCAAAGACTGTTATTGAGTCAAACAACTCTGAATACATAAAAAAAATAAAGAAAAATGAAATAATTAGAAACATTTAGCACCTACTAATACTAACTACAAAGTAACAAAGAATGATTCCATCTGTCGAAAAGTATCCACGAGAAGGAAGGCATTCAGAGGCTCTGTACCAGATCTAGGAGCAAATCCATCCCAAAAGGGACATGCGAAATCCCTTACAGCCAAGGACACGTGGCATGTCATACTTGAAAATTTAAAGATTGCTTTTCATTTAACATAGGGCTCATAAAATATAGTCTTGATTTTCTACTTCTAAACTGCCAACTTCCAAAGGATCTTCTACCAGTCGATGCTGTTCTATCGAAAGTCATTACCTGCGCCCTCTGATCCCAGCCTACCTCTTCGTGATCACCTTTGAAAACTTTAAAACTGTGCCACTGTCAAAGAGGCTGAGAAAAACTGGCTTAAGGGCATCCCATTCTGCATGAGGCTTAAAATGTCAGAGCGAACACCTGGTGGCAGCTCTAAGATTTAGTGTTTAATCAATTAAGGAAAGGAAAAACGGTGAGCGCACCAGCTGCCAGCACACGACTTAAGATGCTCAGAAAATCCGTTCAGAAGACATTCTCAAACTTTTTAACGTGAACTTCTGCTAGCTATTCCTCACTCCACATTGAAATAAAAAAAAAACAAAAACCTTAAGCTCTACTGAATTGGAATTCCTTCATCTTTTCTTTTCTTTTCTTCTCTCTCTCTCTCTCTCTTCTTTAGACAGTAACTCATGTCGCCCAGGCTGGCCTCAAACTCACCAAGTAGCTAAGGATGACTTTGAACTCTTGATCCTCCTCCTGCCTCCGCCTCCCATGCAGGGATGAGTTTATAAAGTATTGGGGTTTGGAACCCCCTTGCATGCTACACAAGCACTGTCCACTGAGCTGACATATATATAAATATATGACAAATATAAAGAATTCTCTAGCTCCAGAACTGTTTATACATTTCTCTACCCCAGTCCCCAACATGGGGAGAGATCTCGCTGGACAGTCCTGCATGGCCTGGAACTTACTGTGTAGATGAGGGTGGCCACAAACTCATAAAGATCTGCCTGCCTTGCCGCTTCCTCTCGAGTGTTGGGATTAAAGATGTGTGCCACCATCCGGGGCTACAACTCTCGATATTTCTAGTTTCTTTTCTAGTGGGCTGACCCACTTGCCACCGGGCGCTCGGAATGACTAACCTCTCAGAACTCCTGTTTCTGTGGCTTTTTGTGAGAGATGAACAGATCGGAGCTTCTCAGCCTCCGAACGGCTGAGCCAAGAATCTCTGGACCGCAAAGAGCCTTCCCGTCTCTCCAGCTGGGATACCCTATAAAACACGAAGCTTATCCCTTTACACACTGTTTGTTGAACCACTATTCAGAAGCATAGTTAGGAGAACACTCACTTGATTTCTGAGAAATTAAAATGCAGTGACCACATTGGACAATTATAATTTTAGTAGACTCTGAAATTGTCACTTGTAATAAAAAAAATTGGTAAAAGGTCAACAAAGTAAATAAATGGGGTGAGCAATCTAAATGAAGTATGGATTAACAAGATTTCATCTCATTTCTGAGGGTAATTCATCAGACGAACAAAAACATCAGAAAATGATAAAAGACACACACACACATACCTCAAAAGGACAAACAAATCGCATAGTCTATGTCTCTGAAGAATTCATGTTTTTATGAATTGTTTTCTTCAACAAAATGAGCTTCAGTTTTCTAGACACCAAACCCTCACCTCACTTACACTAACTCCAAATGCACAGCTACCAGTCAGACGAGCCTGTCCACAGGAGGAATGCATAGCAGAAGACTATTTATTCTAATGAGGATATTAATATCATAATTCAGATAAAAAATATGAGAGCTGTCAAAAAAACTGTGCTTACACCCCTCAGGTTTGAAACTTACTGCTCTAGGAAAGATACTTCTTAAAATAATTTTAACAGTGCCTAAGGCCGCTCAGGAAGTCACACAGGAGGGGGAACAGAAGAAAGTACAATACATTGCCTGAAAGCGTCTAGAAGAGTCTGTGGGGTTCCACTGATTTTTCCCTTCTACCCTCTACCAGTGAGGATCCCAAAGTCAACTCCCAAACACAGGCATGTGGCAGACAAGCATTTCCCTCTCCTTACAATTCCCATTCTTTTCCCTCTGGACTTCAGCCTCCTCGAGTTTCTGGTTATATAATTTCAGTAGTGTTTAGAGAAGAAAACAACTAAGTG
Source organism: Microtus pennsylvanicus (assembly GCF_037038515.1). Classification (NCBI taxonomy): domain Eukaryota; kingdom Metazoa; phylum Chordata; class Mammalia; order Rodentia; family Cricetidae; genus Microtus; species Microtus pennsylvanicus. Next base: position 37,615,776 of record NC_134581.1, read on the forward strand.
GTTATATTAGCTTCCCCAAGCTGCTACGGAAGTCGCACCTGTACATAAAGGAACGGATACAGAATGGAAAATCCCCTGGGACAGAGAAAAGGCAGATGTTTGGGCAGGAGACTCCTTCAACTTCTCCTTCTCACCTACATTTCCTGCAGTGAGTGGGCCAACGACGGTCTAAGAAGCACAGTCCAGCAATACTGACAGCCGTGCAGAATGGTACTGTGCAGATGTTAGCTTTAGGATCACGTGTGTGTTTATGTGTGTGTTTGGGGGAGGCGGGTAGAGGCCGGAAAACTGCAAAGCGGCCCATGAAGGGGGATGGAGGCACGGGGTTCACAATCAGGGTGGGGCGAGCAATAGAACCCATGTGGTATGAAAGTGAAGTGAGGATTCTGGGGAGGGGAGGTTTTACAAGCAGCGATGGGGGCAGAGAAAGAGGGAGACCAAAAGAGGAGGGCACGATGAAGAGAATCAGCCAAAATGAACTGTGTGTGAAAACGCCATTAAGAAATCTGTTATTTTGCATACTAATTCAACAAATGTATTTTAAGGGGAAAATTTTTAAATTAACAATGCACACACCAGTCTCATTTGAACACATACACCTCGGACGGTGTCAACACTACAGATGTGTGTGACCTTCAGGAGAAAAATCCCACCTTCCCCACAGATCCCGCAACATAAACAACCCTCTCGCCCCTCGCTTCCCTAGCAGTCCACTAGCTCCATCTGAGAGTCTCAGCAACAGGTCTCCCGCTTACAGACTGAAGCTGCCGTTTAGGACAAAATGAGTTGCTTAGGACATATCATTCTATTGCTTTTAATTTCCAAGGCTCTCGGTCTGTTCTATCAAAGGACGGGGAAGGAAAAGAGAAACCGATGCTTCTAAATCCCCAGTCATCCTGGCCACCTGAGTCAAACATAGCCCTGTAGCTTTTGGGGTAGCCTGGTCGCTAAGTGGCCCTTTCACTGTAATACGAAGCAGCGTCCAGCTTTCCAATACTCCAGTAAACCTGCAAAACTTCAACCTTTACTTCCTGGTGGAACGCAAAATGCTCGGCCGCAGCGCCAGACCAGTACAACGCCCAGAGGACCAGCTCTCATCGCAAAGCACAGGCTGCCACCTACTGGCCACAAGCCTTCCAGCACCACACACCCACAGGTTCAGAACAGGAAGCACTTTCCCCGCATCTTGGTCGGCTTTCTAGTACTGTGATAAAATACTGTGACCAAAAGTAACTTGGAGAGGAAAGGGTTTATTTCACATTACAGCTTAAAGCCCTTCATGAAGGGAAGTCAGGGACGGAGTTCGAGGCAGGAATCTGGATGCATGGACTGAAGAGGAGACCACAGAGGAAAGCTGCTCTCCGTGCCTTGCTCAGCCTGCTTTCTTACACTTGCCCAGGGGTGGCATCGCCCACAATGGTCTTCACCCTCCCACATTGATCATTAATCAAGAAAAATGGCCCACAGGTGTGTTCACAGGCTAATCTGACGAGGGCATTTTCTCAATAGAGGTTGCCTCTTTTCAGATATCTCTGGGTCAAGGTGCTAACAACCAACACAGCCGGCTCATTATTCAACACAGTGTCTTCAACTGTATTATTATAATTTTTAAGTTATTATAAATTACTTGTGACTTTATAAAATAAAGCCAAATAGACTTTTTTGGTGCCATGCATCAAGTATAAATATTTCTGTAAATATAAGGAAAACTATTTTCATATCAGCATCCCCACTACCCTTCGGTTATGAAAACAGCACCTTGAGTGGCAGCCCTTGTAATGGGTAGGGATGCACGGACAGAGGTCAAGCGAAAGGAGGTAAGTACTAAGACATGAAATTGCCGAGGAGGAGAAAAATCCAAGATCTCAAAATACAATGGTAGCATGGAACAGAGGAACCAAGTCAAAACTAAGCAGGAAGACAAAATTGTAGGGCAGATGGGACAGGAAGGATGAAAAAGGATCAAGACACTAGGGTCTCCTGGATTTCTGACTTGAGCAGCTAACTGGACGTGAAAGAGGAAACATTCCGTGAGAGATGAACTCACAGGAAGTGTGTGTTGTTTGCCTTTTGAAAAGCTACATTCTAAACGACTCTGTTAATGACCCTTCTCCTTGCCATAACAAAACACCTGATGAACGCCACTAAAGGAGGAGGAGCCCTTCCCTTCATTTGGACTCAGTTTGAGGAGTCACAGCCATTATGGGAAGGCTGTCACGGAGGCAGGAGCATGACGCAGCTAGTCACCTGGTATCTAGTCGGGAAGCAGAGTAATGAATCCAGATCTCAGTGCTCTTCCTCCTTTCTCCTCTTTTATTCAGTTTGAGAGTTCAGTCCATGGAATGGTACCATCCACACGCAAGGTGTGTCTTCCTGCCTCAGTTAAATGAGAAGGGAAAAGCCCTCGTGGGTGTGTCCAGAATTCTTGTCTCCTAGCTGATCCTATAGCCACTCAAGTTGACATTAAAGGTAAATCACCATACTGTGGGACTTTAACATGAACATTCGGGGTAGAACAGTGATACCGTGGCTCTCAAGCTCAGGAAAGAGGTTAGAGGGAGATTAGAGGCAGCCATTTGGAAGTAGCTAGTTTGTCAACAGCAGGGAATGTGGATGAAATGCCCCAGACAGAATGGATGCAGTAAAGAGTCACACATGTGACCTTGTGGGAAGAGCCAGAAAACACTCTCCAGCTCAAATACATCACACTGAGTCAGACAAGAAGGGGCTGCCCTCAAAGCACGCTGCTGCACCCTACAGAGAGTACATCAAGTTTAAAAGGCAAAATTCTGTATCTTCAGTATTAAATATACAGACCTATTCAAATCCTCCCCAGAAGCAAAACTATTCAGATGCCCCCATGAGTGTCTCTGGAAACACCTGAGCACTGTTTACTCTCCTTTACATTTCCCTACTTCCTGAAATAGTCTTCAATGCATACGCCTTTCTCTAAAATCAAATGTATGAACATTTTCTTTGATTTTTTTTTTCTAATGAGCTACAAGTTTCTAGGAGTCTACAGCGTAGAAGACAGCCTTTTGACCAACTTTTTCTGTCTCTCAACAGCTCACAGAACACCCAGCCAGGAGGAAGGAGAGGACTGGAAGCCTGTCATCACTGGGAGAAAAAGGGACACACTGAACGTCCTCAGTACATCACATGGACCGTGACACCGTGTACCTCAGAGACGGAGCAATAGACACACAACTGTAGTTGGAGTTTTGTTTTGTTTTGTACAGAGTCTTATTCTTAGTTATGAATGCCTGGTCGTAGCTTGGCTTGTTTCTAGCCAACTTTTCTAACTTAAATTATCTTGCTTCTCTTTAACTATCTTTGGCCTTTGAGCTTTTCACCTATCTTTATTCTATACATCTTTCTTCCCTTCTTACTGGCTGTGTGGCTGGGAGGCCGGCCCCGGGCGTCCTCCTCTCTTTCTCCTTTTCTCACTCCTCCCCTTTTCTAGAGCCTAGATTTCTCCTCCTATTCATTCTCTCTGCCTGCTAGCCCCTCCTGTCCCTCGCCTATTGAGCTACTGGCCATTCAGCTCTTTATTAGACCAATTAGTTGTTTCCTACAGGCAAAGTAGCACAGTTTTACAGAGCTAAACCAATGCAGCTTCACATCAAGAAACAAATATTCCACAGCATAAACGAATGTAACACATCTTAAACTAAAATTCCACACACAATAATTGTGTTAAAACTTTTACGGGCCCTTGCTGCTCAGCCTGAACAGACCTGAGCACTCCAGGGCAGAGGAGTCTAAGAATATGAACACTATCAACTGCTCCTCAGCCTAAATGTACCTGCTCTGCTTGCTCTGAGATTAGGTAAGAGTGAAAGAAGAAATAAAATTAGCAGTAAGGGTAGAAGCACCTTCCTTAGCTAGTCAGGGGGTGAGCCATTAGCAGTAAGGGTAGAAGCACCTTCCTTAGCTAGTCAGGGGGGTGAGCCATTAGCAGTAAGGGTAGAAGGGCCTTCCTTAGCTAGTCAGGGGGGTGAGCCATTAGCAGTAAAAGTAGAAGCACCTTCCTTAGCTAGTCAGGGGGTGAGCCATTAGCAGTAAGGGTAGAAGGACCTTCCTTAGCTAGTCAGGGGGGTGAGCCATTAGCAGTAAGGGTAGAAGGGCCTTCCTTAGCTAGTCAGGGGGTGAGCCATTAGCAGTAAGGGTAGAAGCACCTTCCTTAGCTAGTCAGAGCAGCGAGCACTGCGGAACCAACTGAGGCCCATACTGATGGTTTCACCTCTGAGTGCAAAGACAATGAAGCAGAAGATAGAAAGGAAGGCAGCTGAGAACGAAGAGGGAGGAGGCTACGGGACAGCGGTAACTTTTAACGCCAACTTAGCCAGGCTACAATGCTGTTAGTTTAGGCAAACACAGGTCCAGACCCTGTTGCGGAGCTATCTATTAGATATGAATAACTTTTAAGTTAGTGGCTCCAAGTAAAGAAGGCAACACTTAACAGCGTGGAGTGAGTGGGCTCTCCCTGGTCATCCCAAGCGTTTTAAGTCTGAGCTTCACAGCATCGAATGGGCTCTCCCTGGTCATTCCAAGGGTTTTAAGTCTGAGGTTTCCCAAACAAAACTGGATTTGGCTTCAAGATTGAAACAGGATTGCCGAGTTTCCCTAGAGACTGGCAAGGCCCCCCACAACAGTGTGAACCAATATTGTAAGAAAGGTTAATACATTTCCACCACCACCACGAACAGCAACAAAAATATACACTCTCACTACCACAGACAAATGGGCAGAGTCTTGAATTAAGGACAACGGAGCTGAGCTTGGCAACGGTGTGTGCCAAGAGGAAGCCTACGGCTCCTGGAGAGATGAATGATGTGACAGCTCACGTCATGAAATGTTTTCAGGTTTTGCAACCTACGACTCATGCAAGATAAACTACGTTAGAAGATTCTAGTGAGAACAGATTTGGAGAAATCCAGGCCAGAGAACTCTGCAGGATGTCCTCAGAATAAAAGGAGCCCAACCAAACGATAATATAGCAATGGTACAGACATGATTTATGTTTTCCAGATCTTTGAGAAAATATTCTGTTGAATGCTCTTTATACAGTTAGTAACTTACCATATTTGTCTCGTAAGCCAACAGTGCATCGGAAAACTCCACCAAAGGCAACATCTTCACCAAATATTACTGAAAAATATAAGAGAATCTATTTAGTAATCCCTAAATTTAAAGTCATGACAAATAAGGAACTTAAAATATTTAGATTTGAAATTATACCTATACTCACATCTGTGTAATAAAAATGTGGTATATATGTATGTAATATCTTTTTTGGATAATTCATGCGTGCACATATAAATATATACAATAATACTGTGTATTTGTAATGCATACATGTGTATACACACATACAAACATATGTGTAAGTAAGAATATATATATATAAAGTCAATCAAACTTTAAAAATGCAGCAAGATGAAGACTAAGTTGCTGGGATAGAGAAAGGGCTCAGCAGATAAGAGTGTACACTGAATTTGCCTAAGAACCAAGTTTGATCCCCAGCACCCACATAAGGCAGCTAACAACTGCCTGCCTGCAACTCCAGCTCCTGGGAGACCTGACACATCTAGCGTCTCTGTTCTCCAATGTGCATACCCACAGACAGACACATACACAAAACTAAAAATAAAGCGACAAAATAAACAAACATAAGTTACCTATAAAATTGTTTAGAAAATGTGACACACGACACAAACACAATCAAACTTTACTCAGCCACAGGGCAAAAATGAAATCATGGCATTGGCAGGAAAATAGGTAGAACCATAAATCATTACATTGTGTAAAATAAGCCAGACTCGGAAAGACAAACACCCCTGCTGTCTCTCATATACAGAATCTAGATTTACGTGTATGTGTGCATGGATGCACATCTGTGTGTGCGTGTGTATGCGTGCATGTGCATCTGTGTCTGCGTGTGTGTGTGTGTGTCTAACAGAAAGTTTATCATGAGAGAATTGACACAGATCTTAAGGGAGGGGAGAAGAAGAGAAAGAGAGAGAGTATTGACATTTAATTTGAAAGCAGGATAGGAACTACCTAAGGGTAGAAAAGCAAGAGAGGGGAAGGAAACAAAACAAAACAAAACAGAACAAAACAGGACACCTGTAGATGAAGCAACTACAGTAAATCCCACTGCTTTGTATGGTAACTTAAAAACTGATTTTAAAAAGCAGAAATACTAAAATGATTACTTCTAAAATATTAACATGTCCAATGTAAAAATAACCATAAATGTGTATATACATATATATTATACATATTTATATAATACATTTATATTATATTTAAATATTATATATAAATATCTAAACAAAGTGGCATTTCCTGTTGTTTTCCTACACAACAGGAGTAGCCAACAGGTATCAACCAGAAACCAACATATAATAAAGGGACCACACACGCTGCAAAGAGCAAGTTAACAAGGATACCCAGGAGGACGTGTTGGAAACTAGTAGGTAAATGTATGTTCAGACTCTAAGTAGACCCTTTTAATGATTTGCTCAGGTCTCAGACTCTGGAAGGGACAAGGCTGCACACAGGCATTAGTTTACCTGCAGTGGGGTCTTTGGCCAACGAATTATCCAAGGCGCTTGTTATTGACTGGAAGAGGTTCATTTTCTGGGTTTGTCCTGTGAAAAGTAAAGTTACATTATATCAAAAATTGTAAATATGTAAAAAAAAAAAAACAGTTTCTTAACAGTTGATTGTAACACAGCAAAAAAAGCAAGATGCAAGAAAGGAACAGAATCTATCACAGGAACTGACCCAAACAGATCTATAAAAGATAAAGTGAAGTAAGCATCCAGAGACAGTGGACTCCGCCCCCCCCCCAACTCCATGCTCTTCAGTCACCAAATGTGCGGTAGTCAGGGTCTAATGACCAGCGTGGGTAATAACAGCTCCTGCTGGTGGATTCAAACCTCTGCCCGTGAAGTGCAGTCCCTCGTGCTTTCCTCCCAGCCCAGTCAGACTCCTCAATGACCTCTGGCCTCCCCCAGTTCTCGCTCAGTCTGGCCTCTGGCACGCTCATGCTTGACCTCAGGTATCTCTGATCACTTCAATAGTGCTGCGTGCCCAAACTTCAGGCCGTGGCAGTCCCCAATCAGAACACCTTGCCTCCCTCTGCACCCAGAATAATGGCCTGTTTATACTCCTGTCTCTGAAGACAATAAAAATTCATTCAGGAAGTATCATTACATCACCCACGTCAAAGAACACACAAGCACACCAAATGTCCAGAAGTACTTCATAAAATATTTTTCCTCAGACTGCAGTTGTATCATTTAATAGGTACCTTCCTAAAAACTTTATCTGCCCCGTTGCTTTACTTTGTTTTCCTGTTGCTGTGATAAGCACCAGCACCAATAGCAATTTGGGAAGGAAAATGTTTATTTAATCTTGAAGGTTACACAGTCTTCCACTGAGGAAAGTCAGGCCAGGGACTCAAGCTAAGGCAGGAAGCACAGAGCTTCCTGGCTTCCACGACCACCTGTTCAGCCTTCTACAGCAATTAACAATCAACCAAATACCCATGGGCCAATCTGATTGAGGCAATGCCCCTAGGCTCAGTCAAGGTGACAGCTGACATTAACCAGAAGACCTCAAAGTTTTCCAATGGCACAAAACATCATATAACAGTTTAGGGTAAACTTTTGACAATAACATATCCACTTCATACATGTAATAACATACCTACTTCATACATGTCACAAAGTAATATTTTGCTTATTTCTTAGGATTTTCATAGTTAAGAACGTAGGGAGAATAAAAACACCTTAACAACTAGTATTACTTTTGTTTTAAATTTTGCTGAGCATTTGAATTAATAGCAAATGCCCCCACTAGTTAAGCAACCCCTATGTTAGCCAAGTGCTACACCTTCAGGCTCCACCCCCAAACCTTTTGATTCATCTTATCACACAGCTACTCAGCAAGTTGTTACTAGAAAAAGAGTAAAAACTTCAATAAAAATCACACGAAACTGAGGCTGGAGGATTGTGGCTTCAAAGCCACTCACTCTAGGCTATATAACGAGCTCCTATCTCAAAATAACCAAAAATAACAACCAAAATTACACAAAGTAAATCTAGAATGTACTCTTGACTCTAAAAATCTTGCTTGGCCTATGAAAATAATTTCAAGTCATTTATGTTTCAGTGTCAGTACACAAATTATATTTTCACTAGTGGATATTTTTCCAAAGATTGTAATGTTTAGGTTTGGAGTATACCTCAGTGCTATTTCAAGCTACAAAAGACACATCTGATATGGCAACATCCACTTTCAATTCTTCTTAAAGCTGAAGCTTTAAGGTGGTACGGAAGAAACCATACTATTCACAGGTACAACATTATTTTATAATCTCACAGTGTATCTGGCCTTGAACTTAAGATCACCCTGCCTCAGCCTCCAGATACCCTGGTTCTTACAGCTTTGCCCTCTATTTGCCAGCTATAAATCTTTATCCTTCTGGAACTCCCATTAAAACACATCCCAAATATCTCCCCACACATTAAAATTGAGAACCCAAAACTAGACATTGACAGAACCTCCCCCCACACACACACCCACACACACACACCCACACACACATACACACACACACACACATACACACACACACAGAGTTTTACTAAAATGTAAATGAAAGGGCTTGGATACAGCTCAATGAGAGAAAACCTTCCCAGCAAACATGTTTGGCTTCAATCACCAGCACCAAAAACTAACATGAACAAAATGTTATATTCTATAAATCCAACTGTGTGTCTCTGTGCCTGAGTGGTGTCTATGAAAGCCAGAGGTGAACATCTGGTATCTTCCTTCATTGCTCTCTCACTTGTTTGTTTGTTTTTTAATTTGTTTGTTGACACTATGTAGCCCTGGCTGGTCTAGAATTCACTACATAGACCAGCTTGCCTCAGACTCACAGAGATCCACCTTACTGTGCCTCTGAGTGCTGGGATGAAAGGCATGAGCCACCACACCCAGGTCTGCCTTGTTTTTTAGAGTCCCTCACTGAACCAGAAGCTTACTAATTAGCTAAACTGACTAGTCAGATAGCCTTAGGATCCTCCTGTCTCAGTCATGCATCCTCCCCTGACTTTACTCATGATATTTCCACTCCTACAATATTGGGGGGGGGGGGGGGCGGGGAGGACCACATCCCTACATACAAAAGGCCTTGGTCTACCCTGATCATTGTGAGAACTGCACACCCTACTGTCTGAAGCATCTCAATCACAGAAGTTTTCTGTTATGTGATATTTGTACACTGTGTAAAGAAGTGTTGCTGGGATTGGTGCAATAAAAAGCTGAACAGCCAATAGCTAGGCAATAGTGTATAAGTGGAACTTTCCCACACAGAGAGAACTCTGGGAGAAAAGGTAGGTAGACCCACCAGCCAGACACGGAGGAAACAGGTTGGACAGTATCGAAATGAGGTAACGAGCCATGTGGAAGATCACAGGATAAATATATATATATATGTGTGTGTGTGTGTGTGTGTGTGTGTGTGTGTGTGTGTTAATTTAAGTTATAAGAACCATTTAGGAACAAGCCTAAACGGAGGCTGAACTTTCATGATTAATAATAAGTCTCCATGTAGCTATTTGTGACCTGGTGGCCCAAAGGAAAATATGACTACATACGGCGTCCAACACCTGGTCACATATATGCACATAAGGCCTGAGAAAGGTAAAAAACACAAATGATCCTAGCAAGCAGCTTCCTGGCAAACGTGTTCTTGGGAAGGCTCAGCCACAGAACTGTGGCTTTTCTCAGAAGCCCTACTGTGCAGATGGACACTTGAGCAGCCAGCACTGGATACAAACCTGCCACAAGCAGACACAAACATTCCCGGAGCTGGGGCGGGTAAAAGCAGCTTAGGGGTCAGTGTCCACAATCATAAGGCTAAGCTCTCAGAGAACCAAGCAGGGTAGAGCCAGCCACCAGGATGCCATGTGCTAAGCAGAGGTTTAACGCTAGCTATGTAGTGAATTCACTACATAGCTAGCGTCCATGTTGGGATGCCTCACACAGTCTTGATGCAGGGGGGAGGAACTTAGTCCTGCCTCAACTTGATATGCCATGGTTTTTTGACTCCCATCGGAGGCTTGCCCCTTTCTGAACAGAGGAGAGGATGGGGGTACATGAGAGGTAGGGGGACAGAATGGGAAGAGAAGAGGGAGGGAAAACTATGGTTGGTAGCTAAAATAAATGAAAAAAAATGTAATAAAAAGAAAAAACAAGAAAACCTCTAAACAGATACATGTTGTATGAAAGCCACTTGTTTGTTCCCAGCTGCCCAGAACCGAAATAATCACCAGAAACTATACTAATTAAATCACTGCTTGGCCAATCACTATAGCATATTCCTAGCAAGCTCTTACATATCAAATTAACCCATTTCTCTTATTATTTTATATTTTACCACGAGGCTCACAGCCTACCAGCAAGGCATCTTTCCCCTCTAGCAGCTCCATGGCGTCTCTGCAACTCCACCTTCTTTCTCCAAGAATTTCTCCCAGCATTCAGTTTACTTTTCCCCACCTACCTCATTCTGCCCTGCCAGGCCCACGACAGATTTTTTTATTAACCAATGGTATTCACAGCATACAGAAGGGAATCCCATATCATATATTATGCTAAGAAATGTGCTGACATGCTAAAGAAAGAAAAGAAAATGGGTATAGACAGTCACAGAAAAAATGTTTTAAAATAATAAAGTCTTTAAAGAGTAAATTAATATTTAAAGAGCCACATAAAATGGGAAATATGTAGAGTCTCTGGATCCTGCATGGTACTATGAGCTTTTTCAATGCTAATGAACAAAAAGAAAATAGCTGCTGAGGGACATTGGGTTACAGAAACGCTAATTTAAACGAACCTATAGATTTTTAAGAGTGTCTTAACTTCAGAATGGATATGTTGCATTGGAGGAGAGGTTATGTTTTTGTTTCCAGAGAAAACAAAAAGATATGGATTTCTTCAAAAATAATAAAGACCAGATTTCATTGGGGAAGACCTGAAAATCTTAGCTACAGACATGAACAAAAAGAAAAAAAAACAAGAAAGACTACAAGACAGGTGATGTGTAACCTGATCTCTCTCCATGGAACATCTCTGAGACTGCAGGAGACACGATAAATCTTATTGGCTACATAGTCCTCACGGCATTATCACATGCTAGCCTTTCCTATGGCATGGAAAGAGGTTTAGTTATGCAATTCAAACAGATCTGTAACACTGGCTCAAACAAAGAACAAAAAGTCTTTAACTGACATGTGCACATTGTACAGTCCATACTTGTGTTAATGCAGATAGGTACGTTACCTTTAAAAGTTTGTGCGTTTTCACAACAAAAGGACCAGACACCAATGAGGACAAGTAGCCCAAGTGATCCAGCCTCTCAGAATTCCTCTGTTACAGTTTCCATAAAAATCTACACCCAAAGCATCTTCAAAGCTGCTAGCTGAGAGGTTTCAGCCTCAGAGGTAGGTAGGTCCAAGACGGATACCCCAAGGTTACAGAGGAACACTGGGTAACTGTCCAGGCAGTCAGATGTCTCTGTGATTTCTATAGTTTTAGAAGTTGTTTGCTCTGTACTTCCTGTTTACTCAAGTAATATTTTATCCTTCTTTGATCTCGTAAAAGACTACAGTTATAGTTACAGTTTTCCTTGTTAACAAATTCAGAAAAAAAACTTACATAAGAGATATAAAGTTTATAAGTTTGAAAACATAAAATGTTTAAGTTGTTATTATCTAAGAAAATATTTTAAGGTCTAAAAAGATATTTTTAGGATGATAATACAAGTTATGATAAAAAATAAAATTTTGGACTCACCAAAATAAAATAGATAATAAAGTATTTTTTCCAAGTATATGCCAAACACAAATAAATTGGACACTGTGAATGTAATTAGCTGGTAATTGTTCTTATTGAATATAATTTTACTATGTTAGAGTTAAAACTTTCCCTTTTTATTTAGTCAAAAAGGGGAAAATGTGGTGGGATATTTGAACACTGTATGAAGATGTGTTGCTCTGATTGGTGTGATAAAAAGCTGAACAGCCAATAGCTAGGCAGGAGACTAGGAGGGACTTCTGAGCAGAGAGAGCACTTTGGGAAGAAGAAAGGCAGAGCCACCAGACAGCAGAGGAAGCAAGATAGGTAGTTTGGAGCCATGTGGAAAATACATATTTTAAAATATGGGTTAATTTAAGTTATAAGAACTAGTTATGAACAAACCTAACCTAAGGCTGAGCTTTCATAATTAATAAGAAGTCTCCATGTTATTTGTGAGCTGGTGGTCCAAAGGAAACTCCAACTACAGTTTTCTCTGTTGATACAACACAGGATGACCCTACTCAGGGCCTTAAATCTACTAAGTCTTGATCCTACCTGAAAAATAATGTTCCAGTGGCCTTTGCAGAGATAAGCCTTTGTCCCAGTTCACTATGTAGCTTAAAAGTCACCTCCTTGAAGTTGACCGGGGCCACCAACTGAAGCAGTCCCTTTTCCATGCGAAATCAATATTGCTGAATGGTGAGGGGAATTGTCTATATTCTGTCAATCATGTTTTAAATAAACGCTGATTGGCCAGTCGCCAGGCAGGGAGCAGAAGCAAGACAACCAGACAGGAAGTAGAGGTGGGGCAATGAGAATAGGAGTATTCTGGGAAGAAGGAAGCTCTTTCCTCAGTCCTGCCCAGATCACCAAAGAAGCAGGATGTGACCTGATCTGCTGAATAAGGTACTGAGCCATGTGGCTAACATACATAAGAATAATGGGTTAATATAAGGTACAAGAGCTAATAAGAAGCCTGAGCTAATGGGCCAATCAGTTTATAATCTTATGGAGACCTCTGTGTGATTTCTTTGGGGCTAAACGGCTGCGGGAACTGGACAGGACAAAAACCCCGACAAGCAGGCCCTCATGTTACAGCTGAATGAAAAGCATTCGCTGCACATGTGAAGGGCAGACAATTGGTATCTTCACTAACCGCCATAATATGCAAAGTTTTAGCACTATTCGTGAGGCTTTCAAGGAAGACACAATGGGGTCGGAAAGTTGACTCTGCTCTTTACCGCACTTGAGAAGGCCACAAACATCTCTGAGCCTCGATGTCTAGTGAACATAACACCATCTATCTCACACGACTTTTGTGAAGGTAACGGCCCACCACACCTGGATAAAAGCAATTACTCAATAATGGAGGGTAGCGTCAGCACAGACAGGAGAAAAGATATTGGGCACAACTTTTAAAATATGAGAAAGAGAAAAAGAACGAACATAAACTAGTGAGCAAATACATGGGAAAAGATTCCTCAGCAGAAGTGAAACACGTGCAAATACAAGGTGCAGTGGTTAGCACAAAAGCGCAAGGAACCGCCTGTTCCTGGGACTCCCAGCATCAAGCCTAACACAGTCTTACATCCCTCTCCCCCTACCCTTAATACAACAAACACTCTTATACAGACTAGGCATAAACCAGGCATTTAAAGTGGGCATTTAAAAACTTAACCATTCATATTTTGGGGGCTCTGTCATGAGGCAGGGGGCGGGGCATGCTCAGGGAATGTATCTATCTGCATATTTTGTAACATTGTGAAACTGAGGCCTGTAGAAGTGATGATTTCAAAGTCTCAGGTGATGGGGTGCTGGGGGACAGACAAAATTCAAGACATCTGAATTCGACAGGTTATCAACACTCTACAGCATTACAGGAAACTTAGTCCTGTAATTACAATTAATGCAAATTGGACTTGTATTAAAACTACAATTACGGAAGACACAGTGGGTTGGAAGAATGAACCTCAAAAGGCTTAGCAGCATTTACAATGAGTGGTACCAAACACATTTTTACTTTTTCTAAATTATGCCTTTTGTCTGTAATATGCTTGTAGCATTTTTATAGTAACAACTTAGAGACATGACATCACTCGGATTTTAGTAATTTCACAATTGTGGAAGGGAGAATTAAGACCTGTGCTCTATTTCTCTATTACTAGGCCAAAGTTCTTTGCTGTCAAGACAGTATTGAATGCTGAGAGGGAAAAATGAATTGCTATTCGTCTTTCTAATCTACTATTTCACAAAACTGGGAAGAAGGATCAGTAAATCATTTCCAAATGCCTTATGTAGAATGGCAGTTCTGAAATCCAGCTTCCTCCATACACAACTTTGGAGCTAGCTGCCATGAACTTCTATCTTGTGTACTCTTGAATAATCTGTTTCAAGGCTTCGGTTTATCTGACCACAAAGCAAAAATTAAAACACAGCCTAGCACATTAAATTAAAACTTGTCCTATGAACCATAGGAGACAGGGAATGTAAATTTCACCAGTAGCAAGCTCTCAAGAATTACTGTTCACAAATAAATACAGGCTTCCAAAATTACCAGCCCCAGTGTGGAAGAAGTTATTGGACAAGAAAACGGGACAGGTGTCCTTACTATCTCCCGATACTCTACAGAGAGACCTGGGATCTTAGGGGAGTACACAAAACTTGCAAGAGAAACATTCTGAGTTTAACAGAGTAGCACATAAGGAGTCCGACCCTTCCCCTTCCCCTTCCCCTTGCTCTTTCCCATCACCTGTGTGGATTACCTCTGCTCAGCCAAGTGACAGCAGAGCCCAGCAGGAGAAGTCTGGATTCTTTCCACCTCTAGGCAGAACCTGTTTCGTGACCTTGAGAAAATTAAATTCTACTATTTACTCCCTAGGTTTACTCTTCCCTTCCAAGGGGGAGAGGAGGGAAAAAAGAAAAGTCTTTTACGGGCTGCTGCCTCAAGTTACTGACCCAGTCCTGGCAAGGTAATCCTAAAGGGCCTGATAAGGAAAAAGCAGGGGTGGAGCTCAGAGAAAAGAGGGGCGCTCTTTGGACAATTCTGCACCCTCAGGGCCTCGCAGAAGGCAGGGTGCCCTCTCACCTATCTTGAAGGTGCCCAGGGGTTGCATCTGAAGGAAAGAGTCACCAAGAAAGAGCAGCAAGATCGAAAGCGGACCCGAGGCGAGGATGGACTCGGGATGCAGGGAGATCTCCCGGTCTCACCATACTGCAGGGACTCCGGGTCCGGCTGGAAAGTGAAGTGGGCCACACGCCGCTTCTGGGTCGCGTCCTCGCCCCCGGCTTGCAGGAAGCCTTGCACCAGCCCAGTGTAGCGCAGTCCGCACCACCGCCGCTCCGCTCCAGCAGCTCGGAGCCGCAGAAGCCCGCGCGCCCGCGAAGCCACCGCCGCCATCCCCGGGTCTCAGGCACAGCAGCCCACGCTGCCGGCAGGGAGGACGAAGAGGCGTCGCGGGCCTCCTCATTGGGCGGTTTCGAGGGGCGGGTCCGTGAAAGAAACCAATCGGAGATGGAAGTTCGGGGGCGGGGTTGGAGACGCTGTGACCTGGCAGCTGGAGCAGGCGGAAGAGGGATCTAGGGCCCTGCAATTTGAGATGCAGTCCCTGGATGTGGAGCCACCCACATTGAGACTTATCCTTATCCACTATCATTTTTACAGTGTCATTTCCAGTAGCTTTTGCTTTTATTTTTTTATTTTTTTTGGCTTTACGAGACAGGGTTTCTCTGTAGCTTCGGAGACTGTTCTGGAACTAACTCGTGTTGACCAGGCTGACCTCAAACTCACAGAGATCCACCTGCCTCTGCCTCCCGGGTGCTGGGATTAAAGACGTGTACCACCACCGCCCGGCCAGTATATATAGGCTGTTAATTGATTTTGTTTTTCCTTATTTAGATACTAGCAAAATAAATAAATAAAAAGATAAATATAGATATTTGTAATTTCAAATCCACTAGGAATTCTTGTCCAGGTATATACAGTAAGACCTAGTGGTCTTACTCTATGTAAGTTTAAAACGTGTAAAAGTTGAATAACTAATTTAGACAAAATAATCAGCTTTATAAATTTTAATTTAAAATGTTCAAGTGTTTAAAATTATATATCCTCCTTGGTCATGAGTTGTCAGATAGCCATAAAAATCAAACAACACAGACAAACAAGAAGGTGTTTCAGCCACAGAACACGGTTCCAGAATAGAGGAAGATTCTGGTGACAAGACTGAGAAGGAAATGAGGAGAAAGGAGCCAGGAAGGATCATTTCTCTCGTCGTATTCGGGACCTCTAAACAGATCTTCCGTTTGGCTGAGAAACACGGGAACAGACTAGAAAAGGATCTTAACGTTCAAAATGGTACACAAAGGAGACAGCTTAGACAATAACACGGCATGCTTCCAGAGGAAAGCTGGCCTGGACCCAGAGGACTAGAGGTCACCAGGCTGGTACAGAGAAGGGCAAGCATCCAAAACAGGTGTGATGGGCACAAAGGCTCATAGGCATGAAAGAAAGAAAGGCCTTCCAGGGAGAGAAAATAAAAGTCTGACACCATGCGGAGACCCTCCACTGTATTGTCCCCGCCCACTCCCCATCACTTTACCTTGAGCTTTTGATTTGGGAAACGGAAAGTTCTTTTCGGGGAATTTAGGAAGAACAATTTAGAAAGGTCAGGCAAAAAAAAATGAGGTTTGAAGTAATATTATAATCTGAAAAGAGATGAAGAAAGTGACTACATTTAAATTGAATTTCTGGTAGCACAGGTCTAACATCCTTCCATGGACCACCCTCTTCACTGGAGCCAATTCCTCCTGGGTGTCTGACTAATCCCGGGGGACATGGAGAACCAGTGAAGATGGAGCCAGAAGATAGATCCAAGTTGCTGCTCCTCCTTCAGAATGAGTCTTGGATCATTTTCCCTCACAGAACTACACTACCTACTCAGTATACTCCTGCTGAGACGAATCTTGCTTTTGGACCCGCAATGGTGTATAAAAAGGTTATACTTCATTCGCAGATGGAACCAGAGTGTCACTTTCCTCCAGCTAACATGCCATGCAGAACAGTAAAGTGTTTCTCCCGTGTGGCCAGGAAGCATGCGAAGGTAGCCTCCAAGACTGGGAAACTTGGGGAGATTTGGCAGTTAAAATAATAATGGATTTGTGACAGAATCTACTGTTTTATATATGTGCACTCTTTACACTCAACATTTTAAAGACAAATTTGTCTATGAAAACTGAGCAGAGAGGATTAGGGTATAGCTGAGAGAATAAAGGAGCCTGCTCCCAACCCTGGTAACCTGAGTCCAATCCCTGGAAGGTAAATGATAGAAGAGAAATGACACCTGAAAGTTGCCCTCTGACCTCCAAAGGATGCTCCAGCATGTGTGCGCTCATAGGTGTCCATGAACTCACACCTACATATAAATAAATAAGTGTTTAAAAAGCTTTAATGGCAGAGAAATCTCATCTATTCGTTGTCCTGATTACACTTTTTTATAAATTCGACACAAGATAACAGGGGCATCCTGGAAAAGGGAACCTCAACTGAGAAAATACTTTCATTAGATTAGCCTACACAGTCTATTGGGCATTTTCTTAATCAATGATTGGTGTGAGTTGCCAAGCACACTGAGGGCTGTGTCACACTTGGGCAAGTGGTTCTACTGTGTAAGCAGGGGAATGCCACAGAAGAGAGGGGAGGAAGGAATGTAGAAGCCAGGGGGGTCAGGGACACAGTCCACAGAATCAACTAAGCAGGGATCATAGGGGCTCACAGAGACCAAGGCAACAATCATGGAGCCTGCATGGGTCTGACCTGATCTTGTACACACATTATGGTTGTGTATGGCATTCATGTGGGACTCCTAACAGTGAGTTAGGACTAACTCTTTTAGCTGCTTTTGGGATCCTTTTGCTCCTTCTGGGTTGCCAAGTCCAGCCTTGACATGAGTATATATGCCTAGTATAATTGCAACTTGTTGGGCCAAGTTCAATTGATATCCCTGGGAGGCCTTCTCTTTTTTTGAAAGAAAATGGAGGGGGAGTACAGTAGAAGGAAGGTTGGGGGAGGGGACTTGGAAGAGTAGAGGGAGAGAAACTGTGGTCAGGATGTAATGTATGAGAGAAGAATAAATTTTTTTAAATAAAAGGTCCTTTAAGTCACATTAACAAAAGGGGAAACAGAAGAAAAAAAGAGGAAGAAGAGGAGGAGGAAGAGAAGGAAGAAGAAGAAGAAGAAGAAGAAGAAGAAGAAGAAGAAGAAGAAGAAGAAGAGGAAGAGGAAGAGGAAGAGGAAGAGGAAGAGGAAGAAGAAGAAGAAGAAGAAGAAGAAGAAGAAGAAGAAGAAGAAGAAGAAGAAGAAGAAGAAGAAGAAGAAGAGACCATTTTCAGAGGCAAAAAAATTTTCAGAACCATCTCACCCTGCCTTGGCAAGGCTTGGCAGTCTTTTTCCTTGTGTCCTACTTATTCAGTGCAGACAACTTGTACTTTGTCAGTGGTCAAGGCTTTGGCAGTTCCTTGACCAAAGGCTAATTGTGCCAAGAAGTAAACAAATTCCAAGTGAAGTGTCTTCTGTGTTCAACGTTCTCTCAGGAATAAATCAGTGCTGTCAGGAGCAATAGTGTCTCATGTCAATAGAACCCTAAATTATTTAAATGCCATGTTTTACAGATCCTTGAAGTGGTTAAAGATTACCTAGCTATGCAGAATATAATCTCTATGTATCTAAAGACTCTAATTAATCTGACTATAGGTATAACAAACATGAGTGATTACTAACCTATAATGCTTAATACCTATATAACTTTAAGACTTCATGTCAAAAAATTAAACAATCTTTACACAACTTTGCAGTAAAGGAGGATAAAAACCTCAAAATGTAAACAATGTATAAGTATCTTGATCAGAGGTAGAAATATATAATGCAATATTTATTTATATTTATATATTTATTATATTTATATATATATATTTATGTATTTATTATATAAATATATCCTAAAAATTGAATCAATATATAAAATGTCTTAAACAGAGGTAGAAACATGCATGCGTACAATCTGACAAAATAATTTTGCATAGGTGTACAAATATTGTAAACAGAAATAACACATATAATTTGAACTTGTATCAATACACAAGAAACTATAGCAATGTAAATTGTCCATAAATAATAGCTTACAAATATTCACTCTATTACCCACTATTATTATTATTAGTGTGAATAAGTTCACACTAAATTACCTATTATGTCTGGTGAGACATGTTCTCTACAGTAACTGGTACTGATTGGACCACGTTGGACATGGGGGCCTGCAAAAGGTCCCCAAGGAGTTTTCTGATGGTATAAGGTTGCCTTGTCTGTCTTTGTTGACCTACATTTATTGGTCCAATGTCGGACTTTGCCACATTACATACAACCAAAGGCTGAGTCTTCCTATTTTTGCCATTTCCAGAGAAGATATTATTTCTAGAATTTTTTTTGTCTACAATCCCTTCTCAGATGTCCTATTTTACCACAATTAAAACATTTGGCATTTTGTTGTCTCCTCATACCATCAGAAATTGCTTTTCCTACCCAAGTCTCAGTACTATAGTCAAACATCTCAACATTCATTGTATGCAAGATCCATTCATTTATTGGTGCTGATTTGATCTTTAAAGGCCCAAGGATCTTTTTGCATTCTAAGTTGGTATTTTCAAAAGCTAAAGATTTAATTAGTACACATCTAACTTCTGGGTCTGTTACTCCTATTTGTAGAGCCTCAGTTAATCTTTGTAAAAAGTCACTAAAGGGTTCTCTCTGACCCTCTTTAACCCTATCATATGATTTAGTTCTCTTTTCTGGTTTTTGAATCCTGTCCCAAGCATTTAAAGCTGCTGTGCTACATAGGGACAAAGTGTGTTCTTTGTAAAGAGTCTAATCCTGAGGATCAGAGTAAAGTCCCTCACCCAGAATTTGATCTTGGGAAATCTCAAGTCCTTTTGCTTTTTCTGTTGTTTTAAAATTTTTGCTTATTCTATTCAATAACACTTCCAGAGAAGCTGCAATCTATCTTTTAGGACCACTAAGATTAATTGAAGCCAATCTTGTGGAGTAGACTTATTGCTTGAAGTACACGTTTTGACCATTTCCCTAACAAATGGTGAAAGTAGTCCATAATTAACTATTGCTTGTTTAATTTCTTCTAGATCACTCATATGTATGGGTTCTCATGTATATTCTTTGACTACCTTAGGGTACTTGGTGCGAGATGGTCTTTTTGAGGAGATCACTGAATAGGCAGTTAGAACTCTGGGTAAGCCATCCTGGAGTTTGCTACATACTGATGAGGCTAAATTCTGTCTTTGTGCCTTTTGTCCCTGCTCATCGATTTTGATAAATTCCTCAATCTTTTCAAATCTTTTTATCACTGCCTTTTGTAAAGTCTAGATATTCTTCCGGTGTTTTGTTCTACTGCGTTCATTGAGGATTCCAAGGAATGAAGCCTGTTTCAGTAAAGATAATGTCTTATTCTTGGAAGTAATTTTTATGGTGTACATATTACCTTCCTGGAGAGACACCCTATCTGTCAATCTATTATAACTGTTCAACAGATTCTGATTAATACATTCAACAGCACAAATTCTCTCAAACAATGTCTCAGCACCCTTCATCATTGACTGGGTTTTGTCTGTCAAATTGGTCATATCCTTCTCCAGAATGCTGATTTTCCCTTTTAGCTGGTCATTATCAGTCTCTAAAGACTGTATCATTTCTAAAAGTACCTCATTCTTGGATCTATTATCAAACCATTTATTTTAAGGATAAAATACGAAAGACAAAGCTAATCCCTAGAATTAAATATAGGGACATAGGAGGCAAATCACAAAAGCCTTGTATAATACCATTCATGGTATAACTAAAAAAGCTTTTGAACTCTTGCATTGTTAAACTATCTGTCATCTTGACCTTATAAATTATAAATTTGACCTTATCAATCTCACCTGTAACAAGTTGGAGTAGGTGTAATAACCATTACCAGCCAGTAGGTGTCACAGTTGTAGCTGCATGGCTGGCTTGAACAGTTTGGTTTTAGCAAGCATTAGATACTGAAAAATATGCTTAAATTAAAAGCAGTTATTTAGTGCAAATCACAGACTGTGTGCTCCATGGAGATCCCTAACTGAGCAGCAGCAGCACAAGGATAGCAAGGCAGTAATGCCCACAGAAACACTCAGGGGAGCCCGTGACCCGCCTGAGCCTCCGTGGTGTGCTGGGGAAGCTGGACCCAGAGTGGCTCTGAGACACCACATAATCTTTACCTTAAACTTGTGTTCTAGAATTCCAACACTGATGTAACTCTCCTATTTTGGCAACAGGAAAATAACTTTGGTCATCTCACATCCTCAGAATGAACAGGCTCTTTCTGCATCCATGCTACTGATGAGAAAACAGGATCAAAGGACCTTATTGACTGACCTCGGCTTGGGATAAAGCTTTCCAGTAGGTGTTCTTTTAGTTTCCAAAACCTGCACTGCTTTCCAATTTAATTCTGTGAGGTAATCCCTGAGAACTCTGTTCAAATATTAGATGATTTAGGCCTCCCACTGAGAAATCTTACTGGGCCCAAAGTAGAGAAGCATATTTTTACAGTTCAGTTGTCATAGATAAGCCTATAAATTCGTTAAGCCTTTATATGTACTGTAATATCCTCTCCCTGCAGAAAGGAACGGCCACTGCCTTCTTGACTCAGTCTTTTAACATTTGGAATTATTGGGTCACAACTATTGCAATAATCTCTCAATAAGTTAATGACGTCTGAAAATATGGGATGAACAACATAAATGAAAGAAACAAACAGATTCATAAAGAATAGAAGCTAGAAGTCCTCCAGAGATGCAGGGGATGGCATTAGAGAACAGTAAAACCTGTGCCCTGAGTCAGTCTCAACTATCTAATCTATCTTTGAGTGAGTCCAATGAAGACCCAGTTTCCGGGAGACAACCTGGCTGCCCTTGATTGCTGTGTCCTCACTGGGGGAAAAAGGCATCTTATTGGCAAAGACTATACACATAGTGAACACTGCCCAAGAATAGTCAGGGAACTGTTTCTCACCTAAGGGGAAACTGGCCATTGGAAGCTCAGACACAGCATGGCCACGCAGCCACTCTGCTGTGAGGCACCTATACAACCCACGGTGAAAGTCCTTCCTCTGACACTTTGACATGAACTGCAACCGTGTCCTTAGTGGGCTGCTCTATACCCTTTTATATAGAGATGGTGGCTTCACAAATTTGAAGCACTGACATCTTCTCTTTAAAGATATCTTTAGGTTTTTAATTGTGTGTTTATCTATGTGTCTGTGTTTAGCTGTGTATGCACAGATGACAGGACACATGGCCAAGGAGTAGAGGGAGGACACCAGATCCTCTGAAGCTGAAGTTAGAAACAGCTGTGAGCCACCTGATGTAGGTGGTAGGATCCATACTGGGGTCCTGTGCACAATTAACAGGCAAGCTCTTCTTCCAGCCCTATACCTTCTCTTTCAAAAGGAGCAATTAAACATATATAGCTTATATAGACTCCATAGTTGTGATTGGCTGTGGTATACAAACTTCAACTTCATATATGCAGAAAAGATAAAGCAACCTACTAGTAGGATCACAGAAACAAAGAGCTTTGTAAGGAACTTTGCTTAGAGGAAGAAGAAAATGAATAGTCTTGTGTCTGCTGAATAAGCTAACCCCATGCTTTAAAAGTCACAACAATTTTTAAGAACCCTCTAAAGGCAAAAGTCTTCATGAATAAATTCTGACAAAAATTTAAGGAGGAAACAGTCTCAATTCTGCTTTCAAAACTTTTGAGCCACCCAGGAGTAGTGGCACATAGTTGTGACCTCAGTACTCAGGATGTGGAAGAAGGGGATCATAAGTTGGAAGAAGTTTGGGGCTATTTGATGAGTTTAAGATTAGCCCAGACTACCTAGCAAAACACTCTTAGAAAAAGAAAGATTTAAACATGCAGTAATATTTTCTGACTCATTTTATGATGATAGAGCTACTCAGATAGTAAAACCTTGCAGCACATTATAAAAAAGAAAAACTAAGAGCTTTTCTCATAAATAAAGTTCTTTGTCAAAATTCTAGGGAATGTCATAAAGCAATACATAAATGTAATTTTATGACCAAATAAGGTTAATCATGAAAATGCAAGGTTTGTTTAACACTTTAAATCAGCCCATGTGATTATTTTTATTAATGCAATAAACAAAATCAAGCCATGATCATTTCAATCGGAGCAGAAAGAGAATAAATGACTAAGGCAGAAATTTGGTTCCAAGAACCCATAACAGGCAGCTCACAAACCACCAGTAAATGCAGCTCAGTGGGGCTGATGCCCTCTCCATCCTGTGCTGGCACAGACACACATGTGCATACACACAGACGACAACTCTGTGTGTGTGTGTGTGTGTGTGTGTGTGTGTGTGTGTGTGTGTGTGCAGACAACAACTCTAAGGAAGGTAGAGTGGCTGTACCAATATCAGAAAAACTAAACTACATAACTGTTACAACACAAAGAGGTATAGGTTGAAACAACAGAAGGGTTTTCAAACCCTCTGAAAATGTAATACCCATAAACAACAGAACACCAAAATACATGAAACAATGATTTCCAGAAATGAGAAATATATAGGAAAACTAATAACAATAGTATAACCTCTAATATTCTTCTTTCAATGATTGATAAAACAATTAGGCAGGAGATTAGCATGGAAACTGAGGACTCAAAAGAAACTACACACCAGCTAGACCTTTTAGAAAATGTTCTTCTTGAACACAATGGAGTATACACAAAGGACAATCACTAAGATGAATTCTGTGTTAAGGCCACAAAACAAGCCTTGCTACACTCAAAATAATAGAAAATATGAAGCGTGTCTTCTAAACACAGTTGAATGACACTAGAAATTAATAACAAAGAACTTTGAGAAACTCAGGAGTGTGTGGAATTAAATAAGGTGCTCCTAGATAATGAACGGTGGAAAAGGGAAATCAAAATTGAAACTAGAGAATATTTTGTCATGAAGGAAAGTGACGACACAGCACACTTGAACTTAAAGGATTTAAACAGCAAAAATAATATTGAGAAGGGAATGCATGGTTGAAAATGTCCACTTAACAGTAAAAGCGATCTCAGAGCAAGCTCTTGAATTCCTGCCTTAAAGTTAGGGGCAAGAAGAGAAAAACTAAACCTAAAGGGCGAGGAAGGGAGAAACTAGTGAAGGCTGCAGTGGGAATTAGTGGAAGAAAACAGAAAAGCCCATGAAATCAAAAGGTAACATCTTTGAAAATACTTTTTAAAAAGAAAACTTTCACTAGAAAGAGAGCAGGGGAGGGATGTCAAATTACTAGAATGATAAATGAAAGAAAAAAAATGATACCAAATGCAAGATAGTAGGTCTGGCAAGAGGGGTTGGCCGGTAAAGGTACTTGCCATGCCAAGCCGAAGATCTGATCCCTGGAGCCCAGGCACACGGCAGAAGGAAGGACTCAGCTCCACTAAGCCATCCTATAACTTCCCCCATGCACTCAGGCAGGCAGGTGTGCAAAAGTTAATAATTTTAAAATTGAAATATAAGAGAACAGAAGGATCTAAAGCAGACAATAGGTGGGCAAACGTAGATGCTCTCACCTTATTTTCCTTCCTCACAGTAAATGACCGCTGGCTGTTCGAAGGGAAATTTGTTATAACTTTATGTTGGGGGGGTTCTAAGTGTAGATGTAAAATACATGACAATGTTATAGCAGGGAGTGTGTAAAGTCACACAGTTTAAGGCTCTCATTTCTGTGAAGTGGTATAGCACAAAATCTAAATCACTGGTAATATGTTGAGAATGAAGATCACCATCCCGAGAGCAACCTCCAAAGACCTTTCAAAGAGGCACAGATATAGGCAATAGGGAAATGAAATTGGAATATTCCAATAACACCAAAGAAAGCAACTGTACTAAAAGATTATTGATAAGATTGGTACACGAGATAGACCATCTTATAAAAATTGCTACACAAGTTATCTAGAGTAGAGTATTACTATACAGAGGCAATGAGAGGTAATTAACAGTCTCATGGGTTAGTATTATGGTCTCTGACTGTGTGACCTTCGGTATCTGTATTAACCCACTGAATCTTATGCGAGAGCATTAAAACCCACGAAGACAGACACCATGATGATAAGATCATATGCTACCTAGTTTGCTGGAACACAGACATTTCTCAGTAAGTATTTATTGAATTAGTTTGTTAACATGCAAACAAATACAACAGGTTTTTATATGCACCTGGCCCACAAAAAAATAAAAAAGCCTACAAAATATTAGCTATGTTTTTTGTTTTTACTAAAAACCCGCAAGTATAAGCCGGACATGCACACACATGCCAAATATAGTGATGTGTGCCTGTGACTTTAGCTGAGGCAAGTAAATCACAGGCTCCAGCGCTAGTGGCGTGACCTATCTCAAAAGCAAATAAAAAAAACCCTCACGAACGGAGGCTGTAGTAACTTGCCAAAGACGCCAGGTGGCGTCAGATAATAAAAATTATTAGCACTTTATAATCCTCTCTCCAGGAGGCAATTGCATTATAAATTGCAAACTGCATATAATTATGAAATGTTAAGATTTCTATTTCCTAAGTCAGTGCACAAATTTCAAGTGTTCTTCAATCAGTTTGCAGTTCGTTGTCAGCTCCGTATGGTGTATCTATCTGCCTTTGCTCCCATCAAGCAAAAACAGCCCAAGGCCTACGCAGCACTGGCTATTTTGTTTGAGGCTCACCTCACCCAGCAGGCATTAACACTGAGTAAATGAATGAGAAAACTGAAGCTCAGGGTCAAAACTAGGACTCTTGTTTGATTGTTTACAATGACTGGTAACCTCTGTTCCCACACATCACAGCTTACCACTCAGATCTGTCCCACCGGAAGTACTTTCCTACGTGTGGGCTCCAAAGTGTCCAATGACATGTGTTTTCTCTGACCCAAGGTAACTCTGTGAGGTATGGCACGTCCTTGTCATTTTCCGGAACAGTTAACCAAAGTTGAAAGAGGCTCGATCACATCCTTGGGGACACATGCCCATAAGATGCAGCCTGGCTTCAAACCCAGGCAGTCCGAGTTTACTGCCTGACTTTTTGTCCATGTTGGTTTTCACATGAAGTCAAATCCTACCAACAATGAAGTGGAATGGGCTAGTATATATACAGACAGGACAAAAAGAGCATTGGTCATATACAAGAGGTGATATGGTACACAGATGGCATTTCAAATTAGTGAGGGTAAGCGGTGGTGTTTTCAGTTGACTATGCCATGGCAGCATGCTGACTTCACAAGCCAAGCCCCAAATGATCCAAAAAATTTTATTTTAAATAATAAGATATATTACCAATATTTCTATGTGTGCTATATGTCTTTACTTACAGTTTCTTAGATGTATATATCTTAAATATATCCCTCTTAATTCCTCTCTTAATATCCACCGGGCCCAGTGTTTCTCTCCCCTCTCACTTAAAGTCCCCCTCCCAGGTTCTAACAATCCACTGAGTCCAGTTCGTGTAGGCTTACCTACTGGTACATGGACAACCCACTACAGACCACCCCTCAAAGAAAAGTGAGTCTTCCTCCTGTGGCAGCCGTTAAACCAATAGCTCCTCAAGCAGGGTTGGAAGCTCAGGAATCCTTCCCACATCCACGCTGGAATTTTTAACTAGCTTATTCTTGTCCCAGTCAAGGCTAGTGTCCAGAGCAGAGCACCCCTATCCATTCTCTGCCTTTTACATTCTTTCTACCCATTCTTCTGAGATGCTCCCTGAACCGTGAGGTAGGAGAGTCCATACAGAAGTCCTCTATGGCTGAAAACTCAGTCATTTTTTTTCAGCACTTAGAACAGCTCTAAATCTCTCCATTAAATATCACCCACTAATTTAAGAAACTTCTCTGACCAAGGTTGAGAGTTACATTCATAAAACCATAGATATTTAAAAAGTATTTGATAACATGACCATTTTAGTAAAACATCGAAAGTTTTCCCCCTTGGACCTATGACGTCCCCAGCCTGTGCTTTTTGACCGTGTTCACAGAACAAGGCATGAATTCTCTCCTGTGGTACAGGCCTCAAATCCAATCAAGAGAACAGTTGGTTGACACCATAAACAATCTTGCCACTATTGGACCCTCTTGACTGACAGGTTAGTATTATAGAACGCAGGGTCTAATGTTTGTTAAAGCCATTGATGTCTTTACAGAGCACCTCCCAACACTAAGCCCATCAGCAGGGAGAGTTTTCTAGTCAAGCAGGATTGCTTTTCACTGTCCTATACCCAGTATACTCTCAACCTAAATTTCCATTTTCAATTTCTCACCCTGCTGGCTTCTTTTTATTGGTGTTGCTTTTTTTTTTTTTTTTTTTTGTTTCAGGACAAGGTGTTACTATTCAGCCCAGACTGGCCTTGAACACACAAACCTCCATCTTCAGCGTCAGGAGATTTAAGGCGTGTGTGGCCAAGCCTCGCCAGCTGGCTTCTTATTCGCGCTTCTTGTATCAGTTGTTGTTTTCCCCACACTATCTAACCTGTAATCAAGTAGGAGAAAGATCCGTGAGCTAGAGCCTCCACAATTCAGCTGCAATTCCGACCTCAGATCTTTCAAGCTTTGGGGAGCTCAGTTCATTGTCTCATCACTGAGAGAAGCTGATGTGGATGGCCGAGAGCACAAAATTCTAGGCTGCTCTCCTCCATCACCACAATTAGATGAAGGTAATAAATAATCACCCTGCTCCTGGGTTAGATCAGGTAAGATAGGACATAGACAAGACAGATAAATATGAGCCAGAGCCACGCGGGATTTTTGTTCTGTTTCTTATACTGGGGTAAAGATTGACAATATGGCTGTATGTATGGCCACAGAATCATGGAAACATTCTCCTCCAAGACAGAGCTGAAGGCTCGCACCCAGTCAAAGATCATCAGTCTCAGAGAAGAGTGAGAAAGGCTGCAACACTGAGCCAGCAGCGACATCACTTGAGCTCAAAGTGTTTCGAACATGGAATCTGATCTTATTCTCCATCCCTCTCAGTAATCGGCCTCTTTCAAAGTCTTTCCCCTTTCATTATTGGGGGGGGGGGTGTAAAATCATCTAAACCATCACCGTATCTATTCTGTGCAGCATTTTCAGACAAACCATTCAAATGCACGCTCTCACAGGAACTGCTGATCTATCACCCAGAGCCTGAAGAACCTTTACCTACATGATGAAGTCCTGGTTCCTTTACCTACTTGAATGGGGTGGGGGGAGATCTCTTCGCCACTATGTAAGAAGTCATCAACCATAGTATGGCATAATTAATTGATCCTTCCCATATCAATTCAAGTTTCAGATACGTTCCCTGTAGTCTAAACCCCCTCCCTCACTGTGCAACTGTCCCTAAGTAACTAGTGAAAATGTCATTCTCCATGGCGAATCAAACTTCTGGTTCGTCCAGTGCTCTCTTCGTTACTTTATTTGTAAGGTCTCTCCACTCTCAGTGGGGTTTGTCAAGCTGCTGTTTCCTCTGGGAGATCCATCATAAATAGCACATCTCTCTGAAGCCTTCTGGATTTTTCCAGAGAGAGTTTCAGCACATTCAGGTGTAGATAGGGAGCCTATGTGTTAGGTTCTCGCCAGAGCTAGAGCTGTGTATTGCACTGTGTCTCTTCTCGCTCTCCTAGGAAACATTTTTTTTTAATTTTTTTTTTTAAAAAAATGAGTTCCAAACAATGGGCAAATGTATATAAGGCATGCATGGCTATTTTGAGGTCAAATCTCCTTCCGGTTCTTCCCTACGCTGTTGTAGCAATTTGGCAGCTATGTACGTAGTTGTCTGTTTCACAACGCCAGTGAGATGAAAGACATAGAGGACTATGGCTTGATTGAGCAAGTGGATTTGTTACCACAGCACAGCCTAGCCCCGGCTGACTTACCTGCAGAAAGAAGGGTGGGGGTCACCGGCCAGTTGCTGTTTTCTCAGCAGCTCGCAGGGGTGCTGAGAGAAGCATGGTGCTGGAGGCCCAGTTTCTATCTCATATACATATGAGTTCATAAGAGTTATAATATATAGAATGGGTAAGATATGTAATAGTTTAATTTATTGCTACATAATGAATTGTTTTAAAGATCATATTGCATGCAATTATTTATTAATTTTTTTAGTAAATATCAATGTATTTTTCTTGCCTGTTTTGGATGCTTTCTTTAAGCCAAAAACAAAAACTATTTTCCAGTTCTCAACCTGTGGGTCATGACTCCTTTGGGAGTCAAATATCAGATATTTACTTTACGATTCATAGTATAGCAAAATTACAGTTATGAAGGAGCAAAAAATAATTTTTTCTGGTTCTTTCAAGACAGGGTTTCTCTACATAACAGTCCTGGTTGTCCTGGAACTTGGTCTGTATATTAGGCTGGCCTCAAACTCAGAGATCCACCTGTTCTGCCTTCCACGTGCTGGGATTAAAGGCGTGTACTACCACCACCCAGCACAAAATAACGTTATGGTTAGGGTCACTACAACATAAGGAACTATATTGAATGGTTGCAGCATTCGGAAGATTGAGAACCAGTGACTTAGGCTATGCAGCAAAGGACTGCTGAGCTCAACCTTAGGACCCATAATAGGCTATTGCAAGTTACCGTCTTCTTCATTATTTGTTGAATTTCATGTAATTTTTACCACTTTATAGTAACTTAACAGGCTTTAAAACTAAGGTTCTAAGAGCTTTGGTAACCTCCTTAAAGTTATGCAAGTTAAGTTGAAATTAAAGTTTATTTAATAAAGATTAAAATAAATTAAATGTAAATTTAAGAATGTTAGAAATACTTTCTGCCTTCTCTGTACATTTTCTTAAAATTTTGATTTCCTTCAAAGTTTGATTATGGAGAATGCCAGGAATATACAAAATGCATATTCATAGATAGTACATAAATGAATTCCCACTTATCTACCACCCAAATTCTACAATTTAAAGGTTTTTCCCAATTGCTTAATTTACTTAATTTAACTTTGTGATTGCTACTATTACTCAAATACTCATTTGTAATGACTTCTTTTATTATTGCTCTGTATGTTAAAGCTAATATGCTCACTTTAGTATGGATCTCTGTAAAATAATATGTTTTCATGTAATTATATTGTCAGTGTCTCAATAAAAATGTCCAGTTTCTAGTGTGATCTTCTAAAATTCAAATGTAAAAAAATAATTTTCTTGGGTAAATTATTTTGTCATACTACACAGCATTCTCTTAGCAAACACCGAGTTGCTCTGGGCTCATCACTGAAGTGGTGATGTGGCTGATTTCCCTGTCAGCATCCAAACGGACTCAAAGGTCTTGTCTGCTCCATCTCACTAAAGCCCTATCCCTTGAACTCACCCCTCTGCCCTATTCTAGCCTTGTCTGTGGCTGTGGCGACCTGATCTTCCTTCTCAAGGTCACCTTAAGGTCCACTGAAGTGGAAAAAAGCGTGAGTTGTGGACAGGGCGGCCGAGACCCAGGAAAATTAGAGTTCCCCAACTCAGGAGCTGCCTTTGGCTTCGTTTATTATCATATGCATGTTTTGATTTTGTTGTCATTCACGTGAAAAATAGAGTTAGGAAATAGCAGGGAATTAGTGCTGTCAGAAGTGTACGTAGCTCCAAACAGTGCCCCCATCACACGGCAAGTTGCCTGTACTTCATCAGAATGCTTGGGACCAGACTCCTGTGTAGTCCAGATTTTTTAATATTTGTGCATATATAATGTGTTTGAAGTAAAACCAAACATTAAGCTCGAGCACTCTAAACACAAAATTAATTTTTATTTTTACACTTCTTAGAAAGTCTGAAAATATTTCACACAATATTTTTTGAATGCTTCTGTGTATGAAACAGTTATGGTATGTGGAGTTTTCATTTGCAGCAATTGTGTTGACACTCAAAAAGCTTCAGATCACTTCTGATTCCAAAGACCAGAGGAAGGATGCTCAGCCAGTACTTAAAAACCTTTGATAGACAATTAACCAAAGACCAGCCTGATAACAAGGTGGGCTTTATGTGCATGCGTTCCCACGCAGATAATGAATGCCAAGTTCTCATTTTCTAATCTAGAAGATGGCTACATGACTTCCTCGTCTACATTAGTATTAGCATGGCAAGGACTGAAAGAATGTACAAAAAGGGGCCTAGAATCCACAGGAAGAAGGTGTGGGGAGTCGAACTCCCTCGAAAGACTCACCAGGTTCCTCAGTGATCACCATCATCTGATGTAGGTGTGAATTCCGAAGGCTTTTCTTATCACAACTTATAAATTTCCAGAGTCCAGACCTAGCCCCAGGCCACCTGCAAGCCTGGCCAATGGTAAGAGAATCCTGCATCTACACTGCAGAATTCAATGCAAAGACAGATGGCGAACTGGTTCGCAGAGCGAGGGAAAGGTACACTGGGTCTGGATTCTTAATTCATAAAGAAACTGAATTTTAACCTGGTTCTGAGGCATGGTGACACAAATTGTAATTCTGACACTCAGGAGACTGAGGCAGGAGGATCACAGGCTGGAGCTGTGGCTACAGCCTAGGCTGTTTAATGAGTTCAAAGCCAGCCTGGGCTGCAAGTGAGACCCTGGGGAGACAGCTCAGCAGCTAGGAGCCCCATGCAGCTCTTTCCAGAAGATCTGAGTCCAGTTCCCAACATCCACGTCAGAAAGGGCACAGCTGCCTGTAATCTCAGCTCCAAGAAATCCAGTGCCCTTTTCTAGCCCCAATAGGTGCCTGTGTGTACATGGTATTCACTCACACAGACACAGACACACACAGACACACACACACACACACACACACACACACACACGATAGACAGACAGACAGACCAGTCTTTTTGTGTGGGAATTGAAATTGTAGAAGCTATTTGCTTGATGTGTGCATTAGTTAACTTGTTTTGTTGTTGTGGCAAAATGCCTAACAGAAGCCATTTGAGGAGGGAAGGCTTCATCTTGGTTGACAGTTCCGGTTAGAGGACAGCCTATGTAGGATTATGAGGCACTGAATCTACAGTCAGGAAGCAGGGAGTCATGAGTGCTGCTGTTCAGCAATAAGTCCATGAAACGTCTCAAGATCCACCTTGACTAACCTAGTCTAGAAAGTGTCCTACAAACATGCCCAGAGATCTGTTTTCCTGGAGATTCTGCGTCTTGTCCAATGTGTAATCAAGTTTACCCATCTCAGTTCCACAACTTGACCCTGAACTGCACCACTGTCCACCTTTAAATTCTACCATTCTCAGAGGACATTGGCAGAATAAGGCCAGAAACTTCATTAGCCAGTCCTCCAGGTTCCACATTTCTCTTGGCATTCTTGGTTCTAAACGCTACACAAAGTCATGAAAATAAAACCCTAGGGAGAATTTTCTCATACTATTCACCCAGATTCCCGAGCTGTTGGCAGTTTACTTATGTCATTACAGTATAACGACCAAAACCAGATAATTAATGTTGGTAGAATTTATTTAGTCTAGAGGCATCCAAATTTTCCTAACTGTCCCATTATCGGCCCTTTCCTATGTGGATTCCAGTTAATGGCAGGATCGATTATATTTCTTTGCTGTGCGGCACAGTTAATCTAGATTCTAAATGAGATCTGGGACACTTGCTGTGTCAAGGCCTAGACAGTAAATATTTACATTTCAGGGTCATCAGGTTCTCTAAGGGAACCACTCAACTCGGCCAAACGCGGCCATAGGTATGGCTAAACAGCTGCATGTGGCTGAGTGCCAGTCAGTTCTGCGCAAACATCCCCTTGTCCTCTGGACAACTTTTTGTGTTTTTGGTTACCACGGCCAGCTGTTGTCCAAAACTATCAAACGGAAAATTGCTGAAGCGAATAACTCAACTAGTTGTGAGCGGTGGCCCGTTGGGTGGCGTAAGAAAATCTCGCAGTGTCCACTCCACTTGAATCATCCCGGTCCAGAATGTCCGCTCTGTGCACGTCCTGCCTTCAGTCACCTGGGAGCCAGCCTGGCTAGCACACCACCTGGTACAGCACAACAACGCTTTTGTCCAGCGGTAACAAAAAGCCCTTACCAAAAGCCCAGAAGGACAAGAGCAGTGTGCTGCTGCCAACTTGGAAAGGCCAAAGAAGGCACACTGCAGTCTTTCATCATCGTAGGAAGAAGGGTAAGCGTGCTGGAATAATCTGTTATGGGGGGATGGACTCGTGTAGCTTTTATCACGCTGTACTGTTCTCTTTATTAATAGCTACTGCTAGTCCCTTACTGTACGTGCTTCAAAAATTTGACGCTGGTGTGGAAGGATAAAGCGGGGTGCTGGCCATGATTCCAGGCATCCACTAGGGATGTTGAACACATCTGTGGAGGGGGGAAGAGGACGCTCTATTAGGAAAACAAACTGCCAGCTGAATTTGACTAAGGGGCCTCTGAGCTTGCCTATTCTGGACCATTAGTTCCTGACACATGGACCCACCCAGACTCCCAACATGTGTAACATCTAAGGGTCTGTGTCTGGTACAGAGCCTCAAACCCACAAACCGAGTGAACAGTCTGTGTTTGTGACAAGCTGCCCATGTATCCAAAGCACAGATACAGAAACTTCTGAGTTGCTCTTTGTTTCCAGTAACTTGGTATTTGGAGTTGTTTAGGACTGTTGCCTTGTAACACACCCCTCTGGTGTGTTCTGGTTGGATGCATATTCGTGATAAAATTCAAATCACATGTTTTTGGCAAAATTATGCCAGGAAATGAGTTGTGTCCACTTTGTGGTGCTTATGAGGAAGCACGCTGTATCAATTTGTTCCTCAATGATGAGGGTAACTGTTGCTTGAGGGTCTTGTTTCTCCACCCTAAAGTTACTGTCTTTCTCTTTGTGACAAGTGAGTATCATGTAGGAAAAGATACTTCAAGACTGAAAATACTTTGATCTGCACAAGACTGGGCTGGTCAAGACTTCATTGTGAATGGAAGAAGGGTTCATAAGGCCCCACTGCTCCCCAAGAGACTAGTGGGAGTTAATGGGCGCTGGGGAAGGCTTCATTTTCTTTAGGGATATAGATGCCAAAAGCAGCCCATGCTCTGGTAAATAGCCGACCACCTATGCCCACGCAAGTAAACCTCATTTTTCTCAGTGGGTTGCATGGGGAAAGTGACATGAAAATAGGAGGGGACTTGCTAGGAAGAGGAAGAATTTCAGCAGAAGAGGAAGTATTGAAAATGGATAAAATTCACTATATATAAGCATGAAATTTTCAAAGCATAAATTCGAACACATTCTTGACTCATTTTACCATCTACTAACTATTCTTGATCTTGAAATAATGATTAGTGTTCGCAAATAAATGGCCTTTTCAATTATTCTTTCCAATACATTTAGCTGAAATTCTACTGTGTGAACTTCCTTAAGCTCTCAAATGTTTACTCTGTTATTTATCTATGGTTATGAATATGATTATGAACCTACGCCTTCTCATTGTCATTAATCTTCCAGCCTTTCCAGATTAGCAGAAAGAAGTCCTCTCAGAAGGCCCCTTTGTCTTTTTGGCAAGACATGCTCATATTTCTAGGCTGAGGAATTTTCATCCCTGTTGCCTGTTTCCTGCATTCCACTCTTCTCACCATGCAGGAGATAAAGAAGCATGTCTGCTTGTCGTCGGACTTTCTTTGGAACTGCCAGTTCCCAAATAATGACACAGAAACTTCTTATTAAGTATGAAAGCTTGACCTTAGCTTCAGATTGTTCCCGACCAGCTCCTATACCTTCAATTAACCCATTTATATGAATCCAATCTACGTTTTGCCATGTGGCTTGCTACCCCTCCTCCATACTTTACATCCAACTTCCTCGGCAGCTCGCTGGCAAGTACTACCGTGCTATTCCTTCTCCGGAGCTCCTCTCTCCCCCCAGAAGTCCTAGCTGTCCTCTCTTGCCTATCTATTGGCCATTCAGCTCTTTATTAAACCAATCAGAAGTTGCTTTAGCAGAGATACATCTTCACAGTGGACTAAAAGATTATCCCACAGCATATACTATTTTAGCTGCAGAGATTTAAATTTTGTATTTGCGCGCGTGTGTGTGCGTGCGTGTGTGTGTGTGTGTGTGTGTGTGTGTGTGTGTGTGTGTGTGTGCTTGTCTGCATGTTCAGAAGTCTGGAAAGGACAGAGAAGCACATCACATTTCTTGAAACTGGAGTTACAGGCAACTTTCAGTCACCTGGTATGGATGCTTGGAACTGAACCTGGGTCTTCTTTAAGAGCAATGAGTGCTCTTTAACCACTAAGCCATCTCTCCAGCCCTATGCATAGAGATTTTTAAAAGAGACAGAGAAATACAATTAAGAAAGGATGAAAGCAAAACAGGACAAGGCTAGTAGGGTTGATGCCTGGAGACAACTACCTTCTCAGTGTTTTGAATTCATCTTCTAAGGTTTATTTTTATTCTCATTATATGTGTATGGTAGCAGGTGAACATGAGTACAGGTGCCTGAATAGGCCAAAAGTGCCACATCTCCTGAAGCAAGTGCTGTAGTGGCTCACAGCCACCCAATAAGGGTGTTGAGTCTCAGGTCCTCTGCGATAATAGTATACGCTTTTAACCACTGAGCCCAAATTTTGAATTCCTAATTTACTTGTGACTATAAAAATTTCCTTTGCGTTCTCCCAAATTATGAGATGATGATATCATCAATCATGCCAATATTAGACAATTCAACCCATGTAACAAGAAGTGAGAATCTCAAACTAGAGTTCCCAATTTCCCATCATAGAAGAATTTCCACATGATATGCACGCCCTTTCAGTAGACCTAGTTTCTTTCTGTCTTTGGAATTAAGCAATAAGTGTTCTGTCCAAAACCAACAACAATATCACTCAGACAGGCCATTAAAACATGGATTCAGGAAAAAAAAAAGATATTGTGTTCTGCCCATAGTTTTGACATTCCTGAGGATGGGATTATAGCAAAGCCTCTGGAGGTGAGTGGGGTGTGTGTCATAGGCCCACAGTGACGCAAGGCGCAGGCCAGCTGCTGTGGATTGCTACAGACAGCCTAGGCTGGTCCTGACACCCACTCGGAATGGCTTATGCCGTGGGTTAAAGTTCAAAAAGTGTGACAGATGAAAGGTGGCACTGGGAGGCCAGGGGCCCACAGTCTGATCGTTTATCATTCCCACAGATGGAACTGAGAGTAGCAATTCATTAAGTTAATTTGTGTTTGCTTGCTTTATTTATTTACCAAGCACTTACCAGGTGGCATAAGACACTTGAGAAAGTACTGTCCAGCCCCCCCCCCCTTTTAAAGTGCCTAAAATATTAAATAAAACGCTGAAAAAAGCCAAGCACACACAGATAGACACACATGGAAATGATATGTGCGGGCAGGTCAGGGAGAGGCTCAGCAGGTCAAAGCATTGAGCCCGATGACCCACAGTCCATCCCCAGGACCCACATGGAAGGAGAGAAAGGGCTCTTGCAAATTGTCCTCTGACCTCCACACATGTGCTGTGTCATGTGCCACCAGCCCCAAGCACACACACACAATAAAAACAAAGACTTGAACCAGGCCAGAGTTAGTGGGAGGAGAAAGGCAGCCACAGCTGCATAGCGAATTCCACACATACAGCTTACACAACAGGCATCTGTTACCAAATGCTTGCTGTGGGTCAGAAGGCTGGGTGTGGCAGGCTTCATGGCTACAGGCGAGGGTCTCACAGGCAGCAAAGGCAAGAGCGTTAGCTGAGCCCACAGTGACCTCCGAGAATGATGCGACGGGGACTGTGAATTCACTTCCCAGATCATCCACTCACATGGTTGTGGGTGAGAAGAAGAAAGTCTAGGCCCCTGCTAACTGTTCCTTGACACTTGGGTATCTCTGGGAGCCTTTCTGATGTCCTCACAGCTTCATTGCTAGCTTTTGAGAGGAGTAAGTAACCCTGACCCAGAAGATGAAAGCTGCAAAAACCTTCTAAACCTAACCATAGGCGGGTATCGTACCATACGCACTGGGAGACTAGGGCAGGATGGTCTTAAGCTTCAGTCCTGCCTGTCTCAAAATTCAAACAAACAAAACTAGACACAGAAGATAAAGAATCATGTCTACAGTATATATTTGTTGTTCTAGTCAACTTTATTCAGTATGAGAAAGAATTCACAGATCACAAGAGCAATAGGGAGAGATAGCCATAGGCCCCTTAGAAGATGGCCACCACGAAGATGCAGGGGAACACGGAACTCTCCGCTGGTACAGAAATGTCATCTGTTGTGATAATCTTGGGATTTACATAGCTAAAACTTGCACATTCAATGTACATACATTATTCAAAAACTAGGAATAATTGTAATGACCAGGGAAGACGTAAGAATAATTATAATCACATGCTTCATAATGGCATTTCAGTCAATGATAGCTTGCATACAAGAAAGTGGTCCCATGAGATATGTCGCTGTTGTGAAAGTTGTCTTAGGTTGTCTTTGTCATCAAGCAAACCATCAGCAAATCCCTGGATTGACAAATACTGAGTAAACGAGCTGTAATTTAAGCATTCTGTTCTTTTGGGAGCATCGGGAAGCTGTTTTACATTACCAATTCTGAAGCTATAAAATAGATGATGGGATATTTGTTTGGATAAATGAATCTGTCACTAGTTATATTTAATGTTAATTTATTGACAATGTTTTCTTTTCTTCAATTTTTAATAATAAAATAAGGAGCCAGGCTGGAACTGGGGCTCAGTCGTCAAATATTAGACCCAGTGCCATTGGTCAAGCCCTCCTCAGCATCATGCTCCTTGACTTCACGATCTCCTCGCTTCTGCCTCCACTGTTCACTCTCTATTAAAGAACTGGAAGTTCTTTAGCACTTCTATACATAGTCTATATATCTGCTTTTGTGCCTGCTTCTAGCATCAGCCCCTGCTGGGCTCCCACTTGCTTCTGTAGTGGGGGTCCACACCTCACCATTAACCCACCTTTGGATTCCGTAAAGGCTTGCATACCTAAGGGAGCCAGGGATTCTTGTGTAAGAGCAAAAATGAACCTTGAAAACCAGCGTGGATGGTGTGGTACAGCTCAGTAGCAAAGACTCTGAGCAAGGGCAAGCCCTGGCTCCAGGAAAAAAAAGAAAAGAAAAAAAATGTATCTGTAGGTTTTCTATAATTCAAGCTTATTTCATGTTTGGACATGTATTAACACTAGCCAGTTAGTGTGCCCAGAGGCTATCAAAGAATAGAGCTATTTTTAATTCCTACATTCACATTGTCTTTAACATGATGATCATCTGCAATCTGTAATTTATGGGCAGGTAACACATGACTTTTAAATTAAATTGTGCCTATTTAAGGACTGGCTTCAAGAGCTACAGGGACTGCCCTCAAGGCTGAGGAACTGCCATGGAAGAGGGGACGGTGGTGGAAAGGCCGCTGGAGGTCAGGCGTGATCACTGAGGAGCACAGTCTCCTGGAAATGACGGGGTTGCTGCACTTGCAATCTCACAACTGTGGTTCCTTCTATAAGACCTGCACAAGACCAAGGCAGTCAGCATTCCAGCATTGGGAGGTGAAGGGCTTGTGAGGGAGTTATTTACCACTGCAGGCTTGGGGGAAGGGGCTCAGTTTTCTTTAAGGGTGTCCCCCCCAACCCAGTAGTTTGACTATGTTCCAGTGGATGGCTCCATACCCATGAATATGTATAGCAGCACAAACTGGAATCATGATAGTGTTTTTAATGATGTAATAAAATCATTAGTGGAGTGGGATGTGGCAGTTGGACATGGGAAGACTTAAGGGAAGAAGTATGGGGGATAAATAGGATCAAAATATACTGTATACATGTATGAAATTCTCAAAAACAAATAGAAAACATTAAAATACAAGCTGAGAGTAGAGCTCAGTAATTGAGCACACACTTAGCATGCATGAAGCCCTAGGCGAGATGCCCAGCACACAGATTGTCAAAATACTACTAAATGAAAGACTTAAAGCGGGAATCTCGGCTTTGAGGTAAAATAGCTTCATCATTGGAAAGAGAGGATAGACCGTCTAGGAGATAGTAACAGAGAGGGGAAGGGTGCAGAGAAGGTAGGCAGGAAGAGGCTGTTACTATTTCAGGCTTAGGAATACACCAACAGAAAGGAAGTGTAAGGTAGATTTTCTGTACCACCTGCTAGCTCCCAAAATAACCACACAGAGACTTCTTATTAATTATGAAATCTCAGTCAATAGCTTAGGCTTGTTCCTACCTAACTCTTATAACTTAAATTAACCATATTTGTATTAATCTTTGTTCTACCACATAACTTTTTACCTCTATACCATTTTGTGTGTCCAACTCATTCTGCATCTGCCTGGCTTATCTGCCCTTCTTCTTCCCATATTCTCTCTGCCCTGAAAATCCTGCCTACCTATTGGCCTTCTAGCTTTTTATTTAGCCAGCCAAAGTGACATTTCTTCACACAGTGTAAAGAATATGTATTGCCCATGCTGCTTCCTCTGTATCTGGCTGGTGGCTTCTCCGTCTTCTTTTTCCCAATGTTCTCTCTGCTCTAAGACTCCTGCCTAGCTATTTTCCACTTAGCTTTTTTATTAAACCAATCACAGTGGCATATTTTCACACAGATCAAAAACATTTCTGCAGGGCTGTGACATGAGCCAGGCCAATGACGGGGACTATAGAAGGGATCTGTCAGAGAACCAGCATGGACATCAAGGAAGTTTGGGAGCCTATGGGAAGGAAGGTGTCAGAGGGAACTTGGGGAAACGAGGCTGGACATAGAGGTTAAGAACAGATGAACTGGAGTTGGAAAGATGACTCAGAAGTTAATAGCACTGACTGCTCTTCCAGGGGTCCTGAGTTCAAGTCTCAGCAATCACACGGTGACTCGCAACCATCTATGATGAGATCTGGTGCCCTCTTCTGGAGTGCAGGCATATATGCAAGCAGAACACTGTATACCTCATAAATCATTTAAAAAAAAATAGTTGAGCTGGTGTGAAGAAGTCCACATACTGATGGTAGAACACAGCTCACAGGCACAGTGTCCTAGTCTGGGGCCCAGAACCAGACCACCTGAGATTGTTAAACTTGGAAATGTAAAACCAGCCCTTCCTTCCACGGGGCAGAGGTTTCCTAACCACAGTTTTCAGAACTCTAATGATGCCGTGAGTAATCCAAACACAGAGGTTCTAGCTGTGGTCAGGCTCACGGAAGCTGGCTACCAGATCTTCCCAGGAAAACATGCTGTCCGTGTGGTGGGCTTTTAAAGCCCTTGTGAAGTTCATGTGTTTATCATGCACTTGTGTACTCTACTGAGGATTAAATGTAGCCTGAAGTGGCTTGGGGATAAAATGACAGGGAAAGGAAGGCAAAAGAAGAAATTATGATCAGAAACAAAAAGGAAAAAATATCCAGGGCCATCAGGAATAAAAACCAAGAACCCACCGGACAGTGGTGGCACACACCTTTAATTCCAACACACAGGAGACAGAAGCAGGTAGATCTCTGTCCTTTCGAGGCCAACCTGGTCTACAGAGCAGGTTCCAGGATAACCAGGGCTGTTACACAGAAAAACCCTGTATCAAAACACGGAACAAGCAAACAAATTAGCAAAACAAACAAGCAAAAACCCCTGAGAACCTGAACCCAGGTGTGGAAATCACAAAAGCAGACTGTGTCTTTCACAGGTGCTCCAAATCTGAACCTGAACTTTATGGAAATTAAAGCAAAAAGAGACAGAACTCAGTCAGCTGTCTATACCCACAGGGAAGAAACAGGCTATGAGCCGGCTCTTCCAGAGCATTTTCTAGGCCGGGGCTCATTCATGTGGCCTCTGGACTCTGAGCTGTGCTGTGCTTAATCTCCCACACCAGTGCTGAGCTGCAGACTCCTCGTCTTCAAATGTCTAATAGCCTCCTCTGGGAGAAGCAAATGGCTCTTCAGAAGAGCTTTGAATACTCTATACAATGGTACAAGTTTAAAGTCACTCCTCAAAGAATGCCAGACATTCGCCGTATTGATGTCTTTCTGAACGATGCTGACGGCTCTCAGCAGCCAGACCTGCAGCGTGACAAGCGTGGCCACATTCACAACTGCTTACCAGGAAGGCGGTCACTTGATAGAAAAGGTGCACTGACCTACATCAAACAGTCCCATTTGTGGGACACAGAGAGCTTGCGTCTCTACAGACACAGCCTAGGAACAAACATTCAAATTCCCCTATTGACAAGTCCCTGCTTTTGCTACCTCTGTGCCTGCTTTCCAGGACCTAGCCTCTGAAGAGCTGACTCATTCCTATTAACCCATTTATAGAGCATTATTGTTGCTGATCCCTGCAAGCATGCTAGTTTTCTGTCTATCCATTCCTTTGCCTTCCTCTACTATGTTTGCTTTCCCCTAAAATGCATATCCATTTTAATACTTGAGAGGTATCATTTCATTTGTTTCTGTCCTTTAAACCATATGTTTTCCCTGTGTGTTTATTTACTTTACTTATTATTGGGCTTAGAGTTTACTTCCTTGCTCATACCCTTTATGATCCTTGCTGGGTCGTCGGACTGTGGGGGTCAGCACCGTGATGGTAGCCTATTCCACAGCTTCTTCCCTATTTCTCTCCTACACACTCCTAAGCTGCCCTTGAAGTTTATGCCCATAAGCACACTGTTTGAAATACTCTGGATTGTGTTTCTTCATGAAACCATGATAACTTCTGTGACTCTTTTAAAATCTATTAGCCAAGCTAGACAGTTGGAATTACCATTTCGAAGAAGCAAATTGAAAGATGAAATTTACACTGTATTTAAATAGTTGAATCGTCATCTCTAATATTTAAAGAGTGGAAGGAGGAGAAAAAAAAGTAAGATATGATAAAGAAGCTGAGCATAGTACTATAGGCCTGTAATCCCAGCTACCAGGAAGATTACTTGAGCTCAGGAAGTCAAACCCATCCTAAGTAACAGAGGGAGAAAGAGAGGAGAGAAAGAGAGAAAGAGAGAGAGAGAGAGAGAGAGAGAGAGAGAGAGAGAGAGAGAGAGAGAGAGAGAGAGGAGACAGGGACAGAGATAAAGGTTCGGGGAGGGGTTTGAAACAAACAAGAAAAAAATTCCTTCTTAATTAGGAAGAGCTTGAATATGGTGGCACACTGCTGTGAATCCAAGACTAAGGCAGGAGGTGGTCACAGGTTCGAGGCTTGCCTGGAGTACACAGCAAGAGCCTGTTAAAAATAAAATACGGAAGATGATAAAAGAAACAGTGCTGTGTGTGTGTGAAATAGGCAATGGGATGAACTGTAGGACTCCTTAGTTTCGTTTTGATTCCTAGTCTTTCTAAGGTGTGTGTAGTGGGAAGATAGGCAGACATAAGATGGGCAAGATCCACCACTGACATCTGGCATTAATTTCTTAAGTACTGCCTCCACATCATGTCCTTGGCTCACCTATAAAACGTACTCACGTATCGTGATCTGCTATTGCAATGCCACCCCTTCCCCTGTAGCCACTGACAGCAACCAGCTGCCAGGTCTCCCCCGCTTCTGCTCAGGAGACCCATGACCTGCTTGTGCTCTCTTCCGTTTCCTCACCTGGCAACAGCCGCTCTCAGGGCACAGTATCTATGTTCTGGCTCCTGAGTTTAGAAACTTGGTCTCCTCCTCCACAGACACCAGCTGTGCAAAAATATACAAGGAAATGACTGCAATCAAAACAACAACAAATCCTGCTAAAGCCCAGATTGCAAAAGCAGATTGAGTGCTCCTTTGTACGGATTTCAATAGCTTTGGCTTGGAGCAAGTTGAGAGTCCCAGGAGATGCTGGTACCTAATTTAAGGCAAACGTGGAGTCAAACTCAAAACGAGAGCGAGTTCTTTCCATTTGTTTTCTTCGACTACACAAATGAACGCGAACCCATGTGTAGATTGATGTGCAGACCGTTCTCTGCACCCTGAGCACCACTGCCTACCTCCACTCCTCCTCTCCTGTGCAGCGTTATATTTTAAAAATAACCGTGAGGAAACGTGAGTCAGAGTTGAGGAAACTAAGGTCAGCTGAATATCTGACATCGTTATCTCAGGATTAGCAGAGAGATGGTCCCCATCATTGCTCATTCTTTGCTTTGGTTACTATAGCTCTCAATCACAACGTCCAAGCTGTGTGTCTCTCAATGAACAATGTAGTTTTCTCATCAAGTAGTCTCTCACCCAGTTCCACTTGGCTCAGTCTTGGGAACATTGGACACCTCCTTCTTTCTCACCCGATCTAGGCCCTGGTGTAGGCAGAAGGGATGAAATTGAGGATAGGTCTATCTTAACTATCAAAATCACACGCTCTGAGGTAACGAGCTTGTTTGTTCGTGTTAAAAAAAAATCAACTAAGAGTGGGACTTAGAATATTCCTGGTCTCTGTTTCCTGCAAAATAAGTCTACGAAGCCCATGTCTAAACATGGTGTCTAAATAGTCCATTGTTGACTACCCCTGAGTTTTCTTCGCCCATCAGCTATGAATTAAATGAAGGAGAACTGTGGACCTATGTACATAGTCAGGTGTTCTACGTGTGGGTGTATGCTGCACGCACCTCCTTTAATTCCCATAGCAGTACTACAAGGTACTACTAACCATATTCAGAAAGCAGAAAGGGTTAACCAGTTTGCAGGAAGCCTATCATTAGTGACAATCTTTGAAGTAAAACTTGAGATGGGAGTCAAACTTTTTCCATTAAAACATACCCCTGTCATTAAAAAAAAAAAAGGCTGTGAAAATCCATGTGCAGACAGGTGGGCAGTACTGGTGGTCTCTTCCTATCTCTAGAACCACTGAAGGTATGTTCAGGTGTTGACAGTTTTCAAAGAGTATGCTTGAAATATGGAAAAGTTTACATTTAAAAAGGGAAGAGAAAAGAAGAGGGAAGGAGGAGAAAGCAAAGGAGATGGAGGTACAGGAGAAAAAAGAAAAGAGGAACAGGAAGCGGGCGAAAGTGGAGGAGAAAGAGGGAATGGAAACAGGCTACCCTGAACCATAAAGGGCTTAGGATGCCCTGGGCTCAGGCTTGGGTGTGGGGCTAATAGCTATGAAACCCACAGAGACATAGGCTTTCCTATGGGAAACAAGAATTTCGTGTTATCCGGGGTTCTTCCAATGGCACATAACAGATAACATCCTAATCAGCTTGGTTTAAATAAGTCTTGACATTACTCTCGGTGGTATTTTCT
Source organism: Microtus pennsylvanicus (assembly GCF_037038515.1). Lineage (NCBI taxonomy): Eukaryota > Metazoa > Chordata > Mammalia > Rodentia > Cricetidae > Microtus > Microtus pennsylvanicus. The sequence continues at coordinate 37,659,877 of NC_134581.1, forward strand.
CACATACTGAGGACCCCATGGTGAATGGCTTCTGACTGACTAGTCAACCTTCTGATAGGCAGCGTCCTCTGTCTTCCTATTCTAGATCCCTCCTGGCTGAAGCAAAGCTGCTACAGTTAACTAGGTCAAAACCAGATACCACCACAAGCAGCACCAGAGAGGCTTCTTCCCCCTTCTTACCTTCAAGACCAAGGATGCACTTCCTAGAGTCCCTCAGGACTCCGTTCATGCTTCACTTGCCAGAATTAAGATGTGCACCTATGAGCTGACTATGCTGTCATTCTAGCCTAAGATACATAGTAATACCCTGTTCCCCAAACAACAAAAGATACGTTCCTTCAACCAAATCAAAACCTAGCAGTGGGATTAGGGCAAGGAGGACAAACCTACTGAGAGCAGGGGCCTGAGATCCACTGTAGAACTAGAGCGCCCCCTCTGGGTGGAAGAGGAAATGCTGCTGAAAAAGTAGCCAGGGCCCACTGTAGAGCGCTTTGGGGGGTGGGGGTGGGGCATTGCTCTGGAAAGTGAGCTGAGGCAGGAAAGTCATCTGAAGTACTAATGGGGATGGAATCAGATCAGTGGGTAATTCAAATACAAAGAGAGTGTCTGGAGCTCTCTGTAGAAAATCCAAGAGGAAGAAAGGAACAGGAGGCTGGGCATGGTAGTGCAAGCCTATAGTTGCAGTACTCAGGAAGTTGAAGCAGGGGAGTTGGGAGTTTAATATTGGCCTGGGCTACATAGTGGGTTCCAGGCTAGCCTGGGAGACACAGCGAGATCATAGTTCAAATCAGTGATAAAGTAATCAAACAATAAATAAATGGGAGGAAGGGGTACAAGCTCTTATATCTGAGCCAGCAGATAGATGTCATGTTATTTTCTTTTCATAGGAAAAATGGGTGATTTCAAGAAAATATTAGTAAAGTTTCTGCTTTGTCTCTTTTATTAACTCATTTTTTGATAGTCCATAGTTTTCTGATTTTTGTTGTTGTTTTATTTTGTTTTGTTTTTTCTCCTCTTTTTTCTTCTTTCTTTCTTTTTTTCTTTCTTTTCTTTTCTTTTTGTAAACAGAGGTGGTACTTTCCCTTCTTGGCTGCCCAATCCCAAAATAATCACACAGAAGCTTAATATTAATTATAGATTGTTTGGTCTATTTCTCAGGCTTATTGCTAGCTAGTTTCTACTTTTAAATTAACTCATTTTTATTAATCTATTCATTGCTACATAGTTTGTGACTTTACCTGTGGTCTAGTATATCTTGCTTCTTCTATGGCTTGTTGGCATCGTCTCTGATTCTGTCCCTCCTTTCCTGAGTAATCATTTTGATGGTTTTGCCTAACCTTATCCTGCCTGGCTATTGGTCAAACAGCTTTTATTATTAACCAGTGAGAGGAATACATATTCACAGTGCACAGAAAGAAAATCTCACATAGAAATGATGGAGAAAAAAGTAGATTATTGAATCTGCTTTAGTTCAAAATACAACTGTCAATCTCAAAATATTTTACATTGGTATAGATTTTAGCTTATCGATATAAATTTGAGGTTAATTTTGTTATGCTGTATGTATATTTCTACTCTTATTTAAGGTATTGTGTTTATATAGCTCAATTAACAATATAATGTATAATTAAGAAATACAGATTTAAAAAAATACAGTTAGTTATCTATATTTGTCAAACTTAAGGTCATGTTAGTTAGATTTTCTAGATATATAAAGATATATAAAGATAGACAGGTATTCTTCAACACTTAAGAGATCTACAGAATATGGCATTTAAAAATAGTTTAGTAACTTAAACTTTTCCTGACAGTGAGACACATCTACTTCTGACAGCACCAATGCACTCCAGAGAAAATGATGGGCATCAAAGAAACTCTGTATGGAGGTTATTTTCTTCATGGCACAAACTAGCCATGTGGGCAAAGGAACTGCCTTTCTTCAATTGCTGAAAGTTACTGTCCAAACTGGACCAGCAGGACATAAAAAAGGTGACTGCCAAACATTGCCAAGACAGGGTTGGACAGTCCTTAAAATTTTCCTGCTTCTGAAAAGGGTCTGTCAGAGATTCCAGGTCTGTAGACCAAAGATGGATGCCCTAACATTTCAGAGAAACTTTGGGAAACTATCCAGGCAGCCAGCTGTTTTGTCATTTCTCACAATGTGTTTTTAGAAGTCACTTGCCTGTACTTCCTGCTTACTCAGGTAATATCATTTCCTTCTCAGGTCTTGGATGAAGATGAAGACTAGATAGTTATAATTATAGCTTGTCTTTGTTATGATAAAAAGGTAAAAGGTAAATCAGATATAAAACTTTAAACTTACCAAGAAAGGATAGATAATTAAATATTTTCTCTAATTTTGTCAAATACAAATAACTAGATATTATAACTACAATTCTTGCTTGATAGTGATTTTGTTATATGTGATTTTACAATGTTAAAATTAAAACCTCCCTTTTTGATTAGACAGAAAAGGGGAAATGTGTGATTATCTTTCTGTACACTGTAAATATTTACTCCTCTCATTGGCTAATAATAAAAGCTGTTTGACCAATAGCCAGGCAGGATAAAGTTAGGCTGAACAATCAAACTGAGAACTCAGATAAGGAGGAGTAGAGTCAGAGGAGATGCCAGCGAGCCACAGGACCAACAAGATAAAGCCACAAACCGTGTAGCAGTGCATAGATTAATAGAAATGGATTAATTTAAAATGAGGAGCTAGTTAGCAATAAGCCTGAGGAATAGGCCAAGCAGTTTGTAATTAATATTAAGTTTCTGTGTGATTATTTGGGGACTGGGTGGCTGAGATGTGAAAATACTGCCTATGTTTACACTTCTTCATTCTCAAAACTGGTCTAGCCAGGCATGGTGGTACATGTACTTAGTTCCAGCACTCTGACGGCAGAAGTGGCAGATCTGAGTCTCTGAGTCCAACCTAGTCTGCAGAGTGAATTACAAGCCAGCTGGGTCTGTGCAGTGAAACTTTGTCTTAGCAAAATAAAAAAAAAAATCTAAACATCAAATATATTGTCAAAATCCTTGTGCCCCCCCCCCCCCCACCTAACCACTTTTTCATGGTTAACTGGTTATTTTCTGAGCAGAAATACAGGAAAGGGAGAAGGTGAAGCTCACTGTTAGAGGCTGTTGTGAGGAGCAGAGGGCTGCGTCCCGCCACCCGGCTAGCTTTACCCGAAATAATTACACGGAAACTGTATTCTTTTAAACACTGCCTGGCCCATTAGTTCCAGCCTCTTATTGGCTAGCTCTTACATATTGATCTAACCCATTTCTAATATTCTGTGTAGCACCACGAGCTGGCTTACCAGGAAAGATCTTAACCTGCGTCTGTCTGGAGCAGGAGAATCATGGCGACTGATTGACTCGGCTTCTTTCTCCCAGCATTCTGTTCTGTCTACTCTGCCTACCTAATTTTCTGCCCTATTAAAGGACCAAGGCAGTTTCTTTATTTAACCAATGAAATCAACACAAAACAGAAGACTCCCACATCAAGAGGCCCTGGGTTTGATCCATACTCCCCACATTCACAAATCAGAGGAAAAAGGAAAAGTAGGGACGGATGATGGGCCATTGGGTCAGAGCACTAACTTAGGCACACATGGCTGGGGAAGGAGCTTTTCAAGACTGACAGGGAAGAGTCTTATCTTCAAAGTCAGGAAATCTCCTGACCAATACACACAGGAAAAAACCTTTAACAATAACTAATGTTTGTGGGGTAGATTTTTAATATCCTGTACTGAGTTAAGCACTTTTCTTTATTATGTTATTCATTTTCTATAGTGATCCCATGAGTTAGGTACAGGACTAAGTTAAGGACTATAGCTTAAGGAACTGAGCAGTTAAGTGACAGTTCCAAGGTCACACAAGGAGCAAACAGTGGGTCCAGGACTGTAACTCAGGCAGTTGTCTCAGACACTGCTCCTTTGGGTTATTGTTTCTGGCTTTCAGGGTACAGTCAGGACTGATGTGGTAGCTCAGCAGGTAAAGGCCTTGCCCCATGACTTGAGTTAGATCATGGGAACCCAAGGGATAGAAGGAGAGAACCAACTCCTACAAGTTGTCCTTGGACTTCCACATATATACCCTCCCCCACAATAAATAAATAAAGTTTCATTATTAATAATTATTCATAATTAATCATAAAGCCACCATACTCATAGAAAACTTGTTAAATGCTGGGTACTATGTGCTTTCAAAGATCATTGCAGTCCATCTTCAGAGATACTGTCGAAGGTGTTGTCATTAACACACTATAGGTAAAGAAGCCCAAGGTCTAGAAAAATAAGCACATTATTATATATACCTACTAAATATTAATATTAGATACCAAACAATTATTAACAAAACTGTACAATGTGCATTCAACAGAGCAAAGATTCCAACTGATCTGAGAAAAATGCCTTTGGTTGTGCAAACAGTGAAGATAGTAGAATGTTCAGGTTAGAGTCTGAATGTTTAACTCAAGGTCCAGAAGAACATACAGGTACTCATACTCAGAACATTTGGCTGTTGTGCTAATGACTTTGATGGCCTTATTTCCATTCTTTTTTTTTTCAGGACTTCTGAAATTTGAGGATTAAATTAGGTGTTTATTATCTTGTTTTTGTATATAAATAGAGATTCATAAAACTCCTCCTTATGCAACCCTGGCTGGCCTGAAACTCCATATGTAGACATGGTGCCTCAAACTCCCAGTCTGCCTCTGCCTCTGTCCCCAGAGTGCTGGAACTAAAGGCGTGTGCCACCACATAGAGTCACAATTCTCAAAGACTAACTTCTCACAGATTTCCACAATGTATTATTTGAGGAGAAAACAACTCTGGCTCCTACTGGTTTATGAATGGCAAAATCACTCAGCTCAGACTCTGTAGTAAAGGGACTTTTCATTTGATCCCCATTTCCCCCTTCTCTGCGATCTTACCCAGCTGGCCAAGCAGGGAGCGTGAGGCACCACGGTTGGGAGAAACAATCATTGAAGTCCCAGGCCCCCGTGCATAGATTTCGTCTCAGTCCCCAGTCTCTGTTTCTCCTAGAATTCGTTCCCCTCTCACCTTCCTTAATTGTTCCTTCTAATTTCCTGCATGCCACACATGGGGTGCCTCAGGTAACTCACACGATGCTCAAAAGGTATACCTCCCAAAAGCTCTTTCCCCTCAAACTTCCCGCTCGCCAGACTCAAGCTGCCTCCAGTACTCACAGGATGGCTGGCAAAAGCCCCCTCCTTCCTGTTTGCTTAAGAAACCATGGGAAAGTTGCCGTTTAAAAAAAAAAATAATCAAGTCTGAGCACTTAGGGTACTTGTCAAATATACCCGATGAAGGGAACACTGTATTTGTTGAAGATGCCAGTGCCCAGAGCTGTGGTGGGTGGGGCCTTTGAGAGTCCATGTTTCCCTCAAGTGTACAGGATAGTCTTCTGAGACCAGTTTTGGAAACACCGCTGCAGAATAAAAGAAAATAATTACGTATTGCAATACAAAGAGATTTGCTGTCGTAAAACCCCAAGAAGCTCCTGTGGACTAGATCGATGTACAGTGCAAACTGGATGAGAGACACAATGGGCAGGTGGGCAGGTGCTGGGCGACTCATTAGACCATGTGAATACACAGACCCAGAATAGGTTCAGTGGGAGCAGGCAGCTCTGGGCTGGGCTCAGGAGTAAAGCATGGCTTATGCCACCAAGGATACACAGGATATGAGTCAGGGTGAGAGATACTGGGTTGGCGGTGGAGAGAAGAGAGGTCCGACGGCAGGAAAGACAATGCAGAAGGACAGGAGCCCCTATGATGCAGAGGGCCCGGAATTCCATCTGGGGCTGGGATGAAATTAGGACTAAATTCTGCGGGAGAAGGAGGAGCCCTTTCGGATGTGTGAGGTGGCTGACAATGCTTGTAGCAGGTGAATCTGCCAGTGATCTCCCTCGGCGACCTGGAGGCTCTTACTCAGAGGGCTTGCTAAAAGCAAATTGCTGGGCCCCACCCTCTGAATCTGGAAGCCAGGGGTAGAGCCAGAGAGTCTGCATTTCCTGACTGGTTTTCAGTGACTCTAATGTCAGGTCACAACGGAAAAGCCATGTTGTGCTTGTTGAGCTGGAGCCCACAACTATGAACTAAGGCCAGGAAAGAATGGAAGCAAAGGACCTAGTGTGTGGTTGGAATGGGTGAGGCAGGAGAATGAAAACGGAGGAATGCTTTAAGCCTTCAAACACGGTGGCCCAAATAGCAAGAATAAAAGGGGGAGGTCTATGAAGAGCCGTCTGTCTTGCAGAGGATCCCTGGTAAAAATGGAACCCTTCCTGCTCGCTCTGTTGCTTCTGGTGATGTAAAATCAAGTAGCAATGGCCAGCTAGTGAGGACTAAATGAAAGCAGAGGTTGGCAGGCCTGCCAGGAGCATGCTCTGGGCACCGTGCGATAGATTGGGTAACAGTGATTGGCAGTGTCCTCCAAGCTAACCTGACCCACTTACACGCCTGTCCCAGGCTGAGCCCTATAGCATTGTTTCATATCATCCATTTGCATAGTCTCTACACCCAAACCAGAAATTCCTGTTCAAGACCAGAATGACAGCTGTTGTCACTGCTACCCCACCCCCACCCCAGGGCTGGGAACTGTGAACCTTGACTCACTAAGCCAGTGGCTCCCAAACTTTCGGGATGGGCAGCACCTTCAAGTTTCTCTCACCTTTCCTTGCCACCAGGGGATGCCATCCCAGCCCTGTTGTGAAGTCGGGTGAGCCTAAGACAAAGGAGGACTCTAGCCTGGGATAGAAGCATCCGGAACCCTTAAGGGTTACTCCACTGGAGATAGGAAGGGATTGCCCCCTTCCTCTACTGGCAACAGAGAAGGAGACAGCCCTGAATGCCTCCCCTTGTAACCTTCCAGAACTATGGGCACACAGCTACACAGCTGTCCCTGTCTTGTCAGTCAATATGCCTAGATCAAAAGTCAGTTCTAGGGCCACTGGACTGTAGCCCCAAACAAAGGAACAAAGTTGTGCCTCCTCAGATCACAGGCAGCGGACAAAGACATAAACCAGTATAGAAATACTTCACAAGGGACCATGTATCTCATAATGTTTCTTATGGAAAACTAAACCCCAAGTTCTGCATAGGACCCATTCTGTCAGCCAAGGACCTTTCCAGAATAAGTCTGCAAATGTCTTCCATTTCTTCCATCTTACAAAGATGCCCCCTTAGCCTAGCATGTTAGAGAACAGCCACAAAGAGTGATTCCCATGAAGACGCCCCCTGAGTTTGGCTTGTTAGGGGGGATATAGGTCTGCTGAGAGCCATAGTTTGCTACTGTAGACCAGGCTGGCCTCAAACGCAAAGAAATCTGCCTGCCTCTGCCTCCTAAGTGCTAGAATTAAAGGCATATGCCACCATTGTCTGGCCCAAAGGACTGAACTTTCATTAAAACAATATTAATCGAATACCAACTACAGACCAAGCATTCTAGTAGACAACGGGGCATAGGACAGTGAACAGCAAAGATAAAAAGTGTGCACTTGGAAAGTCACTGCTGGATTAGCTGGCAAACAGTAAACAACTGAGTAGTTATTGAAAATGGGGGGGGGGGTCTCATAAAAGTAAGTAAAGCAAGGAAGGGGATTATGACTTCACAGTTAGAAGTAGGGGAACCTTAACATTAACTCCAATGTTTAAGGGTGGCCTCAATAAGAAATATCTAGATAAACACAAAAAGGTGAAGGGACCACCCCAGTGACTACTGGGAAAAAGCATTTGTACAATAGAAACAGCCCAGGGGCAGAGACGTGTTCCTAACAGTCCAGCTGCAGCGGCAGGGAGACCCAGCCATTGGAACTTTATTTGGTGGCCCTGAGAGAGAGAACAATGAGACCTGATGACATGATTAGAGAGTCAAGCGACAGAGCGAAGAAGGAGAGGAGTTGCTATAGTGATTCTGCTGACAGGGGGAAGGTGGCAAAGGCTTTGCTAATAGTAGATACGCCCTGAAAGTGGATCCCTTGGAAAATTCTTGGATCAGCTAAACTGGATGCCAGAGGTACTGGCTCTTGCCTGTAATCCTAGCACTCGGGAGGCTGAGCCACATGGACTGCCGAAAGTTCAAATCCAGCCTGGGTTACATTGTGAGCTCCTTACTCAAACAAATAAACAAGGAAACCTACCTGGACGTGATCTTAGAAACCACGAGACAGGGTAAGGGGGAAAAAAGACAAAATGAATTTCAAATCAGAAATTAAAATACAGGCATAAATTAGGAAGTATGAAATAGTTAAAGAGGTGAGAACTGAGCCCAGGGTCTGTATGAACTGAGGCCTGTTGAACATGGTGGCATATGCTTATAATCCCAGTACTCAGCAGGGGAATGCAAGAGGGTCATTCTTATGTGCATTATGAGTTCAAGACCAGCCTGGGCTACATGAGACGTGATACAAAACCTATCCAACACACAAAAATCATTCAGTGCTAAAGAAATGAGCTATGAAGCCTTGAAAAGACACAGGGGCCATGAAAATAGAATGGCAAGTGAAAGAAACTAAGATGAAAGTCTGCATCGAGACTTAATACCCTGAAAAAGGTAAAGACAACGGGGAGGGGTTGCCAGGGGTGGGCGGAAGTAGGAGCAAAACCCACTAGCTTTATTCCTTAAAAGTCCTTGTGCACTGGGGATAAATCCTGTCCCTACTGTCAGTAACCCTACAGACCCAAGCCACAGAGGCCCAAGTTCGGTCCTATGAAGGTTCCCCAGCATGAAGTGGCTTTTTGAGCCCATTCCCTATAGAGGGATATCTTGTTCAACCTTGATACAGGGGAGGGGGCTTGTTCCTGCCTCAACTTGATAAGCCAGACTTTGTAAACTCCCCAAGGGAGGCCTTACCCTTTCTGAGGAGTGAATGGGGGTGGGGGTTGGGTGGGGAAAAGACTAGATCCCTGCTGGGAAGGGAGTGTCAGAAGAGCCTGTGAAGTCAAGACAGACACCAATGAAAGATGCTTGATGTGGTGAGAGGGACCTTTGTGGGTCTCGTGGCAAATGAGAAATGTGGGCCAGGAAACCCAATACACCATGCAAAGAGAGCTTGAATGTAGAGTTTATTGAAGAAGAAGGTATTGAGAAGGTAGGAAGGGGGAAGGGAGAGATACATAGGTGGGGGGTGGGGGTGGGGGAGAGACAGAAAGAGAGAGAGAGAGACAGAGAGAGAAAGAGAGAGAGAGAGAGAGAGAGAGAGAGAGAGAGAGAGAAAAGGAGGAGGAGGAGGAGGAGGAGGAGGAGGAGGAGGAGGAGGAGGAGGAGGAGGAAGGCAAAGAGGCTGCTGCCTCTACAGAAGAAGTGGGGGGGGGGGCAGAGCTTGTCTCTTAAAGGGACAGGGTACTGTCTCATCTAGATTCATCCTGCCAGGTGACTGGTAAGGCCAGCATAATCCTAATAAAGATGGGGGAGAGGGGGAGTGGGAAGAGGTGAGGGAGTGAGAATTGTGGTTGGTATGTAAAATTAAAACAAAAAAAACTTTGTTGACACCCATGGGAGGCCTGCTGTTTTCTGAACAGAAGAAGAGGGGGGGGGCAAGGGGGAAGTGGGGGAGGGGATAGGAAGAGAGGAGTGGGGGAAACTGCAATTGGGATGTAAAATAAATAAAGTAAAAAATTGCTTTGTAATTGAAGTTATAGCTTATTCCAGAGACAGAGTGCCTGCCATGTGTGAGTCATGGCGTCAAATTTTTAGTACAGCAAAATTGGGGGAAAAATGTTTTGTATAAAAGGAATTTCAGAAATTTTTCCCACAACTGCAAGTTCAATAAAAGGCACTCTTAGTTTAAAAAAAAAAATCCTGGTACCAGGGGCTGGAGAGATGGCTCAGCAGTTAAGAATACCGGCTGCTCTTCCAGAGGACCCAGACTTGTTTCCCAGCAACCATGTGGCAACTCACAAATATCTATAATTCTAGTTCCAGGAGTTCTGACACTCTCACACAGATACCCATGCAAGCAAAACACCAATGCACATAAAAATAAATAAATCTTTTAAGAACATTCTTAAAAGAAGGCCTTGTGCCCAACCTGTGGTCTTCCATCACTGTGGCAAGAGTCTGTGTAACTTCATCAATTAAAACATTAAACAATGGAAACAGGCAGCGTTCTGCTAGATCCTGGCAGTGAGGGGCCATGCTGTTTGGGGAAGGGACATGGGACACATCTCCATAGGGTCTCTGAATTCTGCTGTGGACCAATAGCCACTCAGAAGAAAAAAAAAATGGAAAAGCCAGCACCTCAAGGAAAATCAGATACAACTGGGAAAGAAAAAGTCTTTCATGACAAAAATTTTTGCATAACTAAAATTCAACTTTTTGTCTACAGATATTTTTTAAAGGAGCAAAGATCAAATACTATACTGAGCAGAATGAACAAATAATTTGGAAATGGTGTTTTTAAGGGCCTCCTGTTCCTGTGTCTGCACCCCTTTGTGATGTGACAGTGCTGTGTTGCTTTGGAAATTCTGAGCACAGTCCTAAAGGTTCCTGTTCAACATGCCTGTCTGCCACCATGGGAATAAATGTGCTGCTTAGCAACAGGAACTGCGGTTCACAGCCCCCCACCCCCACCCCAGTGTTGTTCCTTCTGGATCCGGCTTAGCTGCCAAACAGCCTGTGTCTTGTGATTCCTTGTGATGTGTGTACCTAGAAAGACTGGCCATTTTGCTGCTAGTGATGTCTAAGAAACTTCTGTCCTTCACGGTTCATCTCAGTTCCCTAGCAGAAGCTGTACACACGTGAGTCAGGCTACCGTGAATCCCCAGCCCCGCCTTAAAAAGCCAACCAGACAACTCTGACAACCATGGCAAGCACACATTTCTTGTTCTAAAATAGTCAGTTTTGCTGGGGCAGTAGTGGATCAGTGGGAAAACATTTGCCTCCACAAACGAGAAAAAATGACTAAAATTGTACATTCTAAATTTTTTCTTATTATTTTTAATTGTGTGTGTCAAATACACATGAATGTTGTATTTGTGGAGCCCAGAAAAGGGTTCAGGTCCCCAAGAACTGGACCACCCAGGATGGGTGCTTAGAACTGAACTCAAGACCGCTTGCAAGAGCAACGTTTCTCTAGTCCCAAATTAGTACATTTTAAAGTGGTTCATCATGCAGTGAAAGCTGGTTGACAAACTATTAGCATATTTTAAAAGGCGATATAATAGTTCATCTATGTCAGGATTCACTAGAAAATTAACATTAGAAAACCCTATATCATTTACTACATTAGGATTCAAGATGTAATAGTACATGCCTGTAGTCCCAGCATGCGGGAGGCTGAGACAGCAGGACCACGGGTACAAAGAGAGCCTCCTTGATACAGCAACACTGTCTCCAAAAAATAAAAGCAAACAAGATTAAAGTCAGAGGCGGGGTGGGGGGGAATGTGTCATCAGCATCAGTTCTGTTTGCTATGACAAATACCTTAGATACTCAGATTAAAAAGAAGAAAGGTTTGTGTGGCTCAGAACGTGGAAGTCCCAGTACACAGTGGGATTAGCCCCATTGGTTTTCGGCTGGATGCAGGAAGGACATCGTGATAGGCAGTGTGTAGTGGGGCACAGGGTTCCCTTCATGGCATTTGGGAAGTGAAGAGAGAAAGAGACTGGGGTCCCACAATCCCCTTCAAAGACACATCCACAGGGACCCAAGAGTTCCCACCAGGTCCCACCTCTTGGTTTCCATGCCTACCGCACAGCCTGGGCTGAGAAGCCTTTAACACACAGGCTTTTGGTGGACACATTTAAAATCTGCCTGGGATGGCAGACCCCTGCCCTGCAACATCTGGCTTTTCTGGGGGTCCTGGGAATCCAGACTTAGTCTTCAGGCTAGCACGGCAAGTGCTTCCTTACTGAGCCATCAACCCAGCCTCGTCTTAACTTTTCCAATTCTTTTTCTTTTCTATATGCATGTGTGTGGGGGTGGTGGGAAGTATGAGCACATGGGTGCTGGTACCTGCAGGGGTCAGGGGTCAAAGATTCTCCCAGATCTGCAGTTACAAGCGGTTGTGAGCTGCCTGACAGGGGTTCTGGGATCTGAACGCAGGTTCTCTGCAAGAGCACTGGAACAGCCCTCCAACGCAGCTTTTAAAGATTATAAGGAAAATATAAAGCATTATTTCTAGTTGCTGGTAGACACCTTTCTAGAGAGCAACTCAACTCTGCAGTGAAGATTTAGAAATCAATCCAGAACTTTGAGCAAATCAACTCTGAGTCTACCTCTAAAAGCCTGGGCAGGAGAGGTTGCTTGGCACTTGCCATTCTTGGAGAGGACCCAGATTCAGCTCGCAGAACCTACATGGTGGCTCACAACCGTTGGTGTCTCCAGTTCCAGGGGATCCAAAGCCCTTTTCTGACTTCAACAGGCATCAGACACACACGTGGTGTACAAACATACATGCAGGCAAATATTCATATGCATATGCAAATATAAATTTAAAAAATTTGACTTCTAGAAACCTACCCATATAAGAGCAGGAAGGAGAAAGTCTCCATTAAAGATGAATAACAATGGGCATTTATTTAAAAATTAAAAAAATATTTTACCTAATAAATGAGCATGTATTTATAAATAAAAAAAGATGAATGATAAAATGTGTCATTTGTGTTCAGATGCCCGTGTGCATGTGTGTGGAGGCCAGATGGTGACATGAGACGTGTTCCTCTCTGGTTCCCTACCTTAGTTTCTGAGACAGGGTCTCTCATCGAACCTCAAGTTTACCATTTCAGCGAGACTAGATTGCCAGTGAGCTTGAGGGATGCTTCTGCCTCAGCCCTGCATCCATAGGATTCCAGGTGCACAGCACCACACTTGGCTTGGGATTCCAGGTGCACACCAGCACACCTGGCTTTGTATGTGGGTGTTGGGGATTGGATTTGGGTCCTCATGTTTGCATGGCAAGCATTTTGCCAACAGGTCATCTCCCCAGCCTCCATTATAAATAGACAATTGAACCAATTAAAGTAAAACAGCTTTTTTTTTTTAAACTGCTGATTAGAGACCAACTAGATTAAGCCAGGTATGATGCGGCGTGGATGGATTTCATTGCTGCAGTTCCTGGAGAGACTCTCTAAAAGGACAGCCACCGGTGATACATTCTGTCAACCTCTCCAGTACCTCGGCCAGGGAGGCACATTTGGCTACCGAGCACTTAAAACAGGATCAGCACAACTAAGCCTTACAGTTTAAAACATTTATTTTAGACAGGGTGTCATCGCACAGCCCTGGATGGTATGAACTCACCATGTAGACAGGGCTGGTGGTGAACTCATGGAGATTTACCTGCCTCTGCCTTCCTGGTGCTGGTACTCACGCTGGCCTGAGGCTTAATCTTAATTATTCTACATGTAAATACCACAGGGGAGTAGGGGCGACTGGGCTACTTCAGATTTAAACCAGGGACATATCATGATCCACACCAGTTTCCTCGGCTGACAAATAGTACCTTTTTACAGGCAGGTCGGAAACCCTGTACTCATGATTGCGAAGCCCGTTTGCCCCTAAAGTAAAAAGCAGCCTGGCAGTGCCCCCAAGTGGATATAAAATATTAGTTCTGCTACTATTTTTATGTATTTAGAAAAAATGGGTTTGGGTGGGATGAGAGTTTTATTCTGCATTCCAGACTAGCTTCAGATTTGTGGCTAGCGTCCTGTCCCGGTGCCCGAAGTGCCGAGTTTCTAGGCTTGCACCACCATGCCAAGCTGTCCTCTAATTTTTGCCTCACTACGAAGTTTCAGCAAAACTTGGCACTAAATCTTCTCAATTGCACTGCGCATTATAGTTATTTATCTGAACCCCAAAGATGAAAATACAACCTTGAGTGTGAAATTCTATTTTCTAGGTTTTAGAAAAATGCATTTTTCCTTCTGTATCAATAGCTTGAATTTAATATCTTCCTTTTAAGTAAAGCCTGGATTACTCTGAGAATCAGCTAGCCTTCCAGTCTCCATCAGAAGGTGCCGAGGGTATGGTCTGGCCACTCACCAAACTCCATGGAACCTAGAGCTAACAGCCAACCTGGAGTCAATACTCACCCTTCAGGGTCCACCCTGCACTCCAGATGCCCCTTCCTTTCAGGTGAACTTCTTTGCTCCAAGCCTTTTTGACAGTGACTCTTTTCCCCCTCACTAATAGTCCTTTGGGTGTGCCTTGGACCAGCTATTACTCAGCTGAAAGCCGTTTCGGTTGCTTCTAAGTCTTGGATGCAGCTGCTATACACATTTCTGTGCAGGTTTTTGTATGATGTCAGTTTTCATCTATTATTTTCATGGGTAGAAACTATGTCTAAGAGTATTTAGAGTTGTAAGCACCTGCCATGCTCCGTGTTCTACCCTGACACTAAACATACATTCTCATGGCTGCCTGCCCTCACTAGATTTCATGTCTGGATTTGAAGTCTGGTCATTGTAACGAGTATATGGTGCCATCTTTTAATCAAGACCTCCTTGAAGCTTATGAGCTCTGTATATTTGGAGTAACAATCCTTTCCAAAGGGTCTTTCTCAAATAGTTTCTCCTGTTATGTGACTTGTTTTACTTCTCAATTCATCCATTTTCAACCACATTTATTAGTTTTCATGGTTTTCACTTTTAAGTTTATGTGATGAATAACTCGTGGGTTTAAGCTGTTCTGTAAACCCACTCATGTAGAAAACATGGTAAAAACCCGACTTTAAAAGTAGACAATTACCCTTTAGAGGCTCCTTATAAATACCACTAATCTTTAAAGGTTGTCTTGAAATAACTGCACTTGCAACCTTTTCGAATGCTCATCCTGTCGAGAATTGCAAATATCTCGTTGGGAAAGGCACCAACACCTCGAAGTAGCACCTGTGAGCCCAGAATAAACAACTTATTCTAATCCTCAGCCTGGAACACAAACTGCGCCCTTTTAAATTCAGCAAAGAAGAGTGCTGACCTGGCGCACAAATTCTCCAAGCACGTGTGCATGTCAGCTGGTGTGCATGAGCAAAGTCAAGTGTGCCATCGACACCCTTCTGTTAACTGATCTGGTGAACACTCAATTTCAGTGGTGTAAGCTGGTGTTTGATTAGAAAATTGTAGCAAGCTTTCTTGTGTGGACTGCCAGCCCGTGAATAACGACATGGAGTCTTCTTATTAATTATGAAAGCTCAGCCTTTACCTTAGGCTTGTCCCCAACTAGCTCTTATAACTTAACCTGTTTATATTAATATAATCTATGCTCTATCATGTGGCATAACCTCTCTTCCAGCTTGCACCTCCTGTTTCCTCTCCATCCACCTTTTCTTCTTCCCAGAGTCTTCTCTTTCTCCAGAAGTCCCACCTAACCTCCTGCCTAGCGATTGGCCATTCAGCTTTTTATTACACCTCCACACAGTGTACAAATATCCCACAACAGAAAATGTCTTGACAGCTTAATATTCTCTACTTACGTGAGTTGAACAAAGGGATATTCTATAACAGAGCGTTCTGAATGTTAATTTCTTTCTTGTGAACATACTTTGGAGCTTACTGAATGCCACTTATTTGAAGACTATAGAGTAGGGCCAGTCTTCAATGGAAAGCACTTCCTTTAGGCATTCTCTGGCAAGTTTGTGGAGGCTGAGCTATTGCCAATGATGTGGGAACATGATAGCCTTATTTAGGGAAATTAGGACAATGGACTATATACCCTCTCCTGGGTCCAGGTCTCAAGTCTACAAATTCATATAAAAAATGAATTTAGATGATGGAAAAATCCTTGTTTCTATGAGGCAGCAACTTTCACATATGAGCTCAAAGTTAGAGTCAGAAGTGGAGACCTGGAGTCTCCTTGCTTGATCCTAAATGCACAAAACAAAGAAGTCTCTTTTCTCCGCAGCAATGAGAAACACAGGTAGTCCTGTGTTTAGCATAGCCCAGATTCTAACTGCATTGACCAGGCTTCTCCCAGGTGACAAGTGCCGCCCCCCATTAAGTCTATGGGCTGAATGGGGCCTGTGACCAGGTCAAAACAAGGAGCGTGAGCATGCACTGCTGGGGACTATGTAGGTCGGCTCTTAATTGTTTTCTTGAGTTTTGGGCTTCCATTTTCCATCTGTTTTTTGTAAGGTAAGATTTGCAGGCAAGCAGTCTTGAAAGGAAGCATCTACCAAAAGTTGAGTCAGATACAACACAGTGAATGCTAAGCTTGGTTCACGTTTCCCAGAAGGTCTCTGTTTAATGGAAGATCTTCATTACTAAGCATTCTTTTGGGCTCATCCTCTCATATGATTTCAAAGGCCATATACATGTAGATAATTGCAGGTCTGTATACAATTTAGACTCAACTCTTGAGGTCCAGATTTACACATTCAATTAACTACTTGATATCTCCACTTCAGTGTTCATGAAGACATCTCAAACTCAAAATGCAAAGTAAAATTGGCCTTTATCAAAATCTGTTTTCTAGGTCAGTCCTGAAACCATATATTTACACTGGTAGGTGGAGACAGGAGGGTTGAGCATTCCAGCCTGGGCTACACAGCAAGAGTATCTCAAAACAACAACAGACAAACCAAACCTGCTCCCTGAAATTCTTACCATCTCAGCTGATGACAACTTCACTTAAGTGTTTTCACTGTGTGACCAAGTGTCTGTCAGAAACAATGTAAGCGGGTAATGTTGGCCCCATCGTGGTGGGGGAGCGAAGGTATCTGCACATGCTTACAGGGGAGCTGGCAGCACTGCTGACTCAGATCTGAGTCAGTACTCAGCAAACGTGGGTTGGAAGCAGGGCTGGACTGTAACCCTCAAAACATTTGCCTTCCCATGACCCATCTCTATCAGCCATGCCCCCAACTCAAAAGGTTCCATAGCTTCCCAGAACAGCAACTCTTGCTAGGGACCAAGTTCAAACACAAAAGCCTGTGGTGAGCATTTCATATCCAAGCCACAACACTCCTGGTTACTCAACTCTGAACTCTTAGGTTATCCTTAATCCTTTTGCTTTCATCTAGTTCATCAGGAAAGGTTTGCCTCTTTCTAAATACATCTAAAGCCTGAGTGCTGCTTGCCACATCAGTGCTGTTCATGACTTCCTAATTGGTCTTATCCAGGTCTACTTTTTCCCCTTTAGCTTGTTCCCAGGCTGTGGTTGTGTTTTAAAACCAGCCACAGTAAGATCATGTCAGTCCATATTTCAAAACCCTATGATGACAATTTTACTCTTGACTAAAAAGCCAATGTCCATAACAAATGGCCTACAAACCTGTGATCTGGTCTTCCATCCTTAATCATCTTCATCCTCATCATTAATGGGGGGATTGTTGGGGGCAGGAGGAAGATAGAGTTATAGAGACATAGAGAGACAGACAAAAAGATAAATGATAGATAGGGGTACTATTTTTGTGAAGGGACACCATGACCACAGCAGCTCTTACAAAGGAAAGCTTTTCATTGGGCCTGGCTTAGTTACAGAGGTTTATCTGTCATCAGTATGCTGGCATGCATGATGCAGGATAACTGAGGGATCTACAGGCATGCATGATGCAGGATAACAGGGATTTACAGGCATGCATGGTGCAGGATAACTGAGGGATTTACAGGCATGCATGGTGCAGGATAACTTTGGGATCTACAGGCATTCATGGTGCAGGATAACAGGGATCTACAGGCATGCATGGTGCAGGATAACAGGGATCTACAGGCATGCATGGTGCAGGATAACAGGGATCTACAGGCATGCATGGTGCAGGATAACAGGGATCTACAGGCATGCATAGTGCAGGATAACTGAGGGATTTACAGGCATGCATGGTGCAGGATAACAGGGATCTACAGGCATGCATGGTGCAGGATAACTGAGGGATCTACAGGCATGCATGGTGCAGGATAACTGAGGGATTTACAGGCATGCATGGTGCAGGATAACTGAGGGATCTACAGGCATGCATGGTGCAGGATAACTGAGGGATTTACAGGCATGCATGGTGCAGGATAACTGAGGGATCTACAGGCATGCATGGTGCAGGATAACTGAGGGATTTACAGGCATGCATGGTGCAGGATAACAGGGATCTACAGGCATGCATGGTGCAGGATAACAGGGATCTACAGGCATGCATGGTGCAGGATAACAGGGATCTACAGGCATGCATGATGCAGGATAACAGGGATCTACAGGCATGCATGGTGCAGGATAACAGGGATCTACAGGCATGCATGGTGCAGGATAACTGAGGGATTTACAGGCATGCATGGTGCAGGATAACTGAGGGATCTACAGGCATGCATGGTGCAGGATAACTGAGGGATTTACAGGCATGCATGGTGCAGGATAACTGAGGGATCTACAGGCATGCATGGTGCAGGATAACTGAGGGATTTACAGGCATGCATGGTGCAGGATAACAGGGATCTACAGGCATTCATGGTGCAGGATAACAGGGATCTACAGGCATGCATGGTGCAGGATAACAGGGATTTACAGGCATGCATGGTGCAGGATAACAGGGATCTACAGGCATGCATGGTGCAGGATAACAGGGATTTACAGGCATGCATGGTGCAGGATAACTGAGGGATTTACAGGCATGCATGGTGCAGGATAACAGGGATCTACAGGCATGCATGGTGCAGGATGACTGAGGGATCTACAGGCATTCATGGTGCAGGATAACAGGGATCTACAGGCATGCATGGTGCAGGATAACAGGGATCTACAGGCATGCATGGTGCAGGATAACAGGGATTTACAGGCATGCATGGTGCAGGATAACTGAGGGACCTACATCTAGATCTGCAGGCAGAGGAAAAGATATTAGGATTGGCTTAAGCTTTTGAAGCCCCAAAACTCACCCCAAGTGACACTTTCTTCAACAAGGCCACACCTCCTAATCCCTCTCAGCTGGGCACGTGGAGGTCATTCTTATTGTTCTAATAGGAACAAACCACCACAGAGGGAGGGGAAGTAGAATTTTAGAGGTACATAGTTAAGTAGTGCTTTTCAGACATCTAGGAGCCATATTCCCGTTTGGCCGGCCATTTGGCAACTTCATTTGTGTCCATGCTTTTCTTTATAGTGTCAGGAACCCAGAATATTTCCAGTGCTAGGTCTGCCTGCTCAGAACCCCCAAAGCTACAAAGCCTCTTCATCCTGAAATAGCTCAACAGTGCTCAACCTCATGGTAGAACCCTGCAGGGAACTTGTCTTCAAGCACTTGTCTGGAGCTTCAGTCGGTTTACTAGAAAGAGGATCCTCTGAGCAACTCAAGAGTGTTTAGCCTGGAGGCCAGGCTACTCCGAAAGCTTATGAGGTCTTGGAATGCCCCATCAGCACTTCCAGGACTGTAGTAGATCTCCCTTTTACTATGGCTGGAAAAAGAATAGGGTATAAAGAGCGGTGTCTCCCGAGGGTTAAGGGCAAGGAAACCAAAACCATTCTGTAAGCTAAATGCCTACATGAGAAATGTCAAGAGTCCACAGAATGAACCTTCCACGCACTGTGGATTTTCAGTCATGGGTTGTCACAAAAGGCATCACTGCGCTGTGGGATTCTGATGTTGTAATGACAAAAGTGACAGCAGCCGGTGAGAGAGGGTAAAGGACACCTAAGAGTTCTGTTTTCTTGTGGACCTAAAGCTGCTCTTAAAAAAGGAAATCTAATATATTATTTTAGAAACTAATACTGTGTCAATGCAAGGCAAAGTTGAGTATCAATACGTGGGAATATTTGAGGGAAGTATTCAGAATTCTGGTTTGGAAATAATTGCACATATACTGTGATTCTTGCAAGGCGCTGAGTTTGATCCCCAACATGGGGGGAAGGAGTGGGGAACAGGAGAAAGAAAAACAGGCCCACACACTGAGGCCACATTTATAATAATCCATTACCAAAGAGTACTCAATAATGGCATGCAACTATAATTATACAACTATACCACATACATCACAACAATAGTCTGGATACCAAACCCATATGTACTATTAAGCATCAAAGGCAAAACTGAAAAAGCCACGTGCAGGCTGAATACTATAGATGGCATCAGGGCCACAGATAATTAGGAAACCTATTTAAAATCTTTTTGTTAGTGGTGGTAGTTTAGGTTTTTGTTTTTTTTTTTTTTTGCTTTTTTTTTTTTTTGAGACACCATTTCTTTTGTATCCCTGACTGTCTATCTCTGTAGACAGTCTTGTCTACAAGACTGGCCGTGAATTCACGAGATCCGCCTGTACCACCCAGACCTACTTACAATCTTAAACCCTTTGGAAATTTAACTGATATACTTTATTTACTAAGGTCTATTCTTAATCAGTTCTAAGAATTTTGCTATCATGCCAGTAACACATTAAAGAAAACTGTTGTACAACTTGGGGACGGTGGTGTCCCTCATGAGGATAAGCTTTTATTTACACAGGTCTTCAGAGTAAGAGGTCCTCTTATTTACAGAGATCGTCAACAGTCCAGAGTCCCCGCTCCATGTGAAATGTTACTAGACCGATTAGATTTACAGAAAAGCAAAAAACAAAAGCACAACTTTCTAATCTAATACAGTGGTTAACTTTACAGTTTTCTGAGAGGATAATTTACAGATTTTTACTGAGGAAAATTAGGCAAGTTTGTTTCCTAAGGTAGATTTCTGCGGCGATTCAAGAGTATAGCAGATGGACAGATTTAGTGTTTTTGGTTTGTGAGGAGCTGTACATCAATTTCCTTCTGCCTTTTTGTTAAATGTCTTGGATGATGAAGAATCTTGACTTTCACCACAATTATAGCGTTCATAGAGAGTCTGAAATAAAAACACAAATCTGTTTTTCAACATTTTAGCTCAATGTATTACTAAATTAGTAAAGACTGTGATGAATTCTAAATATAAAGAAATGCAGCTCAACCTTCCCACAAGAGAACTATAATACGGCACAATCAGCACATATGCAAACCTGCAAGACCACCACAAGCCCCTTACTTTTCCTTAAAACTTACTTATAAATTCCTACATGTATATTCGTTAGGAAACAATATATAATCTCAGAAGTTATTTACACTAATGAACAAAGGCATTAAAATTATCATGTAAATAGTCATATAATTAGGTTCCCTTATCCCTTAGTGTACTGAAGGGCTGGTTAACAGGATTCCTACCTGACAGATGCTCCAGTCCCTTACAGAATGGGCATACTATTTGCATATATGTACACACATCTTTCTGAATATTTTATACACACTTACAATAACTAATACAATTTCCTGAACTTTTTACAGAATAATAACAAGACAGTAGGTATAGTTCAGTACACATAAATTATTTTTCAGAATGTTTTTGATTTGCAGTTGACTCTAGACATGGAACCCATGGACACAGGGGGCAACTGAATTATTAAAAGACTGAAGACTAGTCAACATCTAACTTATGAAGGTGACAGATATATTTGCTATTAAATAACATAAAATCTTAGTGACAGAGTGATTAATTCACCTTAATTTTACTCAAAAGAACATTTTGAATAATATACTGGTATGAACTTAAAATATGGAGACATGAAATAAAAAGCAATAAATATAAAAACATTTTGTTCAACTTAAACACCCCAAGGGTATTTTTTCAGCCATCAGCATCTCAGAAAAAAAGTCTAAGATTCCACAAATATACACAGTATAGAGAATATATAATAAATTCATTCAAGATGGGCCCACATTAGCAATATAGGTTGACTTGATCCTAATCCAGAGAGCAAAGTATTGTTATTTCAAATTTCCATAATTTTATGATATTATGATTCAAATATCTAATTTGTAATAGCTTGGTAGCTAATCTAATTGATAAGCAATCATAGATATTAGAAATTACAAAAGTATTTGATGACAATGAGATCAAATATCACCAGGGATCTGAGTATGGTGTCCCATACTTTTATTCCCAGTTCCCCAGAAACAGAGGGCAGGTGAATTTCTGCCTGAGTTCAAGGCTAGTCTTGATACACACCCTAAGGTCTAGGCTACAAAGGCGGGAACAGTGAAGGACTATCTCAAAACAAAACAAACAAACAAAATCAAGCCTCAACAGAGAGAAAGTCCCAGGAAGCTGGCAAGCAAGAGATGTGCTTTGGGGAATGTACCAACTGCCCAGAAGCTATTGCATATGATAAATATTGTCATTTTCCTAAGGCTGTACTACAAATTGACTAGAAGAGATGATTTCTAGAGCTGTGCTAAGAATGTTGAGACTGTCTAAAAGATAAATCTTATTTATTCCAGCTGGAACCCCAAGAACAATAACAACACAAATCAGAAAGATTTACACTCGTAAAACACACTCAGAAGCAGTAAGTACCAAATCGCAGAAATGTATTTCATCATAGATGCGAACAGTTAACTTTCCTTTCGGCTATGTGTCTTTAAGTATCTAACTCACTGCCTTAAAACAGCTGGAATTAATGTAGATGCACTTACTTTGGCAGTTTTCAAAATGGAGTTAGGAGAATTCAGACCAACAAGTTGACTCAGAACATATTTCATTTCATCATTGGTTTTCCTGGCCACTTGGCTGCCTGTACAAGGAACATAATCAACAAAATGCTAGTGCTAATAAGAATATTGTAAGTTCATTTGAAAATACACCTTCTGGCCAAGTACATGCCTGTAATTCCAGCCCTCGGGAGGCTGAAGTAGGAGTATTACTCTAAGTTTGAGGCAAGACCCCTCCACCCCAATCAAAGCAAACAAACAAACGAAAAACCAGTTTTTGGAGGTTGGGTAAACAGATCATGAATTCAAGGCCATTCTGTCCCCCAAACAACAAAAAGACGTCCATCCTACTTAATGAGTTGTACACTAATGAGCATCATTGTAATTTATCTCAATCCCTTATGTAAGATATGTAAGCTTAAATAAGGAAGTTAAAAAAGGCAATGTTATTAACTTTATTATTAAGCAAAATACTAACTTCCTTGAAGAAGTCAGGCTCTAAGAGAGTGGCCAGTTTAGTTTCTGGTTTTCAATAGTTAACACACTATTCATTTATGTTGGTAATCTAGAAAATAGTAACCTTTAAGGAAACAGTACCTGAATGGGGTTGAATCTGAACATACGGATGTGCGAGCAGCTCAGGGATGGATATCCTCTCTTTGGGGTCCCTTACTAAACAGCGCTAAGGAAAAAAACCAAAAAGCACGTTTTCATACACGAGGCTGACAAATCAGCTCTCCAGATGACATCACATTACAGAAGCTGCGCACCAGCCATCTATAACAGTGAGAGGCTTTCTGAGCCACCTCTAGAAATTCCCAACACCTTCCCTGGAAAGCATGCTTTCAAACAGCGTCCACCAGAAAGTCCTTTCATTGGACTACATTAAAGATAGCTGAACAACTCCGATCACCTCAACCATTTCCTTTAAACAACATGAAATTAGGAGACATTATCTTTCTACATCCACATACGGTTAATGTTACCTTTAGCACGTCTTGAA
This sequence comes from Microtus pennsylvanicus, assembly GCF_037038515.1. NCBI lineage: Eukaryota > Metazoa > Chordata > Mammalia > Rodentia > Cricetidae > Microtus > Microtus pennsylvanicus. Next base: position 37,683,310 of record NC_134581.1, read on the forward strand.
GATCTTTTTCTGGAATATCAGGAAATTCAATTTCATGATTAGGGTCAATTATGGCATGTAGTTTAGAGAGCTGATTAATGATATGTTGGAATGGGGTTTTCCCATAAGTCATATAGTACAAAATGCATCCCAAGGACCAAACATCACTTCTGGGGCTTATCTAAGTAGGAGAAGCAGAAAAGGTTGCTTTATTTTAAAAGGAAAGGTAACATAATATTATATATCTGTAATCCTGATTATATAGTAACACTTATCATCTCAGTGAATATCAAAGTATAAGATTATGCTTACATGACAAGACAAAACATCTTTTCCTAGTTTCTAACTTTAAACCTTTGAAAAACTCAAAACTACTTTAAAAGAAATAAATTCTTGGCATCTTGTGAAAATATAACACTAAAAAATAACATACCTATAAATTTGAATTTATTTGTTCCAAAATGATTACACTGTAATGCATTTGTATCTGAACTCACATATGTATGCATTTTTAAAAGGTTGTTTAAATTATACAACCCAAATCAAAGTATAAACCACTGAAACAGGCTGGATGTAGTCAGGGGCAGATCACTCACATGACATGCACAGAACCCCCAAGTGAATCCCCAACAGCAAAAATAAGATAAAGCATATTGCCATGGGTACTAAATAAATAGAACATAGTAAATCACAGAAGTTTCTTTTTCCTTGCAGGTTTATTTATTTATTTTATGTACATGTGTACCTGAGTTCTGGGAACTGAGCCCAGGTTCTCTGCAACAGCAAGTACTCTTAACTGCTGAGCTACCTCCTCAGGAGTTCTGAGTACTAACTAATAAGTATCATTCATTCTCCCCCAGATCAACACTATTAAACGTTCACGGTGTTAAATCACATTAGGAATAATCACAGCAACAGGAAAATGGGGAAGGAAAAACAAACACGGACATAAACTTTCCACAAAGAATAAATCTAAATCAAACGATACAAAAAGTTGGTGAAGGCAGGGAAGAAAAAGAAATGGACATTCAAAACCTTTTTAGTTTAAGAAATGAAAGTAAAGTAGAAACTACAATTCAATTAGGAAATGAGAGCAAAACATCACATAAAGAAAAGGAAGCGGTTTTAACCGTGATAAACAATATTACCAATTAAGGAAAAGGATAAACCTGAAAAATAAAAATTATGTATGTGCGTGTGTATGGTTGTCCACAGAAAACAGAAGAAGGCACTGAATCCCCTGGAGCTGGCGTTACATGCAGCTGTGAGCTACCCAACAAGGATGCCGGGAACTTAACTGTCCTTTGCAAAAGCAGAACTTGCTCTTGAACACTGAGCCACGTCTCTGGCCCCAAGGATGAAATTTTAAAATGTTACTGTATCATGAAAGCTGAGTCAGGTGTGGTGGCATACATCCGCAATCCCAGCATTTAGAAGGTTAAGATAAAGTCTAGACAATACAAGGAGAGAGACTATGTCTTAAAAATTGAAAATGGAGTAAAGAGAAGGGAGGGTGGGGAGGAGAAATTTGTCACTGCATATTTAATCACTGAGCTGACAATTGAAAAAAATTATAATCTCTAGATATAATTCAAAATCTTAAAGTAAAAAAGACAGATTCTAACTGAAATTACAAACCTTAGAAATAGGCATTTAAAATACTATAATAAACTCAGTAAGCCTTTCATCGTTTTACAGGAAAGGTGATGCTACAGAGCCCACAGTTGTTAGCCTCCTGATTCCCTCGCCTTAGCTTCCCAGGGCTGGATCACAGGCTCGCACCACCCACCCAGCTAAATCAGATGCTTTAATTCAAGTACAAACACTAAATTTAAAACAATTATGATTTAAATTAAGAAGACGGGAAAATAACCAGGGTACCAAGGAGAGACAGCTCAAGAGGCAAACACAAGATCCCCAGGTTGAGTTCCCTGCACTCCTACCCAAAAGAGTGAAAATATTTAGCTGGGCACTGTCAGTGGTAACTCAAGCAATGTAATTCCCATGCCACATAATGCCACCACTCCAAGAAGCCAAGGCAGGAGACTCGTCTCAAGTGCAAAGCCAGTCAAGGGTTCAAAACTGGACCTGGACTTCAAGCAAAAGTTACAGCGAAACAAAGCAAAATAAACAAACACAACGGCAGCAAACAAACAAACAAACAAACAAAACAGAGAACGTGGAGAGCACAAATAACCAAACACCTAACAAAGACAAAAACACAAATTGGAAAGTAAGATAAAATAGGAGTTGTGCATAAAATTAATATCTGTTTTTTTTTAAGTTCAACAAAACCATGAGAAGTCTAAAGAAAACTTAAAAGACAGCAATTATAAATCGGAGAAGAAATCAGAAGGGAAACAGTTATGAAAACAGCTTTATAAAATAAAACATTCAATAAGGTTTTACACAAGCTGGGCTGGGGAGACGGTCTGCTCAGTGGGAAAGCACTTGCTGCCCGAGCTTGAGGGCCTGAGTTGAGATTCCCAGAACCCTGTGAAGTCAGGCATGGCAACCCAGGACAAGGTGGGAGTGGGAGTCAAAAGAAACCCCAAAAGCCTGGGGATCAGCTAGCTTGCTGTACACCTGGGCACACAACAACAACAAAAAGACTATTTCCAACAGGCTGGGTGGTGACAATGGATACCCAAAGTCACCGTGTGCCATTTATGTATGTGCTATAGCACAGTGTGCCCACACTTAGAACATTAATGTGTGTACACACACACACACACACACCATACATGTGTGGACCAACATAGGCATGGACATATAAACACAGACATTATGTAAGTTCTTTGAATCCCTAAAAACCTAGTTTTCTAGGGAAGAAAAGCAAATTTATGCAGCAGTGAGTCAGATGCTGAAATGAAAGCTTCCTTTCTCAGCTACTCTGCTTTCTTCTAAAATAAACATTATTCACAAGTCCAACTCACAAGGGGAAACATAAGGTATGTCACTGCTGAAGAAGAAGCAGCATTACGGACATGAAGGTTGCTGGGTCCCAAGTATGTGCAAACACTGCAACAGCAAAAGAAAGATTAGCCTGGGAGCCTGATGTATCGTGAACAGAGAAAATAGGCCTCTGACGAGGGACATCGAGAGGGCTAAGAGCACTCAAGATCGAAATAAAGTTGCCACTGGTGGCTAGTAGAATTCACAAATAAATAAAGGATTATTAAAATACACAAGATTCTAGTTTCAATCCCCACTACTACAAAAACAGTAAGTGCAAAAAATTAGAAAGGAAACAAACAATAAGACACCACAGGATATCAAGGAATATAATTTCTGGTGTCTAAATCAGAGTTATTATTAAAATTGCCTTTAACATAAAACTTCAAAAAGTTCTCCCTAGGTCAACTTGATATGAGTACGCTGTGAAGAACCACCATACAAAAAAAATAGCATCAAAGGACAACCTCAAGCCAATAAAGAACAGTGAAACTGGTGCTGGAGAGATGGCTCAGTGGTCAGGAGCACAGGCAGCTTCTCCAGAGGACTTGGGCTCCAGTCCTAACACCCACCCCATAGCTCACAGCTTTCTAACTCCAGTCTCAGGGGATGTAATTGCCTCTTCTGGCCTCCAAGAACACTACATACATGTGGTGAACAAACATATGTAGGCAATAACCACACACACATAAAATAATAAAATAAAAAATTTTAAAAAATGGGGAAAGTGAATCCCAAAGCAATTACAAAGGTGCAGTTCACTGGTGCCAGGCGAGGTGAGCTGTTTCCAGTACCTTGGTCTTGACTTTCCCATGTTCTCTCGAAGAAGACATGTCTCTGATTGCTTCCGGAGGCATGTAATTAACTGTACCAACCTATTTGCCAAATCACAGAAAACAATGAAAACATCTTTCTGTACTTGTAAATACATAAATGTCAGATTCTTAGAAACTTAGATAATTAGTGATTTAAGTGACAGATTTGAAAAATTCAAATAACTGCCAACAATATATGTAAGATCACGTCACAACTCCAACAAAGTCAGATTGGGAACGAACTGGCTCATTTCCGAGTGCCTGTGCTTTGTCTGTAACTGTGTTGGGAAACTAATATTATCTGCCTTTTCACCGGCCTAGGCTAATTCCAAACTCAGGGATTTGACTGTCACTCACTTCCATGTTCAAATAAATTCAACATTTTCACTTCAGTAAACCAACCAACAAACTAACGTGTAACTAAAAAGAACCAACTAGCTTTATCTTTCCAAAATCTTTGGCCCTATATGCAGACTGAAATGGGTTGGAAATCTAAATCATATAAGAGTTTCTATAGTCAAAAATGGTATAGAATAATATTTTTGTTTGGCAGTTTTCAAACTGTGGGTCTCAACCCCTTTGGGGGGGTCAAACGAACCTTTTCCAGGGGGTTACATATCAGATGTCCACATTACATTTCATAATAATTGCAAATTTACTGTTATAAAGTAGCAATGAAAATAATTTTATGGTTGGGGTCACCACAGCCTGAGGCACGGTATTGAAGGGTCACAGGGTCACAGCAGTAAGATGGTTAAGAACCACTGCATTAGCTCTAAGATCAAAAGAAACACACAAACAAAGCCTGGATGGTAGGATCTTGCCATAGATAACTTCAAGTTTATCTATAAACCAATGTTCACCTGTACTTTTGATATAAAAAGTAATGACTGACTGTCAAGTAGAATTATTTTAAGTGTATGCTGTCAACTGATTCTTCCTAACAAAGTCTGATTTCGCTTCAAGAATTGACAGACCTCTGTCAGGAATCTGCATTCATGGATACAGCAAGGGAGGTTCAGCCAAGATTACTTTTCAGATCTGTCTTCATGTCACTAGTTTATTTTTTATGACACAGCTTCATTCCATTTGCTATTGAAGATTTTACTATAAGAACACAGCTGGGGCTACAGAGGTGAGCATGCTGCGCAATCTGATGTGAGCATGCTTGCACTTGACAAACATACGCACAAACACACCACAAGTAAGAAAGAAAATAATTCTTTTTTTTAATGTAGTTGAGCGGAATGTTTCACTATTTCCAATAAAGCTCTCTTAAAAAAAATCTCCCAATTTAAGTGCAAAGAAAAGAAACAGGACAAAGGAGAGCATGCAGCCACGATCCCTCTTTGCTCTGCTTCAGCAATGAGAAAACCATTCAAAATTTCTTGATATTATTTGTCTGATTTTGAACTGCTTTTCTAAATCAAATTGACTATGGTTTTGGACCTTTTATAATCATAGTTTCTATTCTTTTAAAAAGACTTCAAATTTTTTTGAAGAACATGGTCAGTAAAAAAATATAATGGCAAAATATTTCCGGATATAAAGGAACTAAACCTTATTATCAGCAATCATTAAGAGTTCTACCTGAAGCAAGGCCTTGGGCTCACACTTGTAATTCCACACCTGGGAGGCACAGACAGCAGGATCAGGAATTAAAGGCTGGCCACTGATACAGAGCAAGGCCAAGGATTCTAAGTTATATGAAACCCTGGTTCAAAACACTAAAACACAATTCAAAACAGCAAAAAGTGTCCTACCTGAGAATCTTTAACTATGCTTGTTGTATCTGGCTGCATTTGGTTTGCAATCCCAAAATCAATTAGCTTCAGCATTCCTTCAACTATTAGAAAATTAGCAGGCTTCAGATCACTATGAACAATGCCTTCAAAATAAAATCCACTACATTAGATAAAGTAAAACATTCTATGAACAAAAACAGTTTACAATCTCTGGATCAAGCTTATTCTTTTAACTAGTCAATACATTAATATTCATTTATTACACATTCTATACCTTCTTAGCAAATTCAGTGTGCCAAGTGCCACTCTAAACCTGCCACTTGTAATGAACACTTTAGACCTGTTAACAATGCTGAATAAATGAGTAAGTACCATTATCCTCATTTTCAGAGTGAGTACACTAATGTAATTTGACTGTAAGTGAATTGTTCAAGGTTACAGGGCCTAGATCTAAAGGAAGGAGGGGTTGAAGCTAGGTGTTTTGGCGGTCAAAATGTGGGACACTGTTGCACACTGCCCAGGAGAGCATCACCAACCACAGTCAGAGAGCAAGACCTTCCCACACCACCCAAGAATCCTAATCACTGACTAATTATTCTTAGGTTAGAAAAAGAGAAGCAGAGAAAACACGTTTATTTTAAAGACAGGGTAAAGGGCAAAGAAGAGCTCTGAAAAGAACTAAGAACACATAAAAACAAACAAACAAAACCAGGAGCTAATAGTAAAACACAAAAGCAAAAAACCAACTCTGAGACAAGAAAACAGGAAATTCTGTGGAAGCTGAAGTACTGACCATCACTTTCCCATTTTTAGGACGTCCAGATCCTTAAGTCTAGGACCTACTACTACAATCCAAGGACGTGAAGGTAAGAACCCCGAGTTAATACAAGGAGGATAGAGTTACACTGCACATGTGTGGATTGAAGTTTGCATTCTGTGTCCTCTGTGTGACCACTCTTAAGAAATGGGTTTGTTTCTTCATCTCGAAATAATCTTCCAATTAATTACTAAAGGTAGGTACTGACAAAATAAGAGTATCTTTCTAAGAGGACACAATTAACAACTATTTTAAACTTTATATATATGAAGAGATTTTAAAATACCATGCTGATGGATTGTGTGTACTGCTTCCAACATGTTTTTCCAGTAGCTCTTGCGTTCCCATGGATTGATGGATTTTTTCTTTTTAAGCCAACTATTCAGGTCAATGTTTCCACATTCCATTACCAAGTAGATGTACCGCTCTGTGATTTCACTGCATTTAAAAATGAACAGAAGCAGCAAAACAATAATTGCCTACATTAAATCAATAAGGATTTACTCTTTGCCTATGAATTATAGCAAAAATAAAGTTTTCTTTTAAAAATAAAAATGGATCCATACTAATCATAGAGTCGGATGATCTTATCACTGTGTTGCTGTAGTTTGTTCAAATAAGCTATCTCATTCCGGTAACTGTCAATAGTTTCCTTATCTGCATCTTCTAGGTTCACATATTTGATAGCATATATATGCTTCTTTTCACTCAATACCTGAAATACCTGCATAGACAGCAAAGAGAAAAGTTTAGAATACATCCTCCCTCTAGAAACAATTACAATTCTGAAAGAAATACCACCATGAACAATGAAAGATTCTGGGCTTTTGAATGTAGAAGTAAAGTAAACCCCGGATGACGAGCAAGTGAGTGCCCATTTCTAGCCCCTGTGACAATGGACATTCAAATAACTCAACTGTACAAATGCCTCAAATTTTCTACATCAACATCTAAGAAAAGCAACTTAAATTTGCTGCTATGTTCACAAAGCTCTAGGGATGCCTTATCCATGGAAGAAACCCTGAGAAAAAGACATTCAGAAATGGTAAGGATAACTAAGGCTGCAACAGACAACTTGCTCTTTTTCATTGTGCCTAATATTGACAAGTTTATTTCTTTGATAGAGAATAGTTTTAAAAATACAGTAACTGTAAGCCATCATTATACTCATTTGTGAAAAGTAGGGTAAGTCACATTTTCAGTTAGGTTGGCAATACGTTCTTATGAGTCAATTTCTAAAAACACCAATAGGAAAATAACGTCTGAAAGAGGGAAGCATGTGAGGGTACAACTTCCAGTATGTATGATGTGGGAGTCCCCTCTGTGTGCTGATTACCATTAATGAATAAAAAAACTGCTTTGGACCTATAGCAAGGCAGAACTTAGGTAGGCAGGCAAAGCTAGGCTGAATGCTGGGAGAAAGAAGGGAGCAGTCAGGGGGCCGCCACGGAGCTGCCACTGGAGTCAGACATGCAAAACTTTGCCGGTAAGCCACAGCCATGTGGCGATATACAAATTAATGGAAATGGGTTAAATTAATATGTAAGAGTTAGCCAATAAGAAGTTAGAGCTAATGGGCCAAGCAGTGATTTAATGAATACAGTTTCTGTGTGATTATTTTGGAGCCAAGTGGCCGGGAGCCAACAAGCGGCCCCTTCTCCAACACATATAACATATATATCACAACAGTAATCCAAATCCAAAGAACTGTGCCTATAACACGCATCTATTCACTTCCATCCTTTGACACTGAACAGTGTGTCTGTCATTTAACTGTGACTACCCCATAGATACTGGGGATGAATGAGTCTAAACGCATGTGAGGCTCAAGACCTGAAACTGTACACATTAGAGGGCCCATTAGGTCCTAAGCAGAGCGTACTCTTCTTCAATACTGATTTTCCCAAAGAAAATGCACAGAGTAAAGTGTTTCGTTATGACATTTCATATATAGTCTCTTCTTCCTTCACGTCTCTTCCCTGCCCCCACCTGCTCATCTCCTTCCCAAAAGGCATCCTCTTTCCTATCATTCCTATTCAATGACTCTCTTAACTGAGATTTTGATAAAGGGAACATGAAAAGGAAAATATTTATTGGAAGACTTGCTAGATGTTGTAATATACACTCTATTTTATTTTTTGCTTATGATTTTGATGTTGGGGATTAAACCAGGGTCGTGCACACACAATGTACATATTCTACCAGAGCAAACCCCTTAGCCTACATATCCTATGTTTGCAGTCCAGGCAAATCTTGCCTCAGCCTGGCAAGTGATGGGATTATAGATGAGTGCCACAATGTCTGATGCTTTCCTCATTTGGAATATGTTAATAAGATAGCCTGAAACAAGACTTGTTATTGTTAGTTGATTTAGAGAACTACAGCAAAACCTAAAATAAGCCCAAAAGCCCTGTTTCACATACTACCACAGCATAGCCTAATAACCAGGGAGAAACAGTCAACAAATGAATGATGTCCCTATTCAGTTGCAGGCATCCCAGCAGTCAAATATTACCATCTCGATAGTAAGTATAGGGTGGAGCATAAACAGCAAACAAACTATTCACAGAATGTGGTTAATAGGGAAGCTACAGATAGGCGTGGTTACACACACCTTTAATCTTAGCATTTAGGAGGCAGAGGCAGGTTGATTTCTGAGTTTGATGCCAGTCTTGAAGAAAAAAAAGAAAAAACTACAGTAGAAACAGAGAGGAGAATGGAGAACACTGGTGATTGGAAGGTAGGAGTTGCAGTTAAATTAAGAGTGTAACCAAGTACTCCCTGGCCGAGAAGACACAAGCACATAAGCAAAGCTTTGAGGACAGAGATGGGCTGGTGACACACACCTGTAATCTCAGCATTTGGGAGGCTGAGGCAGGAGAATTGCTACAAATTCAAGGCTAGCTGGGTTAAAAAGCAAGACACCATGGTAAGGGACAGAAGGAAGGAAGGAGAAAAGATAGAGACCAGATCAGAAGAACAAAGACTGAGTGAGTAAAATTATTATTTATTGTAATAAACTAAGCAAAAAGATAATAGCAAACTAACGATACCAATAAAAAGTAGATTCTCAAGCTACTCAAGAGGTAGGAAAGAAAGCATGGCTTGCTGACAAGCTAGCTGTAAATATGATAATAAGAGTAGTCAATAGGTTTTTAGCTAAGTAATTGTAAGAATAGAGCTGCTATTTACTGCAACTGGAAAAACTAGAAAGTGAGTGTTTACACAACTGTCTTAAACACCCGGTAACCAAGATGCTAAGCAGTCAAGTGTGGAAAGTTAGTCTGGAAATGAGAGGCCTGAACTGGAAATACAAGTCTGGAAGCTGTAAGCACAAATACACACTTACAATCACCACCCTGGAGGAAAACACTGAAGGAAGCCTGAGTTCAGAGAGAAGGAAAGTGATGAAAGCCTAAGTCCTGAGGCCTCGTACCTAAGGTTCAGGGACGCAGGAAGACTGAGAAAGATGCATCAATGTGAGAGAATAAATACAGGGCTACATGTGTGTGTGCACTCACCAATGAGAACAACTACAATAAAAACATATCCCAACTGTCTACTAAGAAACCTAAAAATCAAAGCACAGAACCAGTTTTAACGAAAGCTCCAATGATCTCTGTGGGGAGTGTCAAAGGCAGAGGTGACTGCAGTGAGCGAGAACCATGGTCTGTAAAAACAGCACTCACCATGTGCTCCTCATTGCTCAGGCAGATGAGAACAGAGCTCAGGGCGCCAAGTTGTCCCAGAAGAAAATGTTATCACGAGACTGAAATAATTAAGAGCCCTACTTTTGAAATGAATTAATGACTAGACCAAAGACTCAAACAGGCATGTGCATGGTCTTAGGAAATCAACCCAAGACCCCAAAAGACAATCTCCAAAGTGAACAAAACAGTAAAGTGGAGGAGAAAGTACAAGATATGGAAAAACACCAACATGGAACTGAAACATTGAAAAGGAACCAAACAAATAATGGGATCAAATGTACAATCAGATAAAAACTATACCAAGAAGTATCATTACTAAACAAGATTACAAGCAATGAGACTGAAACTGTAATCTAAAACTTCCTCTCAAACAAAAGTCTAGGACCAGATGTGTTCACGGAATTCTATCAAATTTTAAAAGAAGAGCTAATACCAACATTTTTTCAAGTATTTCACAAAACAGAAAGGGAAGGAACAGCACTAAATTCAGTGTACAAGGCCAGTGGTATTCTGATACCAAATCCAGACAGAGACAAAGGAAAAAAAGAAAGAAAAACAAACCAATTTCCTCAATGAACATAAACATAAACATTCTCAACAACAACAACAACAACAACAACAACAACAACAACAAAAAAGCCTCAAAGCACATTTAAAAGATCAAATGTCACAACTAAGTGGGATTCATCCTGGAGACTGGCTCCACATATACATATTAATAAATGTAATAAAGACAGAAACCATACGATCATCTCAACAGATGCAGAAAAGGCATTTGGCAAAGTTCACCATGGCTTCATGATAAAAATCCTATAGCTTGTATGATTACACAATGCATGATTTAAAAATGGAACAATCAAATGGAAGGATAATCAACCAGGATTGATATACTGTTAATTATCATCTTGATAATCCTTGTTGCCATTTTGATAATTCTTTTTTATTCTTTTATTTTTTTTTTTGGATTTTTCGAGAAAGGGTTTCTCCATAGCTTTTTTTTGGTTCCTGTCCTGGAACTAGCTCTTGTAGACCAGGCCTTGAACTCACAGAGATCTGCCTGCCTCTGCCGAGTGCTGGGATTAAAGGCGTGAGCCACCACCGCCCGGCTCCATTTTGATAATTCTTGATTTATCTCTTAAAAGTAGTTTGGCATGAATGCCAAGATACAGGCCTTAGAAAACTTAATAAAATAGATCATAAAGATATTCAAATCCAGACAGAAGAATTTAATGAAGATACAATTTCAGCATTGCATTATAAGGTTTGAGAGGAACAGCCTAAGGTTTTCAAACAACAAACCTTAACTATCCAGTAATCTTACAGGAATTGCCAAATGATAGATATCCCAAAGACTCTGAAAGAGCCGAATGTCTGGACTCCTGTGGCAATGGTAGACTTAAGGAGATTGAAGGAAGCAATATTCTCATATGGCACCTTTTGTGAATCAAATGTTAAACTCATGGTCAACTTGTAATAGAATTACCCCTAAAAACTGGGAAATGCCTTGATGGGCCTGTCACAGCCCACAATACCCCCCATGCCAAATTCAGTTTGGCCGTTTCCTGTCATCATGAAGGAAACTTTTTCCCAGAGCAATTAAAAAGCCTAATGCCTATTGTAAGAAACCATACTGCTCTGGATGACAGAAGAGCTTTAGAAGATAAAACAAAAATTTCAGAAGAAACTATGAATCAAAATTGATAAAGATTAGATTAAAACCCCAAAGTTAGGGTTGGGGCAGGGTTTTGTTTTTGTCTTTACAGGAAAATAATAACTGACATCTTGAGGAATTTAAAGACCTTTGGACAAATAAGTATGAATAGAAAAAGGGAGAAGTGCCAAGAAAAAAATTACCAAGAAAAAGAATAACCTGACCTAATGCCCTCTCTGAAGTCTCCAAAAAGATGATGGGATCCCACAATGAAGATTCCTCCAGGACTATGATACTACCATTAAACTGAAAAGATCACCTAAAGATCGACTCTGGAGTACAAAATGCTTAGAACAATTTCGAGGTGGCTAACTGAGATGATCCAGCCTAACAGACTACTCTAGACAGGACTTGAGACAACCCCTGCACTTTTCCATTACAGAGACTGGACAACAAATGATAGAGCTGTCTCTCCCAGGACTTGACAATTACCCCGAATTTTCTTTCCAGGATCCCCTAAATATGCCATCACCCCCAGTCAGCAGGAGGGAAATTTAAGAACATGCTATCTACATTCCCAAGAGGTGGGGTGGGTGGTTTTTGGTCTTTCATTGGGTTATTGATATTTGTCACTGTTTAAGGGGATTGGTTACAAGTTGTTATTGGTAATGGTCAGGAAAAAAAGCTAAATAAGGGAGATTAGATTCAGGGTTCTTGTTTTGAAAGAAAAAAAGAGGGATACAGATATAATAGAATAAAAGGGTAGATTATCAATCTACTCTGGAAAAAAAGAATAGCTATTGATATAAGATAAAAAGGTAGATTATTAAATCTACTTTTAAAAAGCAACTACTAGTTTTAAATGTTTTACATTGGATTGGACTTTTGCATATTGCATACAAATTATGTATATTGATACAAATTTGAGATTAATTTTGTTAAGACGTCTACACACATTTCTACTCATGCTCAAGGTATTGTACCTATACAACTCATTCTAAACAATGTAATGCAAATTTCTAATTCTTGGAAGTTATCATTACCAACTGTTTAGGATAATAAGGAAACATAAGATAGTAATTAGTCACCTATTACAATTAAACCTGTAGTCATATTAGGTATGTTTTAAAGATCAAACAGAGATATATTTTAAATAGTCTTCAATACTTCAGAGATCTACAGAATATAGCATTTAAGATTTTCTAATAGGGTTCTTTTATTTATGACAACAAAACAGATCTGCTCCTGGCAGTACCAATCTACTTCAGAGAAGATGATGGACATCAAAGAAACTTCACATGGAGTTTACTGTCTTTGTGGCAAAAGTAAGTCACTGGGCAAGAAAGTGACCTTACCTCGATTGCTGACAGTATGTTGTCCTAATTGGAAAAACAGGACACAGAAGAGAATGACTGATAAGCCTTGTCAAACCAAGTGAGACAGTCCTTCAAAAATCCTGTTTCATAGAAAAGTGTGTCAAATATTCTAGGCAGTTAGGCTGAAGATGTCCCAATGTTACAGGGGAATTTTGGGTGACTGTCCAGGCAGCCAGATATTTGTTATTTCTCACATTTTTCAGAAGTTACTTGCTTGCACTTCCTGCTTACTCAGTTAATATTATTTTCTTCTCAGGTCTCTGAGGGAGTTGAAGACTATACATATATATGGTTTTCCTTGCTTACCAGACTCAGAAAAGAAATTCATTAAAGAAATGCAAAGCATATAAGGTTGAGAGACATCAAAAGATAGTTTTGGATGGTAATTCAAGCAAGATAGAAAGTGAATTAGGTACAACATTTTGGACTCACCAAGATAGGATAGATAATGAAGTATTTTCTCTAAATTTGTCAAATGTAAATGAACTAGACATTGTTGATGTGCTTATTGTTTGTACATATTATGTATTGTTATTATGTTTATTGTATACAGTTTTTCTGTAGTGGCATTTTATTTGTATTTTAATAAATAAAGCCTGCCTGAAGATCAGAGAGTAAAACAGCCCCACTGGTCAGCTTTACAGACCAGGCAGTGGTAACACACATCTTTAATTCCAGTAGTCCACACCACTTGCTACAGAAACTAGGCAATGCATGCCTTTAATCCCAGCCCTAAAGAATATAAAGAGTCCAGGAGGAGACAGCTCATAATCTCAGCCTCTTTCTGAGATTCCTGGAGGCAGGATCATCATCTCAGACTCAGGTAGAGGTAAAAGCCAATGGCTGGCTGTTTTGCTTTTCTTTTTTTTTATTTTATTTTTTAAATATTTATTTATTATGTATACAATATTCTGCTGTCTGTGTGTATGCTCGTAGGCCAGAAGAGGGCACCAGACCCCATTACAGATGGTTGTGAGCCACCACGTGGTTGCTGGGAATTGAACTCAGGACGTTTGGAAGAGCACGCAATGCTCTTAACCTCTGAGCCATTTCTCCAGCCCCCTGTTTTGCTTTTCTAACCTTCAGATAGAACCCCACTTCTGTCTCTGAGTTTTAATCGTGCTTCATTTTTCTTATATTAGTATAGCCTTTTTTTTTTTGACATAAAAGGGGAAATGTAGTGATATTTTTGTATGTGTTTTAACAAATAAAGCTTTCCTGAAGATCAGAATGCAGAGTTAAGGCACTAGAGACCTTAGTGGCACACACCTTTAATCCCAGACAGAAGCAGAGGGATTTTTATTAGTTCAAGGCCACCCTGAACTCAGGACAAAGCCTGAAGAGGCAGTCTGAGGACAGGATAGCCCCTTTGGTCTGAGCATTGGTAGAAGTAAAAGGTTTCTCTAGTGGCTGGCTCTTCTGCTTCTCTGATCTCTTAGCCTTCACTCCCTATTATCTGACTCCAGGTTTTTATTAAGAACGATTAGAATTCATACTACAATATCCTTTGTAGGCATATGTTTCAAGACTCCATATCCTACAACACAGACACTTGTATATCCATGCTAATTGCCATTCTATTCACAACAGCAAGAAATGAAACCAGTAAATGTTCATCCACAATCGAATGGATAATGAAAAACATATATTCATAATGAGATTTCATTTAGCTATATAGAAAAATAAAATCCGTAGGAAAATAGATGGAAATGGAAGGTGATAATGCTATCTAATATCTTGCACACTAATCTAAAAAATAAAAATACATTTAAAAATAAATCACTCAGATAAATTTAGGAAATAATCTAATTGCAGAAATTTATGTGACTAGAGCATCGTAAAATGGGAACCTCAAATAAAACAAACTCACTACTGAAAATTTTTACTGAATGACTCTATGCACAGCCGCAGATCATGTCATGTCCTCAGTTATAGCCTCCCTGTGATCATACATAGTGGTTACTGCCACTGCAAGCCAATGTCAAGGTGATACAGAAGAAATCTGAAAGCACAGGACACTGAAGAAAAGGCATGAGACAGATCCAATTTTAAGTCTAAAGAGGGTAACTTACTTTACAGGAAGGAGGATATGAGGCAGCTTTTCTGGCTCCAGGGAAACAAGGGCTTCTAGAAAATAAAACTGCTCCCATACTTGAAAAGACAGAGTGTTTTTTATTTTATTTGTTACTTACCTTACTGGAACCTCCACTGCCTATCTGTTTTAATATGGAATAAATTCTTCCTTTAACAGAAATGCATTCATTTATCGTTGAGGATCCTGAAACCTAAACAATTAAAATATGTAAATATAAGTTCAAAGAACACATCTAAGACACTAGTTTGCATTAGGTATAGTGGAATGCTCCCAATTTTAGCAAGCCTGAGCTACGAAAGACTGCCTCAAAAAGAATCTAAAACAACAAAAGTTGTAAAAGGTGAATAAGAAAAATATGTTAAATTTGTTCAGAGACAAACCTCTAAAGGTGTTCCCTCTTTAACTGATTTTTACTTAATCTGAGCAGAAACATTTCATCTTTCTCTCCTATTTCTTTTCCCTGTGTCTCTTTACTTCCACAAGCAGGCAGTCACCCTCCCATTTAACTTTATATAAAAGCAATGTGCTAAGGTGCAGTCAGCTCCAGTCAATTAGACAGTGACATTTCATCCACGCCTGTCCCTCTTTTCTGTCCTGAGAGCAGTTCAAGAAGTTATGTAATTTCTCCAAACGTCAGCATCTTCCCAGGCAATCTACTAACAGCAGTGCCCTTTCCTTCCTTCTTGGACTGTGCTTTGTGCTTATAGAGACTTTAAAAGAGACGGCGTGCTAAGAGACCACTTGAGATAGTAAGGGAAATGCAGAGTTTGTAATTACCAAGTAACTAAACTGAATCAATTAAAGTCTGAATAAACTTCAGTTTTACTGAGCCATGTTTTAAATTCAAAATGACAGGATCTTCCATGAAGTTTCCTATAGAAGCTAACAGAAAGATTTAATTTCTTTATTCTCAGGACTTGAGAGTCTTAAGTCAGAACAGTATCCCAAGCGTTCTCCTTGTTTCTCCATAACAGCATTTCTTAGACAATAATTACTTTGACATTCTTGCCGCTGCTGTGTACACTTTTCAGAATACAGTGACACCAGTGAACTCTACTTCAACACCAGCATCTTCCTCTATAAGTCTCCTCATCCCTACCCACCTCTCCTCATCAGGCCAAAAGCTTGCAAACTGCTAATTAGATAAGTTTACTCTGTTTCGCTATGCTATCTACAACTTTTAAAGCCCAAGAAAACCTCCAGCACCACTTTCCTTCCCCAATCTGTAAGTCACACCTGACTCCTTTTGAAGTCCCTCTAGAACAGTCTCTAAGCCCCCTTCCCAATCACTTCTGAATTGCCTTCCAGATTTTACTTAGAACAGGACCTATTACCACTAACAGGTCAATAAACAGACCTGAACCAACATAAATCTCTCCCTCTCCCCCTGAAGAAAGGGTCTTCCTATGTAATCCTGGATGTAGTGGAACCTTCTATGACGATCAGGCAGGTTTCAAACTCACAGGGATCCTGTTGCCTATGTCCTGAGGACATATGCCACCATGTTAGGCTTTCCTTTCACTTTGTAACTTATATAACTATCAAGTCTTTCCATAGCTAATATTATATAATTGATCATCAGGTAATCTTTTGGTCATTTTTTTAAATAGTGGCAAAATATACTTAACCCAACAGTTGCCTTTGTAACCAATTCAGTGGTATAGAAACAGTAGTCACTGCGGAAACATCACCACTGTCCATCTCCAGAAGGTTTTGTCATCAAATACTGAAACTCTATACCCATGCTCTTTAAGAATTCCCCAATTCCTCCCTCCAAGGAATGTAACTACTCTTCTACTTTCTGTCAATTATTTCTAACCAATTAGTTTTAATAGATGATCACTCTTCTGGCTCTTTCACTTAAACAACAATATAAGCTAATGTTTATTAACTTTAAGTGTCGGGTCCTCCATGCTCTGCTTTAGGAGTTACACATGTAATTAACATAACCTTAACAACCATTCTAGCAGCAGGCAGTGTGATTTCTCCATTTGTTACATGATGAAATGGGTACAAAGAGCTCATGTAACCTGCCAAAGATCACACAGCTGGTGAATCACACAGCCAAGAATCACCTCCATGAAGCCTCTCTAAAAGACTCATGTTCACACTGCGTTCACAGGTACTATACAGTAATATCAGTAACTTGGTACCTTATTTTGTTGTCAAATGGTAAATCACATATAAGCAAAATCTTTGTTAGTTTACAACAATTACAATACATTCTAAGTACCTCACACTGCTATACTGATTATTCAGAAAATTCACTTTTCCAAATGAATAGCATATTAACAATGGAAACAAAGCTACTCACAAATAGAAAGTAAGTTCCATCATAAGACAAGTTGTACCAGACTACACAAACTGGATCCTTGGCCTCCCCCCCCCCCCCAGAATAGGTGGGAGACACTCTAATCAAGAGACAGAGTTTCCTAAGAATGGACAGGTTCTAACGACCTTTCTCAAGAACTTGATACTGTGAAAGCAAAGGCTATGATAGTGACTGCACCTTAACACATGTCACCACAGAGCATGCTCATCAAACCTGTAGGTTTTGAAGAGGAGTACTGAGTCCTTGCTGCTGCTGCTGCTGCTGCTGCTGCTGCTGCTGCTGCTGCTGCTGCAGGCAAGCAGGCTGGCTGTAAGGTGTCGATAATGGGCAGGAAGGCAGAAAGTCCTTCTTCACAACTGGAGTCCTAAAACTGGAGAAGATTTTTATTTTTTAATATAAAAATATTAACAAGTTAAAAGGATACTTTTAAGTCTTTATATACTCTAAAAAGAGTCACATAAACCTAAAATTGCCATATTAGCTAGCTTTTTTCATAAGAGCCAATAATTATATTTTCTATTTATGGCATATTACCTACTTTTCATAATAGCTAATATTTATATTCTACTTATATCACCACCAGACATTTAATTTGGTGAAAATTATTCTGAAATCAATTTTCATCCCCTAAAAAGAAATCCTTGTTAATAAAATAAGCAAAATGGAATTAAAAATAAGGAGTAAGGAGAATTCTATAATAGTTTAGTTAAGGCAAAGGTCTGACCACAGATTTTAGAACTGGTTTTAAATAATAATGTTCTATGACAGCCTGCTGGAAATATCTGAGAGCCAGTTATATTACCAAAGGTGTTTGGTCTTCCAGCTTGTGTGTCTATTCAGCACACACCCACATTTTGTTCCTTTGTTTGCTGTTATATCTCCAATATCGGTAACAGTAATTGGTACAAAAGAATTCTAAAAATATGAACAATAAATAATGGGGGCTAGAAAGATGGCTCAGAGGGTAAGGCTGTGCAAGCACAAGGACCTGAGTCAGAATCACCAACACCCACGTGAAAAGTTGGGCATGGCTATGTGCAGGACCGTAACCCTAAAGTGTGCGGGCCGGAGGCACAAATACTACTAAGGCTTGCTAGCTGCCAGCCTAGCCCCAGGTTCCATGAGAGATCCCATCTAAGGGGAATAAGGTAGAGAGTGACACCCCACTCTGGCCTGCAGGCACATGTACGTGCAACTGTGCATACATGTGCGATACAGCACACACACACACACACACACACACACACACACACACACACACACACACACACATCTTAAGAAATGCATTATTATTTTAGATAGCAATCATTCTTTGAAATGTCCTACACGAAATAAAATGAGGCAAATAATAAAATTGTATTACATAGATAAGAAACTGGTTATAAGAAGGACAGTTCCAATTAGGATAAAAAAATAACATTCTGAAAATAAAAAGTCAAAGGCTTTTTATTGTAGAATTATGTTATCCCTTAAAAACATTAAAAACATAGCCAACAGTTGAAGGCCATTTCTTTTCTCTGAAATGCCATTCATTTTCTGTTGCAAAACCTTTATTTCCCCTTTTCATCAGCTCTGACCATCCAATATCCTAACACATCCCTCATTCCCAAGGCCTGCATCTTTGAGTACTTTCCAAACCATGTAAATTATACACCTGAACTCTTTTAGGAGCTATCCCATTCCAATCACCACTCCCTACAGAAATATTTATCCCTTTATCCATTCTAAGAATGCTAAACTTCCTGTAAAACATGGTCTCAATCAGAAAGCTATACATGTTGAAAAGAGACTGTGCACTCAGATTTCCAACCTCTAACAAATATTACAATATCATATAGACTACTTCTACAACAGTTCTTAAAAGCAGAATCATTTGGTGGCGCACGCCTTTAATCCCAGCACTTGGGAGGCAGAGGCAGAGGCAGAGGCAGAGGGATCTCTGTGAGTTCGAGGCTAGCCTGGTCTACAAGAGCTAGTTCCAGGACAGGCTCTAAAGCTACAGAGAAACCCTGTCTCGGAAAAAAAACAAAAAACAAAACAGCAACAAAAACAAACCAAAAAAATCAACAACAACAACAAAAACCAAGCCAAACCAAACCAAACCAAAAAAAAAAAACCCCAGAATAATTATACACCAAGATAATACACGTGGGGTCTAGAGAGATGGCTCAGAGGTTAAGAGCACTGTCTGTTCTTCCAAAGGACCCGTGTTCAATTCCCAGCACCCACATGACAGCTAACAACCGTCTGTAACTCCAGTTTCTGGGATCTGATACCTTCACACCAATCCACATAAAATAAAATTAAACAAATTTTAAAAAAAGATAATACACGTGTAACCATAACCACTTTCCTGTTTGCATTTTACAGGTGACAAAAACTGGTGTTGAGAAAAACAGTAATTTCAAAGTGTCTAAAATAAGAAAGCAGGTTCAAGCAAGTTCAGTTTGGTTCCAAATTGTGTCTTATTTCTCTTTACGACCTTGCATTCTGAGCTTGATGCAAAGGTAATTACCAGCTCATGTAATCACCCATGGAATTACTACTGGGTGTCTCACAGACAGACTTCGGATCAATCCATTTAGGAACTGACATCGGAGGCGACTGCTTTGAAACTGGTAAGGCAAGCTGCTCAACAGTGGGACACTTCTGCTAAAAGAAAAATTCCATTACTTAAGAGTTTTCAAATTAGACAATGAGATAACAGCTTAACAAATAAAACCTTTATAATTGTAAAAATATGAAAACCAAATCATGATAAAACAGGTGGGCATATGTGTATGTTCATGTACATATATGCAGGAGTTTATGCACATGTACAGATAGAACTCACTGGTCAACTGAGAGTGTTCTTCAGACAAAGTCTCGATCTAGGACCCGAGGCGAGGCTAATCTAAGAGCCTCAGGTCCTAGGCCCCACCTGTCTCGTCTCCCTACACGCACATGCCAGCACCCCACGTGCTTTACACTGACGCTCAGGATCAAACTCAGGGCCCCACCTGTCTCCGTCTCCCTACACGCACATGCCAGCACCCCACGTGCTTTACACTGACGCTCAGGATCAAACTCAGGGCCCCGCACTTGTGCAGCAAGTACTGACTAAGCTACGGCCCACCCAATTTCCAGTTAAATTTTATTACAGTTCTTTTATTCCAAACTCTTAATCCTAATATACTCTACTCAAACTGGTTATATGTCAGAAAGGCACACATTACTTAACAAAACAAGACCCAGCATCTTCATTGTATCAGAACTATTAAGCTTTAGACCTTGACACCTCATTATAGAAGAATCACAATGGATAAATCTATTCTACTTTTAATTTTAAAAATGGCTAAAAGACCTCTCTCCTTAGAATATTTTCACCTTTGTTTAAGACCTCCTCGTGTATAAACAGGAGTGCGGACATGTACACTGGGATTAGTGATGAGTATGTGAGGAAGAAACTGCTTATGTAAGTTACTGAGCAATGGAATGTTAAAGACAGTGATGCAGTGGGCTGCGTGCCCTTGGTATTTTGGAAGTAAGGTAGTGAGCACGCAAGTATATGTGGCTGCCATGAAGGAATGATTATTAGAGAGGAGTTACGAATGTGAAGGCCAGCTATCAGACAGATGATGTATGGGATGGGTGTAGAAGCCAGGAGAAATTAGGAAGCTGCTGGCTTTTCTATGATCCAGAGTCCACTATTAGTTTTGTTGTGGACCAGTCTTCTTAATTTGCAGGTCACGATCCCTTTGACAAACCTCTATTTTCAAAATATCTACACTGCGACTCCTAACAGTGGCAAAATTACAGTTATGAAGTGGCAATGAAATACTTTAATGGTCAGGTGATGTGGGAGTGTCATATATCAATCTGTTGATTTCATTGGTTAAGCAATAAAGAAACTGCTTGGCCCTCATAGGTTAAAACATAGGTGGGAGGAGTAAACAGAACAGAATGCTAGGAGGAAGAGGAAGTGAGCTCAGACTCGACAGCTCTCCTCTCGGGGGCAGATGCCTCTGAGAGTCGCCATGCTCCCGGCTCCTGGGCAGACACATGCGATGAAGCTCCGACCCAGGATGGACATAGGCTAGAATCTTCCTGGTAAGAGCACCTAGCTGTGCTACATAGAATATTAGAAATGGGCTAGTCCAGGTGCGAGAGTTAGCCTAGAAGAGGCTAGATAGAAATGGGCCAAGCAGTGTTTAAAAGAATACAGTTTCCGTGTAATTATTTCGGGTAAAGCTAGCTGTGCGGGTGGCCGGGTGCCGGGGACGCAGCCCCGCCGCTCCTATTTCAACAGTCAGGGGTCACCACAGCATGAGGAACTGTATTAAAGGGTCACAGCATTAGGAAGGGTGAGAACCACTGTTCTAGACAGTCTCAGTATGTAGCCCTGGCTAGACTGGAGCTCACAGAGATCTCCGGGAAGATCCAATGGCTCTAGCTTTCATGAAAACCTGCATTTAGGGGGCTGGAGAGATGGCTCAGAGGTTAAGAGCACTAGCTACTCTTCCAAGGTCCTGAGTTCAATTCCTAGCAACCACATGGCGGCTCACAACCATCTGTAATGAGATCTGTCACCCTTTTCTGGTGTGCAGGCATACATGGAGGCAGAATGTTGTATACATAATAAATAAATAAATCTTTAAAAAAATAAACCTGCATTTACAGGCACATACCCACACATACAAAAAACTAACAAAACTACAAGTCTATTAGTAAACTGACAAAACCAGAACTTATCCTGACATGTACTCTTACTGAACCTATAGCTGTACAGTATTCTGAAAAAATAACATCTTGTAAACAAGTGACTCCACTAAATATGGCATCAACACTTTAAGACGCAGTACCCCACATTCCACCAAGCTTCAGACAGGTATTACTAAAGACAGTATGTCCTTTAAGGGAGCACATTACCTCTTTCTGAGTCTTAGGGGTAGCATCCGGAATGTGCCACTGGCTCTGGCTCATGCTCTCAGACTTTCGTGTGGACTGCCATGGTTTGTGCTTTCTTTCTGCAATCTCTGATTCTTGACGCACTTTAGTTTCTGAAATTTTATTGTTATTAAAAATCAGTATTTGATGATAAAAATAATTAAGGCCAGGCACGGTGGCATCTGCCTGTAGTTTCAGCTACTCAGGAGGCTGCGGTAGGAGAGATCACTTGAACCAGGGTGTTTGATGTAGGCCCATCTTTCTACATGGTGTGACAGCCAAGTTCTCGGGCCATAGTTGGGGTCCAAAGCAATCACACCCTCTAGACAGGCTGTCTCTACCTAACAAAGGCTCAGAACATACTGCTCCTTCTTTGTTATTATGTAGATAGCCTGAGAAGAGGGGTAGATTCCAAGCTAGTGACCAAGGAACAGTCCTGCTACCCCTGGAAAGAGAATGTTAGTTAATGAACTTCCCCCTTAGTTTACCTTGGGGAATAAAAGGTGTTTGAAAAATAAACGCAGGTGATCCTCAGGAATGAATGAAGCCTGAGACTCCTTTCCCATATTGCTGTGTGAACTGTGTCTCAATTATTCCCACTCCTCCACCCCGGTCCAGAGAGGGAAAAGCAGTTTATGTTGGGGCATCGGACCCTGACAGTTTGAAACCACCTTGGGCAGTACACCAAGACCCCATCTCAAAATAAAACAAAATAAACCCTAAATACATAAGTAAGTGCAAGCAATAAGAAGGTGATATAAACTATGCTTCATTTTCATTCTGGAAAAAACAAAACAAAACAAAAACAAAAAAGGGGAAAAGGGAGGAAAGAAGGAGTCAGGTTTACAAAAACTGCAAGGCAATAACTTCCCTAAATAGTTTTGAAAGTTTAATTGGAAACCATACCAGATTAAAGTGTTTCTGCTTTTTAATAAATAAATTAAAAATTTTAAGTGTGCATATTAAAGTCTTACTAATAAAGAGAAACTAACAAACTACTGTTCTTAGACCTCCATTTTAATACAGGTTTTATTTTACTAGCTTTTAATTGACTGTCTTAAAGGCCTAAAAACAAAAATGCCAATAACATATTCACAATTCAATAAATACCAAAATTCTAAGCTCTAAGCAAAATATTAACAATTAATGAATGACCTAATAAATTATATTAAAATATAATTCATTCCTTAAAATCCCAAAAAATCAGTGTACCTTGCTATAATCAAAAAGAAATATGACTAACTCAACAAAAGGTCCTTTAACAAAATCAATGTTGAACCACACACATACAAAAAAATATTAATAATCTACATCTAAAATAGAGCTTACAGAATTAGATAATAAACAACAATCAAAATCTATGACAGCTATAATTTCAAGAGTTAAAATACTAAAAATGTCCCCTTACAATAGAGACAAAAAAATTATCTCTCCTAGCAATAATAAACTGGACCTCTTAGATGCTGCAAAATAACCAAGAAAATGAAAAGGATCAGAAAAAAAAGTTACTTATTTTCAAAGATGATTGTGTACCTACAAAACCCCACAAACTAAGCACTGACACATGCCTATAATTTCAGCCCTTAGTAGATGGAGGCAGGAGAATTATGAGTTTGAAGCTACACAGCCTAGCATGAGACTTTGTCTCAGAAAAGAACAAATAAAACAAACAAGTATTCTAAAAAACAAGACTTCTAAAGAATACATAGGGAAATTATTAGACTTGTTCAGTGAATGTAGAAATGGCAATATATCTATGTTAAAAAAAAATAATTTTGTATACCAACAATAAAGTTGAACACGAAAACTTTGCAAAGCAAAAGATATCAGCTTTCCTAGGGGTTAGGGATAGGTTCACCACAGCATATACAAGAGCTCTAGAGAACATAGTTCTCTCAGTGTAGTAAGTGAACAAAAACAAGCCAGTCTAGTGGGTTGAAAAGCTGATGAAGGAAGAGGACAATAGATCTCTAAAATCTTTACAGGTTCAACTGCTTCTCAATCAAACTTCCATTTTTCAAAGGATGGGTACTAATGCATAACTCCTAGTATTTTCATGGAAATTCAAAATGCTAGTAAGAACTGAAACAATCCTAAAGAAAACAACAAAAACATACACGCTAGCACTAACAGATGTGACATCAAGACTCACTATAATAAAGACAAAGTAACTATGAAACAAAGACAAAAATCCGAAACCACACACCAACATACAATCACCTAAGTTTCCAGACAGAGAAGAGAGGGTCTTCAAAATAGCTCTGGGTCAAACTGACATTTGTATGAGAAAAATCAAGAACAAATCTTTACACTTTATCTTATACATGTGCATTCATGTTCATATTAAATTCAAGCAAAACTGAGTCAAATATGAAAGATAAAATGATTACCTAAAATCTGTAAATATGTTTAGGATACTGCATAGACCTTGTTTAAAATAAAAGAAAGTACAAGAACAAAGACTGGTAAGGAAGAATGCACAGAAATTCAGAATTCCATTTCATCAAATTAGCTACCAGATGAGCAGGCCTATTTGATAAAGATGATTTTCCCAATGGTATCAAAAGACAAGAAAATATGAAATATAGCTTCAAACAAAGAGCAAAGCTAGGAATCTGTTCCCCATCCACTCAAGCAAAGAATAAGAAGACTGCTCTAAGGATGAAACACTGCTTGGGAAAGAGGCTCTTCTGCGTGCCATGAGCTGTTGCGGGCCATGACTCCAATACGGCAGATGGCAACTGGTAATTCAGATGTCACCCGCCAGACGAATTATTCTCTGATGGAGAGAACCCCAGCTGCTTCTGTCTATAAAATCACATGTGCAAAAATAGCTATGGAATCTCCCCATTACCATGCATTTTCATGTAATTTGTACATGTTAACCTCATGACTACATCTCAATCTTATGGGCATGTATATCTGTGAACAGTCAGGAAGATGACTTCTCATTAAGCTATATAATTTTGATGAACAGAAATACACTAGGATATGCTTCATAACTAGATCTACTGTTCCACCAGGACTGTAAGACACTTAGAAGCCTGTTTTGTTTCATTACCCAGACTAACATGAGAAAACAACAGTTTCTCCCCAGTCTAAGACAAGCTACATATATTTAGCTGATTTAATACCTCAGAACAATTTCAAACCAGACTGTCTCTGTAAACAGACTGTAAGTTAAACACTTTACAGATATGCACAAGGACAGAATTACAGGTGTCTACAGGTTATTAGCACAAAGCAACCTAAAACACTATGCCAATTTCTCTTACTAAACCTGGCTCATAAAGGACCCACTCCCTGCACAAATTCCTCAGCAGCTTGTCTTACTGGGTACTATGCCCCTGGCCTCAGGTCACAGCCTCTGCACCAGGAACCTTGAAGCTGGGTGTTGCCATGGTTACTAACTTCCCTCGGATGCAGCTTTTGTAGCCTTTTATATTGAAAGAAGTTTGTTGTTGACCGTGTGCATATATATGCTATGTGAACGAAGGAGCTAGGGAAGGATCAGAATGAGAAAACTGGAACTGAAGAAGGAGAACTGGAAAGAATAAAGTGCTTGACCCTCAGATTGTGGATGTGAATCTTTTCCTTCAGATAGACAGGACATTTTTCTAAATCCCTGCTGCTCTGAATACATTTTTTCTGCAATCCTGGGTGCAGCCCAGGGAGCTGGTCTCACAGGCTACAGTACCTGGGACATTGGACCATGAAAGCACCAGGCAAACATTAGGGCAAGTCCCACTTGTCTTCAAAGTCCCTCCTCATCTCTACAAGGGGAGAGGAAAACACTGAAACCTCTGACTGGACTCTGGGCTTCCCATGAACATTAAAATATTATCCTCAGCTCTTACCACAGCTTCAGAAAAGCATTAGAACACACTCAAAGTCACCCGGTGAGCCTGCTCCTCCCGAGAGCAGCTGCTTACTTTGGAGTGTAAGCACGTCACTCAAGTTACCTAGTCTTACTGCCCACTCTACCCATCTGCCTTCAATTCAGCCTATTTGTCTGCCTAACCTATTCTCCCGTATCTGAGCTCTATTACCGTGAGCTGCCACTTATATGCAAATGGGGTTTCAAATTTCGTCTCTTTCATATATTCTTCCATATTTTCCCTAATTCAAATTAGGTTCCTAAAATTCTCTTTCTCCTAAATTCTCATAGCATTTTACTTGCATCTCTCCTAAAATCTGTACATTTTATTCACATTATGCATCACCTATTCTACATACACCCTATAATTGATTTGAAATTTTGGGACCCCATTCCTAAAATTATTGGATCCCTAGAACATTTATTACAGTACCTACATAGTGGAAAATCAAAGTATCACTTAAAATAAAAATGAGATTGGGCTGTGATATAGAAGTTCCTTTTATGTCCTTTGATAAAAATAGCAGCCAAATCAACTAAAAGAAATAACTAAGTTATTTTATTTCTATTATATTGTCTCTCCTCTCTTCTTTTAATGCACGCTCTAGAAAAATAGCTTCCTCCCCTATAAGATTCAATACTATTCATGCACTCTGTAAAAAAATTAAGATGGAAAATAAAGGAAGACAGAGTTTTGTACCACAAATAGGTTGTTAATATTTTCTCAAGCTATGCACACTTGGGTATCCATGAACACATGAAAATCTGAAAACAACTTCAGGTACCAGTGCTTGCCTTCCATTTTGTTAGATACAGGGTCTCTTCTTGTTCCATGTTGTATACATTAGAATAGATGGCCCATGAGTTGCTGGGGATTCTCCTGTCTCTGCCTTCCATCTTACCATAGGACCACTGGAGTTACAGACCTATACTACCAAATTCAGCTTTATGTGGGTTCTGGAGATCTGAATTCAGTCCTCGTGCATACATGGCAAACACTTTACCCACAGAGCCATCTCCCCAATCTATGTGCTTTATTCTTTGATACTTTCAAACATATAGAGAATGAATCATTTTCATGCTATGGTTACCTTCTCTTATCTTTCTCTCTCCCCAACTGAAAGCCTTTTTATTCCCAAAAAGTCCCCCTCTGACTTTCATGTCCCTCTTTTGTAACAGCTCACTGAGTTTAATCAAGGTTGCTTACATGAGAACTTACCTTCCAATTTTGTTAGAAGACTTGATTCAGTTTTACTCTTCAAGATTACTAAATCAGAAATAAGCTCAGAACTTTTTTCATTGGACACCAGAGAGTCTTTGAAATGGACACTTTGAATGGGCTACACAAAAAGCACAGAAAGATTTCAAGTAAGATAACAATACTATAAATAACAGTACTTCTAATTTGTCCTACTGTTCAATAGAATAAAGCTTTATCTATGTGAAATGACTGTAAAAGTTTATCTCATATTTGAGTAGGCTTACAAACTCAGAAAATATTAATTTTCTCAATTACTGATTAAACATCAGAACAGACATAACCATTAACTTGGTTAATTTGCTTTTTCAGTGGACACATTAATATTACTTAATTATTACACTATATTTCACCCAACAAAGAAAGGGTTGGAAGGTTTATATCCACCATAGAATAAGTCTGATGACAAGAGAAAACATAATTATCTTGTTTACATTACTATACTTTTTATTTAGTTTGTGTTTATGGGTGGTGCAGTGCTGGGAAATGAGCCCAGAGCCTCACAAACAGCAGCAAAGTGCTCTACCACTGAGCCAAAACCCTGCTCTGATTTTACTGTATCACTAAGGAACAGCACTAATAAAAATTAGCACTTGCATAACCTCAATACAGTCTTTTTATATAATTAAGTACCATTCCCTAAAAATAGAGAAAATTAATATTTCAAAGCATAAGACCATTAAAGCTTGCAATGCTGAAAATTTATACTACAACGCCAGGGATTTAAGTCAAGTATGCTAAGAATATTAAAACCCCTAGAAATCACTGTATCTGGAGCTAGTCACTTCTTTGTAAAGTTAACGAAGGTGGAGCAGGGCAGATTAACTTTGACACTTATGTTCTCACCTCTGTACCAACATGGGCTCTGATTTTAAAGATGTTTTGAGTCATAAGATAAAACAGTAATAAACAAAACCTAGTGAATAGCTCCATGTTGATTCCTAGACCCAGGCAATCCACTTAAACATCAGTGTACCTCATGGTTCTTCTAAAAGATGGTTGACACTTGCTCGAACAACTTAATGTTTGAGCGACAGTCCAGGACTTGTGTGTCACCTCCCAGGGTGGTCTCAAACCTCCTGTGGCTTCACCAATACACTGGAGATAGATAAACACTAGACCCTTTCCCTAAAGAAAGCTTTGTAACTTTTAGTCCTGGAACCTTTACTTCACATTCACTTAAAACTGAAATACCTTTAAAGTTCTCAATTCACAGGAATCATTTCCACTTGGTTTGGATCCAGGAATAATTGAATCTCGGGAATCTGATCCGGATATCTTTCTATTACCCACAAAAAAATGGATTTTAACAGTTAACTTGAAATTGCTTCATCATTTGAAAATTGGTTTTAAATACACATATTTGATACTACACACTTTGAATTGGAAGCATCTGTTTAAGAGGCATCTTTAAGAGTGACATAATTCTAAAACAAAGGTGACTATGCTTAAAAATTAGGTGCTGGGCAATGACAAAATTGATGAAGAGATAGGTGATTGCCAATGTCTTCATTACCTAATAAGTCACAGCTGGAGTTCAGATAAGAATGTGGGAAAGGAAAAGTACGTAGGCTTTTCAGACTGCACAGAGATCAAGGATAAGAACACACAGTGAGCTGCCATGTGGACCTCTATAATCTGGCATACAGTCTTCTGTAAAAAGTATCAAAACCTGGCTGAATGAGGGATGGGGAGAATTTTAAAAAAAAAATACATTTTTAGAGTGGGAGAAAATCTGCATGCTTCAACTAGGTATTTGAAATGGAGGCGCAAGATAAACTAACAGGGATATGCACCTTGAATGCAGGTACCCTTTTAACTATCACCATTTACTCAAAGTCTAAATATAACAAGGCCTCAACTATTGAAGGTACCAACTAAAATAGTTGTTTCTCAATCTTACTAGCACCTACCACACATCCAGCATATTCACATTTCTTACATGGGAGCAAACACTAAAGCTGAGAGTAGGGGAGTATACCACATGCCATGAACGACATTTCATTCCTGAAGATGGAGTCTTACGATGTTGCCCAGGGTAAACCCCCACCCCCACTCCAACCTCTTGATTTAAAGACTCCCCTGGCTCAGCCACCCTGCTAGCTGGGGTTACAGGTCTGCGCCACTGTACTCAGCAGTCCATTAACGAGGGCCCTAGGCTCAAGCAATCCCTAGAACTACAAAGAAAAATAAACTTACCATAATCACTACTACTCAGAAAAAAAAAGAAAGATGTTCTCACATCAGTCTTTAAATATAAACAAAATTTAAAATTCCAAACATACCTTTTTGAAAAATTTGGCACAGCTGAACCATCTGTCTTCACATGATAATCTGGGCTATTCAGAAGGTTAACCGGGACTCTTCCAAAGGGACATGACTAGAAAAGATTTGAAAGATTAAGAAACCAATGAATCCACACAAAGAATTCACTAAGCATTGCCTTGCTCAGAGGAGACCAAAAATGACTTACCGGTTTAGCTTTGTTAGTTTGTTTTAAGGGATTTCGATGACTTATTTCTGCATCTTGTGGAGGTATGTTCTCTCTGAATAGAAAGAAAATAGCTGTGATTTTTCAGAGACTATTATGAATATGTATCTTCATTTTACTGCTAAACATAGTTACTACACTTGCATGAAATATATATATATGTATATATAAATAATATATATTCATATGTATATGTGGATATATAAAAGATAACCATGTAAAGAGCTGAATTCATCATCTTACCCATATAAAATCCTGGCTATAGCAGGCTGTCCTCTGGAATCACAACTCATGTTCCTATTCTGTAGATTTCCAATGGAACTAGAGAACGATTCTTGGGCAGTTAGTACTGTAGATGCTGTAAAAATTTCACAATTATTATTAAATTTACAAAAAAAGTAATCTTATAAACAGGAATATTTTAAAAGACAACTTATAATAGGTAAGAGCCTCATGCAAGGTATGGAAGCACAATGCCATCAATACATTCTTTTACATGGCTTTATCCCCAGGGTAAAAGTATATCTTTACTTCTAAATAAGTGCAACTTTCTTACTTGGACCAAGTCATTTTAAAGGAGTTACCAACACAAGTTTATGCAGGAAGGACCTTTGTTTCTGAATATCTTACCTCTTATACACCTACAATCTAACTTTAGGTTTTAAGTACTATATCTAAACGATTTTTTTGGGTCATCTTTAAAGAATTCAGAATCCTGATTTTACTCCAGCAAACCATAGTACACACTGACAGTCACCTGATAAACTCTTCTTGTCCTCCTCTGACAGTAGCTGCTTTTTCTGAAGGTGTAAGTTGCGTATGGCGATCTCCAGCATCTGCAGCGGCACTGCTCCGCTTTCTACAGCTTTATGAAGAAGCTGTTCGCTTTTTTTAAGATTGCCTAAGACAGGAAAAAATAACTGATTTGATCCAGCACTTTTCACCCTCCATCTCCAGCTGCTTATTTACTCATTAGTGCCTAGGGGGTGGGGAGCAGACTGACTCACATTATTGCACAGGCAAACAAATAAGCATTTCTCATTTCTCGTACATATTCTCAATTCCTCCATACCAATTCCTGTCCATCACTGAAACACCATTTACAAGTTTAATAAATTAACAAAAAAAACCACCAAACCCAACTACAGCAATTAGAAACATCTCAACCATTCTATGTAGTACAGTAGTACTAGTAACAGTCATTTGTTATAACAAACTATTCATTGTAACATTTAGTCATCAAGACTAAAAATTTGTTAAAGCCTCTTCTTTACATAAAAAGAAGGGCAAAGGGCTAACATTCGCTGTTAGACTAATCTACATACAACTGCCAAAATACAAAATAACCAAGAAAGATTATATACAACTGTAGAGGTTAACAAATTTTCTTTCAAATGCAAATTTATCCCTAATATTTGATAAATATTCAATGTGTACATCATGGATCACACAGGATGTTATCAACAACAACAGAACCCATGGGCTATAGTGCTATGAAGTGGTCCTTAGAGAATATAAAGTACGGAAAACACTTCAAAATATCACTATTGGAAAAGACTTTCTGAAAGGAGTCCCAGATCTTGGAGAAATGAGGCCAAATTGGCAAATGAGACCTCATGACATTAAAAAGTTTTCATACAACAAAGGAGATAGTTAATCAAAGTAAAGAAACCACCTGTAACATGGGAATCTTTGCGAGCTATGCATCTAATAGAGGTCTAATATCCAGAATATAAAAATACTTTAACAAAAACAACTAAGCAATAAGAAAACAAGTCAAACAATAAATAAGCTAGTGAAAAGGAAAGACAGCCGTAAAGGAAGAAATACAAGTGGTCAATAAATACACGGACGTGTTCAACTTCACTAGTCACCAGACAAACACAAATCAAACTGCATCAAGAATCCATCATATTCCAGTTCTGACTGGAGTACGTGAGTCACTAAGAATACAAACAATAAATGTAGGTGCGGAGGTGGACAAAAGAAAATTCTTATATACCACTGATGGGA
This sequence comes from Microtus pennsylvanicus, assembly GCF_037038515.1. Lineage (NCBI taxonomy): Eukaryota > Metazoa > Chordata > Mammalia > Rodentia > Cricetidae > Microtus > Microtus pennsylvanicus. Next base: position 37,715,350 of record NC_134581.1, read on the forward strand.
ATGTAAATTAGCCCAATCTTTGTGGACATCAGTACCAAGGCTTCTCAGAACACTAGAAACAGACTTAACACATGGTCCAACTATTTCCTGGGTATTCACTTACTCAAAGGACATATAACATAAAACAGAGAGACTTCACAGCAGTGTTTGCTGCAGCAGTATAGGCAAGGCTAGAGACGTAGCTCAGAGTTTAACACTTGTTCTTGTAGAGAACCAGGGTTTGGTGCACAGCACTCACAGGGTAGCCCACAACCATCTAGAACTCTGGTTTCAGGGGACCCGATGCCTTCCTCAGACTTCTATGGGTTGCAGGTATATACATGGCTCAAGAGCATACAAGCAGGCAAAACACTCATACACATAAAACAGAAAACTAGTCACAACAGTTAAGCCATGAAATCAAGATGGGTATCTAACAGAGAAATGGATGACAAAAATGTGGTATATATACCCAATGAAATTATTTTCAGCTAAAGGAAGAATGATGTTATGACCTTTGGAGGAAAATGGATGCAACTAGAGACAATCACATTAAGCAAACCAAGCTGATCTTAGCTAAATATCATTTTTTCTTTTATGGCCCTAGATTTTTATACAGTAACATAAAATCATGTATATATATATATACATGCAAATAGAAGTAAAACTGACTGGGGCAACAAAGGTAATTAAAGAGGGAGAGGGAGAGAAAAAGGCAGGTGGGGAGAACTGGGGTAGGGAAGATGCACTCACTCAGCATATAACACATGCCCTATGAAAACCTTTAACAATTAAATCCTTATGTTTATTCAGAAACGTGAAAAAATTGCATGTAACTGAGAACTTTAGTAAACCTAAATACTTAGAGAAGCACCAATAATTTAAGACCTTATTAACTCAAGTCAAAAAGTCATGAGAGCCTCTGGAAAATGCTGGGATCCCCTTCCCCTCTAAAGGCAGACAGCAATCTGAGCACAGATCCCCGGAAGCTGCATAGCTCCAGCAGCCGTCTATCCACCCTGCTCAAAGCAATCACAATTTTGACCTGGCAGCTACTGCTACGCTTCAGGGATTTAGTTTTTTGTTTATAGACAGCTCAGTTTATTCGTTCTCCGTTACAGCTATTATTGAAAGGCCACTGAGTCTTAAAGGCCTGACTGGACCTACCATAAAAAGCAAGGAGATATCAGTTTCTCTAGGAGGAAAATGTGTGTTTTATAAATACACAGTACACTACAGATTTGATTACTAGAACTTGGGAAACCCCTCGGTAAACTGAGGATTCCCAAACCATGTCTGAGTTGTTCAATGTTTTTTTCCACCTCAAACCTGGGGAGGAGTTTGCCTTGAACAAACCTTACTTTAGTCACATCAGGTATAAAATCAAATCAGGTACAAAGATCCCCAGAATATGAGGGGAAAAATACGATGGAATAGGCAGCTTAAAAATGTCTCAGGGATGCCCCTACCCACCACCAGCTGCGAAAGTTGGGAGAGCAGGCCTTGCACCTCATGTAAGCAGCACAACAGAGTTAACTCTATTGGCATGGGTGAGTAAGGAGGAGCTGTCCCTATGACCCATCAGTCACGTGGTGGCACGGGTGGGAGCGAGATGCCCTCCCCTCTTCTGTCCACCAATGCTTGACCTTGAGGTCAGGAGAGAGGGAGTGCTAGCCCTGCTCCTCCTCTGCTGCAGCACTCAGGAGAGTGGCCCCTATACCCAGTCTGGGCAACACAACAGAGCTGGCCATGAGGACAGGAAAGCAGGAGAACAAGCCCCGCCCATGGCTCACTGCTGCAAGGGGTGAACTTGCAGGAACAATGCAGGAGAGTTCACCCCGGTGGTGAGAGACAAGGGAGGGCTGACCAACACTGCAACTACCCAGGCCTAGAACCGGGGTTATGGGTTGGTCCCATATCCCCCAATATCCACCCGATCTGTGATCTGCTGGAGCACGTGAAGAGACAGATCCTGTAGAGCAAAGCTGCAGGATCTCCATGCTACAGGGTAACAGCAGGATGACCAACAGGGGTTCCAGTGAGGGCCCAGCATCACTGCTGCAGCAGAAACCAGAGGCCTCAAGCTAAACATTCTCTGCAATGAACACTTGCAAGTGAAGATATACTGATAAAAGTGTTTACTGCGTGACTCCGTGTCACACTACAGCTTCTGGGATGAGATTCCCCCCTTTTCTTTTTTCGCTTATATTTTATGGGGGTGGGTGCTGCAAGGGCAGAGGGCGCATACTCAAGGATGGAAAATGAAAAGGATCAAGACGCATGGTGTGAAAGACACAAAGAATAAATAAAAAGAAAGTTAAACAAAGATTATAATTTTTAACAAGCTTATAAAATGTCTCACAGAAAAGATGCTTTGGCCTTATAGCAAAAGGCAGACTATGAAGAATCACATAAGCAGAAGAAAAGTTCTTGCAGTGGGGTATTAGGGAGATCCACCAGGTCAAGGTTACAGTATTATTTTAACACACCCTCCAGGGCTAGGACACACAGACTAGACAAGTTTATCTAAGTTCCAGTATTTGTATTCTACAAATACTCAGTGAGAAAGCCTTGCTTCAGATGTCAGGGTTTATTTCCACAGACCTTTCCTTGTGAGCAGAGAGCAGAGTGCACACTACTTACACCACAAAGCACGCCCGTTCCATCTGCCCAACTGCAGTATTTCCGCTTTAACTGTTCACTTCAAATCTATGATTCAACACTACGTACACTAGGACATGCTTTCACTTAAAGTGTACACGTGACACTTTCAGATTACCTTGAGACAGTTCAAACTGTGCAAAAGACACATGCACAAAAGCAAACTTCTTGAAGTTTTCTCTGGCCATTTGAAAGTAGTCATAAGCATCATCAGGTTCTTGAATACTACAACAAAACATACCCAAATTTAAAAAAATCCCAAAAGGACATAGTTACCTACCCTTGATAACTTCTCTTTTCAAAGACATGGATTATTGTTTATGCAAAAATAAAAAAACCCTCGGTGACATTTGTGCACTGTTTTAGGAACTTTCTAAACTCTGCAACTTTGAAAAATCTATATCCACAGGAAAACATTTATATTAAAACAAAAGTATTGGGTTAAAAAACACAAATTACAAGTTTTAACCTTCTCTCTTTGTAATGTAGTACATATATAGTTGGTTAAGTGTAGTTTCAAAGCTAAAACTTACGCTTTTAATTCGGCAAGTCTGACTTGGATTCGAGCAAAGCTCTCGTTCTGGCCATATTTATCTGGAGGAAGGGCTTCAATTGCTTGACTATAGCGACCGATCAACTTATTTAGAAAAGCATCATTTAGGGGGACACTGTTCTTCTCTAGTTTCAGCAAGAAATTCAACCAGTTCTCTGGGGTGTTCGCCATCATCATAATTTGGTTAACCGTTTCTGTATTATATGAATAAAGAGAAAAAGAATTACAACAGAGAAACAGATAAATAGTAAACAAATTACAGTGCCCTCCAAATTATAGCTAAGCGTTTACAATACTGCCAATGTACATAAGCACATTACTATTTTAATTCATGATTTTATTTATTTTTAAAATAATTTATTTTGGGCGTATGGGTGTTTTGCTTACATGTATGTCTGTGCACCACATGCATGCATGGTGCTCTGGGAAGCCAGAGGTCTTGAGATATCTTTTTAGGATTGTCTAAACTATGTAATTATAAACTTAAAAACAGAGACAGTTGTGAACTGCAGTATAGGTGCTGGGAATTGAACTTGGGTCCTCTGCCAGTACTTTAATCACTGAGCCATCTCTCCAGGTCATATCTCACTATTTTCAACTGTGAGAATTCACACTGAAAAATTCTCTATCAATCATCTAATTCACGTTTCAGAAGTTTGAGCCTCTGGCTTGACACAACTTTTCCTGGGTAATAGTAATAATAACAGCCAACATTAGTTCCATGTACCTCAAACTTACTTAAACTACAACCAGAGAAGCGAAGGAACAAGAGCACTAAGGCTTTCTTCTTCTTCTTCTTACAAGTTTCCTACATTTCTCTTAAACGCCCTGCTAATTTCCTGGTCTCACCAATCCATGCTTTCAGATCCTACAGGGCTTCTTGTGGGCATTAGTTTTCTTGCTGTGAAATCTCATCCTACATAGAACAGCAAGAATAAACTTCAAGCGAGACATGGTGATGCATACTTTTCATCCCAGGGCTGGGGAGGCAGAGGTAAGAGTTTTGAGATCAGTCTGGTCTACACAGCCGTACCAGAATGGCTACAGGGAGACTGTCTCAAAATAAATAAACCAAAACCACAAAAAGAAAATAAATTTCAGACAATCTTGTTTTGTTTTTATAGCAGAGTTTCATATAGCCCAGGTAGTATACAACTCAATACTTAGCGGAGGGTGACCTTGTACCTCTGGTCCCTTCTCTACCTTCTGGGTGTTGAGTTTCAAGGCATTCAACAACCAAGCCTGTCCTGCCTAGTGTACACAGTCCTGGGTTAAATCCGCCAAGCATAGTTTCACTTGGTAACGCACTTATTCAGTGCTGACTCGTTGTTTTGCTTTTAAAGAAACTTACCTGCCAATCTCCTAATTAGGGTATTTTAGTGGTTACTAAGTACTTATAAATTATAGTTTCCCAAAGGAGCTGTCACCCCATTTACAGACAAAAATGACTCTTCTTGCTTTCTGCCAGAACACCTCACTCAGGACTTTGCTTTCTCACTCTGAATTTAATTTGGCCGAATCCTAACTTAATTTCTCAGTTTATCTTCTACTATTTTCCTAAAAGCTACTTTGTGAAATACCTAAAAAATGCATTTTGTCATTTGTGATCTGGAGATAGATTCCCAAGCCCTCTGGGCACCAACCAACCTCTCTATTGAACAGAGAGTGCTTCCAAATCTGCAATCCCCTTTCACCTGAGAAATTTTTAAGCTACCACCAGGGATGCAAGATTATAAAACAGACATACAAATTGAACATTTATTGACAAAAACATAAATCAACCTATTTCAAAATAATTTTGTCACATATAAATTTTATTTATCAAGAACGAAAGCAAAGCCGGGCAGTGGTCATGCACGCCTTTAACCCCAGCACTTGGGAGGCAAAGACAAGTGGATTTCTATGAGTTTGAGGCCAGTCTGGTCAACAGAGTGAGTTCCAAGACAGGCTCCAAAGCTACAGAGAAACCCTTTTTCAAAAAACAAAACAAAACAAAGAATGAAGGCAAACCTATATCCTAATAAAATGGATGCATTTATTTATATTTTACGCAAAAAATAAAATCTTGGCTGGATATTTGAAATTGGAAGACAAGGAATATCTCTAGTGTTCTCCAAACTGATCAGTATTTTGATTTTATTATCATCAATGCTGAGATTGCCACTTACCATAAATATATAGTACAATATGGAAGAAACATATTCACGGCAATTTTAAAAACTCTTGGAAATTCTGTTCTAATCCTAAGCATAAATTAACATTTTTAAATGAAATTTAAGTCAGCGAACCTGCAACTTTTAAAATCAAGCATTCTAACATATTACAATCCAAAGATAATGGTAATTTCATACCCATAAGGAATAACAGTGGGAAAATGTTAAAAGCTTTGCTGTTCATCATTAAACTATTGCATTTCTGTAAGAGCAAGAAACTTCATATGCACAGTTAAAACATGCGATCATCTCAAATCTGAGCCAAGGTATTGCAGACAGTGTTTACCAGCACTGAGTGGTGGGACACTGTGCACAGTGCAAAGTACACACACTGGGCACTTGGAACCGAGGCTACAGGGCAGCTGAGCAATGCAACATGGGCACACAGAGGCAGAAGCACCTTGGATTTATCGTACATTTGCCTTTGAATTAAATTTCAATTACCAAGCATTCAGACATTGTTGCCAATTTTTCCTGACCCGCCATCCACATAGTTACTAAGTTCTAACCCACAGTTTATAAAGATGGAACACAGAGCATTTCTGTCTTATCCTGTGATATGCTGGCCACTCAAATGGCATCAAACATTTGAAGAATAAAGACTTCAGCTTGTGAGAATAATGCTTCTGACAAAGCTAGTGCATTCTGCACTCAGCTGTCGTCACCCACTGAGTGCCAACTTCATACCAGGCTTCATTCTAAGCACTGGACAGAGCAACAGATTGGAAACTGTCCTCAGGGAAACAGCACTCTAGTGGAGAACAGAACGATATCTAAACATACAGATAAATTATACATGAAATGAATTCGGGCTGGCTGTATAAATAGCACAAGGGGACACACTCCCATCTCAGTAGGTAACTGTCTGAAACAGGCACATTAGGGAAGGCCACGCAAGCGGACATTTAGAAGTAGGAAGAGGTAAAAGTGACACCTGTTTGGGACTCAAGGGACCTCTGGCTATAAGAGGGCTAACAGAGGAAAGGGGGTGGGAAAGCCACAAGACCAATAGGAGGACCCTTCAAATCCAGAGTTCGGTGTTAAGATTAAATATAACTTTAGGAGACTGGAGTTAAGAGGATTTGTTGCTCTTGCAGAAAAGCCAGGTTCCATTCCCAGCACCCATATGGTGGCTCACAACTCCCATAACTCCAGTTCCAGGGGATCCAGACCCTCTCCTAACCTTCAAGAGCACCAAGCATAAAAGTGGTATACACACCTATGTGCCAGTAACACATTCACACATAAATCAAAAAAAAAAAATTTAAATATAACTTCAGTAAAATTCATGAGCCTTCCTCAGCCCATAAAAAAAAAAAAAGGAGCAGATAAACAAAAACAGAAAACGGTGCACGTGTAAGGCGAGCAGGCAGATTAGCCAGCACAGCCAGCTGGCAGGAGCAGAACAGTTAAGAAAACTACCGGTGAGTACACTAATAAATGATGCTTTTTTTGTTGTTGTTTTGAGTTTCTGATGTAGGGCCTTACTGTATTTCCCCCGCTGGCCATAAACTTGAGATCTTGCTGCCTCAAATCCCCAAGTGCTGGGATGACGGTATAAGGCACCCTACCATGCCCTTGATGCATCCCCCTGCCTCTCCCTAGACAGCAGAAAAGTTTGTAATATTTATCAACAAAAAAGATAAAGTATGAAGTACAGTCTAATGGATAGCCATAAATTTCTGAAGAAAAAAAAAACATGTTAGGCAACAAACAGTAGTTGATCTCTTTCCTTTACCTTAGAGGCACTCAATAAAGTTGGAGTTTTGTTTGTTTGTTAAAGAAAAGAAAAACTCACCTGTAGGATCAGCACAGATTTTATTCGAGCTCAGCTCATCAGTAAGGTCTTCCTTTATCTTATTTTTAATATCTCTTACTTTGTTCATTATGGAATCAATTGTCAACTTCCTGCCATCTAATTCTTCAGCCTCCATTTCTAAATTGTAATTCATCTTCCAGAACGAAGAAAACAAAACATTAACTTTGTAAACATATCTAAATGTCATTGTTATTGGTGACAGTGGAGCACCAAAATCAAACCAAAACCAAACAAAACACACAAAGACATGGGTTTACAATTTACCAGAAAAGTTTCAACAAGCCAAACACATCCCAATATACTATCAATGACAGTACACTGCATGTATCTGGAAGACAAATGCTGGCCATGAGTTTTGTTTGTGTGTTTGAGTCAAGGTGTCCAGTAGCCTAGGATGGCTTTGATCTGTCTACGTGCCTGCGGCTGGTCTTAACTCTTCTTCTTCTTTCGCCTCCCTGGTGCTAGGATTAATACATACACCACTGTGCCCAGCGGATGCCCTTTAAAACTTCATTTCACTGAAGGTCTTCCTTTCACTATTTTTTTTCCCAGAATTATTTTCTCGGAGCCGTCTACAGATTTCTTCATTAAAAACAAGAGAAAGGAAGTGTTCTCTTGAATTCTGGGAGTGATAGAAGTATGGAACCCGTTAGGTACTGAGAATAAGTTGCCCCTTTGGTTACCTACTCTGCCTGAGTATTCACCGACATTGAAAATACAAAGCAAGAAGAAAAGCCATCCTTCCAATGATTGACTTTCAACAGTTCTGTCCCTGATAAAGCTGTGATTTGCGCCTTTGCAATTCTAACGCAAGGATTAAGGTAGTGTTGCAGCACTGGGCAAATCCCCAGCTTTTTTTGCGAAGATGTTTTTTTTTGTTTTGTTTTGTTTTTTCTTTGTGTACACATTGGTTTTATTGTAACAAAGCAACTTGTACGCTTCAACATTTAAAATGAGAATCTTCTCCTTCCAGTGAAAACCAAAAAACTAAAGATAAAAAAATTAAAAATAAAGTTACAACAGAGAATGTGAACTCCAAATAATAGAATTCTAGCTTTTTTCCTTTCTCTGTATATTGGGCTCAGAGATTACACTGTGTCTATGTGAATACAGTTAGCATTTACCAACATGTATCTGTCTACTTTCTCTTGTTTAATAAAAAGAAAAAAAAGAAAATAAGGAATGGGTGTGGCTTGTCTCTTAAAGGGACCAAAACCATAACAGGTTAGAAGGTCAGCAAGGGTGGGTTTGAGGTGTCTGGGGGGGTAAGTGGGCATTGTGACAACATGGCTTCTCCTTTGGCATGTTTAACTTGTGATGTTTAACAGACATCCTTGCAGTTTAAGATGACGCTTTTAAAATAAAATTCTCTCCTAACGATGACTCGAGCGAAGATGTTTTTAACTGGTTAGCAGTCTTTCTTCCTGTCGCGCCCATTACCGATTCTCCACAACGCAGTAACTCAAGCCCACGGCAGAAACGAGGCGAGAAAGGCAGCAAGGGGCTCCCCACCTCCTCCCAGCTCCCAGCCAGCAGAGGCAGGTTGTGAGGGGTGCGCAGCCAGTCCCGCCCGCTTCCCACCCACTTCCGGGCCTCTCTTCCCACTTCCAGCCCCGGGTCCTGCAGCTCGCACCGCCGCCCAGCGCTCCCGCCCGGCCGGCCCGGGTCCCCAGCGCCCGTCGCCATCACCGCCCCGCAGCCTCCCGCGTCTGCAGCCGCTCCGCAACGCCCGCTCCGCTGCACTCACCTCGGGAGGCCGAGCAAGGACGCAAACAGCCGAACCCCAACTCCTCTCCGGAGCCACGTTTGAATTTCCCCGCTGACTTCGACGCCACCTCCGATTGGTTACGGCTCATCACGTGGCAACGCCGTTCGTGATTGGTTCCGTGCGCCGCGCCGCCTCCTGCGTGGAGGCGGGGCACACCCACCTGCAAACGTCCCGGGGAAATATCCCGGTCTGCCCTGGCTGGCAGTTGGCAGCCTCTCACCTCCGGCCAGGGTCCATCGGCCTGGAGTCAGGGGCTTTGGCGCTCCCCCGCAGGCCCTTCCAACACCCTCCAGGGAGCCTCGAACTCGTCTTCACCCCAAAGCCCATCCTGCCTTTTGTTAGGATTCTGATGCCCCTCCCGCCTTGACTGCCCAGGCTGCGCTCAGCGCTCCTGACCTCCTCCCTCCCTGGTTGCTGCGTTTAGAATAGCTTGGCTAGGCTTCCTGTCTGAAACCCAGCGCCCCTGCCTCCAGAGTGCTGGGATTAAAGGCATACGCCACCACTTCCACCTTCCAGAATAGTTTAAAATGAATGGTCTCTACATCATTGTAACACCTGATTCAATATAGATATGATATGAATAGGTGTTATACAACAATATTTAGGGAATATCGACAAGAAAAGTCTTTTCAATACAGATGCAAGTAAAAGAAAAAAGTTCATCTACAGTTGGTTAAATCCATGGATGTGAAACCCACATAGATAGAGGGTTTAGTGCAGTAATCCCTTAAAAAAAAAAAATAAGCCATCTTTTCCGGGCGGTGATGGCGCATGCCTTTAACCAGCACTAGGAGGCAGAGGCAGGCGGATCTCTGTGAGTTCGAGGCCAGCCTGGTCTACAAGAGCTAGTTCCAGGACAGGCGCCAACGCTACAGAGAAACCTTGTCAAAAAAAAAAAAAAAGTCATCTTTGGTCAAGCATAAAAGTTGAAAAGCAAACCTTAAAATGATCAGACTATGTAACTTAACTACAGACCTGAACACAGCTCAGCAGTATTTATAGAAATACAAAAACAAACAAACAAAAGCCTTGAACAGGGGTCATGTTTACATCTGTGATCTAACTGGAAGAGAAAATCACCAGACTTTGAAAAGAAAAAAATGAGACTGTTAACTAGGCGTTGGTGGCTCAGGCCTTTTATCCCAGCACTCGGGAGGCAGAAACAGGTGGATCTCTGTGAGTTTGAGTACAGCCTGGTCTATAGAGCAAGTTCCAAGATAGGCTCCAAAGCTACAGAGAAGCCATGTCTCAAAAAGTCAAAAACAGAAAAAGAAAGAAAAACAAAAAGCAAAAGAAAACTAAACTGCTAAGTGGGGGGGGGGGATGAATTAAAATGGATCCAGAAATGACACGGATGAAATATTGGTTGATAAGAACATTAAAATAGTAATTTTTATTGTATTTCATGTCTTCTAAAACCTAAGAGAAAAATTTAACTGAACATGTTAAGGAGCCATTCAGAGTGTGTGAGAAAAAAACAAAATAATTGTGTGGAAATGAATTGTCCAAGGAATGCAGTAGAAATTACATTATATATGGTTAGCGGCCAATTTGCTGGGGAAAGAAAAAAATCACTAGGCTTGGAAACATAATTTAAAAATGAAAAAAAGGGCAGGAGAGATGGCTCAGCAGTTAAGAGCACATCTGGCTTTTCCAGAGGACCCACATGAGGGGCTCACACTCTCCTGTAACTCCAGCTCCAGCTTTGGAGGCACCTGCGTTCATGTACATAACACACATACACACACACATACACACACACACACATACACACACACATACACATACACACATACACACACATACACATACACACACACACATACACACACACACATACACACACACACATACACACACACACACATACACATACACACACACATACACACACATACACACACACATACACACACATATACACATACACACACATATACACATACACACACATACACACACACACATACACACACACACATACACACACATACACACACACATACACACACATACACATACACACACACACATACACACACACATACACACACATACACATACACACACATACACACACATACACACACACACATACACACACACCTATAAATAATACAAAGATCTTTATTTTAAAATATGTAAAATTAAACACAGAGACAAAAATGAACAAAAGTATTGGTGGATTGTGGCACAAAGTGCTATAATGTACATAAAATTGGAGGTTTTGAAGGAAACAAGGAGAAACAAGAAAAAAAACTGGCCGGTTTGTTCAGTTGTGATTTAAAAACCTATTAACCAACATATTGAATAATTTCCAGAATATCTCAAACACAAAATTTATGAATATTGTGGGCATATGACTAAATTGCTTAAAGGGTTTATAAAGAAAAAAGTCTTAAAAGCAACTGAAGTCTAAAAGACAATTACACATAGGAAACTATCATAAGGACGATACAAAATATAGATAGGAGAGCCAAGTCTGTAGAATACTAAAGAGAAAAAGGGGGTACAGCCAGCTTAGACAAGTTCTCCATCCACCAAAAGCATTATTCATTATGCTGAGAAAATATATTTTCATACATAGAAATGATAAAAGAATTTATCAGCAATAGTACTAAAATACAAGATACAGTTGAAAAAGTTCTTCAGGTAAGTAATTCTGAATCCGCAATGAGTATGCACACACATATACACACCAAAATAATGTGTGTGATCCTATTCGTATAATGATAGTATTACTAAAAACCTAATGTAACCACTAAAAACAAAACAAAAAATGACAAAACAAGCAAAAATTAAGAAGAAAACAAAAAGTTAGGGCTGCTGGTGGGCAAAAAAATGAAAATGAAAAGTGGGCAATCAATCCATAATCATCTAAAATGGAAGAGAAAAACAGGAAAAAATACAACATTATCAAAATGGTAGGTTGAAATTCAGCTATATCAATAATTGCATTAAATGTACAGGATCAAAAAAATTCTCAGAAAAGAAGCTAGTCTCAATTTACAACCTACAAGAAACCCAATACATCTGGAGAGTTTGTTATTATTTTGTTTGATTTGATTTTGTTTTCAGACGGCGGTCTCTCTGCATTGGTCTCAAACTCTTACTTCAGCTTCCATAGTGGCTGGAACTGCCATGCCCAGCTATCTAATTTAAATGTGAAGACGCAGATCAAATAAAAATGAAAGAATAAAAAAAGGTATCACGCTAAACTAGTGAAGCACTAAAACCAGGAAGTCTAACTGGGCAGAAACCTCTATGGACAGATCTAGTAGCTTGTCTTACATGAGGAAATGGCCTGTGATTTCTGAGAATGAGAGGACATGTTTTGAAAGCGTCCTCGCCTATGGGTCTGAGGCGAGTGTGTCCTCTGGAAGTTGAGATCAAAAGCTTGGAAGTCTAGTTGCAGGTTCCGTACCACAAATCTTCATACAGTTCTAAAGACAGACCTCATTCGCTGATGGATGCAAGTACTTTTTAAAAACACATTTCAACACCCAATTTGCAGGCCTGGACAGATGTGAACAGCTAACAACTGAAGTGTTCTTGCCAAAACTTCAGAGTGGAGAAATGGGATATAATTGGAATAATAAATCTGCTCTGTATAGGAACATGTGGACGGCACAGTATCTCCTCTGGATTCTGCACTTTGTCAGGACCCAGGCAGTTTGTCTGGAGAGGACTGAAAATAAACCAGGAAGAGAAAGGCAAAGACAGACAAAATGCTGTCCTGTGACGTATTCTGTCTTGCAGTAAGATGATGACCCTTAAAATACTGGTTTACTTAAAATACTGAATATTTCTAGTGAACCAGACAAACAGTCTTGCATCTTCATGTCAGAGTACGGACTCACCAACTTTCTTACCAGAAGGGAATTCTAGAAAATGTATGGCTTAAACAGCACTGGCTGCTCCTCCAGAGGTCCCGAGTTCAATTCCCAGTCAACCACATGGTGGCTCACAACCACCTGTTTCTGGCACCCTCCTTTGGAGTGTGGGCATACATCAAAGCAGAATATTGTATACATAATAAATAAATAAATCTTTAGAAAAAAATTACATTTTTCACAGTCTGGAGGCTGGAAACCCAAGGTGAGGTGCCAACAGAAATAGTTTCCTGTGTTGCCTCTTCCCTTAGTGTGAATAAGGTGTCACTCTGTCTGTACGAGGGGTTTTGGTTGCTGTTTGTTTCCTGTGTGGGGGCAGAGACAAATTGTCTGTGGTAGCTCTTCCTATAAGGACGCTAATCCTATTGGATTAGAACTCCACCCTTATGACTTCATTCCACCTTAATTACCTCCTTACAGGCCTTCCTTCTAAATATAATCACATTGTGGATTGTGTTTTGGGAAGACATAATTCAGTCCAGAAGGAGCTGTATCTAGGGAGAGTGGAAGAATTAGCCTAGTGTTTGCAAGCTGACTGTCCCCCAGTAATGCTTATTACCTTGAAATTTTGCTGGCAATGCTAAGGATCAGATCCCAGGGCCTCTGTACGCTAAGTAAGAGCTCTACTATTGAGCTATCCTCCATCCCGAAGGAAGTGTTGTTAGTTACGTTTCCCATTACTGTGACAAAATCCCCGATGGAAACAATGTAAAGACAGGTTTAATTGGCTCACAATTTGAGGGCCTCATCCATCACAGCAGGGAAGTCATGGCAGCAAGACGTTGGGGCCTGGTCCATCACACCCATTGTCAGGGAACAAAGGGATAAATGCTGGCGCAGCCTTCTTGGTCCCTTTCACACTAGGAGCCCAGCCCCTAGAGTGGTGCCACCTACATCTGGGGTTTCTCACCTTGATCAACCCAATCTAGAATCTCCCTCGAAGGCGTTCTTGAAGTTTGTCTCTTGCATGATTCTAGATCTTGAGAAATTGATAATTAATAATAACCATCAGAGTAAGATTATCATTTAATGGCTATGTGCTGTAAAGATATACGGGAGGATGTGAGTGTACCAAAAGGCTGTGGAATAATTAATCAAGCGAAATCGAACAGTTCCAAACGCCCTCTGTTCTGCTTTCATGACGTTTTCAAGCCCCCTTCTCCCTTTATTTTATGGTGCTAAGGATCACATCCAGGGCATCACCCAAGACCTCGAAACCACATCGTCTTCTTTTTGTTCCTAAGTTTGCACTGTCATTTTCACTATGTTTCTTGACTCAGTGCACCCAGTTGTTTAAATGTGGAGCCCATGGTTAGATGTGGGGCCTCATAGATACTAGGCTAGTACTCTGCCACTCAGTTGCACGTTTTTCTTGCCATTACTTTTGAACACATCCGTCTTTCCTTGACACAAAACATGATCATGCCTTCACAATTCACATTTATTCTGTTCTCCTTCAAATGACCTACTAAAAGTATAAATCAGATTTTTTTAATGTCTTTGATGTCTTCCTGTTGTTATATCTATGAGCTCTGGCTCCCTCCTAAGCCGTATTTGTATATGCATATTTGTGTGTGTGTGTGTGTGTGTGTGTGTGTGTGTGTGTGTGTGTGTGTGTAGGTGAGAGGTTGGCCTCAAATGTCATTCCCTTTCTCTTGAGTCAGGTCCTTTCAATTGGCCTGGTACTAGCCACTTAGGCTAGACTGGCTGACCAGCAAGCAAGCTCCTGAGAGGCCCAGTTTCTGCCTCCCTGAGTGTTGGGATTACAAGGACAGACCACCACACCCAGCTTCTGTACCTGGGTTCTGGAAATTAAACTCCGGTCCTTATGCTTGGCAAGAAAGTACTTTACCAACTAAGCTATCTCCCCAGGGCCTTGAGCCACATTCTATACTCTTTCCATCACTACTCTCTGGGTTTCTTATAAAACAGAAGTTATCCCTCCCAAATGCCTTCCCCTCAGCTGGCATAATCCTGCTCATTCTCCAGCACCTGCCACTTTTGCAGTTCTTAATCAAATCTTTGCTTTTTATGTCTTTTCTTCAGGGGAGCTCTGCAAAGTCAGGCCTCCTCATTACGTCGCCTTTACATTACCTGACTCTAGGTCTTGAAAAGGTCTCAGATGCTTAGCTTCAAGCCTTAATACTTGTCCATGTCACTACTTTTCTTTCTGGGATTCCTGAGACTTAAACTACATGAAAGGACTGAACTATGTCAAAAGGGCATTTTGCAGAATAAAGTCTCTTAGATGCTTAGCATGGATGCATCAAAATCTGCAGTTAGAAAAGCACAGTGAAGAGCAGACTCGCCCATGGAAATCGACAGCTCAGAGTGGTAGAATGTTTTATATCATTCTGTAGCAAGAAGATAGAAATGCACATTTGTGTCCCGTGCACACAATGGCAGGTCGGGAGAGTGTCAGGGCAGAGTGCAAAGGTTTAACTGACTAAGCCACAGGTAAAATGTTGCTAGCTCATCAATGAGGGAGAATATATATGAATTCTGTAATATACTTTTGAAGGAAGTGAATATATAAAACAGACATAATTAAAAGTTTTATACAGATGGTATGTAAAATAAATCATTCATATTGAAATTACAAATGTTGGCAAATTTTTATATTTGATAAAATTACATAGGCGTATCTGTTGTATCAACGATCCTTCAAATTTTTCTTGTGTCCTTGTACTGGGCTTTCTTTTCGGGGGGCCACCAACCAGGTCCTAAATCATGACATGAAGACTTCTTATTAGTTATGAATGCTTGGCCTTATCATAGCTCTTATTTTAATCTGTTTCTCTGTATCTACACTTTGGCACAGGATCTCTCTCTCTCTCTCTCTCTCTCTCTCTCTCTCTCTCTCTCTCTCTCTCTCTCTCTCTCTCTTACTTTCCTTCTGTTTCCATGTCTGGCTGGGGGTTGCCTGGCTTCTGACCCTGGTGTGCCTCTTCTTCTTCTTCTTCTTCTTCTTCTTCTTCTTCTTCTTCTTCTTCTTCTTCTTCTTCTTCTTCTTCTTCTTCTTCTTCTTCTTCTTCTTCCTCTTCCTCTTCTTCTTCCTCTTTTTCTCTCTTTTTTCGAGTGTAGATTTCTCCTCCTATTTATTCTCTCTGCTCACCAGCCCTACCCAACCCTCTCTTGACTAGCAATGATCTGCTTGGCTTTTTATCAGACCAATCAGGTGCCTTAGGCTGGCAAGGTGAAACAAATGCAACACATCTTTACATAATCAAACAAATGCAGCACAGAGAAATGTAACACATCTTTGCATCGTTAACAAAGGCAGCAGAAACAAATGTAACACACCTTCACATAGTTAAAGAAATATTCCACAACACAGACAAATATAACACGTTTTTGCCCAGTTAAAATAATACTCCACAATTCACCTTGGTTATTTTTCTCTTCCATATATGTCTCCATCCAGGGACACATGGATCTGCTTAGAATACATAAGCTTGCATTTTGGATAATTTACTACCAATGGAATCATTGAATAATGACATAATATATTTTCTGTACCCTAATAATAGGTTTTTCCACTGACAACATAAGCCAGATCAAGCAGAATTAAAAAGTAAAAGACCAGGTTTATTCTGAGCAAAGCAACTACTTGGTAACTCCTCCAGTCCCTAGAGATGAAGGTGTGGGGTGGGGGTTGAAGGGACAGGGGGAAATCAGGGGATCTATCTAAAGGAGGGAGCTTGCATACTCTGGAGGCGTGGGATGATGATGTGTCCACCACAAACTGGGTTTGTGTCCAATTATGGTATGCTTTCAGGTGGGGTCTTAGGCCGCTGTCAACTTCTGGGGATGACCCACCCATCGCCACCCAGAATGTAGAACTGGGCTTCTTAACTGTCTCCATTGGAGATTTTATGAGAGGGTGGGGTTTGGAGAGAGAGAGAAAAATGGGGGCTTTTGCAGGAGCGAGCTGGAAGTCCCAGCCGAACAATTTGTTTTGCCTTGTTTCATCTGATTTCATGATGATTTTGAGGCTTGTTCATGGGGTTGTGTGTGCTGATTGTCCACTCCCTTTTACTGCCAACATTATTCTACTTTATGACAACAAGACAGTTTGCTAATCCGTTTTCATGATTGTCTACACTTAGATTCTTTTCAGTTGGGCTTGTTACATGTAAAGCTTCTAAGAGACTTCACATACAAGCCTTGATATGGAGTATAGTTGACTCTCTTTGGAGCAAATAGAGAGGCTCCATCATATGGTAGGTATATAATTTATAATTTTGTTTCTCAAAGTTATTAGATTGTACATTCCTTCAGCCAGACTTGCATGACACTTTCAATCTCTTCATATCCACTCTACCACTAGGTGTGGTTAATCTTTTCAATTTTTGCCATTTGGCTACATTTGTTCAGTATTTCTGAAAGCCCCTGGAGATTTTCACAAGTGTTCACATGGAAGAATGGGTGGCTCCTCCGTAATACTGTGGTACTGTGGGCTTTTTGTTTGTTTATTTGTTTGTTTGTTTGACATCTTCCTCTACTGCTCCTTGGGCCACACTGGGTTTGAAAGAGACCTCTACTCCTCTATTGCATCAGTATCACTGAAACTCTGCTATGTCACAGGTTGTGTGTGCATCTATAAAGTTATAGAATACCTTTAGTGCAAGATACAGGCCATCGAAATTTGACCTCCATAAAACTTTGGAAAGGCAGTAGTAGCTAGATAGCCAGTCTGGGAAAAGAAATTCTTCAACAAAGAGGAAGTGACTAAATCTGTACTGATGTCTGCAGAAGTGTCCTACTACCCCTGGTGTAGGCAGAAGTTTAGATATTCAATACAGAGGGCGTGAAGAGCCGGCTTTGTGGAAAGCTCCCGAGTGGCGACACTTGACCTTTTCTCAAAACCAGGTTAAGGAAGGTCATCTTCAATGCTTGCAGAATGAGGCGGGCAGTGATGTTAAAGATGGGAAGGAGAATCAGATCGTATGCTGTAACTGCTCAGTTCATGATGGATCCTTGCTTACAATACTCGGCCTTCCTAGGAAACGTAAAAGTGAAGCTATGCTCTTTAGGAAAATCTCCAAGTCTCTGCAAGAACCCCCTTTTCATTTCTGCAGTCAGGCTTTGAATATGTTGGTGAGCACTTGACCTCTGCTCTACATTCTTGGTCCAAGGGGACACTTTTCAGTTCTGCAAACCATCTTCACATCATTTTCTCCTCCTTCACTAGCTTCTGGCTCATGGGTCGTCTCTGTTCCTTCAACATAGATGGATGTTTCCTGGCCCAAGTGCCCTTCATTTTGTTGCAATTTCTGCCCAAATACTCATCCATAGATCTTTATATATATTCAGGAGTTATCCTTAGTTCATTTTTTACATTCAAATGTTGTTTTTTCTTCCAAGAAATATTATTTTTTATTTAAAGTTATGTATATCTTTAGGAGGATTGCACCCGTGCACAATAGCATTGTCACCCCAAAGCTAGAGTTACAGGCCATTGTGAGCCTTCTCCCAATATGAATGCCCTCTAGCACCCCCAACTCCTGCCCTGTGCCATGCTTTTAATGAGACTACAAACCCTCCATGAAGCACAATTAATAAAAACTCAGAGAGAGAAATTGGGGTTCAACCTGAAGGGCAGAAAAGCAAAACAACCAACTACTGGCTCTTACCTCAACCTTAGTCTGAAAATGATGGTCTTGCCTTCAGGAATTTCAGAATGAGATCATGACTGAGAGCTGTCTCCTCCCATTTTATAATCCTCTCTAACTCTGGGATTAAAGTTGTGCACCACTAACGCCTGGTTTCTATGGCAACTAGTGTGGCTACTGGGATTAAAGGTGTGTGTTGTTGTTGCCTAGTCTATAAGGCTGGCTGGTGTGGCTGTTTTACTTTTCTGATGCTCAGACAAGTTTTATTTATTAAAATACAAGTGAAATGCCACTGCACCTCCATGATTTTCTTCCAATTCTTCATCACATCCCTACGCTTAGCCTTGCACAGATTTTTAAAAAATCACTATCAATAGTAATCTTGTTCATTTGTGTTTATTGTTTGTTTTCCCTAACCACATATACCTTGAGCATGAGATCCTTAGATCTGTCCTTCTTCGCCAATGTGTCCAACCCACCAAAGGGCATCTAGTTTAGAGGAAATAGCTGTTACAAAACGTCCAACGGATGTGTGTTTATCCATGCTGTACTCAGATTATGACTTCTATAAGAACAGTGTCTGGTTATTTTATTGCTTTGTCTGCACACAGAGAATATGTGTTGAATGCAAATGAAAACGACGACAATGCTGGTGGTGGTGGTGATGGTAACAGTAGCTGCAAAGCTAGAAACACTGTAAAGACCTAATCAGGCTAGGTCGTTTTGACCAGATAGCAGTTAACGGCAGCAACTTCCTCTACTTGTTGGGTCATGAACCTGCATCTAGCTTTGAGAGAACCAGGACAATACTAGCAAAATGCAAACAGCCAAAAGTCCATCTAGGTTGTATTCACAGTCAAGATTACAAGAAAACCACCCAGATATCAGAGTGTGTTTTTCTTATCTCCATGTCTGGTTCTTTGCTCCTGAGACTGTCACTCTCATCCTCAAGGAGCTTTCCACTTGTGATCAGGAACAAATCTGGCTTTAGTGATGTGCCTGCCCTAGAGATGCTCCTCCTCCTCCCAGAGGCACCGCTGCTCTCCCGTCACAGTCCCCTAAGCACCTCGTTCTTAGTAAACTCCACTGCTTCTGCACTAACTGCAAAGAACTCTACTGCCCTCCACACATAGCTTCAAAGTTCACAGCATCCAAGTTTGGTGATCCGTGACAGACTGGCAGCCATCAAAGGTAAACAGAAATACATTTGCCTGAACTAGTCTCTATTCTTGAATAATAAAGGAAGTCTAACCCGGGTCTGCACAACGAGAGCTTAAACCTGTCTGGACAGCAAACAAACCAAATGCATGTGTCATTGCTTGAGCTCTAACCAATCACAGGCTGCCGATGCATTAGACCATGTCCATATGAAGAACATGTTAATTGCAGCCAATCTGGTTGTTCTGTTTCTCTCCACCTCTGCTTTTGCTAGAAATATGATTGATGCACATGGTATGGTGAGATATTCTGACCCATCTTTGGTCCAAAATGTTGTCCTGTTCCAGAATGTATTGCTCATCCAATGCTTTATTAAGTGGAACTGGTTTGATTTTTTTTTGTTTGTTTTAACGCCTTACAGTCTCCTTCCTCCCCCTTTCAATCTAAACATTACATCTTTTCATGCACTTTGATGTTCTATGGAGCGCTCAGTGATCGCCCTTGAAGCTCTTACATATCTCATTTACCCAGATCCTAGACTGAACTGGACTTTGAGTGAGAGTCAGTCACAAAACTCTTCTTGGGCCTCCTTTCCCCTCTGATGCATAAGGGTTGTGACTGAGGAGCTTGCAATTCCCTTCTCCCATTCTTAGAATGAGCTCCTTGGAGGAGACTCAATGGCCTCCCTTCACTTAGAAATCTATCATAGAATTTCATGATTTACCCAAAATGCCTACTAGCCCAACCAGCATACAAAGCTCACGCTGTCCCACATGCTCTTCAGGCCCCAGAAAAACAGCTGGTCTTACAGTTTCTCCAGACATGCTCAGACAGGTGGAACCCGTGGCAGCTTCAGCTCAGATCACAGCCAAGTCTGTGCTGTCTCGATGCACAAGAAATTCTTCACATGAGCTCAGTAGTGACAAGCCTTGAAGTCCCAGAAAGCCACCCACACCCTTGGCTTTAAAGACAGTGTCTCCAGAAAGAAAATGACCTTTTGTTTCTTCTAAAAGGGGCCTGACAAAACTTGCTATTGGATTGTAAGAACCCAAATCCTTTCTTGAGCTGGCTAAAAAAAAAAAAAAAAAAAAAAAAGAAATCACCAGTTTATTCTATTGTATTGTGGTCTGGAATTTCCTTCCTAAATAAGAAAATGTGGATTTTTGGTGATAGGAGCAATTTCCTGTAATTTTTTTTTTTTTTTGCGTTGCATTGCTGCATTCCTTTCATCGCAAAGTTTCATGGGGATTTATCTGCCCTATGCAAAGACGCACAAAACACTCCATAGGGTACAGGGTAGAAGTCACCCACATTAGCCTCTCGTATAACAACTCTGATCAGAGGTGGACTTGCACGTGGACACTCAGCACGGTGGCTGTCAGAGGCCCCCTCCCTGATTTACCTGACAGGGCAAGGATGCCAGGGAGTATCCTGCAGCCCGGCTAGTCAGAACCACAGATGCCTCTTGGGTGGGGATGCAGGCAACCGGGGAGCCTTTCTTCTAAAAAACAGTCAGAATGAGAAAAACTAAGAGGTTCCTTCCCCATCAATACCACAGAGGAGTGGATGTGGACGGAAGAAAAGCAGATGATGCTGTTACCAAGATAAATGGTAAATGTCACCATTTGTCCTGGCGGCACACTTCCCTCATGCATAAACCTTATCAGATGGACTCTGAGTTTTTAAAGTCAATTATTTTTTTAATCATACTGCAATGGTTTTGATATTTGGTGTGTGTGATTTAAATTTCTGAGCTGCAGTCATTGGGGAATGACGAATGTCTTACTAGAGAATCACATCAAGTGACCCCAAGCAATGATGCTATCAGTAGAGTGGCAATCAGTCCCAGGTTTCTGAAGGAAACCTCACAGGGGGCAACCAAAATGCCAGAGTTTTGTATTTTCTAACTGCCGTGTGGTGATCAACGTGCTTTACCATAAACAGTCTCATCAGATCCTAATACTATTTTCCAATGTAGGCAGTTTAATTTTCTCATTATTTTTTTCTCCAGATAGGAGACTGAAGTCTAGACCAGATTGAAGACTTGCCCTGGAATATCACCCCAAGAAAAACCCAAACAGACAACTGCTTCTCGGTCCATTTTTATTTCTGTATTATTCAAACCTATACATTTGGTCACTGGAAATAGCTATCAGTGTCTAAAGGTGGTTGATTTACATGCAAATTGGTAAAATTCACATCCTTACTCATGTTGGACATAGTGGTGCATGTCCCAGCACTAGTAAAATAACATGTGAGCCAACCTAGCAGGCAAGTGCGCTGCCACTTTCCTGTGGATCTCCAGGAGAACTCCTGTTGTTCAGTTGGTACATGCTCCTCTTGAAGGACACCACTTTTACATACTCCACCCTTTGACCCAGTTTCTACCAAAAGTTGGCACCACGAGTATGGCATTGCACACAATGCAGAAGCTTTGCGGTGTCTGAAATCTGTCTCAGCAACTTTCAGACTATTTAATTCACCCTGGAAGAAGCTAGGGTGGTGAAACACGCTAGCAAGGACGTTACCAAGCTCATTCTCTTCGATGTCTCTAGGTTCATTCTTTTCCACCTAGGCTACACAGATTCATACAGACCTTCAGAGGCCATCATGACTGCCTAGGACAGAACAGCAGGGGCCACTGCAGAGGCTTCAGGCAAGGTGACACTCCACTCACAAGAGTGCTTAGCGGGGGACTTTCTGGTAACTAGGTAGCCCTCTGATATTTGTGATGTACACAAGAAGAGAACAAAGGGAACCCTACATTCCTCTTGTTGAAATATTTAAATGTCAGACTAAATACCTTTTAAAAAATGTCCTTTCTTCCTACCAAAACCATACTGTTGAATAATAGTCAAATTGAAATGTATGTTTGAAGTTATGGTCTCTACATTTTGATATTTAGCAAAATACAAGATATATTCAAATGTTTGTATTTCTTTACACTTTACATTCTTGTAAATGAGCCAGTAATCTTTCAAAGATTGATAACATCAAAGTACATAATTTATAAACATAATTTGCAAATTATTTTTCTTCACAACTGTGTTCTTATTCTCACCAGAAATATCATCTATTAAGTTGCTATAATTAAGATTTTCACTGGGTCTGGTGGTTCATGCCTGTGATACCAGGACTTAGGAGACTGACACAGTAGAATACTGTGAGTTTGAGGCCAGCCTGTTTCATGGTGAGTAGGATAGTGGTTCTCAAAAAAACAAAATGAAATGAATGAAAATCAAAACAAGGATTTTTCACACAATTTATGACAATTAACACAAATATATACCTTAAATGTGTTTTCAGAAAATTAAATATGATGAAAATTATTTTAACTTAGATTCTAAAAGATAATTTTTCTTTCAAATGATCTATTAAAATGAAGAATCACTCAAATTAAAGCAAATTAAAACTTGTAGATAATTAAAATAAACTGTAAATAGATAAAATCATCTAGAGTTAAAATTTTAACTCACTGCTCAAAATATCTACATCTTTAAATCATACATTGATGTTGTCAAATAAAATATAGTGCAAACCTTTTGTAACAAGAGACTGCTCGTTAGTTTCCCAGTTGCCCAGACCCAAATAATTACACAGAAACTATATTAATTACAACACTGTTTGGCCAATAGTTTAAGCATACTTCTGACTAACTGTAATATCTTAAATTAAGCCATTTCTATTAATCTGTGTATTACCACGAGGCTGTGGCCTATTGGCTAGGTTCTGCTGAGCACCTTCTCCTTTGGCAGCTACACAGCATCTCTGCAACTCCGCCTATTTTCTCTCTATATCACCATTTGGATTTCCCACCTGGCTTTACTCTGTTTAGCATTGGCAGAAAGAGGTTCTTTATTAGCCAATGGTAATAAAACATACTCACAGCTTCTGAGGGGAATCCCATATATGTCCGTTTTTTCATATTTGATGTTAAAACTTTACCCATTCTTCGAAATTTAAAAGCATAATGCAATCACTGGAGAAATTATCAATTTTTATGTTTTATTTATTCCTGTATGGCTGAAATATTATTTCAACACATGACCAATATAAAGAAATGAAGTCTTTTATATCTTTGTCACGCTTTCAAAAAAAAATTTAAATCTTTGTAAGTGATCACCCTGATCACACTCCCAGCCAGGCGAGTTCTGTGTCAGATGTCTGACAGCCACAATTTCTCCACATGGCAACTATTCCTTGGCTGCTCATGTGGAATTGTTGCAAATAATGCATCCCTCGGTGAATCTGAATCTAGATCCATGAAAGAGTCGTTGATACATGAAAACTGACACACGAAAAGAAGCAAGGAAATGAGTTCTCACCACTGGGAATGACTGAGCAGAGGACCTCAGCATGTTATTTTCTTTGTCTTTCCTCTTGCCCCGCCCCCTTCCACCCCTGCAGCTCTCAGAGCAGTATCCACTATTCACGCCATCAGTGGCAGGATCCCCAGGATCACAGATGTGGGTGTTTTTATTTAAAGAGACATAAGGCAGGATTTTGAAAAAGTATTTCTTGGGGCCCAAGTAGGGTTGTCCATGAAAGTTCATATTTATTTCATAATTATTTCAGGCCTCCTTGGCTATAAATGGGCACCAGCTAATGAATAGTGGAGATCAACGTGTATGCTAATTTATGGGCTGACATGTTTGTCTAAGTCGCGGCCCTGGGTGGCACCTTCATAGGTATGAGGGAGGACCTGGATCAGGGTAGCCCCAAGATTAGCCAGATTTTCTAGGAGCACATCAGGACAGGAAATGACTGGAATGAGCCAGCCCTCTCAAGACTGGGCTAGAGAAAAGTAGATAGGCTGGACTTTGAATCTTTGCATGGCAAGAACAGTATTCCAAGAATGAAGTGAATGGCAGGGCAAGGTGGAAGAGCCTGCCCAGTTGGCCATCGTTAGCACAGTGATGATTCGGAATGCACATATCCATTAACTACAGCTGACCCAGATTTTCCACAATGGCCAAATACCTAAGTAAAGACACAAATTCTTCCAGTGGCCACTTACATGTTCTAATTCACCTTTCATTCCATTCTTAATCAACAATTGTCATCTGTATTGAACATTAATTTATTGGAGGATGGTTCTCAGGACCACAGTACAAAGCTGGCTAGGACATCGTTGCTACTCATCAATTACTACCTTAGTGTAGTAATTGACCTCACAGAGCCTTCTTTCTTTCCTTTGCTAGTAATTTCCTCTGAAATGTGAACACCTGGTGGCATTGCCCTCATCAATGATGGTGTAGACCAAGGCTGCTGTAGGAAGTGTTCTCCATTGTAACATTTTTGGGGGAGACAAAAATTGCCTTGTAGCATTTTATGGAGGCTCCTTTTACAATCACTTGTTGAAGGAATTGTAGGTTCTCTATGAACTGTCTGAGTTGAATACATGGCATAGGAAGAAGAGAGAGAAGTACTTGTAAGGTAATTCTGAACTATGTGTAATGGGAAAGAAAGATGAAATAATGCTAACCCTACATCCAATGAGAGATGTTCTTAAAAGAATGATAAAAGTAACAAATGATCTAAGTTGGTTTACAATGTAAACATTGTAATCAAATCTGTACAATTATTTTATATCATTTTTGTTGGGATGGTTTCTTTTTCTGGTTTTTTTTTTTTTTTTTTTTTTTTTGAGACAGGGTTTCCCTGTGTAACAGTCTTAGCTGTCTTGGAACTAGCTTTTGTAGACCAGGTTGGCCTTGAACTCACAGGGATTCACTTGCCTCTGCCTCTTGAGTGCTGGGATCAAAGGCCTGCACCACTACCGCCTGGCCAGAAATAGTTTTTAAAGGCTATTTCTTTTTTGTACATTTGAAGAACATTTTAGAATAATGGTCTTCAACCTTTCTAATGCTGCCACCCTTTAAGACAGTTCCTAATGTTGTGGTGACGCCCAACCATAGTTATTTTTGTTGCTACTTCATAACTGTAATTTTGTTACTGTTATAAATCATAATGTATCTGAGATGTAGGATATCTGATATGTGATCCACTGTGAAAGGCTTGCTCAAGCCCTGTCATGATGCACAGGTTAAAAACTTTTAGAACATTATATGTAGTTATTTAATTCAACTATTGATTACGAGATATGGTTGTGTCTTAAGACATTTCTGATTTCCATGTAAACGTGTGGTGGAGAACTATTTTAGTAGTAAAAACAAATACCATTCTTTAAATAAACTTACACATTCATCCCACACAACTGTGTAAAGTAGATATGGCGGGCATTATCTTCGTTTATCAGATGGAGAGACTAAATTTGTTGACTTGCCTGTTCCCACACATACTAGGGCCAGAGATAGACAAAACCGAAGTCTCTCTCGACTGCTGGTGAAGGATGCTTCCCACTGTAATACAGAACTGTCCTACCTGCTGCTCAAGAAACCTGTGATCTTTGCACATATGTTCTAAAATAGAATCCCATGTGTAAAAACAGCGTATTGTAAGCTAGGACTCTCTAACATGAACTCAAAATGTGTGACTTTCCCTTATTTATTCTCGGTCAGAAGTGAAGAAGTAAATGCACACCACCAGAAAGAAACTTGCTGAGAGTACGCAATTTTGTGGTCCAACATTAATTCACTCATCATTCCTTATTGGGAAGTGGCTTAAATTATTCTGCACAAAAAAAAATAATTCGAATACTATAGGGAATGTGGCTGGATCTAATTTTTTTTTTGCAATAAGATTTTGCAAATATGTTGATGAGTTTCCAGCTCTGCTAGACAAACCTGACAGTTGATACTTGATTTTATTTTTCAACAAAGTGATTCTCTCAGTAGATAATGAAGGCATGCTATTCCTTCCACTCCTGCTTTGAATTCATAGCTAGAAAAAAGTTCGCCACTGGGCGTGTACTACGTCATTGTTAAACCACTGCAACTTAATTCTACGCATCTTATGGTAAGGACAACACAAGTAATAAACATTTGCTTTTCTTTTTCCAGAGAATATCCCTTAGCCCAGATAGGCAACGGAGTGATATCAATTACTTCATAGAAAAGAAAAAGCTGTAGAAGGCAGTCATGTGGTAGAGCTGGTGTTTGGAAAGCTGTTTGTAGCGTTTAGGATGGGACTGGCCTGATCTGGTTGCCCTCGCATGGAGAACAGAGATTAATCATAGGAATCCAAGCAGTGATGGTGGGCTGTTATAGAGGAGTGGAATATAGAGACATAGACATATACTGAAGGTATAGCTACAACGAATGATGAATCAGGGTAGCAGGGGTGTGTTGGAGCAGCGTCTCCCTAGGTCATATGTGCCAACTGTGAGCAGCTCCTTCCAGATCTACATTCACTGATGAAATTGCTGCTCGGCTTAGTTACAGAGAGAGTATTTAATCACAGAAAAAAAATAAATAAATAAAGCTGCAAATGAGGCCTCTGAACCTTCGTATTTTCGGGCCCAGTTTGTAGTAATAGGAGCAAAGAAATCACTCCCACATCACCAGTTAAATACTTACAGGTCCATCTATGGCAGCAAAAGTTAAACAATATATAAAGATAAATATAAACCATTTTGGACATGGTTTGGGTTATGCGGAGTCCTCCTTCTGTGCCCCCATGCTCAATTCTTTCAATTCTTTCCCTTAAACTCTGCTCAAACCTTTCTCTTCTCAACATCTGCAGCTGCTGTTTGCAGCCTAGTTATCTCTTCCTCATACCACTTGAAAGGTTCCTGATTTTCCTGTTGAGAGTGTTGACCAGTGAAGGGCATCTTTCAAACATCAAGTCAAGGATGTTTTGTAAAATAGATACTAAGTACTGTCGTGTTTATTATCTTTTATACCGGTTATA
This sequence comes from Microtus pennsylvanicus, assembly GCF_037038515.1. Lineage (NCBI taxonomy): Eukaryota > Metazoa > Chordata > Mammalia > Rodentia > Cricetidae > Microtus > Microtus pennsylvanicus. Next base: position 37,742,821 of record NC_134581.1, read on the forward strand.
TACAGTAAAGGCCCACACTCCTTAGCATGATTTCCCAAAGTCTTTATCCTCGGTTCTACCATCTGATACTCCTGCCTTGGTCTTATGACCTGGCAATCTTTCAACACTTCTTATTCTAAGTACAATGTTGTCGAGATAAGCACAAGTTCGATTTCTCACTTTAAGCTTGTTTTGTTTTTAAAGAACATCTTGTATTTATTTGCTGATAATTTTTAATGTACATATACTATGTGTCTTGATCATATCTAACTTTTACTTTCCCTTGCCAAAGACTGGCTCTTAAAATGTCACTACTGCGTGAAATATTACCCTACCCTGTGACAGTTAGTTCTAACTGTTAACTTGATCTAGATTCTCCTGGGATGAGAGGCTCAATGAAGGTCTAGTTGCAGTTGGCCTGTGAGTGTATCTGGGGGAGATTGTCTTAATTACATTTATCGACGGGGAATTTTAACTTGAATAAAATACCCACCCCCTCCTTTTGGATTTTGGAAACAGGGTTTTGATGTGTAGCATTGGCTATTCTGGAACTAGCTCTGTAGACCAAGTTTACCTTGAATTCATAGAGATCTGCTTGCCTCTGCCTCCTGAGTGCTGGTATTAAAGGTGTGGGTCACCACTGCCTGGCTATGCTGGGGTATTTTAATCATACCAACAGAAACGAAACTAGGAAACATACCCAACTCATCACAAGAACCTTTGTTTTGGAAAGTCATGCATGATTTCTCTGTCACCACAAAGGCTACCTTGTGAGTTCTAACCTCTGCCCTCTTGGCCATAAGTTATACTTAGTTCATTATATTAAAATGTTACCCATCTTTCTCTCTAAGAATACTCAGGAGAAAGGCAGCCTGGCACACATTACAAACCAGCATACACAGAAACTCAGTTGGATGTTTATTTAATGATCGATTAGTTAATGTTTATTCATGACATATATTTTAGTTATTACATTTTCCAATAAAAAGGGAATATCCTCTGTCAAAATTGGGAAGTTTTTTTTTTAATTTTTGTTTCTACCCATCATTCCTCTAGTCTCATCTCATCAATAGTGTTTTTGAGGCTAATGTTACCTAGATCATCATTGTTGCTTTCATTTATTTAGTGTTACAGGCTTAGGCAGTAGAACTAACTATTTTTATGAGGTCAAATAGCAAGCTAAGAGTTATTTATCATCAATTACTTGCTCTTTATTATGGTCACTCTTGCTCATCTCAACCACACCGTCAGTTCTTTGAGGATTGTGTATTATTCACAGCCACTTTTAAATAAAGGTATTATCTAGTAACAATAAAATGCCAGTAGAAAAATTTATTAAGAACTCATACTACTTCTTACGGTGGACTTCATCGAAGCATCTCAGTGTGCTAATTCCACAGATGATATTATTAAATCTACATTAAATGATATAGTAGATGTTTCCTCAGAATAAATTCTCAGACTCAAAATTACTTCAAAGTGTCATATTTTGGCTTCTTATTTATTATTTCAAAATATAATTCACTTAGAACAGTTTAAGATTTATGTAGAATTTTTGAAGAAAGAACAAAGTATCAATATATCCCATCTTCAGGTCTACTTGTTATCAAATATGACAACTTTTCACAATTACTGAAAAAAACATAGAGCCTGTATTTCAAGATTTACTTGGTTTTCCATAATGACCGGCTATAATTTGCTTCTCTTTTGCTATCATAAAACACTGACTAAAAAGAACAAGAAAAGGAAAAGTTCATCATACTATTTAGGTCACAATTCATCACTGAGGGAAGTTAGGACAGGAACTCAAGACAGGAACCTGGAGGCAGGAACTGGATCAGAGACCATGGAGAAACATTGCTTACTGGCTTACTTTCCACGGTTTGCTCAACTGGCTTTCTTATATACACCCAGGGGTGGCACCACCTACAGGGGGTTGGATCCTCCCACATCCATCAGTAATAAAAAAAATATACCAAAGGCATGCCCATGGGCCAATCTGATGAAGGCAATTCCTCAATTTAGGATCCTTCTCCCCAGTGACTCAAGCTTGTGCCAAATTGACAAAAACTAGCCAGAACAACTGACCTCAATTTCATACAATATATTTTGGTTATACTCTTTCCCCTCCCACAACTTCTCCAAGATCCTCCCTTACCTACCCAACTGAATTCAAACACAAATTCATCACTATTAAAACATAACCTGTTCTTTCTTGTTTATCCACAAGATCTCATGTTAATCAACAATATAGCGCTTAGCATTGCTTAAAAAGTCCCACAATCCTTACAATATTCAAAGTCTCTAACTGTGGGTTCCTGTAAAACAAAAATTAAAAAGCAAGTTAAATAATCTTTTACTCCATAAGGAAGGCCATGGAGAACATAAGAGCACTCACACTTTAGCAGGACCAGTGAGTAGAGATGCTAACTCCAGACCTTGTAGCAGGGTAGGATTCCCTGAAATGGGTCTGGGAGGCCATTGGTGAAGGTGCTGCTTCCATTGTGATGGAAACCTCAGCTTACTGGAGACAACAGGACTCTGGGACAAACAACAAGAACAGGTGTGGAGTGGAGCCAGCCTGAGCCTTGGAGTCAAGCTGTGTGCCGCAGATGGCAGAGAGAGGCCAGTTCCTTGTGTTGTGGAATAAGCTGCGATTCGAACTTGTCTGCTGTTTCTCTCATGATTAGAACTTTGAGGACCAGGACCAAGAGGTCAGTTCATTTTACCACATCAGAACAAAGGTTCATATCAACATTCTTGTCATGGTTGTAACTCTTTTTCTTCCATCTGATTAGGTTATTCTCTGTCAGCTTACCTGTTTCTTATTTCAGTCCTGAACCACTGGAAACAATGTCATGCGTGTAGAACATACTTATGGGTATCATGAAGTGGATATCTTGAAGGGAGGCAATGAACAAAAATTATTTGGAGTTTGCTGCAAAGGTAATTTTTTTCAGGGCTATAAAAGTCAGGGCATCATCCATTCTAAGCATGTACTCTATCCTTGAGCTAAATCCCCAGTCCCACATAACAAATATATCTATGCATAATCATTAATATCTGTATTAATCCCCAAATAAGTTTGTGCTTTATGCCAAATTCTAATCTGGTGTCAAATGACTATTCTAGCCTGTTTCTATATAAAGCCTTAGTCTTTTAAAAATGTCATTTTTTTTGAGAATTTCATACCATATAATTTGATCATACCCTTTCCTCTCCTCCAACTTCTCCCAGATCATCTCTTCCCTACCCAATTTAATGTTCTTTATCCCTCTAACAAAATAAAAATAACCAAATAAAACACACACACATAGAACAATGGAATGCAAAATGTGTTGACCAATTACTCCTGAGCATGGGGTCTACCCTGGAGTGTGGTTGATATGTCTAGTGTCACTTCATTGACGAAAACTGATTTTCTCTCTCCCAAAAGCTGTCAATTACAAATAGTTTCTTGGCTAAGGGTGGGGCTTTTGCCCACTTCCCCTCTTTTATTGTAGGATTTTTCTCTGGCTTGAACTTGTGCGTGTTTTGAACCTGTGCTTGCTTTGTGTATGCAGTCATGGTCTCTGTGAGTTCATGTGTACATTTTCCCGGTTGGCTCTGGAAAACACTATTTTCTTGAAGCTGTCCACTTCCTCTGTCTCTTCCGATATTTTAATTTCCTACTCTACATAGATTCCCGAGTCTTGAAGGGAAAGGAATGCTAAAGACATCCAATTTCGGGCTGAGTGCTCACTCTCTGAACGTTGTTCAGTTGTGGGTCTTGGTGTTAATTATCATCTACTACACAAAGCAGTGTTTCTGCTGAAGGTTCAGCAACACATGGATCTATGAGTAGTAGAGCATTAAGAGTGGTTTTATTGGTGAGTTCACTGAGCAGAAAAACTGTAATAGGTATTCCCTAGGGTCCTTGACCTATGTAGTCCTCAGGCTCCTGACCTCATTAACATCGTCAGGAATGAGTTCTACTTTATGGAGGGCCTTGAAGTCCAATAAAGAAGTTATTGGCCACCACAATAACACTTGTGCCTTCATTGTATCAATGGACATATCTCTCAGGCAGGGTGCTATTATAGCTCACAGGGTTCATAGCTGAGTGAGAGTGAGGATTACTTTTCTCCTCCAGTATCATGAGTAGCATCTTCTAGCACTGTGAATGCTAGCTTAGTGGATGTGAATCTATCCGTTGAATGCTAGCTTGATTTCTTCATGTCCTGTTACATCAAGAACGTGTTGTCTTTAGTAATAGGGTCTTACCATCAGTTTGTGGAGGCTGATGATGGCAATGCCATTTTGCCTTAGTCTTATTATTTATTTTGGTCAAAAAATTAAACTCTGACCCCATTCAGTGAGTTTTTTTCTGAAATAAAAAAGACAAGGAGGCAACCAAGAAAGATTATATATTGATGACTATGTCTCCTGGTTAGATAAGAAATTAGATGTGGGCCAGGCCGTGGCACACACCTTTAATGTCAGTACTTAGGAGGCAGATGCAGGCAGATCTCTGAGTTTGAGACAAGCCTGGTCTACAGAGTGAGTTCCATGACAGCCAGGACTACACAGAGAAACTCTGTCTTGAAAAAACAAATTAATAAATAAGAAAATAAGTAAGTAAGTAAGTTAGATGTGAGGGAATCAAAGGAAATTCCAGGTGGATCTAGAGAGTCGTGTCTACTGACAGAATGCCTCACTCTGGCTAAACATCCTTGAATCTGCAATTAGGTTCTTTCTTACATATTAAAAATGAAGGTACCAGGGAACTTTCCAAGTTGACATACGTGGTCACTAATGAAGAGTCTGCACCTCTAAAAGACCCCAACCTTTAAAATATTATTTACATTGTCGTTTTGACATCCCTACCCCATTGTGGCATCTCAGGAGAACTGTGGGAAGAATCACCCTTAAACATAATAATCCACCATGATTTGGGAGGGGAGAAGAGGGTCATATTATCCCAGAAAATATGATACCCACTTCAGAAATATTCATACAGAGTACTTCTTAAAATCCCACAATGCACTTGAAATCAGTCTGCTTTAATCGTTGAATGAGTGTATTATTGTCTTTGGTCTGCTTTGGCTAAGAAGCTCCTGTTGAAACTGTCTGTCTTCTCTGAATTATTTCTTTTAAGAAGAACCAGGGGAACCTCCCTTCATAGCAGTTCTAAGAATTTTGTGCATAGCTACATTCTTTTGCAGCAATCTGAATTTACTTATTTACCTAGGAAAGGGCATTTTGTCTGTTTGCTGCACGCGGTGATTACAAGCAAAACCACTACAGATACCTGTGTGAAGGAACACTTACTTTTATTTAGCTGACTTTCCATTCGTTTGAATGTCTGAAAGTGGGCTATCACGTGCATTCTGGATTTAATGGTTTCTGCAAAAACGGTGTATGTAATTTGATACAAACTTACCACTAAGGCCATGGGAGCTGGTCAGTCACCAGAAAGCTACCTTTCTCCAGATTGCTCTCCTTTTGTGTGCTTTGCTGTCGGGAGTCAGGAGGCTTGGGCACATAGATGTATTTCTTGCTCAAGTGAAATTCAATTTCACCTGAGAATAAATAAATTTTAAAAAGAGCTGTGTGTTTTTGTTGGTTTTAGAAAATTTACTCATATCTAACCAAACCAAGTCAAAACAAACAAACAAAAAGCCAGTCTCAAACTGCTGCCCTCCAGACAGTCCTAGTCCCAGAAGGCCTCCAAGGGATTTGAGATGGAGGGAAGAGCCACAGAGCCATGTGCGGGTTTGTGGATAAGCAGACATCTTTTTTTTTTTTAAGCACATTAATATTTTCTTTTAATAATAAACATGATGAAAGCTAGTAAATTGAACACAACAAAAATACAATCAACACCTGCAGGTGAATTTACTACATACCAGGCAGTTCACATGCTAAAGACAGAACAAAATGTCACAGTTAGAAGGTTTAGTGATGTATAGCTTGAATCCCAGCATTAGGAAGGAGAACCCAGGTGGATTTTTTTTAATTAATTAATTTATTTATTTATGATTGCTCTTCGAGCAGATGAGGGAGGGTGACTTGATCGGGGGAGGGGGAGGGAAATGGGAGGCGGATGAGGGGGGGAGGCAGAAATCCTTAATAAGCAGACATCTTTAAGTCGGAGAGTTACTAGGTCTGTCACATCTAACCAGATCCAACTAAAATCAACTGCCCCACCCTGTGATTAGAATTTATTTTTACAATACATACATCCCAACTCATCACTTTTTTGGGGGAGGTGTTTTCTAGACAGGGTTTCTCTGTAGCTTTGGTGCCTGTCCCTGAACTAGCTCTTGTAGAACAGGCTGGCCTCGAACTCCCAGAGATCCGCCTGCCTCTGCCTCCCCAGTGCTGGGATTAAAGGCGTGTGCCACCACTGCCCGGCCCCAGCTCATCACTCTTAATCTGCCTTCTGTACATCCCTAGGCATGGGCACAATTCCGCCAATTTCTTCGCCATCTTGTAACAAGGACAATTTACTCTAGTTTCCAATCTTGTCATCTTTGTTTCCTTCGGAGGTACCATCAACACAGCCTGTATCATCTATATGTCCAGCAGCATTCTGCTAGTGACCACTAAGGTAATCTTAAGCAGTCATTCTTCCCCGAGATCTCTCTTCTGCATCACACCGTTCTAAACGTTCCTAGGAAACCTAGATTTTATGGCTAATCCTCGAAACTCTTCTGATCTCTATCCATCACCCTACTCCTAATTCACGTCCATATTCCCAGGTATCTGCAATAGCCATAGCCCCACTTCTCATTATTTTGTCTTAGTCTGTTTCATGTTGCTACAAAGGAGTGACCAAGACTAAGTAACTTACAGAGAACACAGATTTATTTCTTACAGTTCTGAAAACTAGGACACTCAAGATCAAGGTCCTAGATCTGGTGAGGGTTTTCCCCCTGCCACTCTACAGTAAAAAAAAAAAAAAAGTAGACAGCAAGTATTTATTGTGAGGGGCCAAATGTGCAATTTCATGAAGGATGAGCCCTCATGACCTACACAGTTCCCTGTAGGCCTCTCCTTTCTACCTTCCTGTACTGGGGATTAAGTTCCAACACATGAACTTAGTGGGATCTATTCAAACCACAACAGCAGGCTTTGGTTCTGGACAATCACTGGAATTTGTAAACTGCTTGTGAATTAAGGAGCAGACTATAATCTTTCAGGGAAGGTAATGGAGATATTCTAAGACCTGGTTTCTTTTTTGCATGCTTGAACAGTTCATAAGTGTAAATAAAAAAATGACTATACTCTCAAGTAAGGCAGACCCAAGTGATAAAGTATGAGGCCATTTCTAAGTTAACATTGATCATGACTTGTCTAGGATTTCCTTATGTGACAAGCGCCCTCTAGTGAATAAGGAGCTTAAATTGGCCTCCAAAGCAGAAGAGGGGCACCAATGAAATACTTGAGTAGAGCTGCTTTGACAATTTCACATGATGTTAAATAAGCAAAGACGGAGAGGTTTTGTGAGGTGAGAGTAGGAATCCGTCTCCTTAAAAAAAGCATCCAAGACTCCAAGACAATGGAGAGGTAGCAATCAATATTATAAGTGAAGGGAAAGCTAACTCACACTTAGGTTACCAAAGGAAATGAGACTTGATTAGAATATTTTAGATCATAATTAGCAATTGGGACTTGAGAAATTTTTCAGAGAAACTTCAGTTTGGCAGGTTGGGTTTGCCAAATTAAAAAAATCATACCACATGGCCCTGGTGGCTTGAGTTCTATAATAAATCAGTTACTTTTAGTTACCGCTTTCTCCCTGAAGCTCTTTGTTCTTAACTCCCATTATGCTCTGAAGGTGGTGTGCGTTATAATTTTGTCACCATAAATATTTATGACTTGCCATTTAGAGCACCGAGTTAGCACTCACGGAGCACGCACTCATGCTAACAGTGTCAGACATTTGACACGGTGGCCTTTAAAATAAGCATTCTAAATTAGCAGGTGGAGAGAAACTGAAACAAAAGGAGGTGGAACGTCTGAATAAGGAGCAGAGGAAATTGTTACTGGACCATTCACAAAAATTTTGCTTTATGTCGGAAACTATGAAATTTATATAGCGTAATTTTGTTTTTGTCGCTTTTCGCAGGTGTGGCCTTTTCTATTGCCTCCCATCTTATCTGAACTTTTTGTTTTTCAAAATGAAAAGTCATTAGTTGGCCCTCTTCTCTCCAGTCAATTGCCTTTGTCTCCTCAGCAACATCCTTTCAAATTGACCAAGCAGACTTTTCAACCTATTCTTATGGCTCCCTCTTCTCTGAACTACCAGCAGCCTAATTCGACACAACCACATGGCTTTGATCGGTCCGTGTTTCAGTTCATGCAGGAGTTTAACAATACGCTAATGTATTTATGGGATGACCACGGACTACCGCCACCGCCGCTGCATGAGACAAATGGCATTCCTTTAGAGTGAAACCACCTGCATTTCCTTGTCTGGGTGACAAGCACGTGCCAAAGGCGAAGACAGCAAAAGCACAAGTGAAATAGAGGTGAATGACAGGCAGGAACCAGAAACGCCTCGCCTACACATGTTTGTCCACAAACTCCCCTTCTTTTCGGTCCAGTTTCCCACGATGCATCCGGCGGAGCAGAGGTAACCGTGGGCAGGCGGGCAGGGAAGGAGGACACAGGCGCGGGGAGGTGGACTGGGTACGAGGTATCCCCCTCCGGCGCTCTCGTTGCCCGGGTGGCGGCCGGAGGGGGGGGCAGGCCTTAGTGCGCCTGCGCAGACAGGCCACCACTCGCGACCGCAGCATCCCCGCGCCCGGGGCGAGAGGAGGCGCTGCCCCGCCCCGCGAGGCCACGTGATGCGGGCGAGGGGATTGGAGCTGCTGCAGCGCGCCGCGACAGAGAGGAGCAGCGCTGGGCGCTCGCGGCGGGTCCTCCTCCTCCTCCGCCCTCCGGCTTCTTGTCGCCGCTGCTCACCCCTGCTCGCCGCCCGCATCCCTAGCCGCGGCGCCTGGAGGAGGAGGAGACGCCGCTGCCAGCAGGGTCCCCGTCGCAGCCGCCCACTGTCCCTAGGGACCTCTCTTCTCGCCGCGGCTTGCACCTCTTCGCGCCACGATGGGGCTGATGGACTCAGAGCCCAGCAGCGTCCTTAACGCGGTGTCCACTGCGTTCAACGACACCGTGGAGTTCTACCGCTGGACGTGGTCCATCGCAGGTACAGGCAAAGGGCCTCACCCATCCCCGATGGGTGCTCTGCGGACTGCCCACGACGCAGACGCTAGTCCCCGGCCTCAGCCCCAAGCAAGGCCCTGCGCCCCTCACCCGGCGCCCTGAGGCTGTTGGGGCGCCCGGGTCCTCGCAGATGCGGCGCGGGCGCCGCGGTTGTGAACTGGTTAATCGGATGCGAACGTTAAGGCGTCTTCCTCCCACCCCCCCACACTCCCATCTCATCAGCTTCGCGGATGCAGGAGCTGACTTATCAGATGCTGCCTGTGCAGCCAAGGAACCACCGCGCCCTGACGCCCGCATTTCCCGAGCTCGCCTCATACTTTTCTTATGTACTGACACTCCTTGTAGAAAGAGAGGCCTGGAACGGGAGGAGGGCTCCGATTGTTCTTGTCTCTGCTACTTCAGCTTCCTTGAAGGCTTTGACAAAAATGCTTGTGTCTTATTCCATTTAGTTAACCTCTCTATAGTATAATTTCGACTGAAATGTAAAATAGCATTATTTAGCTGGCCGAAGGACGTTAGTTTTTGTGACTTCCTGAGGGTGCTGGCTTTGCGCAGTGCAGTGCCATCACGAGGAGGGGGAGGAAGGCAGTCTTTGGGAAGGGGGTCTCCGCAGCAGCACCTAGAGGTTGGCCCAGAAGTCTGCATAAGTACAGCGTACTGAAATTAGCGAACGTTTCCCTTAGCTGTTCAGTTTGTGGGGCAGGACTGTCATTTGGGTGACTTAGGTAGTTTTCCTAGGAGAAGTGATTGTAACAGAAATGGTCACGCGTTACCATTTCTTCATTTGCTTTTAAAAGTTTTCAAAATCATAAACGTCAATTTTAAAGGATTCTCGGAATGGGTTTATGATGTAAATTTCTGCTGTCCGTTTGCAGTGTTACTTTGTATCCCAGCAGATTAGGATGTTAGCAATATAGGTTATGACAGCTGTCTTAAGAAATGAAGTTTCTTTTGTCGCTTTTGTGTTTGTTGCTAAGGCAAATGACAGTGTCTTATAGCATGGATACAGTATGACATCTGAGGTATGTGCGGTGGACAAAATGCTTGCTGGAATTGTTTCTGTATGAGACAATCTATTTTTTCCCCGTGTGTGTGTGTGTGTGTGTGTGTGTGTGTGTGTGTGACGTGGAGGCTTCACTGACTGGTTTAGCAAAGTGCGATACTTCTCAGAAGACTACAAACTTGATACTAGAAGAGGCAGCAGTTCCCAGGCCTCACAGCGGGGGATGACTTAAAGGCACTTGCAATGGGGCATTTCTTTCTTGAGTTTTTCCTTAATGTTATCACACGGATACGTGCAATACTTGGGGAAGGAGCACCCTTCCCTTCCCTTCATCTCCTTGATACTGCTCTGAGCATTGCGTCAGAGCATCCCCTTACACAACTGTGTAGAGCTAAACCTCAGACGTGCTTGCTGGCAGGTGGCAACGTGGTTGAGGTCCTCCAAGCCGCCTTGCACCCAGAGCCACGCCTAGGAGTTCTCAGTCCTGTCTCTCAGCTCCTTCCCATCCTGGAGCCATCTCATCTCTCCAGCCTCAGAAAGAGAAGATGAGAGGAAAGCTGGAGCATGGCTTTTTATAGTGGTTCATTCTGTCTGAATGAGTCTGTGAGAAAGATCAGCAATGGGGTTGGCAGTGCGGTGTGTCCACTCAAGTGAAAGGTGGCTCCTACGCTTTGAGGGCCCTATAAAACAATACACTTTCGTGGGTCAAGCTTGAGAAATGAGTAGACACAGGGACACTCAAGTGACCTCTTCCTAGCAGGTCAGTGGGAAGATATTCGTCCATCTCTTCACTATCCACTTACGAAACCCGAGACTGCCTCCTTGCTTCTATAACGAGCTGCCCAGTGCAGGCAGAGGTGCTTCTGAACCCACCAGAGGCTCAGTGGCTAGAGTCTGTTTGGCTTTGGTGCAGTATAAGGAGGATCATTGTTTAGGGATTATTTGTTTGTTTGTTTTTTTGTGCTTGCTTTTTGCTTTCACATCTGGATCTTCTGTGCTTTCCAGACACTTTTGTGTGCTGTGTGTTCCTTCTGGGAACCAGGTCTCCATGTTCCTTCTGGGAACCAGGTCACACTGCCTCCCTTCTCCAAGAACATTTATTTTTTTCCATGAATATTGAAAATGTGGATAAGGGGGCTACGGAGTAGAAAGGGAGGCTTCGCCAGTGATGCTGGAGAAAAGTGGATGAGTCAGATGTTTGGAAAGAGGGAAATAAAAATGGGTGGGAGACAGGGATGCTCTTGAGAAATGGTGCGGAGTGTGACGAAAGGGTGACATTATTCAGGAAGAGCAAGCTGGGCTGGGCGCCGTGCCCCGAGTGCCTCACTGAAGGAGTATGCTGACTTCTTTTCCCTTTTACTTGTTCCTTGGGTTTTCCTCTTCTTGAAGTTCCCCCATGAGCACAAGTAAAGTAGTTCTGTTTTGTATTGTTGTAATAAGAAAGGTACAGGGTTGTAGGGTATGTTTGGCAGCCTAAGACATTTTTTTTAGAGCAAATAGCTTCTGGTGAATTATTTCAAACTCTCTCAAATGGTACTGTTTAATAGAACACAGCCAAAGGGAGGTCTACAAACTGGGCTTTTCAACAGCACATATCTAGCAAACAACGAGTTTCTGTGCTCGCAGGAACAGTGTCACTTTTCTTGTATTATTAACACTTTGTATATTGAAATTTAAGATTTAAAAAGAGTGCACTGCACTTTTTTAAAAAGTACAAATAAATTTGAATTTTCTAAACTGGGCACCTAGCTGCATGCCACAAGGAAGTTACTGTTGTTTACATTGGAAGAAGGCATGGGCCGATGTGAAGCTTCATTCAGGGGAGCCACAGCTCTGATGTCCTCGCATCTGTGTTTTGATTCTCTGATTTGACCTTGTATTTGTGAAAATGACTAGAAAGTATAACTAATTAAACTCCCATCCAAACATTTAAACCGACACATCTAAATAGTCTCCCCGCTCTGTTCAGTGCTACACTGTCCACTTTATCCATTCCCGCCAGTTTCCTTCTTGCTACATAGTGGCTTCGCAGATCATGAGTACTTGTTCATGTATTGTTAAAGTTAGAGCATAAACAGTCGGGGTCCTGAATTCACTTTGGAAGAGGAAGAGAGGAAAGGGGGTGAGAGGCGTGGTATAGGAGGGATGGTGTTTCCTATAAGGTAATGAGAGACTCGAGAAACCAGGCTGTATTGTGTAAGTAAATGCACTCAGGTCATGCATAGTTCTTTATTCCATATGTACTTTCCATGCAGAACACGGGCCGGGGACAGAGGCCACTGGGTCACAAACTTACGAAGTCTAGGAGAAATCACTGCTATTCTGCACCCCCCCCCCCGAAATCCTGGTTTGAGGGCCCCAGGACAACCAGAAGAGTTCTCTCCTGTTATCTCAGCGTCCCCGCCCTATGTGTCAGACGTGAGTGGCGAAAGCAGCAGACTACCTGGCTCTGTTTTCTGAGTATTTTATCAGTTTCCCACAGTTGCTTACCCTGGCCGTGAGTGAGCTGAGGGGAACAGTCAGAAAATGTTTGAGTTGGTAGACCAGGGCAAAGGTGCCAAAGGCAAAGGGCCCAGGGGATGGACTGGGGACTGAACCAGGGACTGCAAAAGGACCAGTGAGTCATTTAAACCTGCTGTGGGAGGGGATGCTTAATTCAGCTGTAATAAACTGGAGTCAGAGGAGGTTTAGCCTATGGCTTGCCAGGCTGCAGAGGAGGAATACAGGTTTTAAATGTTGTAGAGCATGTTGATAATCATTTTATTTGACATAGTTAATGTGTAGTTTTCATCTGTGTTAATTTCTATAGTAAATTTGTGTTTGCATTAGCCTGGGAGATATGTCTATATGTCTGTTCTCTCTCTCTCTCTCTCTCTCTCTCTCTCTCTCTCTCTCTCTCTCTCTCTCTCTCTCTGTGTGTGTGTGTGTGTGTGTGTGTGTGTGTATGTATGTATGTGTGTGTCTGTTCTCCTTCCCCCGTCTCTCTGCAGGGTTTTGGGTTTGAGGTAGGGTCTTGATATGTGAATCAGGCCAACTCTGAACTCACACTGTACCAGTATGAGCCCCAAGATCGTTATGCCTCCACCCCGCAAGGACTGTGATTACACGCTTGCACACTAGCATGAAAACAAATGTGTGGAACACGGCTGGTCTCTAGCCTCTCTCCTAGCCACTGTTTTTCCTGAAGTCTTTTCTCATAGCCTCTCTGAAGCTTCTGGGAGGCCCAGATAGCTTTAGGGGGTTTGTCAGGTTGATATTTTTCCTTTATTACAGTCTCACTTGATAAGTACACCCTTGAACTTAAGTGACTGATACTCCTATACCCTCTTCACCCACAGCATATAACAAAACACTCCTCATGCACAGATCCCAGCGGGGCAAACAGTGCAGTTCTGAGACTGGTTTCAGGACAGCTTTATGTGGTTAGAGTCTTTCAATTAGGGTGACAGACCTTGGACAATGATTTTGTGATCATCTAAGGTACAAAGTACTTGGTCATAATTTTTTTTAAATTCAATGGTTTATATTTTTTTCTTAAGTAATATAATAATATCCCCTGTGAATGATTTACCATGAGTAAGGTTTTGCACCTGAGTTAACTCTTGAGTTAAGTCTCTGTTTCTATGCAGACAGAGTTGATTAGTGAATTGTGTCATTCCTCTCATTCAGTGCATCTATAAAATCAGACAAGATTTTTCTGTACCAGAATCTATTGTTTAAAAATCATATGGGTTTTGACACGTGGAAATGAGGAGAGAAAAACATAGCTTCCACGGCTGTTCTTTTTTATGACTGTAGTCCTGAATTATATAAACCGTCCTTATGATCTGCCTCCTCGTTTATGGTTTGCCCCTCAACATGCCCTAGAGAATCTCTTTCTCGCTCTTACACAAGTGGCAAGAGACGATCCCCTTAATCTAGCTTTGCTTTTCATTTTCAAAATGTCTCACTGCTGTAGTTCAGTCCTTGAACTTGTGTTCCCCCCCTTCCCCCCCAGCCTTCTCAGGTACCACTACACCTGGCAATCTCATGTAACTTTAAATGTTGTGGTAATACAGTTTTAGATGACGCTGAATTGCAGAAAGGTGCCCGACTCCCCTTGTGTATGTGTGTTTGGGGGTGGTCAGAATTAAATTTCAGACCTCATACATGCTAAGAAAGCATTCTACCTTTGAGTTTTATTCCCAGTCCCGTAGAAGGTTTTTTTTTTTAAATAATTGTCTTTAATCATAATTTCTGTCAATGTCATCTAAATCTAAAAAAAAATCAACTATCAAGTCATTTAGTAGGACAAAATAGAGATACACAGTCAGCTGGTCACTCATTTCTTGTCATCGTACCCGCCGAAACACTGTGATGTGGGATTTCAGGGTAGTGTAACACAGTCTGTGGAGAGACATAGGGGCCGGGCTTCAGGTGACCTGGCTTCAGTCACGAGGCTACTGCTACTTAGTGTAAGAGTTTGGACAAGTCCCTTTCACCTCAACCTCACATTTCTTACCTGGAAATTCCAAGGATTAATTGGGCAATAATATTTTAGGATTTTCCTGGATCCATAGTTCTGTGATGTAGGCCAGAGTGGCCTCCAGCTCCCAGAAATCTGCCTGCCTCTGCCTCCTGAGTGCTGGGATTGAAGATATGCACCACCACACCCGGCTGGATCCAGAGTCCTGTTATAGATGCTACTTTTCTGTTCTTCAAGTAGAGAGTAAAATTTCAAAGACATATATGTCAGTTTTAATCTGAAAATCTTTTATGATTTGAATGTTTTCCCAAACCTTTTTAGTACCGCCCCATTAGTAAAAAGAGTAGATTTGTAATTAGTAGTTTTTGCTTTGTCTTGCGTGTTCTGCAAGAGCCAAGTAGAGAAATAGGAAAAGGATAAAGACACTGGGTAACAGCTGGAGCAGCTCTGTTTATGGTGCTCCACCGTAATGGCCATTTAACTATCCCAGAATTCCTCGAATAACTGTGAATGAACTAATTTGTTAAAAAGAGGAGGAGCAGTAACAAAAAAGTATAAAGTAATCTCAATTATGTAGTGATCTTATTACGTGGTGTGCATAGTCTGGGCAAGTTATCAGTATTTCTTTGTGCCTCTCTTCTTAAGGATTTAATTTATTTTTACTTATGAGCATGAGTGCCTCTGTATGTGTGAACGTGAGTGTGTGTTTGTGTGTGTGTGTGTGTGTGTGAGTACCCTTCGGAGCCAGAAGAGGGTATCAGAACCCTTTGAACTGGAGTTACAGGTAATTGTGAGCTATCCATGTAGGAGCTGGAAGTCTAACTCAGTTCCTCTGCAGGAGCAGCAGGTGCTCCCTAGGCACCTGTTCAGCCCCAGGTCTCTTCTTGCTACCTGCATCATATGAAGATTGAACTATAGAGTACGTGACATCTATTGTCACATCCTCTGTATAATCCACTTTTTTTAAATTTAAATCAAATTTTCATCTTTTCCTAGAACAATAACTTAAACATAAGCCTAAAAACTTAATATTATTAGCTTTATTTTTTTCTTCAGAAAACAGCTAATTTTGTGACTCTGAACTGGAACATTTGAAGGAGTAAGCATTTCTGTTTGCTTTTTTATTTATCAAATGTAAACTCAGGCTCACACATGTGTGTTAATGCATTTCACATCTTGGTTACTCCTTGTTGATGGTCACATTGCACCGTAGCTGAGGTCGGAGCAACTGGAATATGTCCGCTGATGGATGCAGTATGTAGCATGGAGATAAAAGAGTATTTTCCATGTGGATGCCTCTAAGGAACTTTGAACTCCAACACACCAGGACAAAGACACGCATCCCGCTCACTCGAGCTTTCTAGAGTAATGACTAGAAACAGAAATTAAAACAGTGTCTGCCAGGGACTGGAAAGAGAAGGAGCCGGCTGGGGAACTGGCGTCTAACAGGTATGAAGTTTCCGTTTTGCAATGTGAAACTAGTTGTGGAGATTGGCTGCACAACATCACAAATACACTTGCTAACACCAGTATGTACTTAACACAATTACAGTGGTCAGTTCTCACACTCAGGAAGATTCACTGGGACATTGAAAGAAAGGGACATTGTGAAAGTGGATGGGGGCCTGTGGAAGTGAGACATGGGGACCAGAAAGGGAACAGGAGACTGTAATTAAAGAATATTGTGTGCATGTATAAATGCACAAAATGAAACCCATCATTATGTATAATTAATATAGCCTAATAAAACATAGCAACATACTATAAAATTAATATAATGGCATTCCTAAACTTGACTTTTCTTCAGTATTGGATGGTGAAACAAACGATTTTTTTTAAAAAAAATTTCAGCTTATTGTAAAATGGCTTTTATAAAGGGAATACAAGAGTGTTGATTGACTTGAAGAAGTACCTGCTTGGCTAGCAAGCAGCAAACAAGGAAGCAGAACGTTTGGCTTTGCATTTTTCTTTAGCTTTACAGCAACCCTGGAGGACTGGCCTGAAACGTTTTATTTCCTTCTATATGTGTACAAGCCGCTGAGGTTCATGGGAATGAGATAACGCACTGTCCCATATTAGCTGATGCTCCTGCCATCATCACGGCCACCAAGAGGGAAATTCTGTGTCTTTCACCTATGCATCATTTTAGTCCACTTTTTTCATTACTACTTTACCCATATAGCATTACTAAATTTGTATTACTGTAGCATAATAAATCTGACCAAAATCATAGACCAAAAAAGCCAAAACAACAACAACAAAAACAGCTAGAATGCTCAAAGTCACTATTTGGTCTAGTGTATGAAATTAAACTAGAGGCCAGAGATGCTCAGCCGTGAAAGGGGCTGGGGTTCAATTCCTAGCACCTACCTGGCAGCTCACAAATATCTGTAATTCCAGTTCCAGGAGATGCAGCCTTGCTTCTGGTCTCTGTAGGCACCAGCCATGCATGCACTGTACAGACACATATGTAGGCAAAACACATATACTTATTTTCAAGAAGAAACTAAAAATTGATTTTTTTTTTTAGATAAATCTCTATGCTGACACTACATATGGGAATCTACGTTGAAGTATAAAGACATGTGTTCTGAGACAAAGTAATCTTCCATAAGATGGAGTGGTTAGAACTGTTAAAAATTATATTCATAGTGACCATGCATTTGTTTGCTAAACGGCGTGAGATAAGATACCTACTACTGTTGGTGAAAATTCAGGATGGGTTAGTATTTTGCTCAGTGGATATTTGGTTCCTAGAACTGTTAGAGCCAGAGCGCCCCGCCCATGCACATACCTGCACATGCACACACAGATGCAGATACGAGCCCCGTTACAACTGGGACGCATCAGTGTCATTTTCTTAAAGTTTTGAGATCATTGGCAGCGCTGAGTGTCCATTGGATCGGTAACCCCCGACTATGAGTTCACGAAACAGGGATAGGAGGGACCTGCTGCCGTCTGCTCTTGACTTCTAGGATGAACAGCATCATTTTGCTTTTCAGATCTCTCTGTGGGTACATTTCCCCCACTGCACAACTCCCTTTCTCTTGAACTGACTTTAGCAGATGTGCTAGCTTTAAAACCGCGTCAGGTATCCCCAGCAAACAATAGGGTTCACTGCGGTCTGTGGAGTTTGAGACCACGGTAGGGCTAGAACCACACAATTGTAGAGTCACAGAGCCAGGGTAGACGGAGGCTCTCTTTCCTGTGGTAGTTTTGCTGTTATAACACAGCATTGCCCACCTCTTCTTTTATCATGACTACGGAGTGATCCCTGGTTGCCTCCTGAGTGCCGGGTGCTGTCACCTGTGCTTTGGTGTGTTGACTTTATTATCATACTTAATACTTAGGTTCTTCCGGTTGGGTGCCATTGTTATCCCCATCTCAAGGAAGAAACTGACGTTCCCTGGATCTTAGATTTCAAATACTTAACCCTTCCAAGTTAAAACTCAGTTTGAGCAGCCATTAGATGGCACCTCACACCCGTCTGCTCTTCTTTAGCCTTTCTCTCCGTTTGTAGCTTCCAAAGCCATCCTTTTCTGCTTGCTGCAGGAAACTGCATGCTTTTCTCCCCTTTAACTTTGATTATAATCGCTGTTTAGACTCACAACCAAAAGACTTCTCTCTGCTTTGTAGCTTGCCCCTCATTCCCCACCCCCTTGGGTGACTGTTATACAACTGAGTTAGTAGTGTACCAGCCTGAACTACTCTGAAACCACCTGCTCCCCCCTGCCATCAGACACTCAACCTACCCCTCTCTCTCTGGCAGAGGATCCCTTCCTCCTCCCTGCCAATCACACTGCCCTCTGGCTGTGTGTCCCTACCTAGGTCTGCCTCTACCACTGTGCCTGGTGAAAGCCACCTTCCTCTCGCTGTTGACCCAAATGGTATATTTCCTGTCCCCACTCCTGAGAGCGTGAGAGTTACACAGGAGTTCCTGCCATGGAAGGGGAAGAGGTTCTGGGGATCCTCATCCCCAATGTAGAATCTGTCCTCCCTTTCTTGAGGGCCTCTCAGGTATCTGCCCTGTTCTGTCCAAGTGTTTCATGGGACTCTTAATCCCAGGGTCGTGGGTTCGAGTCCCACGTTGGGTGCCAGATGAAGGCGTAAGTCACAAACAATCCCACACCAGTTTGGAATTATGATTAATAGGGTGGTATTTATTTAAAGGGGAAAACACTTACAGATCACCATCCCAGACAACAGCCCTCTGCGCAATCAGGAAGGAGTCTAGTCACCGGAAATGGAGCAGGAAGCAAAGAGAGCGAGAGGAGGGAAGTGGCCGCTTTTTTAAAGATAGAGACCACGCCCCAATGGGCTGGTATCTCAGCGGCTATTGGCTGGAGGAGCGGAAGGACCTCCTGCAACAAAAGCCCCTTCCTAAGTTCTGCCTTATGTGGCTGACTTTATACCTTGAACATCCTTGTTAAGGCAGAAACTTTGTTTACTGTAAATGGAGACTATATTTTTATTTCCTGGCCACCCAGACCCAAATAAACACATGGAAACTCTATTAATTACAACACTGTTTAGCTGATGGCTCAGGCATATTTCTAGCTAGCTCTTACATCTTAAATTAACCTATTTCTGTTAATCTGTGTATTGTCACGAGACTGTGGCTGACTGATAATGTTCTGGTGTCTTTCTCCTTTGGCAGCAATATGGCATCTCCCTGACTCTGCCTTCTTTCTCCCTGCATTCAGTTTAGTTTTCCCTGCCTACCTATATTCTGCCAGGCCATAGGCCAAAGCAGCTTCTTTATTAACCAATGGTAATAAAGCATATTCATAGCATACAGAGGGGGAAATCCCACATCAGTTTACTCTCCATGGCAGAGAGGAAATTGTTGATTAGTTAGAAGCAGAGGAAGGCACAAGGCCTTCTTACAGACAGGACTTGCAATCAGCCTGTTGGGGGTGATTTCAACATGCCTGTGATTCTGTATAGTGAATGTAGCCTTTGTTTTGTGTACAGAGAAATTGACAGTCAGTGTTGCCACTTAGAATATTAGTGGAAATGGATGTCTTTTTTTTTTATTGAGAAAAAAGCAATTTTCCGCCTCCTCCCAGCCTCCCACTCCTCCCCCCCCCAACTCGTCTCCCCGTCCCCCCACTCCTCTCCCTCTCCCCCCACTCCTCTCCCCCTCCCTCTCAAGTCTGAAGAGCAGTCAGGGTTCCCTGCCCTGTGGAAAGTCCAAAGTCCTCCCCGCTCCATCCTGGTCTAGGAAGGTGAACATCCAAACTGGCTAGTCTCCCACACAGCCAGAACATGAAGTAGGATCAAAACCCAGTGCCACTGTCCTTGGCTTCTCAGCAGCCCTCATTGTTCGCCATGTTCAGAGAGTCCGGTTTTATCCCCTGCTTTTTCAGTCACAGTCCAGCTGGCCTTGGTGAGCTCCCAATAGATCAGCCCCACTGTCTCCATGGGTGGGTGCACCCCTCTTGGTCCTGACTTCCTTGCTCATCTTCTCCCTCCTTCTGTTCCTCATTGGGACTTTGGGAGCTCAGTCCAGTACTCCAGTGTGGGTCTAAATGGATGTCTTTTAAAACAGGAGCTCAGCCAGGAGTGGCAGCACACACTTTTAATCCGAGTGTTTAGCAGGCAGAGGCAGGCCGAGCTCTGTGAGTCTGAAGCCAGCCTGGTCCATATAGTGAGCTCATTTGCAGCTATCAGTTTTAGTCACTGAAGAAGGACGGAGTATTTTAAGAGTACCCTTGAGGACATAGTTCTGACTTCTTGAATAAACTCCCAAAGCTAGTCTGTCTAGTGGTCATTAGACTTGTGGTTTTATTTTGATGACAGCAGGTTACACAGATGTAGATGCTGTTAGAAGAAAAGAGAAAGAGAAGTGGCTGATTTTTCCAGGTAGACCCAGTGATCAGATCAATTCTGGAGTGTTGTTGTTGTTGTTTTCCCTGTGAGGTGGATTCTGAGTCAGTGCTCTTGGCTATGGCATGAGATTCTGTTTCCTACCAGTTCCAGGTTACTGGAATTTGACTGGCATATGGACCACACTTTAATAGAAAAGAAATAGAGTATTTCAATTTCCTTCTGCAATCTCACACTGTTTAATATTGTGGGAAAGGTATAAGCATTAAATGAGTTTAAGATATTAATTTTTCTGAAAAATAAAGTAAATGGGGGTGCAAGCCAGCACTCCCCGCCCCCCAATCTCTCTATGTTGCTTATGCTGCCCAGGTTGGGAATGTGTCTTTTTTTTTTTAACCTCAGCATCTTGATTAGCTGGACTATAGGTGTGTACCACACCCTGGGATCCAGTTCTTCTTGATGCAAGTCTTATCTTCTGCCCAAATATTGCACTCCTCTGTTCTTTGAGCCTCTCCAAGGCATCACCTGTGACCCTATCCTCCCTGCAGCATTGTTTCCATCTATTTTAGGCATCTGAATACTCTAAAAAGGCTTAATTTTACTAATATTTTTTTTCTGGTATGTGATAGTAGAATTTTACTAGAAAGGAAATTCTTTTTGGTTAGTGGAAACCTGAGCCACAGGGGGAAAAAAACCAGTAGGCCCTGTTAGAGGTTCCTAAGGATTCATTGTAGTTACTTGTTCCTAAGTGGAGGTTACTTGAGCTTAAAAAAAAAAAAACTATTGGGTTACCAGTACTTTGTTCTTTGTTTCACATTGCCTTTTAAAAGGATTTTGAAAAAAGCCTTTTAGCATAATTTGAAAATTAAGCTAATGAGGACTGGCAGGATGGCTCAGCAGGTAGAGGGACTTGCTGTGAAGACCTGGGAACCTGAGCTCAGTCCCCAGAACTCACATGTAAGCACAGAAGGGGAAAACTGACTTCGGAGTTTGTCCTCTGTCCTACACACACATGGTATACATGCATGCCTGTGCTCATACACACATCATATATGCACAATAGCAAGTAAGAAACACTTAAAAATGTTAAGTTAGTGAGAGCAAGTCCAGAGTGAGCCGTAAGATAGTTTATCCTCTCAGTACCTAGGTTATAAATACCCCTGCCTTCTCAGTGTGAGCTCTTCCTGATGCAATTATCTCTATTCAGTTTTCCTGAGTTTGGTTTAACCCTGAGGTTGTAAGGGAGGAAGACTTAGTGGCTTTTGTCAGTATCATTGACAGTGCTGTTGCTGACCCCACCACGTCAATCACTGCCCATCTGTAACTCTTCCAGTGCTGCCATCACCCTTGAGTCTGGCGATCTGGTGAGCTAGAGGACTCTGGGAAGCAGACAAAAAGCCCTAGAAGATGCCAAAGTCTTGTCAGGGGAGATGTCCACATTGTTTTGATGTCAGGCAACCCTGTGAGACTAATAGGTGAGAGAGCAGGTGCATTGGAAGGGAGGAGGGACACTGTGGGATCCTTAGAGACCAGGAAACCTCAGTTCTTGAATCCTTCCTATCAACCCTCAAGGTAGCGAGTTCCTCAGAGAAAGAAGGCAGGCACAGTTGATTCTCAGTGTCTGCTATTTTCTCTCCCCTGCCTCCCTGCTTGATTTGCTGCCATTTCTCCCTCTCTCCCTGGGTGACTCCAGGCACAGACCTTTATTGGTTCTTTTTCTCATTCTCTGTGCCCTTGCTTGTGACCTTAAGCTCTGGTATGACTTTCATGGTCAGTGAATTCTCCCCTCTCTTCTGCCTGGATATCCCTCTGTAAGCCCAGAGCCTCCTGGCAGCCCCACCTAGGGACTTCACACAGGGATGGACCTCACACAAGGATGGACCTCCCATGGGGATGGATCTTACACGGCGATGGACCTCACACAGGGATGGATCTCACATGGGGATGGATCTCACACAGGGATGGATCTCACACAGAGATGGATCTCACACAGAGATGGATCTCACATGGGAAAGGACCTCACACAGGGATGGACATTATTACATAGGGATGGACCTCACACAGGGATGGATCTTATACAGGGATGGACCTCACACAGGGATGGGCCTCATACAGGGATGGGCCTCATACAGGGATGGACCTCACACAGGGATGGGCCTCATACAGGGATGGACCTCACACAGGGATGGATCTCACACGGGGATGGACCTCACATGGGGATGGATCTCACATGGGGATGGATCTCACACAGGAATGCTTAGCATTTCCTGCTCACTTCCTCCCAGACCTGCTCTTCTTGCTGGTGCAATCTACACTGTTCTGACTTTCTCAACTGCCTCCTGGCCATAATTATGGCTGGAGTCCTAAACTCTGCTTTCCTCTTTTCCTCATATCTGTACCTGTCTCCAGATCTATAGATGTTGCCCTGTGACCTTGCCGTTGTCTCCTGTGCAGAGCAATGACTGGAGCTGGGATTCCATCACCTCATGCATTGTAGAGCCAAGCCATAATCCATGGGAGCCCTGAAGCCAGGCTTGAGCCCCGACTGCAGAGTTGTCAGTTCAGAACCTGGGGTGGGCCTGGGAATCAGTGCATTAAACAGCTCTTGCTCCTATGTCTGCAGTGGAGATGGGCCTGACATGGTTTCCATGACTCCCGATGATCCCCTTCCCCTGCAGTCTGTCATTCACTGCTATCAGGGTCTTGTCAATCAACTAAGGAGCTCTGAGTCCGTTTTTCTAATGCCCATCTCTGAAACAGGACCACTCTGCCTGCCTGTCTGCCGGCATACTTTTCTTCATTGAGTAAAAGTTCAGATGTCTGTCACTGAGCCGTGTCTTGTCCCTTTTCCTGTCCTGTTGCTCAACTTGGACTCGGATTCTGCTGCAGAGCAATTGGGTTTTCAAGTCTGTCCCCTCCTCCAATAAATGGTGAATTTCCATAGGTCAGCGACCAAGTGATCTGGACACTTCCCCCCTCCGCCAACACAGTAGTCACAATGTGACTGGATTTAGTGTTGTGTGATCATAAGGTACAGATCAAGGTAGAAACAAAAATGTGTCAGTGATGTGTTCAAGAAAGCTCATGCTCTGGGCATGGTGGTACACATCTTTAATTGTAGCATTGGTTAGAGGTAGAGGCAGGTGGATCCCTGTGAGTTCAAGGCCATCCTACTCTACATAGGGAATTCCAGGACAGCCAGGGCTATGTAGTGAGACCCTGTCTAGATAGATAGATAGATAGATAGATAGATAGATAGATAGATAGATAGATACATACATACATACATACATACATACATACATACATACATAATACATACATACCCATTTCAGGTGGATGGACCCCTTGTCTTAGACAAAAAACAGTTAACAACACTTTGAAAGTTTTGACAACATGGTTGAGTAACTATCTATGACTTTTCAGCATAGGTTACATGGTTACTGTCCATACTGACGCATTTAAACAGGTCGGCCCCGCTTGTCATGAGCCTCAAGAAACAGTAAATATGTTGTTACAAATGGAAACTATTATAACCTTTGAGGGCAAGGCATGATGACGCATGCCTGTCATGCCAAGCCCAAGAAGACTGAGGTAAGAGAATCATGAGCTCCAGGCCAACCACTAAGGGACATATTAGAAATAAAGGCAAATAACTCATGTACTCTTTTGGAGTATCACATGAGAATGTGGAGAATCCCAGGCCTCAGTCGAGGCTTCACAGAAAATGCAGCATCCCTGGAAATGGACTGCAGCACCGTCAAAGCGCTGGTGTGTGTCAACTCCTCCCGGAACTTGTTTCATTAAAGCTGGAGAAACCGAATCTACTTCACCTTCTCTCCTCCCGTGTCTATAGGTGAAGGATCTTCGGGGGGATTGTGCACCGTGACAGGGCCAGGGCTGGAGCTCAGTCGTCCACTGGCTGTGTCCTGCATGCTTCCCATAGTTTCTTACCGTCATCTGGCCTCTCAGTTGCGTCTCAGCATCCCTCAGCGTCTGATGTGGTAGAGCCTTCTGTTTCTGACCTGTGTCATCCTCTGCCTCACCCTGGTAGTCCTCTCTAAGTGTTTGTGATGAATGAGGGAAAGAGACAGTGTCCCACACCGCACATCAGCATGAAGCAAGCTAGACCCAGCGGGACACCATGGTTCTATCTACTGTTTGAGGGGCTGATGCAGGAGAATCACTTGAACTCACAGGGTTGAGCACAGGCTGGAAAACAGAGTGAGATCCCCTACCTCTCACCAAAAAAAAAAAAAAAAAAAGATTAAAGAAGTACGTTGTCTACTCTTAATTTCTGACTAATTTTGTATCCCGGTTTTCTTTTTCTATTTTCTTTCTTTTGTATGTGTTGTTTGTATAAGCTATGTGTGTACATGTTTTTATATAGGTGTGTGTGTTTTCTATGCATAGATCAGTACTGGATGTCTTCTTTAATTACTTGGCACATCATTTTTTGAGATAGGGTCTCTTACTAAATGTGGCACTCATGGACAGGGCTAGACCAGTTGTCCGACAAGCCCCAGGAGTCCCCCAGTCTCTGCCTCCCCAGCACTTAGATTATAAGCATACAGAGACACTGCCAGATTGATGTGAATTCTAGGGATCAAATTTAGGTCCTTATACTCACATGGCAAGAATTTTATTGACTGAGCTTCCTTCCTTCCTTCCTTCCTTCCTTTTTTCTTTTTCACTTACTGCTCAGAACTTTCTGTGAAGTCAGTAGGAGTTCTCTGTGTGGTGAGATAAAATATGAGCCATACTCTAGGATCTTAGACATTAAGGTCTCTCTGCAGAAGAATGTATCTTCTTTCCTTGCCATGCCGGTTGTCCCATTAGCACGGCTTTGGCTCTTGACTTCCATCTGATGGGTCAGTATTTGCCCTGGCATTCGTGGAAAATAGGACCCTACAGCAACTCCACTGTGACCCAGAACAAAACTCTAGGCTTCGGGAGTTTGTCCACATCACTGAAGACCTAGACTGATTTCTGTGGAGGCCTCTGGCAGAAAAAGATTTGTGTTTATAGGACAGTAATTCTCACTGAAGGATAACATGTACTCTAAGCCATAAATGAGCACGTATGACGGTCACATGGCCTGTGACAAATGCCACCACAAGTCAACATGGTTTTAGTCTCTTCCTCCTCTGGTTGGCTTACTATTTCCTCTGTTTTTGAAATATTTTAATTTAAACCTGGTAGTATTTGATTTAACCAGTATAATCATAGTTACCATGAGCAGTAGACCTACCATTTTTTGTGAAGAAGGAAATAAAATGTTTGCAGTTTTCCTTGTTTCCATGGATGTTTTTCCTTAAAGTAATTATGTTTTCTTCCTTTTTCATTTTTGTTTTTTTTTAAATTTTTTAAATTATTTTTATTGAGCTGTATATTTTTCTCTGCTCCCCTTCCTTCTCCCTGCCTTTTCTACCCTCTCCCATAGCTATGCTCCCAGTTTACTCAGGAGATCTTGTCTTTTTCTACTTCCTTCATTTTTGTTTTTTTTTTAATTTTGTGGTTAATATATAATAACATCATTTCCATCTTCCCTTTCCTCTGTCCAGACTCTCCCATGTACTCCCATTTCGTAGTCTTTCAAATTCATGGTCTCTTTTTCTTTGACTTTTGTTGTTGTTGTTGTTGTTGGTAGTGGTGGTAGTGTAGTAGTGGTGGTGGTGTGTGTATTCCTTCTTTGTATATGTTTTTCAGAGCTGACTGTTTGCTGTTGGATAACCGATCGGCCTGTTCTTCCTTGGGGAAGACTGTTCTTCCACTCTCGGCATCCCTTGGTTGTCTGTAGCCCTTTGTGAAGGGTTTTCCCCCTGTCCGCATTCACGTGGCTCCCGGAATCATCCTGTTCTAGCTTACAGTTAGGCAGCCATGTTGATGAGACTTCCTGTGTAGCTTCTGACATTTCTAGGAGACACAACCTCACAGCTCTTGCAGACTTTCTGCCCCCTCTTCTGCAGCAATCCCTGAGCCATTGGTGTGGGGTTTGGGTTGTAGATGTATCCTTTGGGACTGGGCTCTATAACTTTGATTTTGATTTGTTGTTGTTTTCTATAATGGCCACTGACTGTTGAAAAGAAAAGTTTCCTTGATGAGGGGTGAGAACTGCACGTATCTGGCTAGACCCTAGAGAAGGAAATTCCCTTCTTTGTTTTGTTGAGATAGGATATCTCTTACAATTTGCTAGACTGGCCTCAGAGTCAAAATCTTTCTGTCTAAATGCTCCCCTACATTTCTCACTGTTTATTAACTGTTATTTCATTGAAACCATAGTAATTATGCCTCTTCCTGACTTGGAAGATTATTTCATAAAACTTAATGTTTTCTTGCATTGTATTTCCAGTTGACAATCTATAGAAATAGATTAGTGTGCATTTAAGCACAGGTATAGATTTGTGTGCATATGTATGTATACAGAGGGAAAGAGAGATCCTTTCTCTACCTCTGAGACATACATAGTCTGCTTAGTATATTTTAAAACAGTATTCTAGTATTTAGTTATCTAATGCAGATCCATTTTACATAAATAGTTTTAGTAAACAAGTCAGTTTACATAGAAGTTCCTGTAATTAGCACTACATGAAATTTGTTTAGGCTGGATTCTAGGAACTGGCTGAAAGACTTTTTCTTTAATTTTTTGAAATAAACTATGCTGAAAATAGAATGTTAAATGTGTTTTGTATTGCTAGGCATAAATTAGATATTTGATTATAAATGAGTGAAATGCTGTTTATAACCCTAGAAATATAAAATTTAAGCTTAATACACTTTATATATAAATGGATTTTTCGTAATCTCTTATTTCATTATAATTTCTTATTTTATTAATGTTTTACCAATATTTTGAGAATATTAAATTATAAAATTGATTCTTGATTACATATTTAAATATTACGGGCAATCAATTTAGTTTAAGTGAAATTACTTTTTCCATTCTATATATTTACACACCCGTGAATTAAGGGAAGTGAAGCATACAGATAGCTTTTTCATAGACAGTGAAATTGATACACACCATCAATGGAAAAGTAGCAACGCATCTTAAATATGGTTCCCATTAATGGTAAGTTAGAAGTGTAGTGAGATTACCTTAATTCCTCAAGTATGATTGTATGGCAGCTCCCATTTCCAGAGCGATCCCATCTCATGGCTCCCATGGCCCAGTACCTCGTCAGTCTGATTTGTGCTTGCTTTAGGGATGGACATAGAGAGCTGTGCTGTACTACCTAGTAAATTTTACATACCTAGTGCAGAAACTGAGTATTTCCTTAAAATATCATCTTAAAGCTATCAAGTCCCTATTTCACTTTCACCTCAAGCTTGTTGCCTATATTATCAATACATTCCTTCTCCGTTTCTTTGCTTCTTTATAAAACATACCATGTGGCCTAAGTAAAGAAAGTTATTTTCCAATGCTAGTTGAAGGACTTGATGGTGTTTGTTTTATGTACCATGTATTTTCATGGGACAGTCATCCGTGCTTACTCCAAGTATGAAATTAGGGCATTTTAGTCCCTAAGTAAATTTTGTTTTGTAAATTTCCTGCTGTTTCATTCTCTCGGTAGATAAACGCGTAGAAAACTGGCCGCTGATGCAGTCTCCATGGCCAACGCTAAGCATAAGCACATTGTATCTCCTGTTCGTGTGGCTGGGTCCAAAGTGGATGAAAGACCGGGAGCCGTTTCAAATGCGCTTAGTGCTCATCGTCTATAATTTTGGCATGGTTTTGCTTAACCTTTTCATCTTCCGAGAGGTAGGTTTATCAATCAAATAGTTCCCCGGGATTGTTGGAAAGGATTTAAAACTGAGACCCCTTGAAACTACTGTTGTAGCCTCAGCATGCACCTCAGCATGGCTGTTAGCTACTCGAAGAGTACATTTTTAACCTTCAGAATTTCTGGGTAACAGAAGCAGGAACTGGAGAGTAAAAGGGCTGTTGTGTTGAGACGGGACTCTGAAGCATGCATAGGTTCTCAGGATGCTCTTAGCAACAGTTTTGACATTGGGAGCTGTACAGCTGTTTTGGTCTCATCTTGCTCATCTCTCAAATGGTGAGATACCTGCCAAGCATTGAAGGCTGTTATTGGAGGCAAGAGAGGTGCCTTTTTGGGATGTTGGCACTTGGTGAGCTGCGAAGCGACCTGGAGCCCTGGTCAAATACTTGGAAGTACCAGTTTCACACTGAGCCGTCTTATGTAATTTATTGTGCTGTGTGTTGGAGCTGAAAGGAGTTGGCTGTTTTGCAGGCGTGGCTGCTAATCATCACTCTTTTCTGGACATCAGCAAATTCTCCAGGATATTTTGAAAGAAAATCCTGCAGGCTGGATTGGCACATTTTTAAGTTGCTAAAGCCTAAGGAATTTGTTCCTAAGAGACTTACTAAAATTCTGCGTAAGCAGAGATACTAAGCTTAGATACTAAGAAATTAACCTTTCTTTAGACAAGCTACCATCAGCAACGAAGCCCATAGAATCTCAGCTTCACAGTCCCTTTCATTCGCTTTATTTGGATACCTTCGCTTAGTGTGCTGGGCACACACCCCTTTGGATCCAGATATGAATTAGTTAAGGTGGGACAGGTCTCTGCTCAGAATCCAAAGAGTTTATTTCATCTTACTTCTGCAGGGAACAGTCTGGTCAAAGGGAAGTCAGGGTAGGAACTGAAGCAGAAGCCACAGGGGCACACTGCTCACTGCCTTGCTCGGCCTGCTTTCTTAGAGTATCCAAGACAAACTGCCCCAGGGGGTGGCACCACCCACAGTGAGCTGGGCCCTCCAATGTCAACCAGTAATCAAAAAGTGCTCTGCTTGCCCACAGGGCAGTCTGGTGGGGGCATTTTCCCTTTTCCCAAATGACTCTAGCTTGTGTCAGGTTGACATAAAACTAGCCAGCACAGCGACTGTAAAGTTTTCTTCAGTTGAGTTGGCACTGTATAGAATCGGCATCCATATTGGTCTAGAAACACTAAATGCATTTTTCTAGTTTCTGTAGAAATAGTGCACTATGCTAAATATGTAAGGTCTTGCCTAAGCAAGTTTAATTATAAGAACTAATAAACTATTCTCTAAATAATGAAAAGCTATTATGTATTTGATGGAGTTGATATCTTGTGAAAAGAATATGCTTGTTTTTTTTTCAACTTGGTTTTTATTAAAATTATAGTAAAAGCTACTACACCAAGAATTTTAGAACTTCTAACACATTACATGTCCATTCAAGGGCTCAGGCTGCAGCTCCAGTGGTACAGCATTTCCCCAGTATATGTGAGTCCTCAGTTTGATGCCCAGCATCACAAAGCAAAGAAAAAATAACCTTAAAATACTTTATGTCGTCAAAATGTCTTTAAGGAAAGTAACAGCTTTCAAATTGTGTGTCAGACTTACTGTTTTCAGTGCTGTGTCCACTACACCTTTACTCCAATGTTATTCCTTTTGTCCCCAGCTCTTCATGGGATCCTACAACGCAGGATACAGCTATATTTGCCAGACAGTGGATTATTCTAATAACGTTAATGAAGTCAGGGTGAGTGTACCACTGAATACTGTTGATTGATACAAGCAGTTTGACTTTATGGACTCTCAGGATATAAACGATGTGGTGTTGTATGGGAGTGAAATGTGTTGAGTGAGTGAGATCGAGAAAGCTCTGCTTTTCCCCTTTTATTTAGTGTTGTAAAAATGAACACTATTGGATTGTAGTACTTTACAAATGGTCCATTCCATATTTGATTGTAAACAGTATTTTTGATTCTTTTTTCAAGACAGGGGTTCTCTGTAGCTTTGGAGCCTGTCCTGGAACTAGCTATTGTAGATCTTGTAGAGTCCTCAAACTTACAGAGATCTGCCTTCCTCTGCTTCCTGAGTGCTGGCATTAAAGGTGTGTGCCACCATTGCTCAGCTAAGTATTTTTGATTTTTGCCAGACATGGTAGTGCACACCTTTAATTCTAGCATTGGAGAAAGCTAATCTCTATGAGTTCAAGGACAATTCAGTTCTATAACAAACTCCAGGCCTTTCAGAGCTATATAGTGAGACTCTGTCTCCAATTTTGTTTTTAAACTTTTGTGTCAAAAATAGAAACTCAGAAGACTTAACTTATTTGAGGAAAATATCTTCATTATTTAGGGTTTAGGAGGTACAAGACAATTTGTACGGGTATGAAGTTGGTCTTTATTAAATTTGTAAAAAATAATCACTACTAATATATAATGCTATATATTAGTATATATAAGATTAGCTTGTTTTCCCAGCCACCTGCATTAGTAAAATTATCATTCAATTTTAGTGAAAGAAATAGTAATTTATTAAGTATTTAATGATCTCTTGTACCTATGATTGCTATAAAAATTATACTCAACAAACCCAGTTTATATAAACGCATGTTTTGTATGTTCTATGAATGTTTTATATATGTATGCAATAAAGCTATATGTGTGTAATAACATTGATTGAGAAAAATACTTTTTAGTATGAATTTTAGGGCAGATATATGGACATTCACCAAGAACCATAACTAAATTGTTCTAATGTACCTAGTACTTCACGTCTATGTAATTTCCCTGCCAAAAGGCTTACGAAAAGTCACGTGTTTGCTTGGCACATTGGCTTCCTTTGCTCAGTGCATGTGTATTTTGCATTATATGTATAGGATGGCAGGGCCTTGACCACACAAGCGAGAAGATAGATTCAGTCTCTGCC
This sequence comes from Microtus pennsylvanicus, assembly GCF_037038515.1. Taxonomy (NCBI): domain Eukaryota; kingdom Metazoa; phylum Chordata; class Mammalia; order Rodentia; family Cricetidae; genus Microtus; species Microtus pennsylvanicus. The sequence goes on from NC_134581.1 coordinate 37,774,009, forward strand.
TGCAAAGCACTCACATTCTGGTGAGGGCTGGGAGGCAGGTGATCCGCATGTCAGTCTCTGCCTGCAAAGCACTCACATTCTGGTGAGGGCTGGGAGGCAGGTGATCCGCATGTCAGTCTCTGCCTGCAAAGCACTCACATTCTGGTGAGGGCTGGGAGGCAGGTGATCCGCATGTCAGTCTCTGCCTGCAAAGCACTCACATTCTGGTGAGGGCTGGGAGGCAGGCGATCCGCATGTCAAGAAACAGTTAAGAAAACAAAACCCGGGGTGTGACTGAGAGAATGAGCAAGGTTGCTTCATTCAGATTCATAGGATATGAAACAGATTTTCTTCTGATAACTGCATTGCCAAAGAATCTCCTAAGTGGAGAGTTGGCTTCCCGTTCAAAGTGGGAAGAGAGGCCCCGACTTCCCTTCTCCCAGGAGGACGTCCCTTGGATAAGGCAGTCTGTTAATATTATTAGGGGAAAGCTGGAAATTACCATCCTGCTGATTGTGAATCCATTCTGCTGACACTCCCAGACTCCACCCACGTCAGTGAGTGAATATCCGTGCAGTCAAATTCGGTAGCACTCTTTCAGTAAAAACGAGCTATCGTGAAAACCTACGTAGGACGAAAACTCTGATATTGAGCCGATTGCTCAGAGTCTCATTCTACCCATCTCTCCGTCTAAGGGAGAACGTGGGGGAAGTGAGCAGTTTACTCCGAGACTCCTTTTGTGTGCGTTGCGTGCACCATGAGGTATCATTCCTCATTTTGACGTGTGTCATTAAAAGACAGCCGGTGTAGATCACCGACTAAGCAGAAATGCCCTTACGTGTGACCTGGGCTAGTTTGGAGGTCCACATGGAGGAGAAAGCAGACTTTGTCCTACAGTTTACCCTGCTGAAATGGGCAGTCACTTCATCTTACAGCGATGTAACCATGGGCATCAAACACAGTGTTGCTGTGCACAGACTAAGTGATGTCAAGCAGATTTTCAGCTAATTCCCTGGTTTCTAGCAGCATTGCTCAGGTTAAGTAGATGCTTGTCAGCTGGTTAAACATAACACTTTAGTTTGTTTCCGGTCTTTCTCTTTTTTCTTTCTCTAGCTTTTAAAATTGTAATGTTAGAGAATGCTTATCCTAAGTGATGTCTGATTCTAGAATTAAGAACTTCAAGTTGCCCCGAAGCCCCAGTTATGATCCCAGTACTTAAAAAAGAATTCTGTTTTTCAAAAGAAAAATAAAAACAAACCACACAAACAAAAACACATTATAGGCCTTAGATGCAGGTGTAAATTGAGGGAAGGGATCTTAGCCTCTGTCACAGAAATATTTGTAAATACATTTCAGCTGAGAACTGAAATTTTAATTTTTATATATGATGTTTATATATATATATATATGATGTTTAGAAAATGTTTACTATAGGACCACTAGATTTTGTTCATTGTTACAATCAGATCCTTGTGGAATGATTTAAAACATATATAGAGGTCACCTCTTGCTGGATCCTTAATCCCCCAGCATGTCACCTAATCTTTTTGTACCATCTGGTGTCTTAATTAGAGCCCGAGAAAAGACTTCCTTGTGTAAACAGGATTATATTTGTGACCTAGGAAATAGTTGTTGTTGTTGTTGGTTTTTAATTGTGATCATTTAAAAGACTTTACTAACACAGGCCACAGTGATTAGATGCCTGCCGTGTTGTACAGCTAAAGGGAATGGATGGATTTGTTAATATATGGAGACTAGTTGCTGTATAAACCTAGGCCCTGTAGGAACCCCTCAAGTGTTTACAGATGTGGTTTCTGTACAAGCTGCAAAGCACAGCGGTGTGATGGCGGCTCAGTCTGTGTCCAGCAGCGGCCACTGCTTGGCTCTAAGCCCAGAAATCTCAGATTTGTTTTCTGGCAGGTACATGGTTAGGTATCAAACCCACCTGGGCGCAGAATGGTTGTACCCCTTGTACATTTTCTGTGTGGTGTCCTGCATTTGTCAGCACCTAGTGGAGGCCGCCCAATAGAGTCTGTGTTTGACGATCTTCCTCTCCTCTCTTACAGATAGCTGCTGCCTTATGGTGGTACTTTGTATCAAAAGGAGTGGAGTATTTGGACACCGTGTTCTTCATCCTGAGGAAGAAGAACAACCAGGTCTCCTTCCTTCACGTGTACCATCACTGCACCATGTTCACGCTGTGGTGGATCGGAATCAAGTGGGTGGCAGGCGGCCAAGGTGAGGACCCCGCTTGCCTCTCTGAGCACCCCTAGCATGCCATTTAGCTTGGTTTCATGGTTAATCATCTCCATTCATCTGCCTCTCGCTTCTTGAAAACTTCAGCTCTTCATCTGGGAAGAATCGAGCTCCTAAAGACTTGCGCCCAAGATAAGCACAACCACAAAGCCCAAATGCCAGAAAACAATATTAACTTGAGTGGGGACCGGTACCGATTGGCAGCTCTTATCCAATAGAAACGCCTCATTTTCAGTCCAAGCCCTCAGCTTACTCCTGCTCTGAAATGACCTTATATGGTCTCATTGCTTCTTATTGAAGTGAACTTTGACATAGCCCATTAATGCTGAAGAGGATCAGATGTCATAGCTCTAGTCTAATCTAGTCTAGCCTCTAGTCTGGTCTTCCCGATGGCTGTAGACTAAGAGAGGTGTGCATGCTGAGCTGCAAGCAGCCCTTTCCTCTGGGCACAGGGAGGTGAGCATGCTGAGCTGCAAACAGCCCTTTCCTCTGGACACAGGCTGGCATTATGTCACTATTTGCAACCTAAGCATTTCACACTTAAAAATTACTAGGAAATTTGAAGCAAAACTCAGAGTTTCAAGGAGAATTATAAATATAAACTGACCCCACAGCTCACATTAAAATAAGTTCCGTTGCATTTGACTGAGTAGGGTATCGCTAGATCTGTGTAAACTAAATGGATTCATCACTCAATATATGTAATGCTGTCATATTTAAAACTACGTAGAAAGCTAAGAAATTAGTTTTTTTTCGGCACTGGTGTGCATGTTGCTGTCTCTAGAGACTATAGTGTAACATATCACAAGTCTCCATAAACACTTAAAAGCATCATAGCCTCTTTCCAAGGAATTACTGCTAGGTAGGATTAAAATAGAGGAATGTAGGGGGAAGCAGTCATTTTCTGTTTGTTGAAGCTTGCTGGAGTACCCCATTTGAGAATATACTGTTTCACAAACCTTTTGAATTTTAGCAATACACATTTTTATTTATGCGTCTTATTTCAAAAAAAAAAAAGAAGAGCCCTCAAAGCTAAATGGTGAGAAGTGTCAAGCTTAATTTGAGAAGCTTTCCCTGTAGCATCTCTGAGCTTAGATTTGAGACTAACCTAGATGGTACGGTAGACTCATTCACTTTCCATCCCAGTGCCGTCTCTGCCCAGCATCACTTTTCTTGCAATTGCCTCTTGTTTCTCAACAGCGTTCTTTGGGGCCCAGATGAATTCTTTCATCCACGTGATCATGTACTCCTACTACGGGCTGACTGCATTTGGCCCCTGGATCCAGAAATATCTTTGGTGGAAGCGATACCTGACCATGCTGCAGCTGGTGAGTTAAATGTTTGGAAGAGTTACTTCTGGTTGTTGCCCAAAACAAAATATTTAAAATATTTGAAGTTTGTTATTTGTACAGTGCCGAGGTGTTTTACATTGTTTTCCATCACAAAACCTACTTTATAAGCAAGATGCAGCGTCAAGGCTGGCTTGGGTGAACTAGCAATAGCCATTTGCTTTATAATGCCCTTAAAGATTGGTTTCAGAACCTGTCCCTCTGACAGAAAGTCTGTAAAACTACCTGTGAACAGGATGGTTAAATATAAATATGCCACAAAGTATATAGATTGATAGGTGACTGGAAAATACTTTCCATGAGTGACTTCTTTTTCCTAACTTACTATTTTCTTTGTTCTTCTTGTTCTTGCATAAATTTCCAGTTTCTCCATGTTTTGGTTCTTGCTAATAGACCCTATACATGTAGCAAAGAAAGTACGAAGCCAAGGAAGGGTAGGGGTGGGGGATGGGATCAAACACAGGCTCGAGAGCTCTTTCTAGTTCTGTAAAACTCTGTGCTTGAAGAGCAGAGCCAAGAATTTGAACTCTTGTGTTCTAGGCAGATGGTTCTCAGCTACTCCTCCTTGTAGGGCTTCACATTGCATCCCAGTGCAGGCATCAAAGCGCTGTTCAGAACTTGGGTGTGGTCTGTAATCAAACTGAAAATGCAAATCCAAGCTGGTGGCTAATCTCCAGGCTTCAGAGTGTATTCTAATATGCTTTAATCATAGTGTACACGCAGTTTTTATCAGTGGGATCGCATTTAGAAATATCCCTCTCTGCCTTGAGTTGCTACACAGCTGCCCAACCAAACAGGAAACACAACCTTTGGGGAATGCTGGGTGTGAGGGACTCATTAGCAAAGAGATGCTCCAAGAAACTTCTCGAATTTGTGGAAGCTCTTGAGATGGTCTGTAGAACTCATGCCTCTCATTGAGAGCCAAGTGGTCCCCAGAAAATGAAAAGGGACCCAAATCATATAAATAGTATCATCTCTTGTGTGGGGGTTTGCCCCGGGCTGTCTTTGAGCTACCTCATACTCAATCACACCCTATACACACCCTATTTCGGTGCTACAGGTTCTAAGAGCCATTGTGAAATCCAAAGTCTAAAACTTTGGATTTTTGCCATGGGAATTGTTAATTTAATATAAACTGATCATGCATGTGAAACAAATTATCTTAATATTTAATGAAATAGAAATATGGGTAATGCTATCTTTCACAAAGAAACTATAGTTGCCCATTACATCAGATAGGATCCTGATCTTCAATTTCTGAGTCTGATTTTCTCCAAACAATTAAATAATATATGGATCTTACAATACGGTAACCCTTACTCATGCTACAGAACCTGTAATCCTCAGACCATTCGGTGACCAGTGCACCAGAATTTAAGTTTATTCTTTGAGCATGTCTAATGCTTTGAATTTTCTCTTCTTGAGAATTCATAAAAATTGAAGGGAATTTTTCTTTTGACTTTACTGATTTTAATTGGAATATAAGTTTTTAAAGAATGGTGTTCATTCAGATGTGAACTTGCCTGAACCTTACCTGCCAGAGAAAGGCACTGAGCCAGCTTGATGGGCTCAGGTTCATGTTTAAGTGAGCGTCCTTTTGTGACATGGGCAAAAAGAGGAGTATTTAGAAGAAGGAGGAGACCAGTAGGCAGGGGAGAAGGAAGCTGAGCCAGCTACAGGGATGCACATTTGTGACAATGTCCCTGAACCTCATTATTTTTGTGTTCCTGCCTAAAAAATTAATGAAAAAGCATGAAGTGAATGAATCTACTTGCTGACAGCCTAGTAAAAGAAAAGAAGTCTAAACTGCAGGAATTTAAAAAGACCCTACAGATACTGCTGCTTTACTCTTGTTGGCCATTTGTTCCCTCTCCTTAGATGCCCTTCAGTGAGTATTCAAATGTCCAATTTTGTGCCAGGGACTCAGGAACGAGCGAGCCAGGCAGAGCCCTGCCTCTGGGATCTCCATTCTAATGAGGAGATAGACAGTCAACAGAGACAGGATCAGCTTCAGATGGCTCTCAGCTCACGTTTAAACACAAAAGCACAGTGATAGGTGGGAGATCTATGGAAAGCACTAGAATGCCCTTGCTAAGCAGGTGGCACTGGAGCCCTGCTCTCAAGGAGGGAGAGGCAGAGACTATTGGCCTCTCATACAGTGTAACACACTTTCAAACAGCATAGTGGCTCATGACCACTGTATAGGAGACTGTGACACCCGCTCTGGAAGCCTTTTACTACTCTGATTCAAAATGTTCCCTGTCCTGCTGCTTTTGTTTTTCAGGTCCAGTTCCATGTGACCATTGGGCACACAGCACTGTCTCTCTACACCGACTGCCCCTTCCCCAAGTGGATGCACTGGGCTCTGATCGCCTATGCAATTAGTTTCATATTCCTCTTCCTCAACTTCTACACGCGGACATACAATGAGCCCAAGCAGTCGAAAGCGGGAAAGACGGCCGCGAATGGTATTTCAGCAAACGGTGTGAACAAGTCAGAAAAGCAGCTAGTGCTAGAAAATGGGAAACCCCAGAAAAACGGAAAGCCAAAAGGAGAGTAGACTGACCGGCTGACAGTGAGGAAACTCCTGTGTCATAGAAACTTTCAGGGGCAACAGAAGCAGAGGGTCTGGGGTGGGGAGAGAGGCAAATGTGGTCTGTGCACCTTCAGACTGAGCACACCTTTCCAAATGGTACCCAGATGTTTTATTTATGACGTTTTTATTTTAAACATTTTTTTTTATTAGCCTTGATGTTGTCCAGACCAAAGCAATCCCACTGTGACCTTGGAGCCCCTCCTCCTGTTCATACTCACCTCTCGAGTGGGTGAAAATGTCACCTGTCTTGTATTCACCCCTTCTTCAGTCTGAATTTTAGATGATCACAGAAACACAATTTTATGAAAAAAAATTTTTTTTTGGCTAAATCACTAGTTCCCCACTGGTTGCAAACTGACATTTTCTTGTCCAGAGATAGACTGTGGATACATTTGAATTTGGATTCGTTTATTGGCCCTTGTGGTCAGATCTCTCCACCCGTAGTCAGAACATTCCCTTTTGGCTGTAATTAAATTTGAAAACTCTGCTAATCTCTGTAGAATCTTAGAGGCTTGTTGATGATGATGATGATGGTGTTGGTAAAAATAAGAAAGAATAACAGTAAAATCCTGTCTTGTGACCCAAAGGCCACCATGACGTACGGCACAAATCACTGTGGGAAACAATTTTATTTTTATTTTTGTGATGAGAAAGGAAGGTAGCCTTTGAATACTCCTATTATTAGCAGAAATGTATTATGAGGATCAAGATTATTGAATGATTGAAACAACTGATGTCTTTGTTAGTAACATCTACGGTAGTCACATTTACATGCAGTTAGAACTCTAAGGGTATATATTGATTTTCTCAGGCTTTCCTTGTTTTGATTTGTGGCTGTTACTGATTTTTCATATGTGGACATACACCTACCTCTTCTGTTGGAAAGAACATTTAAATACAACAAAATGAAATAAATTTTACTTAAAAAATCAAGGAGTCCTCTAATGTAAAATTTAATTTTAACTTTCAAACTTGCTTTTTTTTATTATTTCATTTTTGAATAGCATACACCAAGCATTTCTGCGATGTCACCCATCTCTTTCAATGTGTCTAACTTTGAGTGACGCTTACTTCCCTTGTGACTACGTTGCAGAAACCTTCTTTATAACTAGAAATGAAGTATAAATGCATTTTGGTGCAATACCTTGACTCCTTGGTGCTAACGATCGGTACACCAGTGCTTGCTGTTACAAGGTGTTACTTGTTAATGCAAGACGAGAGAAATGGGAGACCGAGCCAGGTCTCTCAAGTCAAATTCGGTGTTTACAAAAGATGTAACAGAAACGAACAACTGGAAAAAAGACGGATTTCATGAAATAGAAGCGAACAGCTGGAAAGCTGCGGAAGAGACGTTGTTCCACATGGTTTTTATATAGATTAATTTGTTGGGATGTCACAGAGGGATCATATGGAAAGAAAAAAAATGTGACAAAAAAATCGCATGAATATTTCTGAACCTTCCAACTTTGTCAAAACTGCATGTGTAGGATGTCTGCTGTGTGTACAGACTTTCTGAATATTTTGTAAACTCTATTTATTGTGCATTGAGATTACATTTTCCCCGAAGGCATGCAGTCATGAACCTTGCAGAAAATTAGCAACACATACAGTAACAGTGCGGTCTCAGAGGCTCAACACTTTGTTTCTCGCCAGTGTGTAATGACTAGAGATGTGTGAATCTTTGTGAACATTCTGTACTGGCTTCCCAGACCCCTTCATCCCCTGCTCTCAGATTGCAGCACAATAAACACACTACTGACGTGGGAAAAGTGATTCTTTTTGTTAAGCAGTTTGTTTGTTTCTGTTCTCATTTAGTTTCTGTTGCCAACTTCTTACATAGAAAAACAATGAGACCAGATCTTGGGTCTCTGAGTTTTTGGTTCACAGTTTATTATTTTTGTATGTATTCATTCATTTATTTTTGAGGCAGGGTGCTGCTGTGCAGCTCAGGCCGGCCATGAACTCCGCACCCACTCTCCCTCCAGAGCCCTGGGATTACAGGAGCACAGTAGAACTAAGAAGTTGTTTTTATGGTCACATTTTTTTTTAAATTAAAAATTAGCGCTATTTGTTTTCAGACATGAAACATAATCATTCTAAAAAACTCTGAGGAGGCTCTTAGAAATCTCATATTTAAATCACTTAGTCCTTATTATAAGTTTATGGAAGATGACTTTAAATGCTGAAATGACAGCCCTTCTTAATAGCTTTGACAGTTTCTGAGTCATCACACAACAGTCATAGGCCTTGCTGCTGATGCCCAGTGAACGAGGCTTGCACCTTCTTTATATTAAAATTTCTTTCATGAAAATATCTTCCTAAGTAGAAAATAGGGAATTATTAAATATTTACACATTCAAATACTTGACTATATTTACACATTCAAATACTTGAGTATAAACACCTGAAACATCGAGCTTTCGAGTATAGTAAATGAGTGTAGCTTTTTTTCTTTTTTCTTTTTCTTTGTCTTCCTGTGCTCTTGTATCTGTTTCCTGACAGACACTGACTAGCTGCTAGTTTCGACTTCAGCATTACTAATTCATTGATTCTTCCATTCCACACTCCAGGCATCCGAACACTCGGAAGGTTCACATCTTGAAACGTGGACTCTGCCAGTGTCACGGCCCTTGCTAGTGACTGCTGTTGTCTGTGGCCGAGGGCTGCTGCTCAGGGAAAGATCGAGAGCCACAGTGCCCTCAGAAGGAGTCCTAAAAGCCTGATGCAGGTGGATAGTCATGAGACTGTTAGGGCTTTCAGTAATTTTCCAGTTCTATCTCTCCTAAAGAGCAGAAAGAAAGAAACCAGACATTATAATGGAGTCATATAGCTGTCCCTTGGGTGGCACTTGGTGGCAATGTTGCTTACTTGTGCCCCTGGATTCCCCAGCTTGAAATAAAAGCCATGGTTAGCAGAGCCATTGGCCTGCTCCTGGAGCTTCTGCAGGCCCCAGGCTGCCTGCCAGGCTGGTGTGTGTCTCCCATATCTGAGAAGATGGTGTTAATGAGGCCTACCCGGGAGAGAGGATGCAGATGGTGACAGACTGAGATAGTCTGTCCCTTGTGTTTATGTCTGACAGCATAAAGGGATTTTCCTAATAAATGCAAACAGATTTTTAATATTCTAGAGCTTACCAGTGTTGATGGTTTTGCTTTGTTTCCAGTTTATTACACATATCTTGGATACAGCTAAGCTGTTCTCTCAGCTCTTTCCTCCTTACAGTCTCTCCTCAACCATCTGAACTCCTCTGCTCCCCTCCCTGCCTTTCGGTACTTTGTTCCTCTGCTTAGTTTAAAATTCCTTGCTTTGTGTTTGCCAGGGGGCGAAGGGAAACTGGCTAGAACTCCCTTGTCACCTGTGATACATTAGATTTAACCGAGTCTCTCCTCCCTGTGAGGAAAGGATCCTACGAACCAGTCTTTCAAGAATAATGATTACCTAGCTATTTGGAAATGAGGGAGTGTGGGTAGACGGTGAGTCTTGCATGATATGGAAGCATTATGCTAACAAGTTGTGCCCCACCTTGTGGCTTATGTTCTGCTGTCCTTAATCCGGGCATCCTGGACAACACATTCCATAGGCATATTATATAGTTAAGAGCATTAGCTCTTCATACATGCTTTTATATATATATATATTCTTCATTTTATATATATATATATTTATATATATATATTCTCTCCCAGTGATGGGTATCAAACTAAGTCCTCATGCATGCTAGGCAAGATTTCTACCCTTGAACTACATCCCTAGATTTCACGTTTCTCTAATTTCAGTTCAAATTAGGAAAACTTTTAAAGATGTTCCATGATCACAAAAGAGAAAGTAACCTCTTCAACTTTGTAATTGAGGGGTGGCGAGGGGCGGGAAGCTGTGGTTTGGCTTGAAGAATTATGATATTTTCTGCACTAAGAAAATATCCTGGGGCTTGGAGCAAAAGAGCAATGGCAGATGAGTTTGAGGAACAGATTTCTTACAGTAGAGACCTCATCCTAGAGGTCTACCCTAACGGTTGATTACATCATAATTCTAGCTCCGTCATTGTTAGTGTGCTAGACATTTACTGGCACAATGAGCTCTCTCTGCTTTCCCTCAGCATAGCAGAGACTGGAAAGCTAAATTTACATTCCTTAGATTCCTTTGTGTTTCTCTGACAACTTCAACTTTTGTCAGCACAAGGTAATCAATTGAAATTTTAAGAAGGCAGAGGACGCAGGTGCATCTTCTCGTGGTACAGATAAAACATGGGCTCTTCGGGACAATTGGCAACAACCGGCCTGTGTGCTCTGCTGCCTACATCAGTGTTGTGGATGCAGACAGTTATGGTAACAGCAGACACGGCAGACTTAGTCACGCGTATTTGAAGTCAGAGTCAAAGGTAAAGGAGGTTTTCTGACCATGTTTCCAAGTTACTAATAATTGTAAGAGCATTTAATTCTGAGAGAGAGAGAGAGAGAGAGAGAGAGAGAGAGAGAGAGAGAGAGAGAGATAAAGAGAAAAAGAGAGAGAGAGAAAGAATGCCTATGTGTATGTCTGGGGTACCTTGAATGGTATCTATTTCATACATTGAATTTCATACATGTAACTCAGCATGTGCGCAGCACTAAACATGATCAAGAAATGGTTCTAAAGATTATATGGAATTAGTTGCCTGCCTTAGTTGAGTTTACAGGGAGCAGTAATTTATGGGAAATGCAGTAATGTTTTCACGAGGCTCATAGCTAAGTCATCTAGAATGGAACTGGAATTAAAGGCGACCACTTGGCAGGTGGCAGGCTGCCACACTGCAGCATCGTGATGCAATGAGGATCTCAAGGACAGTGACAAGGCTGCTCCTGCTTGCACTGCAGAGCACGGAGAGTTAGCTCCCACCTTCAGTTCTTGGTTCAGGGTAGGACAAGGAGCCTCTACAACTGCCTCAAGAGGCTCTCAAGTACTTCGTAGTTGCAGACCAGAAATGCCTCCAAATGAGATCCAAAGTTTATTCCTGTAGGAGATAAAACTTAAGTTCACAACTTAAAGAGTTTCCTAGCAAATGTTGTCGTATTGGTTGTGAAACAAGGATACAAGAATTGCATTATGAGTATTGAGTAGATATGGCTGCATTTGATAACCTGAATCTCTCAATCCTGTTGGCCTTGCCTGGTCAGGTAAAGCAGGCCCCCCTCTTTTATCGGGTGCCATAGGCCTTCGTTCCATAGACTCTTACGAGGTTAGCTGAGGTAGCTACCCCACAAAGGGAGGCTGGCCCTTCCCATGCTGCTCCTCTCTGTGCCGTTGCATCCAGGAGAATTGCACGGTATGCTTCAGGGAAACTGTCCTGGTGGGAGATGGTGGACAGTGGCAGGATTTGGCAGATTTTGGTCTGGACTAACACATAATCATAGATTCTCAGGAGCTAACCAAAGCAGGATGAAAACATTTGTGGAATGAACTGAGGTTATCAATAGATGTATAACGTACCAGAAATTCTTGAGTTGAGGATAGCATTCTCCAGGAAGGAGTGGCTTAATGGTTTGTCAATTGACTAACCGAACCTGGACTTACAGCCTCGATTAAAATTTGATGAAATCAGAAAGGCATTCGAGTAACATGCCGGTGAGAATCAAAAGACTTATATAGCTAGTAAGGTTGGGGGTTTTACCATATGTGACCCATTTGGCCATTCTCTCCCTGTTTGATAAGACTACCAACATGCTTGGACAAGTGCTTAGTGGCTACTTCCTGTAGGATGGGGATGATGGGGAGAGGAAGCTGTCTCTGAAGTGGCCCTGGCCCATTCAGGGAGAAGGATAGTGTCACAGGCTGGAAAGGTACCTACATGCCAGTGACAGTGTGGCCATAGCTATCATCACAACAGTAGAGCCAGAACGAACATTCCAATGGCTTAGCTCGAGGATATGGCAAGTCCCCTTGATTGGTGTAACTGACAGGCAATTTGGTGGCCTCAGGCCTGAGTTGCCACAGTGGTGAGGAACGTACACTTACCAATTCCCTATCTGATCCAGAGCACAGACTTGGAGCTCCCTTCTTCCATTTCCCTTCCTCCCTCCCTCCTTTCCTCCCTTTCCCTCCCTCCCTCCCCGCCTCCCTTTTCTTCTTGCATGTGAGACAGCGGTTGCCTAGGCTGGTCTTGTGGTTTTGGGCTTCAGCTTTTCTCCTACCTCGGCTTTCTGAGGGCTAGGGCTATAGGCATGCCCCATGATGTCTGACTGCAGAGTGACCTCAGTGAAGGGATTTCCCAGGACGGTCCATCAGGATACCTTATAAATCTTCGACCTTTCATCAAGAGAGAAGAGAAGCAGTTTGCGGGGTACACTGAAGCATGCAACAGCTCCGTCATCAAGCACCCAAGTTAATAATAAGGCCACCAGTCAAAATGGGGGTATTAGAGGCCAGGTGGCAAATGGAATTCTGGCCTGAGTCCATCCCATTGGATCACATTGACATACACCTTCCCAGTTACCACATGTACAGCTAAATTAAACACACCATCTTTCTTGGGTCCTGCACTGCTTCCCCAGCTCATGAAATGAGGAGAGGAGTGGTATGGGAGACCAAGTCAAAGAACACTTTCTCCTGGTTGGAACAGTAGGCCAAAGTAACGAGCGCCACCTTACCTGGTAATGTCAGCTGTTGACTTTGCCCTCCTGAAGGTCTGAGAGAGTCAAGGTAATGGGTTCTGTCACGTTCTCATTTAACTCTTCCTGCTTTTCCTGAAGAGAAAAATAAGATTCTTGGAGAATGACACTTCATATAGGAAGAAAAATACATGGATCATGTGTTGCAGGGAGGTCGCTTGTTCTTCCCAGCTGCCCGTCCAGCTTAGACCAACAGTAATCACACAGAAACTGTATTAATTGAATCACTGCTTAGCCCATTAGCTTTAGCTTCTTATTGTCTAACTCTTATATTAATTTAACCCATTTCTATTAATCTGTATATCGCCACGTGGCTGTGGCTTACCGGATAAAGATCCCAGTGTCTATCTCTGGCGGCTCCATGGCGGCTTTTAACTCCGCCTTCCTCCTCCTATGCTATAGGCCAAGCTAGTTCTTTATTCATTAACCAATAAAAAGCAACACATAGACAGAAGGACCTCCCACAGCAGTCATGACATTAGTAAAGTTTACGCCACATCTATTGACCTGTAGAAGGCTGACACTCCCTCCAGAGTAAGCAAATTGCTGCTGTCTACCGGCCATCAGTAGTAAAGAACCACCACGTGCCTTTTGTAATAACACACACATTTGAGGGTGTTGCTCTTTCTCATTAAGTAGGACATTAGCCTACCAGGACTGAATGGGGTCAAAGGCAAGAAAAGGATTTGCAGCACCAGGAATTGCAGTGCGAGCTACTCTTCTGTTTAAGACCGAGGAGCCAACGTATTAAATGGCGTTGAAAGTGTTTGACAGAAAGTTGTTCTGGGGGTGACAGGTGAAAGCCCTTGATTTAGAATCAAGGTACAGTCCTTTAGGTTTGGGGTAAAAAGCCATGACCTAGTCCCCAAATTATTAAGAAACAGATCCAAGATTAGGCTTGGGCTTTGCTTTGCATTTGTGTATCTGACTACAGAACATGAAATGATCCTGCAAACTGAGCTGCTCACCCTGGCCTAGGTGTTATCTGACCCACCATCTCATAAGGCAGAGCAGGCACAGCAGTGTTCCCTCCTCGAGTGGGAGGCTGTGAGGGCGCAGGGACATGGCCTGAGCTGCCCTGAGATTACCAACGTGCCTGCCCTGGCTGCACACCTCATCTTCCTCACATCACAGTTCCACCTCACAATATTTCCATTCAGAGCTTTATTTAAATACTGGCTGACAGACTGCACACTTCTGATACATGTCCTGAAATGCTAAACCACACCGACTACATTATCTCAGCTCCTTCTTTGGCTTCAGTGTGGCCCTCAAATTCATATGGAGGTTGAAATTTAAGTCATGAAGTCATGTGTTAATGGTATTTGGAGGTGGGATCTTTGGGCCAGAGAGATTTGCCCCTCATGAATGAATGTAGGATGGATCAAGTGTGGCTTTGTTACGTAAGTGAACTCTTTGGCTAGCTTGCTTTGTTACATGATACCTTGTATCATGTCTTAACTCTGTAGGAAGACCCTCTCCATATGCCAAGCAATCTTCCAAGACCTTAATCTCATTAACCCCTTTCTTTGTGAAATATCCACACTGTGGAATTTTGCAACAGCCCCCGAAAATGGAAAAAGACAGTGAGCTCTCTGGCCAGCTGGCCTCCGGTTGATTTCAGTCAACAGGTCATGACCAGGTGACCCAAAGATTCCAGAGTGAGAGGATTCTTCCATGCCTTCTCCCTACTTTGGGCTATCTCTCCAGCTCAGGCCTCTCCCTCAAAAACAGAGCACCTGCTGGTAAAGCCTCTTCCCTCCTCCTCACAGAGTGTCCCTTTCTGCTCCTGCACTTCTTGGAGAACAGCACTCAACTCTTGCTCATGTCCCTGAACCTCAATTCTCCCAGTTTATTCCTTACTTTCTGCCTCCACTTCTACACACCGCCTTTCACTAGAGCTTCTTCACACAAGCCAGGTGTGGGGGGGGGAGGGGATTCTGATTTATGCTGGGCCCCTTCTTGAGAAGCTGGAAAAGAAAATAAACTTGGCTTATAAATTATTTTGTGTAACAAGCAAACACCAGTTGGAAATCGGCTGTGGCAGCATTATAACTGAGCTTGTGAGTTGTCCCCAAAGAGATGCCTTGGTGGTTAAGTGTGTGAAGACATGAATTCAAATACCCAACACCCACATAAGAAGCCAGGCATGCAAGACCACACACACACACACACACACACACACACACACGAAATGGCCCCAAGAGATGTGTGGAAAACTTTCTGGGAGAAGACATTAGGCTGTACATCTGCTCGGTGACTTTTTCTAAAAGTAAAAATGGCCAGAATTGCCCATTTGGTAGTTGTTTGGCCAAATTATGAAGAACCAGGAAAGACTAACATTGAGGACTGGTGACAAGGGGTCCTGTGACATTCTGAATGTGACAAATTTTGTTTTCTGTGTGGATGTTCACTGTACAGAGGCCTTTAACAAATGCCAGGTTATCTATCCATTGCTTTCTCTAGTCAGCTTATGTTTACTCTGTAGCTTATGGGCAAGAGATTGATTGTATAGTGGACTGAATATAGCCTCCAGAGCTTAGACATGTCACCAATCTTGGGAAAAAAATGTATTGTAGATGTGATGAAGAGTATTTTTTCCAACTTTTTAAATTGTTTTTATTGAGCTATATATTTTTCTCCACTTCCCTTTCTTCCTTCTCCTCCTGTTCTACCGTCTCCCAAGATCTTCAAGCTCCCAATTTACTCAGGAGATCTTGACTTTTTTCTACTTCCTGTGTAGATTAGAGCCATATATGATGTGGTATTCCTCTCTGTATGCTGTGAATACCATTAGTTAATAAAGAAACTGCTTTGGGCCTATAGCAGAGCAAGGTAGAACATAGCTAGGGAGGGAAAACTAAACTGAATGCTGGTAGAAAGAAGGCAGAGTCAAAGAGACAGATGCCAGAATTTTACCTGGTAAGCCACAGCCGCATGGCAATTCACAGATTAATGAAGATAGGGTTAATTTAAGATATGAGTTAGCCAGAAATATGCTTAAACTATTGGCCAAACAGTGTTGCAAATAATATGGTTTCTATGTGATTATTTTGGGGCTGAGCAGCTGGTAACAAAACAAGCGGCCTCCTACCACACCATAAATGTCTCTCTTAGGATCTTCTTTGTTGTCTATGTTCTCTGGGATTGTGAATTGTAAGCTGTTTTTTCTTTGCTTTACATCTAAAAGTCACTTATGAGTGAGTACATATTATATTTGTCTTTCTTTCTAGGTCTGGGTTACCTCATTCAATATGATGTTTTCTAGATCCATCCATTTGCCCTCAAATTTCAAGATGTCATTATTTTTTTCCACCGAGTAGTACTCCATTGTGTAAATGTACCATATTTTCCTTATCCATTCCTCAGTCGAGGGGCATTTAGGTTGTTTCCAGGTTCTGGCTATGACAAATAATGCTGCTGTGAACATAGTTGTCCCAAGTCTTCCTTGAATCCTCTCCAGTATGAGGCATGGTCCTGCCCTGAACTCAGACCTCACCATTCTACGAGTTTGCAGCCCAGTTTGCATAGGAGATTGTAGTGGCGTAAATAAATGCAGGCAGATTGTAAAGAATATATACAGCTTTAATGAAGAAATAAACTTACAGGACCAAGGTTCCCGTAGAGCACAGGAAGCATAAGTAAACATTCGCCCGAGGCAAGCCCGCCCCCTAAGGGGCTGGCTTAACCCTACAGGAGATGCTTGTCTCTGCCTCCCGGAGCAAGGATTACAAATGGCCTCTACACCTGCTTGACTTCTGTTTGGTTTCTGAGAATCTGAATTTCAGTCCTCACCCTTCACAGCAAGTGCCTTACCCACCGAGCCTTCTCCCTGGCCCAGAGTTTTTGTTGTTGTTGTTTTTCCTAACATTTTAATTGGAGAAATTTTCAAAAACTGTCTTGTTCCCTTGGTTGCATTTGTTTCCTCTGTGGTCAGATAGTTGGTGTACGTATTCTGTTCTGTCTATCTTAGGGCTGTGTAACTCTCAGGCTGATGTTCCTGTTCGACTATGACACAAGACAAAGACTGTAGTCATGCATGGTGTGCTGGCTGTGAAGACACACTTCGTGTGAGTGGGCAAGCCTGCCACCCCGAGGGCTTCCCAGTGCCAGAAGGAAGAGACTCTGTTGTGGAAATTCATTCTGCCCATAGTTTCGGGGTACCAGCCTTAGGGCATGGCTTCTATGTATGGATGTGATCTCTTATAAGGAAGAGGAGGAGGCTCTCTTGCTCTCTTGTGTGGTGGAAAAGATCCGATCACTGCATCCGTCATTGACCCCAGGGCCATTTCTCTACCTTGCTGTTATTCATAAGTATTCCTTAATAAATCTTTGCTATCCTTTTATTCCGGCTCTAGTAGATTCACATAATGTCGCCTACAAGACTCCACATCTATTTGACTTTAGTTTGTTTTCTATCATGGTGACAAAGCACCATAAACAAGGCAACCTGTAGAAGAAAGTCTAACTGGTCGTATAGTTCAGAGAGTTAGAGTGAAGCTGAGAGCTCACATCGTGAACTGCAAACACCAAGCTGAGAGAGTGAACTCCAATTGTGCAAGCCTTTAAACCCTCGAAGCATACCTCCAGTGACACACCTCCAACAAATCCACACCTCCTAAACCTTCTCTAACAGTGGCCCAGACTGGGGACTGAGTATTCAAATGACCAAGTCATCAGGAAACACCTCATTTAAACCACCACATATACCAACCCCCGTTCTCACTATAATCCTTTTAAAAGAGTTCTGAAAAGTGGAAGTTAATTGATGGAATGAACTTCATGGTTGAGGGTGATAACCAGGAAGTGATGGCTGAGGGTCTCTGTATAAGTTTTCCTAAATCCATCTACTTTTTCAGACCTGCTTCCCAGTGTTTGGGAACCATAGGAGAAAAGCTTTCTGCTTCTTTCACAAGACCTCTCTTTGAGTGGATTTTGTCTTTAACAGCTAAGGATCTGCCTTCTATCTTATCAAAAGTTATTGAAATTTACCTGCTGTGATTCCTTTACCGCTAGCATGGGTTTGACATTTTGCTCATCTCTGCTATATATTTAGCAGAACTATCAGAGGATAGAAAATCAAGGGTGAGCTTCTCCTGTTATCCAAAATAATAAAAAAAAAACCTTGTTGATATTTCTCAAAATGAAACCAAAAGCAGTTTTTGAATTGAGAGAGATTAAAATCTGAGCTTTGTCGCTCAGGTGTAACCTGGAACAAGTAACTGAGTCTTTCTGGGTCTGTTCCAAATGTAGCTAATGATATCTAACTCAACGTAAGTAAAAATGTGTATCTAGTCTTTAGTTTGTATCAAACTCAGAATTGTACAGAGGTTCTGCTCATCCTCCATTTCCTAAAATAGTTTTATTATTATTTACTAGTTTGTTTTATCACAGTTCTGGAGAAAGTTGGGTGCTTTGCACAGTTATTATTGTTTCCACAATAGTAAAAAGGAAGTGAATTATAGCCTACTTTTTAGTAAAGTATCCCAATCTGACTTTTAACTTCATTTCCAAAAAAGGTTATATTAGCTAGTTACAACAAGAAACAAACCACTTATCACATGATTAAGCTGATATTAGGATATTTTTCTTGTTTTCTACTTACAGCTTAAAGTGTACTTCTGAAATAGCTTTGCTGTATCTAGCAAAATTGTTAATAACAATTTAAAAGCAAACATCTGCATCGTGTTTATTAACTGCTCTTTAGAAGATTGCCTGCATTGTTTTTTTATATAACATAGCACATTATGACATCACCAATAGTTGGAGTGATATGATTTGATGCCTGTTGGAAAACATACACAGAGAGAGAGAGAGAGAGAGAGAGAGAGAGAGAGAGAGAGAGAGAGAGAGAAGAGAGAGAGAGAAACTTTCCAGTTAAAGAGTATTTGAAACATTAATTGTACCCCCGAATTTATGATACTATTGACTGCAGATCGATGGCTTAAAGTTTGAATTTTGACAAAGAAAATCACAGTGGGAAGAAATCATGACTTATGCACTTAACTTTATTTAATAGCAAAACAAACCTAAATAACTTTCCGTATTAGCTCTTTCCACTTTATAGAAGGAACTAATGTGAACTCGTTGTGGCATGCGGGTGGGATAGCAGGAAAGATAATCGGATTAAGGGTTCATGGTCAGACACTGTGACAATAATAGAAATTAATGACTGTAAATCCTAAGGAGCCTGCCATAGATCCCCGGCTCAAGGAACATTGCTAATACCATACCCTTCGCTCTGTGCATCTCCAAACCTCTTACGGTTTCAGCATTAGGACATCAAAAATGTTTATTCTCTGGGAATTGTGCTGTATGCCTCAGCTGCTTGGGAAACTAAGGCAGGAGACTCACTTAAGCACAGAACTCCAAGACCACCCTTCAGACCCTGCCTCATTTTTAAAAATTATGACTTGGGGAGCACAGACACCTCAGCGTTTAAGACCCAGGTTGGGTTCCCAGCTCACGACTGCCTGTAACCCCAAGAGTATGCACACATAACACATTAGAAAGAAAACAAACCATTAAAAGGGCTGATAACCATCTAAACAAAATTATACCATTGGTGTTGTTTTCCATACACGCAGTTTCTTTGAAGAGATATGTAAAAATTTCATTATAAATACCCTTAAAAACAGACTTCATTTTTTTAAGAGTGAGTTCAGGTTCATGGAAGAAAATTGAGCAGAAATATACACCTGCCCTGCTTCATGACTTCCACTGATTCTTAACAAATTGATAGTTCACATTAGGGTTCACTTTTGGTGTTATATAAACCACATGGTCATGCATTCACCCTTATCTTATCATACAGAATAGATTCAGTGCCCTGAGAGCCCTTTGTGATCTGCCTGTTCTCCCCTCTCTTCCTCCAAGCCTGGCTGGCAATGATGACTCTTTTTGCTGCCTTCATGTTTATACCTTTAGCAGAACGTCCCATAGTGGGAAGGACATGCTGGTCTTTCAGATAGGGTTATTTCAGTTTGTGTGGGTTTAACACCTCTTCCATGTTTTCCCATGGTTTGATGGCTCGTTCTCCCTTATCACTGACTTCCTTCCCATTGTTTGGATGGAACACTGTTCCCTTACCAAAGTACTTCCTCCTTGTCTCTACATTCGGGCAATTAAAACTGCTTGCCCATATCTGCATTCAGGTATTTATATGTATGTAATTTTCATGTATTTGGAGCAAATATTAAGAAATGTGATTGTTGGTAACAGTACTGCTTAGTTTTGTGAGAACTGCCAAATTTATTCCATACTGGTAGGACCATTTTGCATTCCTGCCATCAATGGAGAGTTCCTGTTGCCCCTCGGCCTTGGTGCTTCCAGTATGGTCCCTGTTCTAGATTTTTACCATTCTTGTAGGTCTTATGGCTCTATCTCATTTCTGCTTTAATTTGCTTTTTTTCCGAGGACATGTGATATGAAGCATCTTATGTATACTTATGTATTTTTTTTTAAAAAAAAACAGGTAGCCGGGCGGTGGTGGCACACGCCTTTAATCCCAGCACTCGGGAGGCAGAGACAGGCGGATCTCTGTGAGTTCGAGGCCAGCCTGGTCTACAAAAGCTGGTTCCGGGACAGGCACCAAAGCTACAGAGAAACCCTGTCTCAAAAAAACCAAAAAACAAAAAATAACAAAACAAAACAAAAAACAAAACAGGTATCTTTTTTCTCTAGGTCAAGAACGTACTAGATTTTCTTTTTGCCTACTTTCAATTGGGTTGTTAATTCCATGCCTCCTTTTTCAGTATAGACTTGGGCTTTGAACATACTAGTCAAAGCTACCACTGATTCAAACTGTCCTGGATTGTTAATTGTCTTATTGTTGAATTTTAAGGGTTCTCTCTGAGTTTGGGATAACAGGCTTTACCATATGTATTTCTTAAAAGTGTTTAATCAATCTACCTCAAGACCCAGCGTTACCACTCATGGGCATATACCCAAAGGATGCTCTGCCATATCACAAGAACACTTGTTCCACTATGTTCATAGCAGCTTTATTCATAGTAGCCAGAAACTGGAAACAACCTAGATGTCTCTCAACCAAAGGATGGATGAAGAAAATGTGGTCCATTTACACAATGAAGTTGTGTTTAAAACAATGACATCATGAAATTTGCCAGCAAATGGATGGACCTAGGAAAGAACAGCCCGAGTGAGGCATCTAACACAGAAGACAAACAAGGTATGTATGTACTCATTTATAGGTGGATATCAGCCAGAAAGTAAAGGATAACCACACTACAATCCATAGACCCAAAGACCCTAAGTAAAAAGGAAGGGCTCAAGAGAGGACACGTGAATCTCACTGCAAAGGGGAAATAGAATAGAAATCACAGGTGGACAGATGGAGAGGTCTGGATGGGGTAGGCATGGGAACAAGAGAGATCAGGTGGTGGGAGGAGAAAGAGAGAGAGAGAGAGAGAGAGAGAGAGAGAGAGAGAGAGAGAGACAGACAGAGAGACAGACAGAGAGACAGACAGACAGAGAGAGACAGAGACAGAGAGAGACAGAGACAGAGAGAGACAGAGGGAGGGAGGGAGGGAGGGAGGGAGGGAGGGAGGGAGGGAGGGAGGGAGGGAGGGGAAGGATTGAGAGAGAACTGGAAAAGGCAACTGGAACCAGGGACATCTCTGGGATGAGCTAGAAACCCAGTGCAATGGAAACTGCCAGGAATCTATCAGGGTGACCCTAGCTAAGATTCCTAGCAATCGGGTATATGGAAGCTGAACCAGGCATCTCATGTAACCAGGCAAGGCTTACAGTGGAGGGATTAGGACTCCAGCCCAGTCACATAACCTCTGATCTATAATTTCCTCTGACTACAAGATATGCTGGGACAAAGGTAGTGCAGAATTGTGAGAGTGGCCAGCCAACTGAGACCCATACCATGAGAGGAAGCCCACCCTGACAACGCACTGAGGGCCAGGACCCAGAGGCTACACAGCCCAGACACCTAGGGTAGAACCACACATGACTGGTTAAAAAAGTCAATGAAATAAATCTTGATGATATTCTGCTATACTCATAGATCATTGCCTAGTCATTTGTCATCAGAGAGGCGTTACCCAGTAACTGATAGAAACAGATGCAGAGACCCATAGCTGAAGATTGACCTTGGAGAAGCCTGTGGAAGACGAACAAGAAGGATTATGGGAGCCCAAGAGAACAAGGGCCTCATGGGAAAACACATAGAGTCAACTGACCTGGGCTCATGGAGGCTCACAGAGACAGAACTGCCAACCAGAGAACTTGCAAGGGCCCTCTGTACATGTTAGAGTTGGGTAGCTTAGTCTTCCTATAGGACTCCTGGCAGGGGAAGTGGGGGCCGTCTCTGACTTTGCTGTCTGTTCTTAAAACACTTCCCTCCTGCTGGGTTGCCTCATTCAGCCTTAATAGGAGAGGGGATATCTAGTCTTGCTGCAACTTGATATCCTGTGGATGGTTGATACACATGGAAGGCCTTTCCTGAAGGGAAGAGAAAGGGAGTGGATGTGGGGGAGGCAGGCGATTGGGGAGAGGGACTAAAGGGAGAGAAGGGAGAGGAAGGAGGGGAAGCTATGATCAGAATGGGGAAAACTAATTAATTAAAAAAAAATTTCACTTTTTTTTTTTTTGGTTTTTCAAGACAGGGTTTCTCTGTAGCTTTGGAGCCTGTCCTGGAACTAGCTCTTGTAGACCAGGCTGGCCTTGAACTCACAGAGATCTGCCTGCCCCTGCCTCCTGAGTGCTGGAATTAAAGGCATGTGCCACCACCACCTGGCAAAAATTAAATTTTTTAAAAAAGTGTTTTGTCCTACTCTGTAGGTTGCCATTTGATATGTCATATTTTTAGTTAAGTTATATATTATTCTTTAGGATCTACAAACGGGACAGATTGTATTTTTAAATTATTGTATTCTTAGATGTTGGAGGTAAGTTATGACCTTGTAAATATATTAAGTTACAATAATAATAATACATTTTTAATCTAATACATGGCCTCTGCTTTTTAGAAAGATCAGTCATAGACATAATAGGCATTTAGAATTAACTGCTACATTTTTAAAATTAATTTACTTATTTATTTTAAAAAGAAAACAATCTTTTTTCATTTTATATACTAATCCCAGTTCCCACTCCCTCTCCTCCGCCCCCTCTCTTCACCTAGCTCCCCCACCCCACCCCCTATCCACTCCCCACGGAGGATAAGGCACATTGCTCTGGGGAAGGTCCAAGGCCCTCTCAACCATATCTAGGCCAAGCAAGGTATCCATCCAAAGAGAATAGGTTCCAAAAAAGCCAGTACACGCAGCAGGGATACATTCTGATGCCACTGCCAGTGCCCCAGCCATACAACTGTCACCCACATTCAGACAGCTGGTTCCTTCCCTGTCGGGCTGGAGTTGGTGAGCTCCCATTAGCTCAGGTAAACTGTTTCAGTGGGTGTCCCCATCATGGTCTTGACCTCTTTTCTCATATTCCCACTCCTCCCATCTTCCACTGGATTTTGGGAGCTCAGTCCAGTGCTCCATTGTGGATCTCTGCCTCTGTTTCCATCAATTGTTGGATGAAGGTTCCATGGTGATATTCAAGATATCCATCAGTCTAACTACAGGGCAAGGCCAATTCAAGCACCCTCTCCTCTACTGCTTAGAGTCTTAGCTGGGGTCATTCTTGTGAATTCCTGGGAATTTCTCTAGTGCCAGGTTTCTTGCTAGCCCCATAATGGCTCCCTCAATCAACATATCTCTTTCCTTGTTCTCATCTCTGTCCCTCCTCCATCTCAACTGTCCCGCTCCCTCAAGTTCTCCTCTCCACTCCCCTCCTACTTCACCCTCCCATCCTCCCCTTAAGTCAGCCCTACTCCCCCGACCCATGCTCCCAATTTTGCCAGATGATCTCATCTGTTTCCCTTTCCAGGTGGATCCATGCTTTCATTAAGGTTCACCCTGCCCCTCAGCCTCCCTAGGATCATGAACTATAGGCTCAATATCCTTTGCTTTACAGCTAGTGTCCAGTTGTGAGTGAGTACATAGCATGTTCATCTTTCTGGGACTAAGTTACCTCACTCAAGTTGTTTTTTTTCTAGTTCTATCCATTTGCATGCAAATTTCAAGATATCATTTTTTCCCACCTAGTAGTATTCTAATGTGTAAATGTGCCACATTTTCTTTATCTATTCTTCAGTTGAGGGACACCTAGGTTGTTTCCAGATTGTACTATTACAAATAATGCTGCTATGAACATAGTTGAAGAAGTGTCCTTATAGTATGATTTAGCATCTTTTGGGTATATGCCCAAAAGAACCACTACACTTTTTATGATTTTCATTTAGACGGTCACTTTTATTCTAAACATTGCTGAGCAAATATTTATTTATTTATGCAATTAGTGTGTTGTAAGTTGGGAGGGGAAGATAAGGAGGTTTCTCACTTGAGAAAACTCAGGTATTTCATTTTTGCATTTATAATCATGTCAATTTGTTTACTTCTATTTTTAAATTGAATGGTCAAAGGCAAGGTAACTATTGTTTTATGAGTATGTATCTAACTCGTTTTTACTAAAGCCCATGAAAAAGTTAATCATAAATGTTAGTATTTTAGCCATAATCTTCATTAGTAATTGTTGTAAGTGAATTACTGAATGACTAATTGCTGGGACCTTGAACCAAGAAAAGTCTTTCCTTCCTCCATGTGTATGTGACAAATCTGTGCATTCCTCAGCATCCTGTATTGACTGAGGCTGGACTGGAAGTGTAAGAGGAAGAGGCTAGCTTCTTCATGCAAGTCATTATTCCATGATTAAGAATGTTGGTATGTGTATAAGGGTGGATCTGGTTTCTGTGTCCTCGTCTTTGAGACAAAGATGCCTGTGTTTTTTAACTGAACTGTGATTAGGCCATGACAAAAAAATTTTTATTGTAAAACTTGCTAAGAGTTAAGATTGACTTTTACAACAGTTTGTCCAAAAGACAAATTATACTGGAAATAAGAGTGGGGAAGAAAGTTACACTGGGCTTCAAAAATGACAAACAGCATAATGAATAGTCTTGTAATAGACCATATTGAATAACAGACAGAATGATATTTTCAATGTTTTAGGCGAAAACAAGGCCTTCTTGTAGAAGACTACAGTACAGGGATTCACCTCAGATATAAAGCAAACATGTCAGAGGCTGGTGTGCCTTTTGGTGAAGGTGGCATTTTTTTTTTGCTTATGAAGAAAAATATTTTCCTTATCAAAGCATATGAAATACAGACAAACTATGTTCAAACTCATTAAACAGTATTCAAAATTAGACTGATTTCAAAACTACAGATGCAAAACTAAACTATGGAAGGCCACCTGTGGGGCTTCTTAGGGTTTTGGTGGTACCAACCTTACTCTCCCAGCCACATGCTTGGCTTTCCTCTGGAAGAGGTGAGCTGCATGCTGTGTTTTTTTTCCTCCATTGGTGAGAGGGCCGACGACATGCAGACTTTTTATCGGTGAGGAGAAAACAGTCCATCGTGGAATGTTTCCTGTGGTGGTCAGTTAGATGACGTCACACTCCCTGCACAGCAGCTCAGTGACTCTGAACCTGCTGTCATCAAGTGCTCAGTGTGTTGCCTGGGAGAAGGGGCATGGGATGGCAGAGCACAGGATGCCCTTGAACACTCTTGGAGCTGGCGGCTGAGTGGTGAGCGGCGGATTTACAGCACTCTCAGAACACACGTCAGCGCTGAATGAATGCTTTCCTCTTATCTGTGTGATGAGCCAAAAGCTGTGGGTTCCAGGGCCAGCTGTCGAGGTATGTGACAGGCTGACACCTGTGGGCTGTGCCAACTGCGTAATATCACCCACACGGGCTTCAGTTCTGAAAGATATGGTGAAGCGTCAGTGAGAAATTGCCTGAAAAGTACTCAGCCTTGGGCTTAGCAAATATTAAACATTCAATAATTACTAAATCCATGTGTGTGTGTGTGTGTGTGTGTGTGTGTATACACACATGTGTGAGTACTGTATGTGTGTGATCATGTGGATGTGTACATACAATGTATGTAGGTGCGTGTGGAGGTGGACACCAGGTGTCTCCCCGAATCCCTCTCAACTTTTACTTTTTGAGACAGGGCTTGTCACTGAACCTGAGGGTCACTTGGGCTAGGTTGACTGGCTGGTGACTTCCATGAATCTGCCTCTCTCCTATCCCTCCCCAGCAGTGGGGTTCCAAGTGAGTGCCTTTGTGTCTGTCTTTTTAGTGTTCTCTGAAGATTCAAACTCAGATCTTTATGTTTGCATGGCAGGCACTTTACACACTGAGTCATCTCCGCAGGTCCCAAATACTAAATGTGATTTATCATGGACTTTCAATAACACCATGGCCACAGTAGTAATACACAGTACTGTTGTTAGAGGCTACTTGTTTGTTCCTGGTTGCTCAGCCCTGAAATAACCACACAAAAACTGTATTAATTAAATCACTGCTTGGCCTATTAGCTCTAGCTTCTTATTGGCTAAGTCTTACATCTTAATTTAACCCATTTCTATTAATTTGTGTATCACCACATGGCTGTGGTTTACTGGCAAGGTTCTGGCTTGTCTATTCCGGGTGGCAGCTACATGGCATCTCTCTGACTCCACCTTCTTTCTCCTAGCATTCAGTTTAGTTTCCTCACCTAGCTCTGTTAATTAAACGACTGCTTGGCCCATAACCTGTAGCCTCTTATTGGCTAACTCTCACATCTTGATTTAACCCATTTCTATTAATCTGTATATCACCATGTGGTAGTGGCTTACTGGGAAAGATTCAGCATGTCTGTCTTTGGTGGCTCCATGGTGTCTCTCTCTCCTCTGCCTCTCTTCCTCCCAGCATTTAGTCCTGTCTTCCCTGCCTACCTAAGTTCTGCCCTATCAACTGGGCCAAGGCAGTTTCTTTATTAACCAATGAAAGCAACACATAGACAGAAGGACCTCCTACCCCAGCTATGAACATAGTTGAACAAGTGTCCTTGTAGTATGATTGATCATCTTTTGGGTATATGTCCAAGTGGTCCTTGGGTTGGGTCCTGAAGTAGGTTGATTCCCAGTTTTCTGAGAAACTGCCATACCGATTTCCAAAGTGGTTGTGTAAGTTTGCATCCCAGCCAGCAATGGAGGAGTGTTCCCCTTACTCCACATCCTTTCCAGCATAAGCTATGATTAGTGTTTTTGATCTTAGCCATTATGACTGGTATAAGATGGGATCTCTGAGTTGTTTTGATTTGCATTTCCCTGATCCAGCATCTGATGGAAACAGAAGCAGAAACATGCATTGGGGCAGTGGACTGAGCTCCCAAAGTCCAGTTGAAGAGTGGGAGGAGTGAGAATATGAGCAAAGAAGTCAAGACAATGATGGGTTCACCCACTGAAACAGTTTACCTGAGCTAATGGGAGCTCATCAACTCAAGCTGGACAGGGAAGGAAACAGCTTAGGTCCCAACTAGTCCCTCTGAATGTGGGTGACAGTTGTATGACTGTGGAAGATTGTGGGGCCATAGGCAGTGGCACCAGGATTTATCCCCACTGCTTGTACTGTCTATTTTGGAACCTATTCTCTTTGGATGGATACCTTGTTCAGTCTAGTTATTGCAGGAAGGGGATTAAACCTTCCCCCAAAGCAATGTGCCTTACCCTGTCTGAGAAGTGGATGGGTGTAGGATAAGAGGGGATGTGGAGGGGATGGGAGGAAGGGAGGGAGTGGGAACTGGGATTAGAATGTAAAATGAAAAATGATAGTTTGTTTTCTTTTTTTAAAAAAATAATGCAGATAGGGATCATTTAGCATTTGTTTTATAGTCTTATTAAATATTTAGTATAATTTAATGAAACACTTTTACTTGTAGCTCAAATTCATAGAGACATTTAGGGGCCAGAAGTATAGTCTGGGAAATAAGATAGTTTTGTCAAGAAGTAATATACCTATTCCAGACCCTAGACAATAAAAACCCTATTCTATAATTATGGTGGCAATTATACTTTATACTCTCAGGTTACTGTTGAATACATTCAGTCAACAAATATTTAATGAATTTCTCATATGTGCCAATTATTGTACTAGCCTCAAGAAGATAATGATATACATCCCAAACCTTTGAAGAAGCCATTGACTATAGAGTTGGGCAAAGGCACTAATAATTATATTACAAAAGAATGTAATTGAAACCTAGACAAATATGAGAGTTAGAACCACTTCATAAAAATTTTCATCTCCTTATAAACAGCTTTTACAAATATACATACATTCACAGTATATTGTATATTAATTTATATTAATATTAATACATTATATGGTCATAGTAGAATTTTCTGTTGGAAAACACATATTTGTACATGATATTTATATAAGCCAATCTGTTTGAGATGCACATTAACTGTTAGTGGAATGTGTTTCTTCCAGGTAGACATACTAAGTGTGTTCATGAGAACATTCAATTTTTATAAATTTATATGCCTTATTTTGGGTATATATACCCCCAAAAAATGATCAGGAAAAAACAGTGAGGGTCTAGACTAGACTCCACACTTCCTCTTTTAGTCTGTACTGTTTCCTTTAATAATTAGAATCTAATGGCCTATATCAATGAAGTAGACAAAATAGTATGAAATGTAGCTGTAATTATTGTAAGAACAGGGTGTGATTTTAAAGACTATTTAAAACACAAACAGGGAATGTTTGCTGTTCGTTACAAAGTTCATATTAAGTAGCTAATAACTTTCTAGCCAGTAGTAAATATTTAATAGTAAGTCTGTCTATCTGAGCCTTCTGATCTGATGCTTGAGAGTGCACTCAGTTTTATACCGCCTTTTAAATGTGCTGTTGTGGTGAAAATAGTCAAATGGCAAACATATCATGAGATGAGAGCATGAGACTAAGAAAAGTTTTGGTCTATGAAAAGTCAGAGCTAATTTTGACCAAATCAAACCAAAATATGCAGGCTATCATTAACTTCTGGAATAGTAACTGATTAGGTGTTTGTTACTCACAGAGAATGATGACAGAGCAGGCCTGCTAAGCAAGTTTGAGTTCGTCTCTCCTGGGTTAGACTGATACTGCGGAAATGCTCCTAAGGCATCTTGTGATATTATACAAGCCATCTAAGAGCGATACGGGGAGGCTTCAGTTGTTGTTAGACTGTGTCCCAGAATTCTGTTGCTCTTCTATTTGTTTGGCCTTTTGGCTGACGTCATGTCATGTGTGGGTTCAAACTCTGCGTTACCCCACACCATGGTGAATTTGGGTTCAATGGACGGAGGAAAGAGAAATAAAGTTAGACTTGAAACTTAGTCACCAAATAGTCTATTGTGTTTTTCTAGGAAAAGCCTATCAGAGCCCTAAGTTGAAGTGCGAGCTGCTAGTTCCTTAGCTGATATCGAACTGGTAACAGGAACCCGCTCAGCTCCAGGCCATGACTTGTAACTCCAGCAGCTTGGAGCAGGGCCACCAGATCTTAGGGTTGATGTCATGTGGTGGGAGAAAAACCCCCTTGGAACCACCTCCTGGGGCAGTGAGCTCTTTGGAGGCAAGACAACGTATTATGTATAAGTATTCAAAGTTTTGCAAAAAATGGTAGTTTTTAAGTGGCTGCTGTGAATTGCCCAGTAAAGTCATTAATGTGCAATTCATCCAGTGAAAAAATTGGTGGTGTGGACATCATCCAGGAGCTAAAAGAAAAACGGGCAGTATGTTGGAGAAATGCTTCGAAGTGTTTCTACTATCAGAAATAAAATGGACATCCTCTGAACTACAATGAAAGCTGGCAAACATGAGTTACCATTCTTCCTTCTATTGATTGATTCCCTACCTCCTTATCTTCAGAAATTTTGAATAATCTCTGTAATTTACAAACACTTCGTTTTCTGAGTATCTCCAATTAATAAAGACTTTCTTCAGAATATTAAATGTTTATTGCATATCTCTTTGGGTATGTGATTTAATCCTAGGAATTAAGTATATTCAGCAACCAAGACTCAAAATTATTGATTTTTACGGAAGTGTTTGGCTGCAAGTAACAGAAAACATAGCTCGTAGTAACATTAATAAATGAATGCTTTTGTTTTCTTCCGTGCATAATCAGAAGTATGGAACCAGAGAGTGCCAGCTTGGTATAGTGCTTATTTTTGGCAGGTTGAAAATGTCATTCATATAAGTTTTCAAACAATTTTTATCATTTCCCCAGTGTTTCTTCCTTATGTTTGTTTGCCGTGGAAGTTTTGTATCAGCTTTTGTTCTTACATTATTCCATTAAAATACCCAACTTGGTCACTGACTGCTGTTTTTGGTGTCTCTAAATATCATGCGCGAGGCATCTCCCCCATTCTTTCCCTTCCCCTTATCCCCCAGTGACTGGAGCAGTGTGTGTGTGTTAAACGCATGCGCATTGATCAGTTTCTGAATCAATTCCTAGAATGGCTTTTCGGTGCTCTGAAGCTTCACAAGGAGGAAAGAGATATCTGGGGGAAAAAAAGCCATATGTTTTGTGCTTTCAGCCATTGGAAATGGAAGAAGGGCCTAGTCTTTCTTAGCCGCAGACCTGTGACTTGACGGCTTGGAAGAAGGGATCCCACACTACATCTCGGTTCTTGGTGCTGGCTTCACTCGCTAGAGTCCTTGAGCCAAGCAGTTAATCATAAACATCGTCACTTCTGAAATGAAGTTAATAAGTCTTCCCTGGTATCCCTTGAGATGCTAAAAAGATCTGATGAGTGTGGAAGACTTTCTGATCCATGACGCTGTGAGGAGCTTTGTAAACTGTAGAGCTTTCCTTGAGAAGTTCATCTGGGGACAGAATGGAAAGGAAACAAGCAGAGGACCAGCCTCGGAACGTTAGCCACAGTCCAGACCAGCCTTGCCACCCTGCCGCCTCTGAAGTGAGACAGGAAGGCTATGCATTTCACTCAGACAGGGGAGCAGCAGAGAGAGTGCCATAGGTGACCGTAGGTCTTTTGTGCCTGGGTCAAAGCGGGGCTAGCTTGCTCACTGCAGCTGGGATCTCCAAAACTCCACATTTGGGGTACAGTCGGGACAGGTTCTAGAAGAATGTGCCTAGGGTGCAGGGGTCAGAGGGGGGGGATTTGTTTGTGAGAGAGGAACAATAATAGGTGCACAGGGAGAGAGGCAAGCAATAACAAATTGAGACGCTAAGTCTCAGGTGTGGGTAATTTGTACTGAGACTAGTAAAACTGGGTTTCCAGGCTCCCGTGGTTAGGTGTGGTCATATAGATGGCTCTTACGAGACAAAGAGGCCAGAGTTATTCATTCCAGTTGGTTTTGCCTGCGGTATATAGACTGGTTTAACGAAGGGGCGAGTAGGAAAACGATGATGTAAGACTTAGTCACTAATATTTACAAATAAACTCTGAAATACATATTTAGGGGGAAAATTTTCACACTGAAGTTATAGGATTGCTACTTAGTTTAGAAACTAAAGCCTTCAGTTTAGAAATGAAAACCCTGCCAGCCCTTTAAAAAAATAAAAAGTGCCTTCTTTTAAATGTCCCATTCTCATGGAACTAAGATTTTGTTAAGATCCACCCAGTTCCTCCTTGTAGTGTTTGACTCATCCCTATTTATTACATTTTATGTAGGCCAACTTACCCTGTCCTGGCCAATAAGGGAGCTTTCTTGACATTATTCTGTCAATTAATTAATTTTACATACCAGCCACAGTTCCTCTCCCTCCTCTCCTCCCATTCCTTCCCCCTCACCTTCTTTCTACCTCCCCCACCATCCACTCCTCCTCTGTCTCCATTCAGAAGGGGTAAGGCCTCCCTTTGAACTCAACAAAGCATGGCATATCAAGTTGAGACAGGACCAAGCTCCTCCCCCTTACATCAGGGCAGGGCAAGGCATCCCACCATAGGGAGTAGGTTCCAAAGAGCCAGCTCCGCATCAGGAACAGGGTCTGGTCCCATTGCTAGGGCCCCCACATAAGACCAAGGCACACAACTGTCACCCAGATTCAAAGGGTCAGTCCCATGCCAGCTCTGCACAGAGTCAGTGAACTCCCATAAGCTCAAGCCAGCTGTCCTTGTGGTTTTCCCAATCATGATCTTGACCACACCCCTCCATTACTCATATAAACCCTTTCCCTCTCTTCAGCTGTACTCCAAGAGCTCAGCCTGGTGCTTGGCTGTGGATCTCTGAACCTGCTTCCATCAGTTACTGGATGAAGGCTCTATGATGACAATTAGGGTAGTCACCAATCTGATAACAGGGGAAGACCAGTTCAGAGAGATGGCTCAGTCATTAAAGGTTAGGCTCCCAGCCAAAAATATAAGGCATTATTCACAAATGAGGGGAAAAAAACAAGTACTAAGAGTCAGAGACCAACAAGCTAGTAATGTCGTCATTCCTCACAGCCCACAAAGAGTGGCACAGACAATAAAGATACGTGACACCCACGTCTGTATGGTAAGCAAGGTCTGGAAGATTGGAGCTCTCTGCGCCTTCTCCCTGTCAGTCCAAGAAACCTCAATGTTCCTTACAGGTATTTAAAACATTGCTGAAATCACAATACTTTGTAGTTGGTATAAGGACCTAACGTATTTCCACTGAACTTTAGCAGGAAGGTGAAAAAAATCCTAGTGACTGGTAGAATTACATGAAGCCTCCAGCAAAAGTATTTTAGAATACCTCGATACAGTCAGTTTTCTAAAGTCTGGTGACGCCTTGTGGAAACACTAGGAATCTTCCTTGAATTGTATCTCAAACTGGCAGCCACTCCTCTTCATTCCTAGGAAGGGAAGTGCCGTGACCTACTGCCAGTGCTCAATGGCTCCTGTGTGCACAGAAAGAAGAACTTGTGCATCATGTCCAGAATAATAGAGGAGTCTGAATGGGTGGTATTACCACAGAGAACACACACGCACATGCATGCATGTGCATATGCACACATGCACATGTACACAGGATTTTAGCAGTATAGTTGGCCTTCTGTCCCAGCAGGATCTGCATTTGTGGAGTCAACAAAACTGAAAATTTAAAAAAAATTCTGCATTTTGAAGAAGAAGTACTCTGTGCTGAATGTGTATGAGCCTCTGTCTTGTTATCACACTCCAGAATAATACATATAATAGCTGTTTACATAGCAATTATACTGTATTAGGTATCTCTCATAATCTAGAGATGAGGCAAAGTACACAGAAGGATATGTGTAGGCTATATGTAAATACGTCGTTTAACATAAACACTGGAGCTCTTGAAAATGTTGATATCAGTGGTAGGCATGGGGGTGTCCTTAAATCGGCCCCCCACCAACGTAGAGCAATATACGCTTTCAAGAACATGTGGTTGCTATGATGTTACATAAAATGTGGATAAGATGAAAACAGACCAGGTACCATTTGAGGTGAGGAAGAGAACCAGCAAGAGGCAGGAGAAAGGACAAGAGCTGGTCATGGGGGAACATGAATATGAGCAAAGTGCATTGGTAAAAAACAAAATGAAATTTATTAATTTTTATATTAACTATAAACAAGTTAAAAAGAAACAGCATCACTATCACTGGGGCATATAGACAGGCAGGCAGACAGACAGACAAAAAAAAATGTGGAAGAAGGATACCCAGTATAATGAGGAGACACTAGTCTCCTCAGTTTGTGGGGATCTAAAGTAAGATATCATCACAGCAGTTTGAGCTACAATTCATAGGAGATGGACATGAGAAATCTTGGGGTGCCAGATGAGGAAGGGAATGAGACCAAAATACTGTGATTAGGGACTCTTCTGAGCCCAGTCATCAATCCCAACAACAGATTTAAATTCTGTCTAAGAGAATTGCTTACCCCATTGGCTCACATGGTTTAGGAAATATGGTGACCCTTTCACAGAGGAGTCACATATCAGCTATCCTGCATACCAGATATTTACATATGATTCATATCAGTAGCAAAATTACAGTTATGAAGCAGCAGTGGAAATAATTTTATGGTTGGGGGGTCACCAGAACATGAAGAACTGTATTAAAGGTTCGCAGCCTTAGAAAGGTTGAGAACCACCGCCTCCGAAAGAGTATGAACTCACTCCTGTGGCCACATCCTTCCTTCCCTGTGCATCTCCCATTACAGGTGCCTGGTTTCCCAATTTCAAGCTCCCCACCCTTATGGTTTATCTAAAAAAAAAACATTACTCAGTTAATGACAGCAAACCTGCCTGGTTACCTGAGAAGCTGAGCTAACAAGGGGGAACCAGATGAGAGAATGGTTCTCAAACCCTAGCATATTGTGAAATCACCATGTGGAAGTGTTTAACGTGTGTGGTGGGTTCCATTCCCTGAGATTGGAGTCAGCTGGGCTAAGCGGGGATGGCAACCATATGTTTTGGACAAGGTGATATGGGCACTGTCAGTCAGCGAAAGACACTAAGTAGGAGTGGGTTAGAGAGTGACCTGGAGACTTCCGTGTGATTTCCCTCATCATCACCCTGTGATAACCTTTCAAGTCATCCAGATTGATCCAGATCTTGGTGCAAGTGTTGGCTTGTCACAGAGGCTCTGAGGAAGAGACGAAATGCCAGCTAGGTGAGGTGCAACCTTCCCAGGCACTGTGTGTAGGAGAGTTGGAGAGATGCTGACTTAATTATGGATTTGTAATATCTAGTGCCATGCAAGTTCTTCCTGATAACTTTCTTTCTTTTTCATAATGTATCTGTGTACGATGTGTGTGTGTGTGTGTGTGTACGCGTGTGTGCCTGAAGCCAGCATCAGGAGTCTCCTTGAATGGGTGTCTACCTTATTCATTGAGGAAGGATCCCTCCATTGAACCGAGAGCTCACCTATATCGATAGGCTAGCCAGTCAATTGCTCCAGGGATGCCTGCCATGTCTTCTGCACAGGAATGGCAGGATCATCTGTGCTCCCTACTGCTTGTGCTTTCGTGACCAGTGTTTTAACTGCAGTCACCACCTCAGCCCCCGTTTCGCTAATGCCACTAAAAGTGCATTTTCCCCTTGTTCATCGCCTTGTGAAATTAGTATTCAGGGCTTTTAAAGGCATGCACTTCATAAGCAGGAAAAGCTGCAGTGACATTTTTTTTTTTGCTGACCCAAAATTCCCTGGAGTATATTTAGATTTCTACATTTGGGTATTTCTCTACTGTTGTTTAATTTATGACTTTTAAATTGGAGATATTTGAAACTGGCCTGAGAAATTTCGATATGAATAGAAATTTTTGTAAAATGGTTATGCTTCAAAATCAATAATTTCTTTACAAAACATAAACTTAACAATTCTACAATTAGCCTTTTAGCTACATTTTTCAAAATTCTTACATATCTCATACTTTCCTATATAATACTTGTAGTTCCTGCTAAATTCTATTTTGCCTCTGAAAGCTTTATTACATCTTTTTTCCCTTGAGTTTTCCTGTTTAAGTATTACACGTTTTTTTTTTTTTTTAAAGATTTATTTATTTATTTTTGTTTACAGTGTTCTGTCTGCATGTATGCCTGCAGGCCAGAAGAGGGCACCAGATTTCATTACAGATGGTTATGAGCCACCATGTGGTTGCTGGGACTTGAACTCAGGACCTCTGGAAGAACAATCAGTGTTCTTAACCTCTGAGCCATCTCTCCAGCCCCCAGTATTACACGTTTTTGTGTATGTTTCTATGGAAAATGAATTTTTCAAGGCAGGGTTTCTCTGTATATCCCTGGCTGTCCTGGAACTTGCTCTATAGACAAGGTTCAAGCTCAGAGATCCACCTATGTCTGCCTCCTGGGATTAAAGGAGTGACAGCCTAGATAATCTTGAGACATCATTTTTGTTGTTGGCATTGAAGTTTCTTAAGTTAGTGTTCTGATTCAAACCGAAAGGTTTTGGACTCCATCTTTCTTCTTAGTTATTAGACTACTTAGTTACAATACTATTTGCTTGATAAAATGGAACCTATGCAACTTTTCCAGGCCTATTCCTGTATCAGCAATGCCTGTGGATTTTTAGTATCTTAGGCCCTAGAGGATCTGTCGATCGTTTTCCTAGCTGTCACAAAGCTTTCTTAGGCTGAATTTGTAGACTTGATTGTAGTAGGGAGAATGACTTTAAAAATTTTATAAATAAAGGAAAATTAAACAATATGCTCTTGAATGTCCAATGGATGAGTGAAGAAACCTGGGGGAACGTTAAATTTTACAGAAACAAACCAACATTGAAACACAGCTGACCAATACCTATGGGGTCTAGCAAAAGCAATAACAAGAGGGTACCAAGGATGGAACTAAATGCCCACCTTTATGGAGAACTCGTTTCAAATAAGCAACCTAACTCAAGAAAACAGAAAAGGAAAAGGAAAAAATCCTCAAATCCTAAATTAGTAGAAGGAAAAATAGCAAAAATTAAAAATGTAAGAAGTATTTCTAAACAATGATCAAAAAATTGAGAAATAAAGTGTTTTCTTGTGAAAAAAGATAAGCCGAATCAACATTTTGTGCTTAATAAAGCAAAAAAAATGACATAAATGTAATCAGTATGTGAAGAAGACATTATAATTTATATCATATAATATAAGGAACTATTATGCACAACTATATATTAACAAAGTAGAAAATCTAGAAGAAATGAATACACTTCTAAGCACAGAACCAATTAAAATTGAACTTGAAGGAAATGAAAGCCTTCACAGACAATAATGGGTAATGAGATCATCATCATCATCATCATCATCATCATCATCATCATCATCATCATCTCCCTAAAATAAAAGTCCAGAACTGAATGGCTTGACTGACAGATTTTATGAAACATTAAGAAGAATTAGTACCAACTTTTACTGAAATTTTCCAAAATACTTGAAAGACAGAAAGCTCTTCAAAACCCATTCAATGAAGTCAGAATTACTTTCACACCAAAAGAAGTAAAGTCAAAATACTTGTCTCCAGAGCCAGTGTGCTAGCCACCCTCGCTGAAGTGGCCAGCTCTGGGCTCAGTGGACAGTGATTCAAGAAGACACTTGATGTCAACCTCAGGTCTCTACCCAAGAGTGCACACCCCTCACATATATCCATGTACAGAGGGAACTGAATGAAAAAGTAATCGACAGAGAAACTCTATACTGTTTATACATCTGCAAAAGGATTGTCATAACACTATGAATAACATGGAAAAAGCTAAAAAAACCTAGATACTCCAAGTCAATAAAGTGAAAGAACTGAACATAGAGTTATCAAAAGACAAAGAATAAATGGTCTATAATTATGTGAAAAAATGTTTAGTATCTTTAGTCATCAAGGAAATGCAAACTACAGCTACACTGGGATTTCTTATTGCCTCAGACAGGATAGTGATCATAGAGAAAACAAATAAGAATAAATACTTGTGAGGATGTACGAGGGAAATTCTGTCTTAGTCACATGTTGGGGTGACATTTGTTGTTGCCCTACAGATTTACAGGTAAATGAGGAACAATATATGGCTGAAAAGTTCAGTTCCTTCATGACCCTGTCTATCTCTCCTGTAACACTGCTTCTTTGTTCAGGACTTTGAGTTTGACCAACACCTTGTAATTGTGGAATAGTCTCCGTTTTAGGCCACCTGGAAGACCATCGACTGGCAGTCATAAGAGAAATATCCACACCAGTATCCAGAAGACCAGAAAACCTTTTTCCATTTATAAACAAAGTGGGTTCTGGTTGCTGTGGACTATGGCTTGTAGTCAATAGGCATCAGATGAACCAAATCCAGCCTCTCCTCTCTTACCTCCCTTAACTTGATTTCTAGTTTGCACTTTAGGAAGTAAGATTAATTGTGCAAGCCTTTGGCCTGTCTCTACCACAGAGACTCCGTTAGGTGAGTGAGCCATAACCTTGATTTTTCTGTTGGGAGAGAATATCTTTGTCTGCCTTTCCCTGTAAAGCAACAACTAAAACTAGTCCTTGTGCCTACAACGGGTCCATGTCTGAACAAATCCAAATATGATCTGAGACGTCATCTTTCTTTCTAAAAGGCCTTAAAGCAGCTTTACATATTGCATTAGCTGCTTGTGAAAATTTGTTAGTCTAACCCTTAAGGAAATCAGTATAGAAGTTCCTCAAAAAAGGTGCTGTATGACCCACCAGATGCAACTTGAGCCCATATTCTTAAAGGACTTCAGGTGAAGATGTCCCAGAGATACTTACACATTCATGTTTATTACAGCACTGTTTATGATAAGCAAGTTACAAAATCAGTCAAGGAATCTGTCAACAGATAAATGGACGCAGAAAATGGAATTTATTTAGCCATAAAGAACAAGAAAATTGTTTGCTGGGAAATGAAAGCAATGTGAGATTATCCTATCCAATCAAACAAACCAGACTTAGAAAGGCAAATGTCATATGTTTTGTCCCACTTGTGAATCTTAGAATCTGTGGAGCTATAAAAAACAGCCCATATACATATATGAAAGTAGGAGAGGGACATGGGAAAGGAAGGAGACTAACAGAGAGAGGAGGAGGAGGAAGATAGTATGGAGAATAAATACCGTCAAAGTCAGTTCCACATTTGAAAAGTGCTGTCCGTACGAAATCCACTAATGCATACAAGTAAGTATATAGCAAACACGGCATGAAAAGCGTTGGGAATGGGTGTGGCATCGTTGTTTCACTTTCCTCAGAGAGCACCAGATGTCTCCAAATGCTCAAATGCGGTGCTTCCGGTCCCAGATCTGCATACTTCCCTCGAGTTTGGTCTCAAAGGGAGACTCCCCAGCTGCCTGACGCAGGAGCCCTTTACTGCTCAAAGGAAAAGATTCTAGTGGCATCGTCGTTCTCCCTAGGTTACAAGACTACTTCTCTATACCTCTGGGATAGAAATATGTAATCTCTGCATTCCTCTGTTCCCAAATCTCTAAAATAATGTTAGTGACCTTGGGCAGTTCCTGGGAGGAGTGAATTGACTCAGGTACCACGTCCACCTATTCTGGCCTGTATCGTCACTTATTTTAGTCCCTTTTCCTTTCAGGGAAGCTTGAGTTCAAAGTTTTGTTTCATCCCCCCCCCCCCATTTTTTCTTTTCTTTTTTTTTTGCCCCACCATGAGGTGTTTTATGTTTGTGTTTTTGCTGTGTCTTGTGGTGTGTGTGTGTGTGTGTGTGTGTGTGTGTGTGTGTGTGTGTGCTTATTGGTACATTCAGTATCTGTGTACAGGTGCCCACAGAGGCCAGAATAAAACTATAACAGGCAGTTGTGAGCTGCTCAGTGTAGATGCTGAGAATTGTTAACTGCTGAGGCATGTCTCCAGCTCCTCTACTGTGGGTTTTTAAATGCTTTGTTGCTTTCTTGTTCTCTTCTCTGTCTTCTCTAGGTCGGACTACAGCTTGTGCTGACTGTAAACAGAGTCCTATCCACCTAGAAGACTCTCCTCCTCCCCTCCTAGAGAACTTGCCTGTGTAGTGTAATAATGTCTTTATTAAGTATTATCTTTAAAAATATTTAAACATCAAGTCATTAAAATGCCAATGAGTCACTTATTTGTGTGACTATTATACATAGAAATGTTTTTAGAGAAAAGTAATTCAGAATGGTTTTAACCAATATAATGCTTCTACTAATGATAATTGTTATAAAAGTTATATCTATCTATCTATCTATAGATATATATATTTAAAGAAAGTATTGCTGATTTACTCCAAAGGCAGTCATAGACTTCTGCATGAGTCTACCTTAGGTAATCATATATATGATACCAGTATATCATAAAGATGGATCAACCTATTGCATTCTATAGACTTTTGTGGACTACCATATAAGTACACAGACTATAGAAATAGCAATATGAACTTGTATGAGATGATAGGGAATATTTAAACATTGTTTGTTTGTGATATTAATAAAGAATGGCAACTCTCATTTTGAAGTGATACTGTAGCTGGATTTTTTAGATGGGTTTCTCATCTTCCAGAGACAGATACAGAACTATTTCTGAGTGAAATGAAATGGTTTCTGGTAGCCACACCAGAGCAATCCAGTGTGTGGGGGTAGGAGGCAGTGGGAGGAGGTACAAACAAAACACAACTAACAAATTTAATAATGGTTCAGTGCTTGTGGCTTTGCAGCCCCCGGCATAGGCTGGAGCTACATGCAACAGGGGTCACTGACCAGCTGGCTAGGTTTTCCATCCTTTTCTCCCATTGGGTTGTTGGCTTTCTCTTGGATCACCTTCTCAGGTGGTTGACAAACTAGGAAGCTGCCTTGAAACCCACCCAGGCTTCTACTGTTCTACATAGTCAGCTTCACATCTTCATCAGCATCATCGTCATCAGCAGATTTGATGAGAAATTGGAAATTCTTAAAGGGAGGAATTAGTTAAAAGAGAGTTTTCCCAAGTTAAAAAAAATGGGAAACACTATTACAATGGAGAGAATTAGGTCTCTGCACGATTACACAATACATGATTTAAAAATGGAACAACTAAATGAAGGGATAATCAACTTAACTGGGATAGACATAATGCTAATTATCACCTTGATAAGTCTTGTCTTATTGCTAAAAAAAGTTAGTTGATATGAGTGCCAAGATATAGGCCTTAGGAAAACTTATTAAAATAGATCATAGAGATATTCAAATACAGACAGAGGAGTTTGAAGGAGAACTAATTTCAGCATTGCATTACTAAGTTAGAGAGGAACAGCCTGAGATTTTCAACGAACCAACCATAATTTATCCAGCCACATTACAGGAACTGCCGAATGACTTACTTAAACTCCCAAGGCTATTCAATTACTCACTGGAATCCCGTGAAAATGTTATATTTAAGGAGACCCAAGGAGGCGATATTCTCACATGACAAGCATTCACCCTTTTTGAAGCAGATCTTAAACTAGTGGTCAACTTGTAACTAAATTATCCATAAAGACTGGATAGAGTTGGCTACAGCAGTTTTGGAGCCTGGTCCACAATTACAATAGAGGAGCTTATAGAAAGATGAGGTTAAGACCATTGAACAATAAAATAGGGCTAGATGTATGAAATGTCCCCAGATCAATTTCTTGGAATGGGAGATTATGCTAATGTACAAAAACAA
Organism: Microtus pennsylvanicus; assembly: GCF_037038515.1. NCBI lineage: Eukaryota > Metazoa > Chordata > Mammalia > Rodentia > Cricetidae > Microtus > Microtus pennsylvanicus. The sequence goes on from NC_134581.1 coordinate 37,814,827, forward strand.
TCTCTATATGATGAATACACATTGACTTTATGCCATACAGCATCTTTGAAGGCTTGGCACAGAATTGGAGAAGTGGGAAAGAAAATTGAGTCATTTATGGAAGTTATACAGGACCCAAAGGAAACCTTCACAGATTTCTTACAAAGATTGTCTTCAACAGTAAATAGATTGATACCAAATTCAGAAGCTAGGTAAATAATAATCAAATCTCTGAGTTCTGAAAATGCTAATGAACAAGGCAAAGGGGTAATTAGGCTGTTAAAGGCAAGATCAGCACCCTTGGAGGAATGGGTCTGAGATACAATCAATATTGAATCTCATGACCATGATGATACTTGAATAGGAGAGGTGATTTCTAAAAGTTTGAAGAAAAATCAAAATGTCAAATGTTTCAACTGAGGTAAACAAGGTCACCTAAAAGGGGATGATAAACAGGGAATTCCTAGAAACAATGTTTTTTCAAGCATAATCCATTCATAGTACCACTCCCTTATGGATTACTCAGAGGGTGTGGCAAAGGCAGGCATTGTACTAATGAATATAGATCAACAAGGTAATTCTTTGTAGTCAGAAACACCTTGAGGGGCCTCTCAAAGGTCCCTATGTTAAATTTGGTTCAGTTGTTTCCTGTCATCTCGGAGGAAACTCCTTCTCAGAGCATTAAAGAACCTAATGCCTATTGTAAAAAAAACAAAACAAAACAAAACAAAAGAAAACAAACAAACAAACAAACAAAAACCCTCAAACTGCTCTGGATGATAGAAGAGCTTTAAAAAAACACAAAATTTTCAGGAGGAAACAAAATTGATAAAGGTTAGATTAAGAATCTTCCCAAAGTTAGAGCTGGGGCAGGGTTTTGTTTTTGTCTTTTCAGGAAAATTAAAACAACCACCTTGAGGAATTTAAGACTTTTGGAAAAATAAGCATCCAAAGAAGAAGGATGAACTATCCAGAAAAAAATTACCAAGAAAAGGAATAATTTTACCTAATGCAATCTTTGAAGTCTTCCAAAAAGATGATGGGATCCCACTACAATTCCTCCAAACCACTAAATTGACAAACATCACCTAAAGATCAGCTTTGCATTACAAACTGCTCAGGACAATTTTGAGATGGCTAGCTGAGATAAAATTCAGCCTCATAGATACCCTAAAAGGGGATGATAAACAGGGAATTCCTAGAAACAATGTTTTTTCAAGCATAATCCATTCATAGTACCACTCCCTTATGGATTACTCAGAGGGTGTGGCAAAGGCAGGCATTGTACTAATGAATATAGATCAACAAGGTAATTCTTTGTAGTCAGAAACCCTAGTAAGGATTTGATACAAGCCCTGCTTTCCCATTACACAGAGACTAGACAACAAATAATACAGCTACCTCTCCAAGGACTTGAAAATTAACCCAAATTTTTCTTTTTAGTATCCCCTAAAGTTGCTATCAACCCCAGACAGCAGGAAGTAAATTTAAGAACACAATGCTCACATTCCCAAGAGGTGAGATTGGTGGTTTTTGGTTGTTCAATGTGTTAAAGGTGTTTGTTATTGTTTAGGGTGGTTGGTTACAAGTTATTATTGATAATGGTCAAGAAAAAAGTTGAACAAGGGAGATTAGATTCAGAGTTTATGGTTTGAAAAGGAAAAAGGATATAGATATGATAGGAGAAGGGTAATTATTGAATCTACTTTTAAACCAAAAAAGGAACTAGCAGTTTTAAATATTTTACATTGATATGAATTTTTATATATTGATGCAAATTTATGGTTATTTTGATTAGAACATACAATACATACATTTCTATTCTTGTTCAAGGTTTTGTACCTATACAGTTCATTTAACATTGTAACACAAATTTATAGTCTTTGAAAGTTTTATTACCAACTATTTAGGATAATAAGGAAATGCAGGTTAGTAATTAGTTATCTACTACAATTAAACTTGTAGTCATATTAGGTATGTTTTCAAGGTCAAACAAAGATATATTTTAGATAGACATGTCATCTTCAAACACTTCAGAGATATACAGAACATGGCATTTAATAACATAATTTTTTATGATAATAAGACATGTTTGCTCCTAGTAGCACCAATTTATTCAGAAAAGGTGATGGGCATTGAAGAAACTCCACATGGAGTTTACTTTGTTTGTAGCAAAAGCAAGCCACTGGGCAAGAAAATGCTCTTGACTCAATTGCTGCTGGTGTGCTGTCCAAATTGGAAAAGCAAGACAAAAAAGAGAGTGACTACCAAATCTTTCCAAGACCATGTAGGACAGCCCTTCAAAAATTCTGCTTCATAGAAAAGTCTGTCAAATATTCTAGGCTGTAGGCTGACGATGGATATCCCAACATTACAGAGGAAACTTGGGTGACTGTCCAGGCAGCCAGCTGTTTCTGTCATTTCTCACATTTTTTGGGGGGAGAGAGTAGCTTGCTTGCAGTTCCTGTTTACTCAGTTAATAATATTTTTTTCTTTGGTCTTTGAGGGAGTTGAAGACAAGAGAGTTAAAGCTATAGTTTTCCTTGTTTACCAGACTCAGAAAAGAAACTCACTAAAAAAGTGTAAATTATATAAGGTTGAGAGACATCAAAAGATAGTTTGGGATGGTAATTCAAGTAAGGATAAAAAGTGAACTAGGTACAAGACTTTGCACTCACCAAGATAGGAGTATTTACTCTGAATTTGTCAAATGCGAATGGATTAGACATTGTTGATGTATTTATTGGATGTATATATTGCATATACTTATTGTACTTACTGTACATAGTTTTCCTTATATTAGTTATAACCTTTTTTATTTTAGACAAAAAGGGGACATGAGGTAATATTTTGTTTATATTTTAACAAATAACGCTTGCCTGAAGATCAGTTTGCAGAACTAGACACTAATTAGTAATATAGGCCAGGCAGTAGTGGCACACACCTTTAATCCCAGCACTCAAAGGGAAAAGGCAGGCAGATCTCTGTGAGTTCAAGGCCACCCTCAGCTACACAAGATTGATCCAGTCTCAAAGAGAAACAGCGTCAAGTGGTGGTGGCTTAAACCTTTAATCCTAGTACTTGGGAGTCAAACACCATTAATCCCAACACTAGGGAGGTGGAGACAGGAAGGGGTATGGCTGCGTGGGGAGAGGAATATAAGGTGGGAGGAGACAGGGGCACAGGGCATTTAGTCTGAGGATTTTTAGTGACAGGATCTGAGGATTCAGTAGAGGTAAGAACTAGTGGCTGGCTGCTCTGCTTCACTGATCTTTCAGCATTAGCCCCTATATCTGACTCCAGGGTTTTTTGTTGTTTTTTTTTTCCAAGACAGGGTTTCTCTGTGGTTTTGGAGCCTGTCCTGGAACTAGCTCTTGTAGACCAGGCTGGTCTCGAACTCATAGAGATCTGCCTGCCTCTGCCTCCCAAGTGCTGGGATTAAAGGCGTGCGCCACCACCACCTGGCTTTGACTCCAGGTTTTTATTAAGATCAATTAGAATTTGTGCTACATCTGTTTTGTTTCCCAGTTCTTTTTCCTACTTGTTTTCTTTCCTACTTCTACCAGTTAACTCATCAGTAGAGTATGAGACTCAATCTCAGGGTCATGGGTTCAAACCCCACATTGGACACCATATGCTTCAGCACATGCAGACAGGAGGGTTGTTTGCATCCCATCCTTCTTGAATTACCACAGTCATTTACTACCACTGACTTTCACTTTCCCTAGCTTCCCTGCCTCAAGGAAAAACATCTCTCTATCTATCTCCCTGACGCCCTGCTTGCTCTAGTACTTCAGCTCTCTGTCAGTGGTGGCTGCTGATTTTGTCCTCAGTCCTTTTTTTTGTCTGTGTATATTATCTTGCATTGCTGTTGTGTGTGTGTGTGTGTGTGTGTGTGATTCCATGGTTTCAATTATGATTCATTCATCCAGTTATTTTTACTCCGCTTTGACTATATGACTCTACTTTGACTTGTTAAGCTTTCAGGATATTATTGTTCATTTATTAATTAGCACTCCAAACACTATAAACCTTTTATTATGCCCAGTTGAACATAGATGATAGAAAATGAGTAAGATACCCTGGTCTATGCTGTTTGAATCTGGAAACCTAACTGGATCAGTGAGGAGATGAAGGAAAGACAGACACACAGACACATGTACAGAAAAGATGGGACCAGGTGGATTAAGAACATGCTGATGGAGCACCCACTTACCCCCAACACCCATATCTTTAGCATGTTTATTATGTACAGCAAGAGGGAGGGGCAGCTGGTCTCCATATGAGGTCTCTGTAGATGAGCAGTTTCAGGCTGTAACTATCCTGAAGGAGGAAGATAAGTTGCTATTTTCGTGTACATATTGGTCAATCATAAGCACTTGTACTTGGACCAGAGAAAAAAGGCTTTGCTAACTTTAAGTCTGATTATATAAGGAAAGCCAGTTTCCCATGGGTCAGAGGCCTTGGTGCTTGCCATGGTTGTGCTCATATCCATAATACACATTCACTCACTCAATTTTTCTTCACTTCCTGCATCAAGACAAGACACTTCTCAAAAGTTTCACAATAATCCAATAACATTTCCTCACTTATTTCTTAAGCTGTGATTTCTTTCCTAAGATCAAGAGAACAAGGTTGCCATCTGGGTGGTTGGTTAGCACTTTGGACTAGCGTGTTAAGCAAGAAGTTCCATTCCACTAGTCAGCCACCCTTCTCCACATCAATATTGTCTTTTTTGTTGGTAGCCTCAGCACCTGTGCAGAGAAATACTTTCCTTCATTTCTTCATCTTCCTTGCCTTCATGTCCACTCTGTCCTTGTACATACTTTACATGTCAGTCAAGGGCTGTGACTTGAACAGACTCAACCTCTTCCGATAGTTGATAATTCAAACACTTGACTCTTAAGGGCTACCTCATTAAATTTACTGTGCCACAAGGTACACGTTGAAGAAATATTAACTTCCATCACCAGTTTCTGGCCCTTCCTACATTTTGTGACAAATCTTTTCTGTGTAGTTATCTACAAAGGATGTACTATTATTTCATTTTTTATGTGCAGGAACTGGGTAACTTGCCCATTGTGACAGTTTATCTTCATCATCAATTTTATTGATTTTAATTCACAGAAAGCACTTGGGACAATACGGAAGTGCCTTTTGTGGTATCTGTCTTAGTGTTTTTTAATAGTTGTGAGGAGACACCATGACCATGTTGACTCTTATAAAGAAAACATTTAATTAAGGTGGTGGCTTACAGTTCAGAGGTTCAGTCCATTATCATCATGACAGGGAGCATGGAGAGATGCGAGCAGATGTGGTGCTGGCTACATCTTGATCTTGATCAGAAGGCAGCAGGTAGTTGACTGATTATCACATTGATGGAAGCTTGAGCAAAAGAGACCTCAAAACCCACCCCCACAGTGACAAACTTCCTCTAATAAGGCCACACCTCCTAATAGTACCACTCCCATTGGGGGGACCTTGTTCCAGGACACCATTTTGTACAAGTGGTGGCCCCACATGCTGGAATAGACACTCATACTATTTGAGTCTGGCGTTTTCCTTAAGCAATTCTCAGATTCTTACAGCACAATTCTGAGGCCTAGAAAGGAAGGGGAAATTAAGAAGGCCATGATTTTTCTCCTTAGTTTGCTTCTTTATCTAGTAGATGTGAAAAACTGGCAATTGGCCACCTAATACCATTAAAAAAGAATTCTGTAGAGTAATGAATTTGGGAAATGACAGAAAGTTAAAATTGGTTTCTTTTCTGCTAGTGTTTTCTGATTTGAGCAAGTCACTGTCCATTGTAAATATCTAATGCACAGTGTATCTTGGTACTTTTGAATGGCATTTTGACCATCATTTTACAGTCCTTTCTTATTCTAAGACGGGAAGATTCAGGTCGCAGTGCCGTATCATTCTCTTCACTCCATTTGCCAAGAGGAACCTTAACTTTGGCATTCCCTGACTCACTAGTCACTCAACAGCTTATTGCAACTTGGGCCATACATCATTTTCAACACTTTTCTTAAGCTCAGCCCAGCACATGGCCCAAAGAGGGCTCTCCCACACTTGGCAGAGAACCAGCCAAACCTGTGGGTGCGCATGAAGGAGAGGTATCGTTTAATTAATAAGAGTTTCTACCTCTTAGGCCCATGTTAATTCAAGCTCCTGGGACAAGAACTCAAATGGGTGTTATTTAATCCTCAAAGCTGTCCTGGAAACTAGGTATGGATGTGATGTGAACTCTGTTTTAGAAGTGCAAAATAAAGTCTCAATCATACCTGCAAGTTCATGGTCACATAGGTGACAGGCACAGGCTTACCGTTCATTCTTAGAGCCCATCATCCTAGCCTTATGTGCCTATGTCTTATTGTTTCTTAAAAGTCTTGTATTGCATTATTTATGTATTTATCTGATTAATGTTTGTTTGTATTATGCATGTGTCTGCCAGCACACATGTGTGAGATCAGAGGACAGCTTGCTTACAGGAGTTGGTTCTCGCCTTCCACCAGGAGAGTCCTAGAAATTGAACTGAGGTCATCAGGATTGGTGATAAGCGCCTGTACCCACTGTTTCATCTAGCCACCCCATCAGTTCATACTACTGTATTTTGACTCATCAAAAATATTTAATTATTTTAATCCAATGAAATAAATAGAAGAATATGCCAGGAGACAGGTATGTCTGTATGTACCTGGTAACTCTGTATTTCTGACTCCTAGCACAGCACCTAGTGTGTAGGGGATGCTCACTGACTTTTAGCACAGTGCCTATCGTGTGGGAGATGCTCACCAGTCTTTGTTGGGCATTAGCTATAATGCCCAACACAGAGCACCTTATAAGGGAAGGATACATTCAAAGGGCACACAACATGAACAAAGGCATTGGTTAAGTAATGATCTCTCCGCCATGGGCATGCCAGGGAAACTCCTCTCTCTCTTGGTATGAGTGGAATGGTTACGAGAGTCACTTGATTAGCCGGAGTCGTAATTTCTCTATTGGTGTGTACAGCTAGAGAAACAGTTGTTGCGTCTAGACTTTCGTCATCTTCCTCTTTGTTGCTGCTCTATTATTTCACAGTTTAGTTGCAGCAGCTATGAATCAGGCACATTACACAATGCCCAGCTTCCTGAAGGAGAATTGCCTGTGAGTCAGAGTCTCCCTGGCCCAAGCAGCAAAAATTCACCTTCAGGTATTTGAGCGTTGCAATACTGACATAGATTCTCAAGGAAAGAAACTAAAAGAACTCGTAACATGGTATAAGAAACTTGTTCAATTACCAGGGGGGCAGAAATCACAAACCGTAGGATACCATCTTCAAAAGGAAGTCCGGAGGCGTATTTGATGAGTCTCTCACATGGAGATAAGATAAGGATCACGTGATATATGTGCTGTGGGTGGGAGTGAAGAAGGAAATAGTAATTATCTAAGGGAACGTGGACATCGTAAATAGCCGAGAAAAGAAAGAACGAAGAGTCCCAGAAGTTAAATAAATAGGAAAAAGAAAATGAGCTTTAAGAAAAGACATTGACACAAAGTGCCACACCAACTCCAGTGTCGTCTGTGTGACATGACATGTCATTATGCCAGACAGCAGCTACGTGTCCTATGGGACTAAGCTTCCTGGAGGTCAATGGCAGATGGCCTGGTATTGGCCACTGCTGAGGCATAGACGGGTTTCTGGATTAGCTGGCTATGTAGGATATGGACTTTGCAAAATCTCTTTTATAATAATGATATTCTATGTATCTACAAGACAAGGATTATCTCTTCAGAAACAGCTCTGGGATAGGAAGCACAGTATGGGAATGTATAAGACTACAGCAGAACCTTTGTCATACACGGGGTGTAAGGTGAGCAAGGGAATAGATGGGTTAATGTTGATGGACAAAGACTGTTATATTATACTTTGAATTTTATGGATAGGCTTGCTAGATCCCAACTCCCATGGTATCTGCTGCATAAGAAGTTACAAAAAAGTGTATTTCAACAGGTGCAGAGAACTGATTAGGTATATTTGGTCACTAGATGAGATAAAGAAAGGGTTAGGAAGAGGAAGGGCCATGATAGCGATAATGAGACAGAAACTTTCTATTCATAAGATGAAACCACTTGCCTGAGGTTTATGTTCCCAAGGACAAGAGTTCCTCTTCTAAGGATGTTTTATGTCTAACACCTGTTCCTGATAATATGCTTTTCTTAAAAATCACTGATGTGACTAAAAAAGGCTTTCATACTCTGCCAACTAATGACACATGACCTTCTGATCTGTTCTTTGTTTGAATGCTATATAATGAAAACATGAATTCAGTAAAATCGCAGCAGATTCCAACCTCTCTCTTGTGTGTTGTATCTGTCATTTGCCAAACTTGTGCCTTCCTGTTACCAAGACCCTGCTTCTCCCATGGTCTGAGTGGCTCCCCTGAACCGGTCCGTGGCAACAAAGGATTACACTCATTTCCTGGTCCTACTGTTAAGCCCATTCAGGTGACTATTTGAGTCAACAAGATGGGGTACAACCGTCGCTTCCAGATGAAGGTGTCACACAGTCTTCCTGTCTCCTTTCAAAGCTTTGGACTTCCCATAGTAGCTAAGACTCAAAGAGCAGTGCTCCTGACATCGTCCTTACCCACAAGTCCTTGAAATAGCAGCTTGCACCAGGAGCCTTTCTATGATGGGAACATCTGCCCTCTTTTTTATTTTTCCTCACTGGTTTTCAGTTACCTTGACTCCTTTCCCTCAAGATTTGAAAGAGTCAACAGCACACTAAGGCGAATGAAGCCAAGCTGTTTGTATCCACAGCTTCCAGTCTGTGTGACGCACAACCAGCCCTTAAAAAAAATTAAGTGGGTTTTTGAGAGAACAGGTAAAAGGTCTAAATAATGGAAAGAAAATCTGTCTTAGACAACCATTAATATAATTTAGTTCCAAAATACAAGATTAAATGAATGTTCCTTGGAAACCTTGCAGGTTCTTACTCCGCATAAACTTTTCATAACTGAATTCAAAGAACTGCAGTGTTTGGGGAGTTTAGCTATGTGGGAGGCAGCCTTATGACCAACAATAGTCAGCTTAGGAAACACCCTCGGAATTTTGATTCATCAATACAGAAATGCTTTTCCTTTCCTAATACAACGAGAACAGGTAATGACAAATACCCTTTCTAGAAACTTTTTTGAATTGGTTTGATTTACAGAATTTAGAACAATAAATGACATTAAATCCTTTGAGTTTCAAACCTGCTGTGCTGGCTGAAGATGTAGATTCTAGGGCCCCTCCCTGAACTACTGTACCTCAGAGTGTGAGGCCGGAAAGCAGGCAGTTTGACAGCTGGGGAAGGGTTCTCACTTACAACCCTCTCCTTTGCTATCTGAAGTGTGGGGTGACAGGGACAAGCTGACGAAAGCAAGCCACAATACTCAGAGCTCCAGTAGGGGGAGGGTGGAGCGTATTCTCGGGGTGCCCCCTTTATTCTACCATTTATTTTCAGCATAGTTATAATTAAGTGATTCTTCATAATCTACAAATGACATCCTCAGGTACTCAAAGTACCAAGGTTGGATGCCGGACAGAAAAGGAGAAAGCAGATGTGAACTGGCATCTTGTTCTCTGTGTGACCTTGGCCAGGTTACTTCATGCCTATAATATGCCATTTGCCATATCTGTAAAAATGTGGACCATAGTAAGAAGCTCACATTACATAACAAAAGATAGTGTCTAGTGCATATTAGATGTCCAGTAATTACTATCTTTCCTTATGACTTATTCTAAAAGTATGTTACAAGTATTAAGTATCCAGTGTCCCAATTTCCTGTGCAATCCTGCCACATATATCTCTATTATCTATCAGTCTCTCCCTCTTTGTGTGTGCGTGTACGTGTGTAAAGGCTTAGAGAGAGAAGGTACGTTTAAAAGAGATAACTTCTAGGGATCACGACTTGAAGTAAGTTAAGAGCACAAAGCGAGACAATTGTTCTCAGATTTTGTATTTTGGAAGTGACCCTGAAGAGCTGGGGGAGAGCAGAGGCTATCCCTGTTCCCAGCCATCACTGATGGTGGAGGTGTTCTCACTAAGGAGTTCTATCGAATTCTCTGCTTTCTTTGATCTCTCTGAGCTAATGAATGTGCTCCATTTGATGCATGCCCTTTGATGTGGAGATGGCTGTGGCAGATGTACATCTATTCATCCATCCGCCCATCCGTCCAATAAGCAGGCTCGAAACACTTCTTGCAGACACCATCTTTCAAGGAACTCAGATATAATCTGGTCCCCTCTGGGCTCTAAGCACCACGTTCTGGCTTATTCTATGAGTCTAGACAGTACCCTTGTTATTAAACACGAAAAGCAGCATATTATGAAAGTATCGCTTCTTTAGTGCTGGCTCGGCTCCCTTGGTTCTAGTCACCGGATGACTAAGAACAGAAGCGCAATTACAAGGTCCAGTTCCACAGTTCAGGCCAACGCCACACCCCTCAGGCACCATCTCCTCGCCCTGCAAGGTGGGTAGATACAGACTTCATCTTGGTGACTGTGGAATTCCAACCGCTAGTGCATTCCAATGCTAATTCATTTCAAAGTTTGCTTATTGACAGTCAGACACCTTTTCGATGACGGATAAGCATCTCCACCAGTCCTGAACTTGATAGCTGCGTTCATTCCTCTTTTCTTTTCCCAGTACTGGAGATCAAACCCAGTACCTTATGCAAGCCAGGCGATTGCTCTAACACCAGGCATTATCTCCTGCCCATCTTAAAGTTGAGCCGACTAGCCTTAAACTTTGGCCTCCTACCTTAGGCCTGCCCCTGAATTAAGTCTTGGTAAATCATCAGGAGTCAGCTGGAGGAAGCGCTCTGGTTTCCCCTCAGCATGAAAACCAATGCTTACCAGTTTTCACTGGTGAGCTGGGTCAGTCTACCAGAGAAGCATTTATTTGTATTTATGCATGTATGGGTGTGGGCACAGGCACGTGACTGCAGGCCACTGCCTGGTGGGGCAGTTAGATCACCTGGAACTGGAGTTACCCTAGTCGTAAGACCCGGGACATGGGTGCTGGGAACTGAACTCGGGTCCTCCCGGGGCATGCTCTTAACGGCCGAGCCATCCCCTCCGTTCCTCTCCACTGCATTTTTAACGGATGCAACAGAAACTGCATCTCTGCTTTGTGGATGGCGCCACTCTCTTCTGCAGAGAAGAGACATATGTTTAGGCGACTTTAATTTCAGCAAGTCCCATTTTCAGTACTTCTCCCTATCCCTGCCGGGAAATTGTCCAAGGGAGTGTGGGTCCAGGAGCCTTTCTGGTGGCCGCGGGACTACGGGACTGCTCAGTGAGATATTCTTGGCAGCCGCTAGAGGGAGACGAGAGCCCGAGATGAGTGACTCCTGCATCCTGTGGTGCCTTCCAGCCCTGGCTCAGCAACCGTGGAGGGTGCATTTAGAACGCTCTCGAAAACAAACAGCAATACCACTCTTGGGAATATACCCAAGAGAGGCCCTATCATACAACAAAAGTAAATGCTCAACTATGTTCATAGCAGCATTGTTTGTAATAGCCAGAACCTGGAAACAACCTAGATGCCCTTCAATGGAAGAATGGATGAAGAAAGTATGGAATATATACATATTAGAGTACAACTCAGTAGTAAAAAACAATGACTTCTTGAATTTTGCATACAAATGGACGAAATAGAAAACACTATCCTGAGTGAGGTAAGCCAGACCCAAAAAGAGGAACATGGGATGTACTCACTCATATTTGGTTTCTAGCCATAAATAAAGGACATTGAGCCTATAATTCGTGGTCCTAAAGAAGCTAAATAAGAAGGAGAACCCAAAGAAAAACATATAGGCATCCTCCTGAATATTAACCTTCATCCGGCGATGAAAGGAGACAGAGACAGAGACCCTCATTGGAGCACCAGACTGAAATCTCAAGGTCCAAATCATGAGCAGATGGAGAGAGAGCATGAGCAAGGAACTCTGGACCGCGAGGGGTGCACCCACACACTGAAACAATGGGGATGTTCTATCGGGAACTCACCAAGGCCAGCTGGCCTGGGTCTGAAAAAGCATGGGATAAATCCGACTAGCTGAACATAGCGGACAATGAGGAATACTGAGAACTCAAGAACAATGGCAATGGGTTTTTGATTCTACTGCACGTACTGGCTTTGGGGGAGCCTAGGCAGTTTGGATGCTCACCTTACTAGACCTGGAAGGTGGTGGGTGGTCCTTGGACTTCCCACAGGGCAGGGAACCCTGATTTGCTCTTTGGGCTGATGAGGGAGGGGGACTTGATTGGGGGAGGGGGAGGGAAAGAGGAGGCGGTGGCGGGGACGAGGTAGAAATCTTTAATAAATAAATAAAAAAAGAAAACAAACAGGTGAAACACCATAAATCAACAAGTCTGTCACATAAAACACAGAGGTTCAATTTAAAGCAAATTTCAGGAAACCAACAAATATCAAAACTAAGGTAGTTGTGTTTTCCCCCCGAAAATCTTTATTTAAGTAAGATTCAAATCAAGAGTGCTGCACTTTTTGGGGGGGCAAATCTGGCAACCATAATCACAGATCAAGCCACCCTGGCAGCGTGAAAACACCGTTAGAGCAGAGGAGGAAAGGTGGCATTTAAACCTGATACTCTGTTAAAAGGTCCGAGAAACTAGAATAAAATATTTGCATGTGCTGTATACCTGAGGAGGAGATCATTCTCTCTCCAGAGGGGAAGGGCTGTGCCCCTCGTGTGTCCTCTGCCAGAAGCATGATAGAAAACCCTCCTCTTTGAACCACTTTCTCCATTATTGGAGGAAGATCATTGGCTAATAAAGGAACTGCCTTGGCCCATTTTATTGGTTAGAGCATAGGTAGGTGGAGTAAACAGAACAGAACGCTGGGAGGAAGAGGAAGTGAGCTCAGACTCCACAGCTCTCCTCTCGGGGGCAGATGCCTCAGAGAGACGCCATGCCCCGCTCCTGGGCAGACACACGCGATAAAGCTCCGACCTAGAATCTTCCCGGTAAGACCGGTGCTCACAGATTATTAGAGATGGGTTGATTGGTATATCAGAATTTAGCTAAAGCTAAAGGGCCAAGCAGTGTTTAAATGAATACAGTTTGTGTGTTGTTATTTCGGGGCAAAAGCTAGCCCAGCAGGCGGCTGGGGTGTTGGGGACGCAGCCCCGCCGCCCATATTACTACACATTATCTCCTCCAAAGTCACATTGCACCTATCTGTGTCCAAGAATTCCCTCCACAGAAGGGAAGACCAGAAGGATGCTTATTCTTGCAGTTAACATCGCCAGCAGGATTGTGTGTCCGCGTGTTGGCCGTGAGTTACAAACTAGAAACAGAGACTAAAAGGCCAGGTTGAGGCATGGAGAGACAACCCTTAGGTTAAGAGTCTTTCCTGGTCATAAAGAGGATCCGCGTTCTGTTTCCACGGACCCACAATGGGCCCCTCACAACCACTTATAACTTCAGTTTCAGGGGATTAAACAGCCTGTTTTGCCCCTGCCTCCGCCACCTGCCAGCAGTTAGTACACTAGGCACACAGAGATACACATAAAATAAAGAAAAAGCCAAGGTTGCGAGACAATAGAAGATGCAAAGAGGCATCAAGACAGAAGCAAGGACCACAGGACAAAAAGGAAGGGATTCCATCGGCGCATCCCTGGCATCTGCACATATTAGTGTCCCAGCCTGGAGCCTTTGGGGAGGTGTGTAAGGTTCATTGACTCAAGTAAATGGTTTCCAGGCTGCCTGTCTATGACTGCTCTTCCAGCATTAGGGACTTTCCCCCCCCTGGTGTTTAGGCCAGGGTTCTAATACCCTTTGGTTGTTGTAAAGATGGCAGTCAGTAATCCCAGGGACCTGTGCTCAGCTGTCACCAAAGGCACATGCAATGCAGAGAAGTCCTTAGGAGGAATATTCCACGAAACTCGCAGAAGGAGGCTTGTTTCTCTCTCTCTCTCTCTCTCTCTCTCTCTCTCTCTCTCTCTCTCTCTCTCTCTCTCTCTGTCTGTCTCTCTCTCTCCAGTTGTTAGCTACTGAGGGTGAATTTCAATTATGACCTTGAGGACACTGTTCTCTCCTTCAGCTCTGGCTTGTTGATGACGTTAATATTAAATTAAATCAGCAGGGGGCACAGTTTCTTCATGGTTCCTTTTGATTAGAGAAAAACACCTAGGCTGGTTTCTTTGTGCTTTTTTGAACTGGTTTTTGCTTTTGTTTTTCTTTTTCCTGTTAATCCAGATATCAAAGTGTCACCCATGAATTCACTTCCCTCAGAAAATGGCAATGCAAACCATCCAAAAGGAGGCTGGCAAATTTACTGGGAGTGCCCAGCTAACTATATAATTTTTGCAATGATGAATTTTCTTTTAAAAATATTATGAGGTAGGTGTAAATCAAAGCACAATGGTGAGACTTATCACCCTTGATTATTTAGAATTTCTATCCCTAGACCTCCCAGCCTGATGGCAGCTCCCATTTTCTGGACTTCTAGAAAATACGTGGAAAGATTGCACCCACCAATGCTTCAGGGGCTGTGTTTCCGGCTGTCTTCGGCATCTTAGGAGAGTTTGCACACTCCCTCTACCTCACAATTTAGTGATTACGTTCTCTGCATGACCTTGCAGCTAGCTTTTCTGCATGGTATGAGTCAGTGCTCAGCCAGCTACTGGGATCGTTAACTCTATTTCTCCTGGAATTTATTGTATTATCTCCAAAACCAAAACAGTTTATGAATATCAAAAAAATTCAGAAAACTTTCTAACTGGAATGTAGCCAATAGTTCTTTAAATTATTATTAAAAACAGCTTTAGCCGCAGCTCAGAGCAATGTAGACTGGATCTTGTTCAGGCTAGCTCCTTTGTACGTCTTAACTCACTGAATTCCTTCCATAAAGAAAGGCACATACTTAAATCATATGTTCTGGCTCTCGCCTGTAACCCCAGCATTGGGCAGGGGCTCCAGGACCACTGCCAGGCACAGCCCCATCTGGCTGTCACTAAAAGACCTCATTTCCAAATATTTAAGTAAACAAATAAGAAATCAATTTGTCTAAATTCACAGATACAGTAAAGGAGAAAGAAAGATACCCCAAACTCACAATCTGGCTCTAGTAGCTACTTAGAAAAAACAAGACTATATTTTTTAATGTAACTTTGAATAAGTAATAGTTCACAGATTTTAATTATTTTCAACCCCTTGTTTTCATTCTCAGTTGACATACAATTGCACATATTTCTGGGATATAGTATGCTGTGTCAATAACTGCATACAGTGTGAGCATCCGTTCCAGGCAGCCAGTATCTCTCTCATCTTTAGCATACATCATCCTGTGTGGTGGGAAGATCAACAATTTTATCCACTAGCTATTTCTGTTTGTTTATTTTTTAATTTAACTTCTTTATTGGGAGTTTTACCATATCATGCACCCCAATTCCGCTCACCTCTCAGTCCCCCAAATATATTCCCCTCACCCCTGCAGCACCCCACCACCACAAAAGAAAACAAAACAAAGTAAACAAGCAAACAAAAAAAATAGAACAAAACAAAAATAACAGCAGAAAGAACAAGAAAAACAGCAACAAAATCTCTTCGCTTCTTCTTTCCTGCCTCTCCAGTCTCTTCATTTTTCCTGGTGGCGCTGGGGGCCTCAGTGTGTCATACAGTAATACCCTTTTGTCCTGTTGACTTTACTAGCAAATGCTCATTGCCGTGGGTCACAGGTCTGGATCCTCACCGGAATTCCTCTGGGTTATCATGTGGCTGCCCTGAGTCATTGAGATCCCGTGGGTACTGTTCCACAGGATCAGTCCCTTTATGAGCTCCAGCAGGTCCTAGACGGGTTAGATGTTAGGGTGGGCCAACGCAAGGTCCAGCTGCGGGTCTAGGTAGTAGCTGAGCTGGTCAGTCCATGCCCTCAGAGTCAGTTCACCCTCACCTGTGGTGAGGGCTAGGCCCAGTTCTCCAGAGTGCAGGGGCCAGCTCTCCGGTGAGGGTCGGGATCAGCTCTCTTGCTATAAGCATCCAGTGAGAGGCAAGGCCAGCTTTCCTGGGCCAGGGAAGGGTGGAGCTGGCTCAGCATGAGCCTTTGATTTCATCTCGCATGGTTCCTAAGGGCCCCTAAGGTGACACAGGCCACAGACATCAGCATAGACCGCAGCTGAACCACAGACCCAGACATTGCCCTTGACAGCAGCTTGTGCCCTGACAACGTCTTAGCTCTGGGTGGAAGCACTGGTTACTCAGGTCAGGATGGTTCTTGTGGCCGCATGGCCAATGGACACCACCAAGGTGTGGGCTGCAGCCCCAAACCTGGGCTTCTGTGTGACCTTTAGTGGCAATACGAGATTTAGACTTCAGCACAGACTCCAGCCTCGGCAGCACCGCAGACCCAGGAATGGTCCTCGGCAGCTCCTGGGTCTGAGTGTCACTACTGCCCCAGGTGGGAGTGAGCGCCACTCAGATCGGCACAGGTCCCAGTGGTAGTGTGGCCCTCAGATTCCACCATGGCCCCTAGTCTCAGGTGTCTACATTGCCCTCAGCTGCAGCTCTGGCCCGGACATCACTGTGGCAGTGGGTAGCAGCACAGACCACGCAGATCTGCATGCATCTTGGCCCTCGGGCACCAACCTGGACTGATCTGACCCTGGGCATCCTCGTGGCCCGCAGTGGCAATAGGAGTAGCTTCCATCAATCCCGACTCTGGCCAGTATAGGGTCACAGACCCAGGCCTGGCCCTTGGCAGCAGCCTGGGCCTGAATGACACCATGCCTCCTCCCCCCCCCCCCCCAGTGGCAGCACAGGCCACCCTGATCTGTATGGCCCCTGCTGTGGCATGGCCCCCAGACTCCAACCAGGCTTGCTGCCCAGATCCCGGGCCTCTTTGTGGGCCTTAGTGGCAACCTGGGTCACAGACTTCAACACAGACCCCACTTGCAGCTGGGCCATTAGCTACTTTTGAAGTATCCATTTAACTGTTTGTCAACCATGATCGGGTGCAGTCCGGAATAGTAAGTTATTCATCCTAACCAGCTACAACCCTATGCTTATTACTATTCCGTCTCCACGCTCCCTATTCTTCCCAGATTTTGGCAACTCTTGTTCTACCCTCTAAATCTAAGGAGGTCTACGTTTATAGATTCCACACAAATCAGAACATGTAGTAACTGCCTTTCTGTGCCCAACTTGATTTCCTTAGCATTAAATCCTCCGGGTTCATCCAAACAGCAACAAACAGCAGGAACTCCAGGCTCCCTTTCTTCTCTGGGTATGAATGACATCCTGTTGTGAACACAAGCTTCATTTTCTCTATCCAGTACCTGCCAGTCAAACCTCCCACTGATTCCAAGTCAGCAGTGCTGGATGATGTAGGATGATATAGAAGTGTTATTTTCATTTTCTGACCGACCTTCATACCACTTTCTTGCACTAATTTTGTTCCCACCAACATCCTGTGAGAGTTCTTTTCTTTACATCTTGGCCTGCATTTGTTACTCTTTGTCTTTTTTTTTTTTTAAATTTATGAGTAGTTTGCCTACATGTATGTCTGTAGCATGTGTATGTAGAACCACTGGAAACTGGAACTGCCGGTACAGACCATTGTGAGCCACCATGTGGGTGCTTAGAACTGAACCCAGGTCCTCTGCAAGAGTATCAAGTGCTCTTAGCCACTGAGCCATCTCTCGAGCTTCCCAGTCTTTGTCTTTTTGGCTATAGCCTTTCTAAGTAGGGTAGCAATAAACTTCACAGTGGTTTTGAATTTTATTTCCCTGATGTTTAAGGTTGCTGGGCATTTTTCATATACTCATTGCCATCTGTAAACCTTCCTTTAAAAATAATATTCAGGTATTTTACCCACCTTACCAAGATTTTCTGGGCCTTGTGTGTTTATTGGTGGAGTTGCTTGTGTTCTTGTATGTTGTGGATAGTCTTTCCTTGTCAGACGAATAGTTTGCAAACACCTTCTAGTCTACAAACTACTTCTTAACTGTTTTGGCCTTTGATATACAGAAATACATTAAAATTTTGTGTTATGGGGGCTGGAGAGATGGCTCAGTGGTTAAGAGCATTGCCTGCTCTTCCAAAGGTCCTGAGTTTGATTCCCAACAACCACATGGTGGCTCACAACCATCTATAATGAGGTCTGGTGCCCTCTTCTGGCCTGCAGACATACACACAGAATATTGTATACATAATAAATAAATAAATACAAAAAATTTTGTGTTATTTTTATTATTTATTTATTTATTTGTGTGTGTGTGTGTGGTTGTGAGTACGTGCCACAGTGGCACATGTGTGGGAATCAGCAGACAACTGGCAGGGCTTGGTTTTCTCCCTCCTTGTTGCTCTCAGGATCAAGCCCAGATTGCCAGGCCAACCTCAATGTCTCAATGCCTCACATACCACTGAAGTCATCTCTCCAGCCCTATGTTGTACAGAAGCTCTTCAGTTTTTCAGTTTTGCTTCCGTTGATTTGGTCTGGGGAATCTTTTTTTTTTTTTTAAATTTTATTCTGGATTGATCTTTGATCGTTTATCTTGGGGCTTGCAAATCTTTCTCAGAGGGAGAGTTCTAGAAGCATTTCTCCTATGCTATTTTAAGAGATTCGTAGTTTGGAGTCTTAAGTGTTAGCATTGGGGGTGATCCCTTTTGTTTGAGGAGAGATAGTGGTCTAGTTTATCTCCTTGATCTAGGGACATCTGTTTTCCTCGATACTGTTTATTGAAAAGATTGTCCTTTCTTCAGCTATCTGTAGGTAGGTAGATTTATTCTCTACTCTGTTTGGTTTAGTGCCAGTGCCATGTTATTTTAGCTACTAGGGCTTTGTTGCATATTTTAAAGTCAGGTGTTGTGATATCTAGGTTTTGTTCTTTTTGCTCTGAATTTTTTTGTTGTGATTTAGGAGCTATTGTGGTTCCATATTAATTTTAAGAATCTCTTTTTCTCCTTTTCTGCTTCTTGAGGAATGGTACAGGCATATTTATACGGGGACTTCACTGAATCTGTTAACTGCTGTGGGGATGGACACTTAAATAATATTAATTCTAATTTTAATGTGACACCTTAATTATTTCGGCATCTTGTTCAATATATTTCACTAATGTTTTGTAGTTTTCATACTAGAACACATTTACATCCTTGTTCCAAGTAGTCCCAGGTATTCCATCTCTTTGTAGCTATGGTGAAGGGAATTGCTTTCTTGATTTCTTTTATAGCTAGTTCATTATTGATGCATAAAAATCCCATTGGCTTTTGTATCCTTATCTTGTATTTTGTAACTTTTTGTCCTAATGATTTTTTAATGAAGTCTTGGATTTTATTATTTCTATGATTACGGCATCCATAAAGGGTCATTTGCTTGGATCTTTTACAATTTGGAAGCTGTTGTGTCTTTCTCTCACATGATCTCTCTGGTTGAGACTTCTCATTTATGGATTTTAAGGTAGCAATGGTATGTGATTTGCTTTGGTTCCACCCACCCTTTCTCCAGCATTCCTGGCTTTCCCTGAAGTGGATTATCACCTTGCTCAGTTGTCAGAACATAGTCCAAGAACAGAGCCATGCGAGGAGAATTCTGAGTGCTTGTGAGAAAACTCCAAGAAAACAAGAGTCTTGTGACCTTGGTTTCTTCAAAAGAGAGAATTATTTCTGGGCTGTGCTTTTGTGACCCACACAGGTGTAGCAGACAGAAGTGGGTTTGCTGCAGATTCTTCATTACAACTGGCTATTGTTATTTGGTTATATGCCTCTATGGAAAAACATGTTCCTGTCAACTTGCCCTTGTGATTGAACACTTTACTTATGCGACTCTTTTTAATCCTCAGGCTATATCATCTGGTGCTCTGAAAAAAAAGTTGGCTACTGCAGGAGACTTCAGTCCACCATATATATTGGCTCTGTTTTCCCGTGTTCCACCACCTTTAGGGTGGGACACCAAAGGTTATTAACAAACAAGTTATGAACCTGAACAAGGGCATATTCTACACTCTTCTTTATGATGGAACACAGAGAATATTCATTTGTCATTCTGGAGTTTCTTTTTCTGCAGAGCTATTTGTTCTAGACACCTTCCCAGAGCACAACATACCAGGTATTGCCCTTTTTCAGCACAGGTATTACTGACCTAGCCTGTGTCCAGGGACCTAGTGGTCTCTTCTCTCATGCTGTTACAGGTACATCACATCACCTGGGTGCCATCCTGTAAATGTGTGAAGTGGCCTATAGGGTAACATCCTCTTCCTAAATGTTAAAGGGTGGACATCACCGTATGATCCTCTCTAGGAATTGCATATTTTCCTTCCCTTGGGAATGCTTGAGAGGGCCTGTTTCCCAGTTACTCTGACAAAGTATATTATTGAATTTTGGGAGGTGTGCCAGTAGAAAAAATGAGAATGACAACATCTCTGCATATTTTCAATTTGCATCTAAAAAATCATTGGCAGTGAGTCATTGGTGGCAAATACCTTTAATCCCAGCACTTGGAAGGCAGAGGCAGGTGAATATCTATAAGTTTGAGACCAGCCTGGTCGACAGAGTGAGATCCAGGACAGCCAAGACTACCAGAGAAACCCTGTCTCAAAAACAAAACAAAACATCAATAAAATAAAAATTGGCAAAAATCAAATAAATTTCTTTTCATGTAAGTGTGTGTGTGTGTGTGTGTGTGTGTGTGTGTTGCTGGAGATCATGCCAGCACTAGGCAAGCCCTCTACCACTGAGACACAACCTCCAGCCTCTGTTCAAGCATCCTTCTTTTATGTGAGCTATCTGTTCATGCCATAACTCGTTTATGTTTCAGCTTGTTGGTCTTTTGTATCTCCCTTTCTGAGTTTAAGTTGTGAAGATATAAGCCATAGTCTTATAATGGAAGAAGCTGTATCCTTCTGAGTTTGAATTTACTTCTTCCTTTATATCTTTTTTCAACTATGAGTCCATTTTTCAGTTTCTATATGCTTCAATTAAAACGTAAGACCAAAGGTTATATAGTAAATTTTTCATGGTTTGAATAGTTCTTATTCACAAACACATGTTGAGTGCATACTACTCAGTATCCTACTATGTGCCAAGTTCTTGGGACAAAACTATTCCTGCTGAACATTTCCTGACATAGTGGATGAGATACTTCAATAGAGTTCAATTCGGTTTCAGTGAACCAGGAACAAGAACACTGCAGAGACAGGAAATGAGACTGTAAAATCCTACATGATCGGTCTACTTACAGAAAATTGCAAAAGATTTCCTAAAGAGGATTATTTTAAAACATTCTTTTGAGGGGCCATGAGCAGTGAAGAGGTGAAGAATAGGTGGAAAGTCAAGTCCTTACAGTCTCATTCCTGAGTTCACTCCATGCATCTCAGCAGCTTCTCTCTAACCCAACAAGATTCACATTCCTTGTGTCATCTGCCAAGCTGTAGTAAGAAGGACAGCGGGGCTGCGTCCCCAGCAGCCCGGCTGCCTGCTCGGCTAGCTTTTGCCCCGAAATAATTACACACAAACTGTATTCATTTAAACACTGCTTGGCTCTTTAGCTCTAGCCCTTCCTGGCTAATTCTGATATCCCAATCAACCCATCTCTAATAATCTGTGAGCACCGGTCTTATCGGGAAAGATTCAGCATGTCTAACCTGGCAGCTTGCTTCATCGTGTGCGTCTGCCTGGGAGCTGGGAGCATGGCTTCTCTCTGAGGCGTCTGCTCCCGAGAGGAGAGCTGTGGAGTCTGAGCTCACTTCCTCTTCCTCCCAGCGTTCTGTTCTGTTTGCTCCTCCTACCTATGTTCTAACCAATAAAATGGGCCAAGGCAGTTCCTTTATTAGCCAATGACCTTCCTCCATCACCAAGCACAATCTGTTGTCACATGAGAGGGGATGAAATTCTTTTATCCACAGGAAGCATACTATGGCTTGAAGGCAGAGACTGCTTGTTTGTTTCCCAGCTGCCTAGACCCAAAATAATCACACAAAAACTATATTAATTACAATACTGCTTGGTCAATATCTTAAGCATGTTTCTAGCTAGCTCTTACACTTTAAATGAACCCATTTCTACTAATCTGTGTATCACTACCACATGGCTGTGAGCTATCTGCAAGTACCAGTAAGATTCCATCTGTCTGTCTCCTTTGGCAACTACGTGGAGTCTCTCTGACTCCGCCTTCTTTTCTCCTCTATCTCTGCTTGGAATTTCATCTTACTCTATTCTGCCCTATTGTAGGCCAAAGCAGCTGTATTCATTAACCAATAAAGGCCACACATATACAGAAGGACCTCCCACACCAGTGGCTATAAAGCCACAGAAGTCAGCCCCATGCAGGCTTTGTGCACCATCTACTGCCCTTCTCTTCTAAACACTTGGTGCTAAGTCTGATGTTTCAACTCCAAAGTGAAAGAAACAAGAGTTCAAGGGCTGGTGCCTTCTTAGCCCCTGATTGTGCCAGTTTTATTCATTTCTATTGTGGTCTTTTGGTTTCAACAGAACTGTAAATTATCTCTGAGATGCTCCGATCATTCATCAGTCAGTTCAAGTATGGGGTAGAATTGAGGTGCAAGCAAGGACAGAGAATGAGCAAGCATTCATGGTTCTCCTCACGCAGCTGGCAAAGCAGGGTTGAGTAGATAAGTCTGCTGGTTGCACAACCCCTCCTCCTCTTTTTGTTCCACCAAATGAACTCCTGTTTGTTTTCCAGTGACAAAGAGACCATCCAAGGGGTGTGCTGTGACTTGTCTGGTCTGGTCCGAGCCAATCACAGCATTTAGAATCTCTTATAGAACTTGTCTGGTTTTGTTTGAAGCTCAAGAGTTCAATCATACACAGGAGGAAGTCAGTTGGGGCATTTCCGAGAGAGATTTTGTTTTCTTAATAAATAAATATGGAGGTGATCTCTAACCTGAGGGGGGTTCCTGCAGGTGTCATACAGGGAAGCAAACCACATGAAGCGATAAGAATGAAAATCCAGTGTAAACTGACTTCATCAACTTGGATCAGTCTAATAACAGGTGGCTTGTTCCCAGTGTATTTAGCCCAGTATAATTTGGAAAAAGTTTCCTGGTGTAATACAATTTCCATTACACAAAGAAGCATAATTACATTAAAATTCAGGGGACATGTCATTTCTTCCAAGAAGATGGGTTCTAGAGATAGGCTACTGCTCTATCTTAACGGCTTAAGGGCCTGTCTTGGTCTTGGTCATACAAACAGCATAGAGGTCATTTGGGCTATTAAGTACCTGTGGTCCTGGTTTGGGAGTTTGAGGAGGGGAGTGTCTCTGGCTATAAGGTTCATTTAGATTGCCAGCTACCTTCTGTCTTGGCTGTAAGAGCTTGATATGGCCTGGCCCAACAGATAATGAAGGTCACCAGGAAGCCCATCGTTCCCAATTCTCAGCTTTCTGGATGGAAGAACAGGTTTTTCATCTTTCCCTGTCAAGACGATCCCGTGTGCTTAACATTCCTTGTTTCTCTGGAAATCTGTGGACTCAAGAATCTTAGTGCTATGCTCTCACCACAGCCTTCATTGTTTCGTGGTGCCCTGAAGTGGTACCTGGAACAGCAGTAACCATATTGTCCAAAAAGACCATAAGGTTTTTTGTTTTTTTTTTGTAATGCCATTAGCTCTGACCTCATGATGCTACTTCATTTAGCATATTCTTAGTAGACCAGGAAAGCAATGATTTCTCCTTTCTCAAGCTACTGGACATCAGCAGTAGCTGGCTTGCCACATTTCCAGAGATTTAGTTGGTAATGGAAAAACTCAAGTCTACTCAGCTTCCCCATGGCTTACACAGACCATTACACAAACAAAATCAGCATGGAGCATACTTGGGCTCACAGGACAACATCAGGACATCAGGGGCACAAGATGGGATCAAAGCAGTTGGTGAATCTGTTGCAGAGAAAAAAAACCAAGGCTCCGGAGGAGTGGTTTCATTCCTAGCAACTATTCTAAAAAGAGGGGCCCAGATGGGAAAGCCCAGGCTTCATCTCAGTGGACAGAAGCAGATGGGGAAATGCCCTTGACAACCTCCTGCCAGGCAGGAGGGGGACAGTCTACCTCCCTCACCCATGGAGCTGCCTCCAAGACAAGTCAGACTGTACCCAGACTTTACCTTCTTGCCCTGTTCAGAGAAGTGCAGGCAGGTCAGGTGTCATGGAACAGTCATGTATGTCCAACACCCAACTGACAAGGTTCCAAGGTGGCATGGGGGAAGGGGCTTAGGTTTGTCAAAGGACAAAGGGTTTTCAGAGGAATGATGTATTCTGTGTATATTTTCAGGTTTTGCTGAAATGTTTCTCAGTATCTTAGGAGCTTGATTGCAAGGGTGTTTCCCTGCAAACAAAGGCAGCATTGAAGGGCATGCCCAGACACTGGCAAGGACAAATGCCAAGGTCATGCACTCCTGCGGGGAGGCGTGTGTAAACACACGCATCCTGTGTGCTCTCAGCAAATAGCAGGCTCTCCTCACAGCCCCCAGTGTGGCATGCCAGCACAACTCTGTCACTGCCCTTTGGAAGCCATGCATGTAATCCCCAGCCACCAGAGGGCTTGTCCTGGGCTATTTCTTAAATCCATTTTAAGCAGATTTTGCAATGTAAAATTCCAGTAGTAACAGACCTTAAATCATTTCACAGCCTTTGCAGCCTAGAAAGGAAAAGGCTCAGAAAACTGTGAACGCGAATCAGAAGTTCCACAGCTTGTTCGATTGTCACCCTTAATCATACCAAGTGGGTGGTATCACAGCTACTTCTGATTTAAATATTTATGTCAATCACCTTAATGTGATTGAATGTCATAGAATTTTTGACAACTGTATTTTATGCTTTTCACAGGCATAAAATTGAGATGGGTAAAATGCAATCTAGTATCTCTCACAGAAATAGCCTGGTTTCTTTTGAAGCTCAGAGCTCAATTATGCACAGGAGAAAGTCAGATGGAATGGACTAGGTATCTTTGATCTATATTTCACATTTTAGACCTTTCATTTTACTGGTGGGGTGAATTAACACAAATAGCCCACCCCATGGGTTATGTCCCCATCTCAGTCCTGTGCTACAAAAGGCCCTGTGTGCCTGCGGGCATGCCAGCTGCACGGTCAAACTCTTCAGTGGCCAAGCTTTGTATAACTTTTATCCTCAAAAGAGGATGTGTGAACAATATTCATAAGGTACAATTTATAAACTTGGAATTTTAGAATTTTTTAGAAAGAACTAGCATCTAAGATTCCCAAGGAAGGAAGAGATGTAGTGATAACAAGCGGAGGAGATAGAGAAGGTGAGACATAAACCTAGAAGCAAAGTCTTTAGCAACAGTCCAAGTCCACAAGCTGAGTCCCTTGGAACCCTATGTTTAGAGCTCTCCCTAGAACTCTAGTTATCAGCCTGGTCGGTACCCCTTGGTACAACTTGGAGTGCCAACCTATACAGCATCTCATTGTCTGAGTGCTATTTCTGGACCTCATAGCTACATCAGGAAGAGCTGTCATCCTTAAACTGTGTAGATAAACAAAAACCTGTATTCACAAGATGATATTCCTAGAGAATTCGTTGGCATGAAAGTTTTCAGTGACTCATTAATTAAACAGAGGAACCAGATTGCCTAAGAAGGCAGTTTGAATAATAAGGCTAGAAACTCGAAAAAGTAGCACCCAAGGAAGCTTGGGGTGGCCACGGCCAAATCTTCTGGATTTGAGGTCACACAGTGCCCAGGCACTGTCCTTAGCACCCAGGGCACACCCGAGTCAGAACAAAGCCCCTACCTCCTGGGGGCATTCTACTTCCTTGTTTTGTTTCTTGAATACACAGCTGGGATATGCCCTGGAATATTCTCCAATGGCTTGATACAGTAACTCACTGAAAGCCTGGCACTGTCCTACATACCATCCAGTCACCAAGACAGACCACAGGCCGGCTGCCCGTGAGGCTACCCAGCAGAGTGGGCTTCTTGGGAACAGCAAAGCAAAGGAGTGGAGAGTCGCGGGGTCATGCTCCGCTTAACTTTTTATCTTTTCACATTTATCTCCTTATTTATTTATTTATTTATTTATTTATTTATTTATTTATTTATTATTTAACTATTAGTAGGTAGGGAGAGAAGGGCCTTATTCGGAGGCTAGGGAACAATGCATAAAACTCAGTTATCTTCTCCTTTCACGTGGGGCTTGAGGCTTGAACTCAGGCAGTCAGACTTGGTCGTAAGTACCTTCACAGACTGAATCACCCCATCTGACCATGTTTTACTTTAGATAAACAAGTCACCAACAGCTTTTCTAGAAAGGTTGCACATCTACAGGATTCTTAGTGTGCTTGAGAGTGGGAAGGACTCTGTGGCGTAGAGGGGAGGGGCTTTCCCTTTCCGGTTTTCATGATTAATTTTTTTAATTAATTAATTAATTTATTTATTAAAGATTTCTGCCTCTTTCCCACCACCGCCTCCCATTTCCCTCCCCCTCCTCCAACCAAGTCCCCCTCCCTCGTCAGCCCAAAGAGCAATCAGGGTTCCCTGCCCTGTGGGAAGTCCAAGGACCACCCCACCTCCATCCGAAATAGAAAACACTATCCTGAGTGAAGAAGCCAGACCCAAAAAGAGGAACATGGGATGTACTCACTCATATTTGGTTTCTAGCCATAAATAAAGGACATTGAGCCTATAATTAGTGATCCTAGAGAAGCTAAATAATAAGGAGAACCCAAAGAAAAACATATAGGCACCCTCCTGAATATTAACCTTCATCAGGCGATGAAAGGAGACAGAGACCCACATTGAAGCAACGGACAGAAATCTCATGATTAATTTAAAAAAAAAAAACAGGCAAACAATGTTAAATACCTTTAATTATGGGACAGTTACTGGGAGCAGTAGCCACAAGCTCCTCCCTGCCAGGAACAGTTGTGTGGTTTCTCAGGAATTTTGATTGACTGTGCTGACAATAATGAATTCTGTAGGTGACATAATTTATGCCCATTCCAAATATGAGATAAAGTTCTGCCTTTTATGAAGGTGTGCAGCATTGATCACACGGGGACTGTTTGTAGGCTCATATTAATCCTGCTTGGATTTTTTTATAATGAAGAATTACAAGAATTCCTATTAACCATCACATCTGTAGGGTCCCCAGAAAGGCCCACAGATAATCATCTGACCAAAAGACCATGTGACTGTTTCACTTCCCCCTTGGCTTTGCTCCCTGCAGCTCAACCGTCTTGTTTCTCGCGTTGTTAACCAGTGTCTTGATTCAGTTTTTGTCATGTAGCAATGAAATGACAGGACAGAACTACGCAGGCTCTCACTGTGAACAGAAGGATTATAAACGCGGAGAGAGATCATGGCTCGTGGTTTGTGAGTGTTCCTAGTCATGCGGGAACAGAGCGGTGGAAGTCTGCATGCGTGTGAAGGGGTCGGTTCTCTGCTAAACGCTGTAAATTTGTCATTTTGTGATCAATAGAAACGGCACGATTGTGCAGAAGCGCAGCCACGGTATTTAAATTCTTCCCCTCAACCTTAAAGAGGACATCCATCAGAGCGGTGGAGTGGCGTGGTGACATTTATGACACAAATTCTCTGATTAGACACAGACCATCACAGAGGCTAGGCTGCAGGCTGGCCGCCAGCTTCTCATGTTACAAACAGCGATTGTGGTACAGTAGCAGTGTTCTATGTTCTTGAACTTTCTTCTGGAGTCTTAGGATGTCTCCCCAGCAGATAGAGCTTAACCAACACAACTATAAACATTTCAAGCAGGGCATGGTGACCCACACCTTTAATCCCAGCACAAGGGCTGAAGACTCAGACTGATTACTGTAACCTGAAGGCCAACCTGATCTATATACTCCAGGACAGCCAGTGCTACATAGTGAGACTGTCTCAAAAACAACAAGCAAACAATTCCTCCCTCCAAAGTTACAATAAGAATAACAGTCACTTGCTTTGTAGGATGCCGTCTGAGATTCATTTTTTTCTCCAGCTAATATTATCATTATATAGTTAAGAGTGTAGAAGACCAGTTACTATATGTCTGGCCCTGGACAAAAGAAGTGGGTGAGTAGATTCTGGGACTACTGGAAGAACAAAGAAACAGAGACACACAATAAGGAGTTGACAGGAGCCAACAGGAAGCCAACTCTAAACACAGTCTATAAAGCTTGGTGTCCTTGGTGGTGGAGGGGACGGGCCTGTCTCTGAAGATACTGAGAAGTGAATGAAAAACAATGAGGACAGGATGTTACACCTAGCCTGTCATGTGCCATAAGGAAGGAGAGGGACAACAATTATGGGTTCCAAAGATTTTATTAAACCACCACAGAAATGTTTCACTGAGTGATCAGGGCTGCAGGACAAGGACTCAGGAGCCCTGTTTTTCCTGGCAGTCACAAACAGGGGCAGAAGTGGAGTTTGTTGTATCCGTCCAGCAGGTCCAGTTATTCCAGGGTCTGAAGAGGCGCTATCTGAAAGAACATGGGTAAGAGAGAGAAATGGAGACCAACCAAAATTCTTGTCAAGGTCTCAGTTTATTAGTGTAATGGTAGCGGCTTGTATAGCCCTTGAATGAGGAATTTGGCTTGGGGTGGGGGTTAGAAAAAATTTTGCTGGGGTAGCAAAGGTCACTAGTCAGCATACCTGGTCAAACAGCTCTCAAGGTGATTGGGATGTGGGGGCTTTCTGCAAACTTTCTTAGGACAATGGTCCCTGCTATCAAGATAGTTGGGATGTGAGGCAGGTTCAGTCAGCAAACAGCTCTCAAGGTAGTGGGGCTTTCTGCAAACATTTTTAGGACAATGGTCCCTGCTATCATCTTTGGGAAAATGGCTCCTGACAGTTTGTAAGCACAAAATTCACAAACATTTGTTGCCAAGTTACAGCTGCAGGGTGAGGGCAAGCATGCAAAGAGCAAAAGTTTCCATCTTCCATTTCCTTATATAGGCTTACAACAGAAGGCGTGACCCAGATTAAAGGTGTATCAAGATCTGGATCAAAGGTGTGTGTCGTCCCCAACTTCAAACCAAGAAAAAAAAACACAACCAACAAAAAACCCTCATAGGTGTGCCCTTCATTTTGGGGTTTTAATTCCCGATGTAGTCAAGTTGACTACCAAGAATAGCTATGACAAATTCACCCCTTGTAAACTTGATTCACAAACATATCTCCTTATGCCATAATAAATTTCAAATGAAAACAATAGCCAGGTCATAATAATTAATTCCTAAAAGAAAATATAACTACCCCATGTACAGTCATAAAAACATCAAATATTTAACTAGGTCGTAATTATGCCTAACATGATATAGCTATCCCTCGTACAAACTCCTGTCTTAGTAAGTGGTCTATTGCTGTGAAGAGACACCATGACCACAGCAACTCCTATAAAGGAAAGCATTTAACTGGGGCTAGCTCACATTCAAAGGTTTAGTCCATTATTGTCATGGCAGGTAGCATGGCAGCATACAGGCAGACATGGTGTTAGAGAGGTAGCTGAGATCTGGATTTGGTAGGCAGCAGGAAGAGAGAGACTGGCTTGAACATTTGAAGCCCCAAAGTCCGCCCCCAGTGACACACCACCTACTCTAATGTAGGCCCATATTTCTATATGGTGTGGCAGCCAGGCTCTGAAGCCATAGGCCCCACCTGAGGTGGTCACATACGCCTGCATACAGGCTGTCACTGCCCCAACAAAAGCCAGGATGTGCTGCTCCTTTCTCCTTTGTTAAAAACGTAGATCGCCTGGGGAGAGGTGTTTGCTGAAGCTGATGACTAAGTTGCAGGTGTTTCCCTAACCCTGTGTTCCTGGAAAGAGAATATTAATGAGCTTCCACCTTGGTTTACCTGGGGGTTAAAAGGTGTTTTGTATAAAAAATGCAGGTAGATCTTCAGGATGGGAAGAAGCCTGAGATGGCCTTCCATGGTGACTGTGTGAACTGTGTCTGGTTATTTCTCGAGCCTCCGTACCAATCCAGATAGGGAACGATAGTTTCTATGTTGGGGCCTACAGTCCCTGACACTCCAGTGAGGACACACTTCCTTATCCCTGTCAAATAGCACCATTCTCTAATGACCAACCTATGAGTCCATGAGGACCATTCCTATTCAAACCACCACAATGGCCAGGGGAAAGTTGTATTGAAAGAAGTTCAGGAATTGTCTGTGGCTTTGAAACTGGCCTCTGATACCCTGGGTATTATTTATTTTAACTCTGTTCCCTTAAAATCTCTTTCATGGAGAGATCTCTATGACTGTCTTTTATCATCTCTCAGGCCCTGAAAATCAGAGAGGAACCTCCTGGTGTAGTGAGGTCAGCTCATCTAGGCTTTTAGGAAGGCTCATTGTGTAAATCCAAAAAGAAAGTTGCAAAAACATTTAACTGGGGTGCCTTACATTTTCAGAGATTTAATCCATTATCATCATGGTGTGATATGGTAGTGTGCAGTCAGACATGGTGCTGGAGAAGTAGCTGAGTATTCTACATCTTGATTTACAGGCAACAGAAAGTGGTCTGAGTGTCACACTGAGTGAAGCTTGAGCAAAGAATACCTTAAAGCCCACCCCCATAGTGATACACTTCCTCAAACAAGGCCATACCCATTCCAACAAGGCCCCACTCCCTTTGGAGGCCTTTTTTTTTTCAAATCACCACACCAAATTCCTAAATTCAACATGTTTTCTGTCTAAGACAAAATTACTAGGAAGCAACTTTGAGAGTGATCCACAACACAGTTCAGCAGCCTTTTCTCTTTCCTATCAACATTTACATCATATGTGGCCAATGCATCCAACAAGAAAACCACTCCTAAATACCTTTCTCTATCAGCTGTGAAGTGAAGATGTAGAGGGACTCTCAGCTGTGGCATTCTATGTCCTACATATGTGTGGCATCTTGTATTATGGAGGAGAAAATGAAAATGAGGGGAGAACATTTTCTATGGAAAACCTTTCTATTAGGATGATTTTCATTATATGTCAGGAGCCGTTTCCTCCTAGGATTATTGCAGGAACCATCGCCCTGAGGAGTCTGCAGAGAACCCCACACCCCTAATTGTGTTAGGAATCATTCTATTGACAGAGCCTACCCCACACCCAAATTGGCTGTTAATGGAGAGCTATCTGTTAGCGGAACCCATCCCACATTCCAAACTATCTAGAGAACTAGGTGTGTCAACTCCTAGTTGTGACTTCCTGGCCTACGTGACCTGACTGAACGTAACCTCCTGGCCTACGTGACTGTGGACCACGCAGCAAGATTCCATGCCCCCGCCCCCATCCCAAGCCAAACTCCTTACCCTATATAAGCTGTACCCCTCTCTAATAAATGGAGGCTTTGACAAGAACCATGCTTAGCCTCCTTCTTCTCTCTTAGCCCATTGTCTTCCAGATAGTGCCTCTCCGGGACCCTGGAATAACTGAACTGTAGGGTGGGTTACAACCCCTAGACTGAGTAACCCACCCAAAAGCGGTTTGCAATTATAAAAACAAAAATACCCAATAGTAGTGTATCCAATAAATCCATTAATGAGTCACCTAGTGGTGGAAACTTAGGACGTGAGTCAGCATCTGCATGGTGTCTCTCTGTTGAGTACTTCCAGGATTGGCTCCTCTTCCCATCATGGGTATCCAAAGGTTTGTGGATATTCAAGCATCATATTCTCCTATCACAAAATTCAAAGGAAAAAAGGGAGTGGGCTCCTGGGCCTTTACACAGGCAGACACTCTTAGAGGATCCCAGCAAACTCCACTGACAACACCGGACATACTCAGTCATTCAGGTACCTCCAGTAGAGAGTGCACAGAGATTAGCAATGATCCAGCCTCGGGTACCTTGAGATCTGAACAAAGTGGAAGATTTATCAACAGGGAAAATGGGGCCAGAAATGGTCAATAGTATCTGCCTCAACCTGAGAACTGTATCGCCCAGGAGCTACTGTGAGCAGATCTGTAGCCAAACTTGAAAACAACCATACTATCCAGAATCTCTGCTGCTGTGTCCTGCCTTGCAAACCCGACTGCTCATAGGAGGAAAGTGTGTCACGGAGGATGCCGTAGCTCAGTGTTCCAGTGTTCTGTTCTCATACATTGTCTCATACTTCTGTTCATTGATTTTAGTCTGTGTAACCTCTTTAACTGTATCAACAACTTACTAGAAAATGCATTCGATTTGTGGGGGGAGGCAGGCAATGGGTTAGTATAACCCTTGCAAAGAAATGGCCCAACCATGATTGTATTCAGATTTATTTATTAATTCAAAACTTTCACTTATCAAATGCTAACATGCTGAGAAAACACGCAATTTGACAGGAGGCTTCTTTCATTGCATGCGAGCTAATGTTTTAAACACCATTTCGAGATTTGATTTGTAATTTTAAAATTGCTATTTTCCTAGGCTGGCCATGGAGTACTATCAAAATTCTCAGTTTTCATCAGGGGAAATCAAAACCTCTATATGAGAGCTAGTACACAAAAAGTATAAATGTTTGAAGGACATGCATTTTCTTTTCTTTTCTTTTCTTTTTTTTTTTTTTTTTGGTTTTTCGAGACAGGGTTTCTCTGTGGCTTTGGAGCCTGTCCTGGAACTCCCTTGGTAGACCAGGCTGGTCTTGAACTCACAGAGATCTGCCTGTCTCTGCCTCCCAAGTGCTGGGATTACAGGCGTGCGCCACCACCGCCCGGCGACATGCATTTTCTTTAAATCAAGATAAAAATAATTTTACTGATTCTTATGAATGAAAGAACCCTCTACTTTCAGGGCACATAGTACCTGCTACATACAACATAAGAATTCTTGTTTGAGTGGCTGGAGAGATGGCTTAGCAGTTAAGAGCACTGGCTGCTCTTCTAGGGGACATGGGTTCCGTTCCCAGCACTACTTGACAGCTCATAACTTTCTGTAACTCCTGTTCCAGGAGATCTGATGCCCTCATGCAAACATGCAAGCAGGAAAAACACCAATGTACTTAAAATAAAAGCAAAGAAATAACTTTTAAAAATAATGCTGGTTCAAAAAGTTTCACTTCTTTTTATGCTTCTGAAGTATTAATATAGTGTTGTGGTTAATATGCAATGATTATACATATTAATTGTGTACAGCATGGTATTTCAACACTTGTGCAGACTGTGTATTGGTTACATCAAGGCAGTTAGCATTTTTATTTCCTTATGTATTCATGTTGGACATCTTTGCATCTCCTCTTCCACTGAAGATGCTTGTGTCTCAAGATCTTTGTGGAGTTCAGTCATTCCACTGCGCTGTGAAACACTACATCTCAGTCCTGCCATCCACTGTCCAATCTCCCCAATTGCACTCTTCGCCCCATTCTCAGTTTCTAGTAATTGCTATTCCTTATTAAGGCCAAATTAGGCCAATAACTCTAGTGTATTCCTAGCATCTTAAATTAACCCATTTCTATTAATCTGTGCATTACCATAAGATTGTACCTACCGGCAAAGTTTCAGTGGGCCCCAGCAGAGGTCTCTGTCCCTGGTGACAGAGGCATGGCTTCTCCCTGTCTCTGCTTACTTTCTCCCAGCATTCAGTTTAGTTTTCCTGCCTATCTCTACTCTGCCCTCTCACAGGCCAAAGCATTTTTTTTTATTCATTAACCAATAAAAGCAACATACATAGAAGAACTTTCCACATCAGAGGGAGATAAAGGGGAAAGGGGAAGCAGAAGGGGAAGAGAGCATGAGGGAACAGGATGATTGAGTTGGGAGAGGGACAAAGAGGGAGAGCAAGGAAAGAGATTCTTGATAGAGGGAGCATTGTAGGATTAGAGAGTTATATGGTGCTAAGGAAACTCTCAGGAATCCACAACGATGTCCCCAGCTAAGACTCCTAGCAATAGTAGAGAAGGCGCCTTAACAGGCGTTCCCCTTTAATCAGATTGATGACCACCGTAATTGACATCATAGAACCTTCATCCAGTAACTGATGGAAGCAGAAGCAGAGATCCACAGCTAAGCACTGGGCTGAGTCCTGTCAAAGAGGGGGAGGGGGAATTATATGAACAAAGGAGTCAAGATCATGATAGGGAAACCCACAGAGACAACTAACCCAAGCTAGTGGGAGCTCACTGACTCAGGACATGGATCATTCTTTTGGCCTTGTTCTGACATCTTTGCTGGCCTTTGATATTTATTTACTTTTATTTTCTGCCTTTTCAATGCTAGCCATTCTGGAAGGTAAATAAAATGTGGATTTTGAATGTACTCATGAGGAACAAGCAATAAAAATTTGAGGAGATATGCTTATTGTTCTTCAGTCATTGCACAGCTTGTACACACTTCAAAACATAGGACATCCCACACGTAAGTACAGTTTCTATGTATCATTTAAACATTAATATTAAAAATAAAGTTAAATTAATAAATTTGATTTAGATAATAATAAAAATAAATTGATGTTAATATAGTGTTATTTAACTATTTATTGCTTATCTTATGTGGATGTGTGTGTGTGCGGAGTATAGGTCTATGCACCTCATGTGCATGCATGAACCCACGGAGGTCAAAAGAGGACATCAGATCCCTGGAACTGGAGTAACAGAGGGCTATGACATCATGTTGGTGCTGGGAATTAAACCCAGCAGTAAGTGCTTAACCACTGAGCTATCTCTCCGGCCAGACCTTGGAAAATCTGGACTCATTTTTGTAATTTTCTTTTTTTCTATTTTGTATCTTGGTATGATTCTAGAGTGCCAAGAAAATTTTTCGCACATCTATTAAAAATAGGAAAACTCCATTTCCAGATGAAAGAAATGAGTTTCTGAAGGACAAAGTGACTCCTCTGAGGTCATAGAATGCCAGCGATGGAGTAAGGGATCACATGAGACTGTCACATCCACTGTGGCACCTGTTAGTGCCCGTCAAGCTAACGTCCTGCTGCCCATGACGGACGTCCCAGGCTGAGCACAATCAGGTTGAAGAAGAACCTAGCAAGACGGGTGCATTCTCTTTCAGAAATATTCTCCTCGTCCCATACCACATTTGAAAATAGCCCGCTATTAAGCTAGGGATATGGAAAGCTGGTGCACAGGGATGCAGTGTGACCAAGCCCACTGCTATCTCACCATCTAAGTGAGGCTACACTCCTGGATCAGAGACGCTGTCAGGCAATTAGGCAATTTCATTGTTTTAATGTGAAATGACGCTCTGGCATTTGATGGTGATGTATGTTAGTCCTCTCAAGAAACGCGCACCGAAAAGACTCTTGTTATAAAATGCAATGTATTTGGTATCAGATTTGTGACACCATCAAGATTTTCTTTCCTTTCTTCTTACAACAAATTTGTGGAATTCCTCCCGGGTTTGCTCTGAGTGAAGTCTTACTAATTTACTCAGCTGAGGTATAGTCTCCATAGACAGATACCTAGCTGGAGCTCACAGCTTAGCTACCCCGATTCCTGCTCTAATACCAATGCAATCCCAGAATATTGTCCAGGGGCTCTCTGGAAGTGGTCAGAGTGAGCACATTTAGAAATGTTTGGAAACAGGCTGGAGCCAGGGCTTGGCCAGCCGACCTTGTGGCATTGCAGATCAGTGCTCATTCCCTGCTGCAAAGGACCCTGGTATTTATCCTGAGCTACCCATTTCCCAGAGGTAGGTCAATGGTCTATCAGGGCCACACACACACATCTCAAAGGATGATCCTTGCAAACTCCCTGAGACTGGGACAGGATGATGAGGGGGAAATCAGCATCTCAATGACTCTAAACAGCTTCCCGTAGCTGGGCAGCTTCCTGAGGTACCAACATTGTTGAATTTTGAACTATCCGTGGGTGACCTTCACTGTTACCTTCCTCACAGGGCTCTCTTCTCTTCTCCAGCCCAGGCTGCTGCATCTTATTTTAACCCTGTCTTCTTTCTCTGCCCAGTGAGCTTCTCAGGTTTTAGAGTGGTGGTTCTCAACCTGTGGGACACAAACCTTTTCACTAAGACCATTGGAAAACTGTGATGTTTACATTTCGATTCATTAACAGCGGCAACATAACAGTTATGAAGTAGCAACAAAAAATATTTTTGTGGTTGGAGGTCACCGCAAGCGTGAGAAACTGTACTAAAGGATCACAGTGTAGGAAGGTTGAGGATCATTGATCCACACCTATGAGCCCTGATAGGGAATGAGAGGGACAGAAAACTCACAGGCACACCCAGGCTGGAGACTCTTTTTCTTTCTCATCTTTTTCTGTTTCCTGGAGAAATTCCTTCTGTTCCTCATTACCTATTCACCACCTATGCCTCTTCTGTCTGTCTCTTCTCATCTTCTTTACCTCTGCTCGAGCTTTCTTTAGGGCTGTTACAAAAGTTAATAGCTCTTAGGATATTTTAAGTTTGGTGATGGCTTATTCAATGAAACAATATTCTCTTCTTCAAGGGACTGGAGATCCTGTGGGAAGCGTGTGAGTGTGTGGAAACCAACAGGCCATATGGGGACATTCCTTTCTTTCTCCACGTGTGGGGCTCATCCTTGGGAAATGGAAGTCACATGCATGCTTCCTGGGGAGTGGAAACCTGAAGGAATTTTGTGGTGTGTTCTCTTTCCCTTAGCCACAGTTACTGGCTACACGTCAGACGGTGGCTGCCGGTGCAGCCTGAATGCAAGAAAGAGGGTGACTTTGAGCAGAGAGCACAGCCCACCTGGGTTAGGCATGCATCACAAATACAAAATGACTCATCTGGTCCAAAACCCCTGGAAGCTGCTTGTAGCATCAAGTGACATTATTTTGTTTGATGGTGACGGCACAGGTACTGATGAGAGCAAGGCGGAGAGAATGACATGCTTCTCACTGAATAACCCGTAGAGAGTTTCCAAATGCACAGTGAAACTGCAGCTTCCGCTCACTGAGGTCGGGAAGGTGGGCTGGCAATAGAGAACGTTTCTGATGCTAAGCATCTCCGCTGTCTTCAGGGTCAGACAGGAACAGTGGCGTCAAATCAATCATGGGGCTGCCTGCAAGCCCCTCCTCTCACTTGTCCTTGACTAGTGAGCTTGGGGACAGGGTCACTGGTCTCTTCTTTACTGATGTGCTGAGAGAGAGGGCAGGCCTTTCTTGAATCATTCTTAGTACGGCGGAAACCACACTGTACCTTGAAACAGTCT
This sequence comes from Microtus pennsylvanicus, assembly GCF_037038515.1. Lineage (NCBI taxonomy): Eukaryota > Metazoa > Chordata > Mammalia > Rodentia > Cricetidae > Microtus > Microtus pennsylvanicus. The sequence continues at coordinate 37,851,888 of NC_134581.1, forward strand.
ATCGAAGAGTGCAGGGGAGAAGAAGCCGAAGACAGCACTGAGGCCTTTGGGTGACGTGGACAGGGTGCATGTCTTCACCAGTGTTTCTCAGTTCTTCCCGCCTTTCCTGGCAAGACAAACACTCTGTCATACCCACCACCCTTCACATGCCTCCCAGCAGCAAATGCACCCTAGGAATCTCCCTATCCTATCCTCTTGACACACCGGATGTAAGGAAAATGCTTTCTCTCTCAAATGGTTCATCAAATTCTTTAGTTATTATTTTTAAAATCCTAAAACCAACTATTGTCTAAGAAGACTGACACTCGGGGCATGGACTCCTTTTGAGGAAACTCCATGCCCCATCTTCATCCGATGTATGGTTCTAGCCAAACTATTGTTTCAAAAAGGATAAGAAAGGTCCAACTTTGTGTCAAAAAACAGGCAGCATAGGCATCCCTTTCATTCACGTGTAGCCAGACCTCCATCAGGTAGCTCTCTGAATCGTCAGACTCAACCTTAGGCCCTGAGAAGACTGTGACCAGAAAAGGGGAGGTGGGGGAATTCTGTGTTCCGTGTAGCTCCGTAAGAGCCCGCTCGCCAGAACTGAATGCCCTCAGTTAGTCCTAGGGAGCCGGGGCAGAAGTGCTCTCAGTGAACCCAGGAGGAAATGCCTGCCGTCATAAACACCCAGGAGTGGCTGTGCCGTTTCTCTTTGGTCGGTTTCCCAAGGCTGCAGCTAACAGAGCTGCAGTTGCATCATGGGAAGCACATTAAAAACCCAGTTCGGAGGGGCTGCAACCCGCACCACTGCTTCACACAGATCATCGTCAAACGCTTAACGCTCTTCTAGAGCAGCTTTGCCCCAGGGTGATTTCCAGTCCTCTGGCTTCAGTATCTAGAGACTTAATCCAATGGATTTATTCAGTTGTATCTCAACAAGGGTACATTTTAATAAAAATTAAGAAATAAAATAGACCGCAGGGAGAAGAAACAATCAAAAATTTAAAATGTTTATTTTCCGCATTGTAAGAAAAGTTAGTATACTCTACTAAAAAGTTGATAAATGTAAAAACTACTGGCCTATAACTCCTGCTTTAGAGGACTATAGAGGCAGGAATTTCCCATAGAGAATGACTTTGTCAGTGAATTACAAACAGAAGTTATGGAAGAAATGATCTCCCAAGAAGCGACATTTTTTCAGTTATGTCCCTGGATGCCCCGTTGTTCAGGAAAGTTCCTTATGTAGTTTGTGTTCTGGGGTTAGGAAATCTTGTTGGCATTTATTTTTCTACAGTGACTTGAACTTTATCCATTCCAGACTGTCTAGCGAAATCCTACTTTGTTGACCACCAACATCTCTGTTGAGTTTCCTCTGATTCTGGGCAAGTTGGATTCTTTCACTTAGACAATAGTTCCACAGCACTGTCCTCTAGACTTACCTCATATTTCAAAGTGTGGATGAGCTGTTTTTTGAGTTCTTCATTTTGTTTGTTTGTTTCCTTTCTTTGTCTACTAGACTCTACCTTCCCAGGGACAGGGATTAGGTATTAGTCACATGTCTACTTAGTGCCTGGCATCAGACTTGGCAAAGAGAAGTTATAAAAAGCCATTGACTGTGTGACAGCTATAGACAGCATGGCTGCCCTGTCGTGCCTGGGCTAGCATGAATGGTCTAGTGATAGAGGAGTGTGGATTATAGTTATATCTATGTAGGGTCATGTATACAGGTACTGCACAGCATAGCGCCTATCAACAAAGTTCACGGATTAAGACATGTAACATATTTGAGAACTATTTGTCTTGGTAATTCCACAATAAAAAGGAAATTTGAGGCTCTTTCTTAGTTGCTGGGGTGTGTCCTTGTTGGAGATATGTCACTGGCAGTAGGTTTTGAGATTTCAAAAAGTCCATGTCAGGGCCTCTCTCTCTCTCTCTCTCTCTCTCTCTCTCTCTCTCTCTCTCCCCAACCCCCGCTGGTGAAAATGGACTAGCCCTCTGAAATTGTAAGCAGCCCCCAATGAAATGCTTTCTTTTTGAGCTGCCTTGGTCATGGTGTCTCTTCACAGCAATAGAGCAGTGACTAAGTGAATTACCTCGTATGTCTCAGCACACAGCCTAGGAGTGACCCCTTGTTCACTTCTGAGCCATCTCTTAAAAGTTAAAATCAAGAGTATTTATAACTTCCCCATTAAGACACATAACACATGACTGTATCCTCAAATTGGGGTAGTCCATAAAATTTTGGATGCAGAATAAAGAATTATTTTTTCTGTCAAAATTTCAAGGCCATATAATAAACTAGAATTTCAAGGAAATTTTTTTAATTTGAATTGTACTTTTCTAATTTTATATTTTTAAAATGTGAGGTAAGTATAGATCTATTGAAAAAGAAAGGAGAGAAAGGGGAAGATTTTAATTGAATTTACAGACTTTCATTGATATCATCCCCCTTTTGTTATCAACAATGGTATTTTGTCATTTGTCAGGTCCCTGTGAGTATCTTTTTTCTTTTTATTCTATGAGTCAAAAAAAAAGTTTTCTTCAGGGCATACAGGGTAAGCTGTAATAACACATTTGATAGCTCTAAATAATTCCCTTCTGTCAGTGCACCACAGAGAATGTTATTCATGGGAAACTCTTTGTATAGGCCCTGAAAATAGCCGATAATTCAGCCTGTCAACTTTTGATAACTCCACATTTCAATTCTACATGAAGAAATATAGGACTGAGTCTAGCAGTTTCAAAAGCAATGAACGAGGATGATAAACTCTCATTGTTCTGGCAATGAGACTGCAAATGATTACAGAGACACTTATTTCTAATCACGCCATGTCAATGTGTGTCTCAATTGCCGGTGCTAGATGTATTTGTCTGAGAATTAGATGATAATTTAATAATCATTTCAGACCTCCAATCCCATCTCAGGGGCACCTGAAGCCCGGAACAGCCGCTGAGTGGCAATGCTTCCAAAGCCTACGGTTTCTTGTCTACTTGTCTTCTTATTTTCCAAGTTGACTCCTAGACACCTTTAGATGTTTGAGAATAGCTCTCTGGGTGATAACTGTATGTACCAATGTGGCTTTTTTTTTTTGTCTTGTCTCTGTTTCCATCATTGTTTCCTCCGAGCCTCAGATGAAATGTCCTCTTCTTTGAACAGCCCTCACACCACCTCAGGCAGAATACTCTGTGTGACTGAGATGGCCCAGGTGTCCTCAGAGAGCCCAGCCTTGCTTAGGAGACTCTGACCTGAAACTCTGCAAAATTCCCCAATGAAATGCACAATCTTCTGTTGCCTGAATGATGTTCCCCATCCAGCAAGGCTTCTAATTCCTGCCACCGTGTTCTTTATTGGTGGCCACTTGCTCCTCCCCAACTTCACCCACCCTCAGGCATATGGGAACATTCCTCTTCATGTATGATACCTCTCCAAGGCACAGTTAAGGTTTCAGGAACTGCAGGTGGGTTCTTGTTTCCTGTAATTCACACACACACACACACACACACACACACACACACACACACACACACACACCTTATATTTTCTTCTAAGTCTACTATCTAATGTAATGTCCATGCGTGCCTTGGACGGTTGGTTGGTTCATCTCCAGGTTCCTTGGGGGCTGGTGCTTAGCCTATGCCTCCTCACCTCCAGACACCCTAGCGTGATGGTGGAATGTATTTAATTACTATCCTTGAATGTATTCTTAATGGCCAAAAATTATGGAACCAAGACTAGAGAAATGTTATCTTGGACATTTCTTTTCAAATTTTGTAGATTCTTATTCTTTGTTTCTTTGTCTCTGTCTCTCTGTGTGTGAGACAGACAAACAGACCAGACCGGGGGGGGGGGGGAGTCTCACTGTATAGCCTAGTCTGGGCTTAAACCTGTGACCCTCCTGCCTCTAATTCCTGAGTGCTGGAACTTTAAGTATGTGCTGCCACACTCAGGTAGGTTTCTTGTGTCTACATCCCACTGAGCCAATTTCCTAAAAATCAGTTCTGAAGGCTTATTCCTGAAGGTGGACCACTTAGCTAGAACCAGTGATGCGCGGACCCACATTAATTTATATGACTGACACGAGTCCTATATTGTTATAGCACCAGAGGCGATGGCTTGTGGGACATCGCTCTGTGGTATTCCATCATAGAACCACAGAGGAGAAAAGTATTCCAATAATAGATAATAGTATAATACATTTACTATTACATTCATTTTGATGATTTATTTAGTTATAAATAATATATTTTAATAGCACATGTATATAATTATTACTTTTTAAAACGTCTGAGAATTTAATAGTTTTTCGGTACTACACTGAAAAGCACTTGTTTACTCAAGATGCCTTCAGTACCCAGATGCTCCCCAACCCAGCCTCCACGTTAGTTAAGACCGCTGGATCCAAGCCTTACTAGCATTGCCATTGCATCTGCCTACTATTTGACTGAAACCACTAACTGCTCTGGTTAACAGCGGAGAACTGCAAGAGTTTGTAAGAAACGGTGATAAAGCGTCAGAAGGTCACAGTGTTCTATAACTCTTAACTCGGGGCCTTTTCCTGTGTCTTGAGCTGTGGGGGAAGAGCCGGCTTAACTTTCACATCCTGTCTTTGGCAGTCCTGCCGCATCTGTGTTCACTGCCCCTGAAGTCCAGCTTGATTCCAAGCATTCATTTTTTTTATATAGTTATATTTTCTGTCTTGCACAACCCTTCTCCATCTTCTTCATTGAACAAACGTTTAAACTACATTTCGTATAAGCACCCCTCTTTTTATTGGGATTAAAGGGGTGGTTGCTCATCCCTGCCTTCCCTTCAGCTCCCATCGCGGCACACTAAATGTGTCCTTTCTCAGCTACACCAAAATTCTCCCATGGATCTAGATGGTTCACTTTTAATGAACAGGATACATACGAAATTTCATTTTTGTTAGCATCTCACTCACAAGGATTGCATCACTCTGTGTGAATGTCTTTCTGTGACTTCAGGAATGGGACACTGGTGATGAATGTACTGGAACATACACAGTCATGCACGTAAAAGGCAACATGTGAAATGACGCTCTGCCTTAGAGCATCCTTCCTCTTTAAGGAACAGTGACACTGTCGATGACGCCTCCACGTCCCTGGGATTGTCCTTGCAACTTTGCACATTATCTATACGTGAGATCCTATATTGAAATTGTGCCAAGGCACATTCTCAGAAATTTGCAATGACCACGCACTTCCTTTTATGTCTTGTAAGTAAGCGTACGACACATAAACCAATTCCAGTCACTTTATGCACAAAGAGAAGGGCACAGCTCTTCAGTCGTCTCCTTGAGAACAGAAGCGACCAGCAGACCGTTTCTGTGTTGTTTTCCTCAGGTGTCATCCTTGGACTCCCGACACTCATCACTGTACTTTGTAAACTCTTTCTGACTAAACATTTCCTTGAACAGTTCAGTGTTGAGAACGTACAATATTGATCCCCAAAGTTCGATTCTGCATTTTGCCCAAGCAGGTAAACATATTTGCAATGAGGCTGATACCATTCTATGCAGCGAGAGCAAGTGTGTTTGGTTCAGAGGGAGAAAAGGAAGTGAGACTGTGGTGGAGTTTTTTTAACCCAGGTTTTATAGAGCTTTAGAGCTTCCTGGGTCCATTTGGAAAGCACACTCATCATTTTCCCTCCTGCTTTCTCTCTTCAGAACACCTGACCCTGCTTAGTTCACTTAATTAACAGCTCTCTAAATAGACTGAATTCACTGCCTTTGGGGTGAGACAGTGGGCACAGAGAGCCCGAGGCTCCTGGCAGAGTGGCAGAGGTATCATATCACACACTTATGCTCAAGAAATGGAGCGGACCAAGTGCAAATGATGGGCCAGAGATGCAGCCACTGGGCACAGGGAAGGGAGGAGATGGGGAGGTGGGGAGGCTCCCTTCTCCACAACAGAGAGGCTGCTTGTAAGAAACCTAAGTATGAATGCCAGCCAGGGGTACAGATCCAGTCAGCTCAGAAACCAGAACAGGTGACATTAGGAAAGTCATCTTACTGGAATTTTTTAATGCAGCACTTTCACCTTGCTGAAATGTAAGTGTCCAGCCCATGAGCACTGGAAGTATGAAATAGACAATACAGTCTTTTTGTTTTTCTTTTTTTTTTTCAAGAAAAATCAAACAAGTCAACAGAAGATTAAATAAAGCCTTCAAACCAGTGTTGTTTCCTGGGCCCGTGGTAGCATAATCTTACCTAAAGAACCAGCAGCCCGCTTCTAAGGATGTCACTGCCAGTGATAATTTGTGGAAAGCAGGGCACGTGGGACAAAGGTTTCTGGGGATCTTACTGAACTGGTGACCATGTTGCATGGAGACCAGTTGCCTCTTTCATGCAGTCGAGATGACAGTAGGGCAGTTACCCTGGAAGGCTGAGTTGCTTGTGAAGATAAATCACAGATTTTTATCAGCTTTTTATGTCCTTTCTCTATTTATCTGATGCTTGGCCAACAAGAGCCAATTGGAGGGGGGAAATATATTTTTAAAGGTGGATTCCACCATTGGCCAACCCTTGGATGTGGCTTATGACTCCTTGTTCTCATGCTGGCCTCTAAAAGCATCCTGGTGACAACTCCAGCTGTGACTCCATCCCAGGGACAGGGCGGCCTGGGATGATTTGACCGCCAATTATTTCCTAGTCACCTGCCGTGGAACAAGTCTGATGCCACATAACCTGTCTCCAAGCACAACACCAAGCACAAAGCTTTGACTGGGAATGGAGACCAGTGAAGACGTGAAGACATACGTGTGTTGCTATGTGGCCGAGACATACTGACTGGCTGGACAGTCCTGGCCTAAAAGCAGGGATCTTAGGAAATGGAGATCTTCACTTCATGATAAGAGCAATGGAGACTTGGAGTAGGAAAAGTGAGGCAGTTTACATTATGATGTTGAAAAGTTGGGTGTCAGTCCAGAATGGCAGGCACTCTAGCTGAGTTGAGTGTAGAGAGCAGCCTTAGCAGTCCTGAACACAAGACTCCATCTCTTTCAATCCTACAGGTCATCTAAGTGAGTGGATCTCAACCTTCCTAATGCTGCCATCTTTTAATACATTCCTAATGTTGTGGTGACCCCAACCACAAAATTATTTCATTGCTACTTTATAACTGTAATTTTGCTACTGTTATAAATCGTACTGTAAATATCTGATATGTAGGCTATCTGATATTTGAACCCCCACAAGGGGATCATTACCCACAGGCTGAGAACTGCTGGTCCAGGTCTTAGCTTTCCCTCTGCTGCTTTTTGTCTTTTCCTCAACAAAAACCATTCTAGGGTTTATTTTCGTGTTTTGCATCCTGCTTTTTATGACCTTGCAGGCAAGCCTGGCTGCTGGTGGATTTGTACTCTAAACTTATAATTGGAAGCACGTGTGTGTTAGGGGAGGCAAGCTTAAGCAGAGTTGGGGGAGGGGAATAGGAGGTAAGCAGTGTTATGTGTAATGTAGCAAAGTCCCTGCCACATAATACGTGCTATACAAGGGTGAGAGACAGCAACGAATTTATTAATTACCCTATATAACTTGCACATCCCTTATCTGAAATGCTTCCAATCTTATTTACATCTTTTCAAGTCTGGATATTTAAATTTGCTTTAATTAATTTATGAGGTAAGTATAAGTGTGGTAGATGCACAGGTATGTTGGGGGATGCACATACCTGTGGAAGCATGCATGGAACATGGGTAAAGTTAAAATAAGGAGACAGTGAAAATATGTAACATAGTAGTGACACACAGGTGTCAAGAAAACTTAAGTCACGATTTTTTTTTTTTAATGAGTTCTTTTGGTTTTTCTCAGGGTCAGGTTCTGGAGTCCCAGCACAACCGTTCTTTCTCTCCCAGCTCTCTCAGCCCCTCGTTGTTCTTGGCATGCTCACCAGAGGACATTCTGGCTTCTCTCTGTAGGCGTTTGGATTACAGTTCAAACACAGGCTCAAGAAACTGCAGGTTTTACATTATGAATTGAGATGTGTTACAAGTAGTAGGCTCCAGAAGAAATCAAGAGAATAAAGGGCCTCATCTTTTCGTCATCTCCCTCACGAATTAACTCTCAGAGCCTGGCATTTTCTAAGTTCAAATTTTGGGGAGGTTAGAATAGTTTATCTTGGTTAATAAATAGGATTAGTTTAATATTTTAAAAAATGTTAACTGCATGGTGATTTGCAAGATTTCTTTTGTTTTGTGCACAGAGAGGCAGGTAAGCTTCTTGTCCATACAGCAGGGTGCATCTTTCAGCACAGCTGTCTCCCCACAGCTACCGGCTCCCAGCAAGGTCTGGCTGTCCAGGTCTACACCTAGCATTCCCACCTCACCATAGCAGGAACATCATTTCCGGGGCCTGCTGATTACAAACCCCAGCATGACTTTGTTTAGCTAGTCTGCTGACAAGGGATTATTTTCTGATTCTTTAGTTTTCTTTATTGCTAGTCACTTAGCTTAATAAAAAACAGGAAAAGGAATTAGGGGACAAGTGATTTTTCATATGTAGGACATTTAAGAAGCATGCATGAATGGGAGCAATTTAGACCAAATACCTTTCTGGGATTTGGGGTGAGGAGCTGGGGGACTCGGGGGTGGGTTGGGGGAGCATTCACTCTACAGCAGCCTTCTCTTTTCTCCATTGTTCATTTCTCAGATGAAGGAATCAATATACTCATATGGAATTTAAATGGAATAATATGGCTGTCTAACTCATTCTAGTCAGAACAGCCTCTTGAGAATTTGGCATTAAATGGGGACCTTTTGTTGCATAAATAAAAATTAATCAAATTGTTCATTAGTTTCTCCACGACTGCCTAATTTGTTCCCAGAACATATCTTACACAAAAACAAAAAGGTTTTCTAGTTCCCAAGCTTATGGTGTCCAGCAAAACTCCCAAGTACCCTACATTTTTTTTTCTTGAGCAATCTTTTTGACCGCTGTCTCAGGAGTGTGTCCCCCCCTCACCTCATTTCCAGGCCTAGTGTGATTTGTGTCTCTTCAAATATGAACAGTCCCTGATTTTTATCTCAGCAGAAACCAAGCACAGCAAATCTATCTATCAGGTTTTCTAAGCCTTCCTATGAGTTCAACTGTCTCAGATTTAAAGACTTCGGTGACATTATTGTGCTAGCATCTGAAATCTGAACACATATACTTGCTTTTTGTGGTACTTCTAAGTAATCTTAGTTAATTAGCAAAGTAAAAATGGAACAAGAAAAAAATTAAGCATACAGTGGAAACCTCTAGAGGTCATCTTTTAGCCTAGAGGAAACCTTGGAGATGTGTATGTTTATAAACCTTTCCCCAAACAGACGCTGAGATCTAATACCCATGCCATTGCCCTGGGCATGGGTTGTGTCTGGTCGGGATTTAGGTCAATACTTTTTTCTTTTATAATTTATTTATTTCTACTTTACAAGTATGAATATTTGCCTACATGTATATATGTGTACTATGTTCAGTGTCCATAGGAGCCAGAAAAGGCTCTCAGAGGAGTCCCTGGAACTGTCCTTGTATGTGGGAGACTTGTTGCTCCCTGGATCAGTTTCGCCCATCTTGTTGCGCTTGGCTTCTCCTGCTGTTCTGATCTGTCAAATACTAACCCTGCAGGAGTTATTGTCCCATTATTCCTGTGTTCTGAACATTCTGGCTTTTCTGCATATTGCCATTAGGGACTTTCCGCCTGACCATTAGACCATGGTTAGGTTGCCTAGTTACAGTTGCCTAGTTATCCATTTACACATGAAGAACTTCCTTATTTCCCTTAACCTAGATTTACCTTGCTTATTCCCTTGGATAAATGAAACTTGATCAGAATCCTGTCTTGTCTCCATCTCTTGTGCTTCTTGTCTCTTTCAATTCTCACCCTCCCCGCCCCCTATGGTCTCCATGACTTACCCATGGGTCGGGGCACTAGTAGATGGTTATGAGCTATCATGTGGATGCTGGGAACAAAACATGGTTCCTCTGTAACAACAGCCAGTCTTAACCACCAGCTCATCTCTTCAGCTCCAGGTCAAGCCCTTGTACGCTCAGTTTCCTATGAGACCTTGATTTACTTCTTGACCCTTGACAATCTGTACACCAGATATAGAGGACCAGGGGCTCTTAAAGAGCGCAGTGTCTCCTCCTTCCGGGACCCGAGAATTCAGGGTGACCACTAGCATTCTTTATCCACCCAGTGGATCACATAGGTCACACAACCACTTCCAATTGAGGGACTTACTTTTACAGCTCTTGGAAGGGGTTACCTTCATCCAAAATATTGGAAAATGAGTACAAGAGGAGGCAATTGGCCTTGAACCCACCTATCTACCTTTTATCCAAGATTCTGGATCCTAAATGAAATGGGGGAACTGTGTTCATTACCTGTTAGGTCTGAATTGTGTATTACGGTCACGTTCTCTGGCTTATGACCTTCCTTCAAGATGAGGCCGAGCTCATTGGTTAAGAGCACTCATCTGTTGCAGAAAACTCAGGTTTGACTCCAGGCACTCATGTTGGATGACAGCTCACAGTTGCCTGTTACTCCGGTTTCAGGGGATCTGATACCCGCTCTTCCAGTCTCCACAGGCACCTGCACATGTGTGCTGCACAGAAACTCATGCAGGCACACACACAAATAGATGTAAGAGTAAGCAGGAGAGTGGGCGGATAGAGGGAGCTCAGACATTGCCTAGGGGGAACGCGCAGTTGCACAGGTCTGTGCTCAGAGCTTAAAAATTGCCAGTTTCTCATCCACTGAAACACCTCAGAGGATACGGTCTACTGAGCCGGAATTTTCCCTGGGACAGCCAAAGGGCTGAACTAGTTCTAGTGAGAAACAAACAAACAACAAACAAGGCTATCAAGGAGAAAAACAAACAAACAAAACAACAACAAACAATGAAAACCCAGAGAGTTCAAATACGAACAAACTGTAGCAAAGAAATAAAACAAGAATAGCCAGGAATAGATGGCTTAAATGCGCAGATGAGATTTTTCTAAATAGAGGGTGGGAAAATCAGGTTGGTGAGATGGGCTCAGGAAATAAGAGCACCTGCTGCCAACACCCCGAGGCCTCACGTGGTGGAAGGAGAAAACTGACTCCTGTAAGTGGTCCTCTGATCTCCACAGGTGCTCAGTAGCGTCTGTGCACCCACTCACTTACACGCATGCACACAAAACAAATCTTCAAAAATGCAATAAAAATAAACTAACAAGGATGAAAACGGTGGATATACTAAAGTAGGTGGAGAAAAGCGCAGGAGGCCTCAATCCTACACGAAAAACTACAGGCAACCAAGGGATGCTGGGAGAGGTGGTCCTCAGCAGGAAAGAGCACAGGCAACTGAGGAATGCTAGGACAGGTGGTCCTCAGCAATGAAGAACACAGACACCTGAGAGATGCTGGGAGAGGTGGTCCCTGCAGGGAAGAGCAGTGCCCAATGGTTAGCTCTAGAAACACACATATGAGTAACAACATACAGAGTGAGCTGGTCACATTTAGGAATATATATGTATATACTATACATATATTCATGCAATAACATTTGATTTTAAAAAACCCATGAATTTGAAAGAGAGCAAGGAAGGGTATGTGGGAGAATTTGGATGGAAGGAAAGGAAGAGAGAAAAGTTGTAATTATATTATAATCTTAAAATGAAAAATGAGATAAAAACAAACAGAAAGAGTTTTAAAACTTACATTTCACATAATCATCTCTTTAATTATTTTTCTTTTTGTGTATTTGTCAATCTTCTATTTCTTTTTCATAATGTGTGAACGTTTTAATTAATAAATAAATAGTCCTTTATTCTTTCATTTTCCATCACTGGTTTGGAAAGTACAAGTTATGTTTCTAATTTTCAGTGGTTTCTCTTAAGATGTTTTCTAGAAATGCATTTAATAAAAGCCAGTAGTTAGTTAATGAAAAAAATGCAATAAGAAGCAAAGATAAATAAACAAAGGGCAAGAGAATAATAGCCCATGCTTTAAACACACAAACAAACTTGAAGTAAACCCAAGGCATCTTAAAGCATATGCCTAAAAATTAATACCAAGGTTTACAAATTAATGGATCTATAATTAATGTACAATGAAGGTAGTAGCATTTCATAAAAAATTCTTTTTAATGTTCTACATGAGGTCCAACTCTGAGTTCAAACAAATACCCAAATATGCACCAATATTAAATTTTTAAAATATATTTTTATTTTATGTATGTAAGCGTTTGCCTATCTGATGCCTGCGGAGGCCAGAAAGGAGTGCCAGAGTCCCTGGAACTGAAGTTATGAAGTCTATAGCTTAAAATACAGAGAGTAGAGAGCTGTCGTGTGGGTGCTAGGTGTCAAACTCGAGTCCTCTGTAAGGGCATCAAGTCCTCGTAATTGCTGGGCCATCTCTCCAGCCCCCTACAGTTTTTATTTATTTTCAAAGTTTATTTTATTTTTAATTATGCTTTTGTGTGTGCGTGTCTGTGTATATGTATGTCTGTGGTGTGTGTATGTGTGTTGTGTGTGCCTGTGTGTATATATATCTGTGGTGTGTATGCGTGTTTGTGTGCATACCTGTGTATGCATGTATGTATGTCCGTGGCATGTGTATGCGTGTTGTGCATGCCTGTATGTGTATGTATGTCTGTGGTGTGTGTATGTATGACTGTGGTGTGTATGTGTTTGTGTGTGTGCCTGTGTGTATGTATGTCTGTGGTGTGTGTGTGGTGTGTGCATGAGCACAGGCGCCCACGGAGGGCAGAAGCAGATGTCAGATCCCCTAGAGCTGGAGGTACAGGCAGTTGAGGTGCCTGATATGGGTGTTGCCAACTGAACTCTGGTCTTCTATGAGCACTGCAATCACTTAACTGCTCAACCATCTCTCCAGCCTTGTTCCACTTTCTTATTCAAAATAACATGGTCCAGCCCACTTATGACTTTCTTGTAGCCCATGAAGACTGTTCTTGTTTTGGGCTGCAGCCTCTGGGTTTATGTCACAGGAGTGGGGACAATTTTCTCTATGTGGATTTACTCTTCTTTTCACTTTATATTGTGACCTATAACATAGGATAGTGTTGTCCCCTTTGTAAGTAGTGACACCAGCATTAACACATTCACCTGTTACTTGAGAGCCAGGTGACCCCTTCTGCTTGTCAGAGCCAAGGTACACCTGGAAGACGTTGTTGTTGTTGTTTAGCTCTGGGAAGGTATTTTCTGCGTGAAAATTAAATATTTCAAACTAAAAGAGTTTGGGGAGAACTGGGGGGAGTGGGATGGTTGAGATGGAGGAAGGACAGATATGGGAGCAGGGAAGAAGATATCTTAATTAAGGGAGCCATTTGGGGGTTGGAAAGAGGCTTGGTTCTAGAGGGGTTCCGAGGTGTCCACAGGGATGTCCCCAGCTAGGACCCTGGGCAGTGGAGGAGAGGGTGCCTGAACTGGCCTTGTCCCGTAGTCAGACTGATGACTATCTTGAATATCACCATATAACCTTCGTCTGGGGACAGATGGAGATAGAGAAGAGACCCACATCGGAGCACTGGATTGAACTCCCAGGGTCCAGTTGAAGAGCAGAAGGAGGGAGAACATGAGCAAGGAAGTCAGGACCACGAGGGGTGTGTCCACACACTGAGACAGTGTGCCTGATCTAATGAGAGCTTACCAAATCCAGCTGGACTGAGACTGAATGAGCATGGGATCAAACTGGACCCTCTGAATGTGGCTGACAATTGGGGCAGACTGAGAAGCCAATGATAATGGCACTGGGATTTGTCTCTACTGCATGTACTGGCTTCTTGTGATCCTAGTCTATTTGGATGCACACCTTCCTAAGCCTGTTAGAGGGGGAAGAGCCTTGGACTTCCCACAGGGCAGGGTACCTTGCCATCTCTTAGGACTGGAGGGGAAGGAGGAGAGGGTGAGTGGGGGAATGGGAGCAAAATGGGACGAGGGGAGGAAGTGGAAATTTTGAATGGTATTATTTAAAAAGCAATTAAATAAATAAATAGAATTTGGAAAAAATGCTATAAATTCCTGCAGCTGCCTGCAGGGGGAAATAGCCTGGAGAGTGGGGAAGAGGAAGAGAGAGGAAAGAGAAGTATGCCTACAGAGCTGAGCCTAGATGATGTCAGCAAACAGTTGTAGAAAAGGGGCCAGGGCGAGGTTTTCAGGGAAAGAGTGTGAAAGCCTGAAGTGTCAGGAAGCCATGTTTAGGCTCTTTCCCAGTATCAGAAAGTGAGACAGAGAAGAAGAAAAGCTGGGCTTAAGTTAGAACTCAGAGGAGCAGGCTTAGCCTTGAAGATCTGTAGGCAGCTGCCCAAGTGAGGGGCTTCCCAGAAAAATAAAACCATTTTCTCATTAAGAGAATAATTATTCCACCTACCTCCTTTTTAAGGGAGGGTACTATACTATGCAGTGTTTTAAACAGCTTAAAATGCTGTCTTTCCCCAGGGCTTGAGGTGGAACTCAGATTCCATCTTTTGTGTGGGAGAAAGTAGTTTTTCTTTAGTGAGCCTCAAGAAAGCCTAATGTCTCTCTCTTTCCACACAGCATTTTAACTCTTAAGGAGGGGCTTCCCTTTCTAGTATTACCAAGGAAACAGAAGGTAGGATCCAAAGCTGATTATGAGGGAGAAGTTCATCCCCAAACTGTCTCCAAGCCTGCCAATGCCTGTGTAGCTGCCTGACTTTGACAAAGTCACTGTTTCTCTAAGCCCTAATGACACATACGCTCCGGGTAGATGGCTAAGTCCTCTCATAAGCCCCAGAGCTGATTCAGTTTTTGTTTAGGTGAAAGAATAATTGCTTTACATTGTAAATTTTCTTGTTCTTGAGATGCTGATTACTTACAAGAAAAAAGATTTACAACACTTTTTAATATTTTAATTTATGTAAAAGCTTCATTTTAAATTTATAAATATTTTCAAATGATGTTTTTACTTAAAAGCTGTAACTGCAAGAGTAGAACCATGAGTTCTAGGAAGCACCCCCTTCCTCACAAGCACGAGTATAACGAACACTGACATGTTGATAGTGGACAAAAATAAGAAGAAGAAGAAGAAACAGGGGAAGGGTAAACTCTTGACATTAAGACTCTTCGCCCAAATACAGAAATCAGTCTCAAATTGGGTTCATTTTCAAAGAGGCATCTATCGACTGGGTTCTGAGACCGCCAGGAGCTGTTTCCAAATAGCTGAAAGGGAAGACACCAAGGCATGCCATGGGGTCCAGTTTCTCCCTGCCTCTCTGCTTCCCTTGCAGCGTGCTGACTTGGTTTCCAGCCCATTCCTGGCTGAGCTTGGATGACTTCCAAAGCACGCTGTGCTTTTACCACTAACTGCGTGAGTTTGGAAAACGGCATACATGTCTTCCTCTCCTGTCCTGGTGACCTGTCAGTGGATCTTACTGGCTGTCCCCCACAGTCACTGCAGCCCGACAGACCCAAGAATCTGCTGCTGCAGAGACTCCAGCCTCACAGCCCTGAGCCGCTTGACTGACGCTCAGCTCCTGGGACGCGCGCCATCTAGCGACTGCACCTGGGAGCAAGGCGGGGTGATTTTTATTCCAGTTCCTACATATCTCGGAACCTCGTTTTTTTGCGGACAAAAAAATTCCAGGTCTTGGTAATTTGAGGACTAACTAAGTTAACAGAGATGAAATTCCTAAAAGAACAGTAGCTGGAAAGACAAATGAATTCTTACTATATCGCGGATCGGGCCTTTGTCACTGAATAAGCGACAATAAGCACTGCCACCGCTAGATGGCAATCGTGTGACGAGAGGAAACCTACAGTCTTTCAGGCAAGCCATTAACCACTGGTGGTAGCACCCATTAGCAAGTACTGAAAAGTGTGGAGACCAGAGTCCAGTTTCTGCTGCCCCGAAACCAGACTATGACCCCCCCTCCCGATCAAAACTCGAATTGATCTGTAGTCTATATTTCTTCAAGTTACACTGAAGGCCAAGTTTGCATTTGGCTTAATATTTTTTTGTTCTTGCTATTCTGTAAAGAGAATCTTCTGTTTTATAATAATTGTGACTGCAATCTCCAAAGCACCAAGCTGCCCCAGACTACTGGCTGCTAATATACACCGTTTAAAAATACAGCTGTGTGAGGCATAATCCATCCATTTATTCCTAAATCGTAGCCACCGTGGGGAGCCTGGAAGAGTTGATGTAATTTTGCAAGGTGACTAATGGGTCTGCAGAGACGTTCTTGAGTTATGTCCAACACAGGAAATCATCTTCCGAGGCACACAATTCACAAACCTCACTATCAGAAGAAAAGCCATACTGAGAGCAAGCTTCAAAAGTATTTCTCGGTCATATAATTAAGTCCTTAATGATACATTCTCAAAATGACTTAGAAAAGAAGTCACTCAGAAGATTTCAGGTCCAAAGTGTTAGCACTGGGATATCGAACACGCTAGAAAGCCAGGATGTTTAGTTAGGTTTAAGAATGGATATGAGTTCTCTACGTCTGCATGAATCAAACATTTCGGGCACTGTTGAAATAGGACAATGTGATACAGATTAGTATTATGTTGCATGATTTGGGGGAGCGATTGCATTTTCTAAAAACTTGACGCTCTGAAGTTCTGTTCTCTGCTGTTTTAAGCTTGGAAAGACAATTGTATGGGGCCACCCAAGTCATATCCCAGGGCTGCCCACACATTCCTCATTCCATGTCTGCACACTGTCTTTTTTTTTTCTCAGCATACTCTTTTCTTGGGATAAATTCTCCTGGATTCTTACAACTGGAGCAGAGAGGTAAGGATACACAGGTGGGGTGTGGAGCTCTATTACAGTTCTTGGGGTTCCCTTCATCCTTCTTAAATCCAGGCTGGGCTTCACTCTGTGTCTTATGAAAGGGGGCAGGGTGGAGGGAAGTGGGATGTGGTGTGGCTGGGAGGTAATCATTAATCACCAAGGTACTGAATAAGAGCTGATTTGTTTTTCTCTCTCTATTACCTCTCTCTCACTTAACACTTTTAAAATTGTAATTATTTTCATAGCTATGGGTATTTTGTGTGTATGTATGTCTTCTGTCCACCATGTGAGTACCTGGTGTCTTTGGAAGCTCTGAAGGCATTGGATTCCTTGGAACTGGATTGACAGACGTGTGCTGAGTGTTAACCTAGGTCTTCTAGAAGAACAGTCGGTGCTCCTAACTACAGAACCTTCACCCCTGTCTCTTCTATTGAACGAGCCAGGACCTGGAGCTCCTTGGCTTCTGAGTGGCTTGCTCTGATGTCATAGCACAAGACATACATTTATTTATGGCTCCTGGAGCTACAGCTAGCCCTGGTGCTTCAGTTGAGCAAGACTAGGGTGGACTCCTTAAAGCCAGATCACTAACCGCAAGGCTTGTGTATGGTGGTGCCACAGGGTGGGATCAGCACCCCACCAGAGAACTGCTATGCGCAGGTAACTGCACTTCCTGGCAACCCGGGAGTCTCCCTTCTCTTACAGAAACTTGAAACCTGTGGTCACAGGAGAAGTTGTGTGTCTGTGTGGGGAGAGCAGGTCGCTTGTTCAAGGAGCAAGCAAACATTGCAGTGGAGGAAAAACTATTCCGGCGGCCTTTCCTCAGCTGGCCAGGGCAGGGCAATGCTCAGGTGAGAATGGGCGTGCTCATTCTTGGCCCAAAATCTCTTCAAGTGAAGCCTTAGTTAGCAAAGATCTGCACACCCATGGACGAATCACACACGTTATTCAAGACAATGGCTAAGACTTTTTATGACCTTCCAGGGAGAAGGACGGGTAACAACTAGGATTAAATTTCTAATTCAACGGCAGAGAATTGGGAAACATATTTAATGTCATCTGAACAAAATCGAGTATTTCTTTTCTGCCCAGCTTGGAGCAGATGCCACCCGTACTACGTCACACACAGTTTGAATATCAACTGTTCCCTATAGGTTCGTGGGTTTAATAGTTGGTCACAGCTGGCTGTGCAGTTTCAAGAGGTGTTTTATAGGTTTCTTCCAGTCTCACTCTCTTCTCCCTTCCCCTGCTTACTGTCTCCTTTGACGGGAGGTGAAGATGTTCCTCTCCCAGGAACCACTAGGATTCTTCCCACAAGCATGAGAGAACCATGAACTAAATCCCCAGACACCATATGTCACATAAGCCCTTCCTCCCTGAGGCTGTTTATACCAAGTGTTTGGTCACAGTGATAAAAGTTATTAATAAACACACACACACCACACACATACACATAAAGAGCACACACCACACACACAGCACACAACACACACACATCCCACACACATACACAGAGAGAATACACACCACACACATACACATAAAGAGCACACACAACACACATACATGCATACACACATAAAACAGAGACCACACACCACCACACCACACACACAGCGTTCACAACACACACACATCCCACACACATTTACATAGAAAGCACACACAGTGCACACCACACACACACACACACATAGAGCACACACAGTACACACAACACCCACAGCACACACTACACACATAAATATTCATTCACACTCTCAATGCCAATTGATATTTGTGACTTGAAACCTTGTCTGTTCCTGCCACAGCCCCATGTTCCCTTGAGAGGGCCAGGCAGGATTTGCAACCTGCTTTTTATAAAGGTATCTTCCTGCCCAGACATACCCTGAACATGAAGAATGAAGCCAGTTAGGTTGTAGGACACAAATACTTTCTCTAATATTCTCATGGTTGCATTTAACGTCTGCAGTACTGCAGTGCTGGAATGTGCTCTGCGGCAGACATCGTCCTGTTGATGTTCACAGGCTTTTACTTCTTACTACCATAGCTTCCAGGCCCACACATTCCACTGCTTAAACAAATGCTTTCAGAATTGTTTTTTATTATTTTTAAACTATGTGCTTTGTGTGTGTACATGAATGTGGGTTTGTGCATGTTAGTCTGGGTGTTGGTGCAGGCCAGAGGTGTCGGATGCCGTGGAATTAGAGTTTTAGGTAGTTGTACGCCGCCCAGTGTGCATGCTGGACACCCAACTCAGGTCTTCGGCAAGACTCTTAACCGCTGAGCCACCTCTGTTCCGCACTGCTGTCGGTGTGAATACTTGTGAGGTAGCTGACATTTGGTTTCCTTCGGTTGACTTTTTCTCACAGGAAGTCCATGAGCTGGAAACATGAATGAGGTGAAAATTTTCCTCCCATTTTCTACAAGGGCAAAGACTTCTGGGAGTATTCAGGCCACTGCTCAAGGGTATTCATTAGCCCATGCGGGCTAGCTTTCCTGTGTTTGCTAGGCCAGATACACGGTTTTGAGTAGATGGAAGAAAGCTCGGAGGACAATAGGTGAAAAATTACCAAGACCTTTCGGGTGAAAATGGCCACACATAGTGTGCAGTGCCCAGTGGCTGAGACTACATTAACCTTCTGTGTCCTCAGGGTTGGACACAGAATGGCAGGGGAAGGGAAACTGTCAAGGATTAGCTTGTCTCTCAGAATCATAGTTCTGTCCGGACCTGCTTGGCACATCTTCTCTTCTGCTCTTCTGCTGCCTCTGGGACTCGGGCTCAGTCAGACTGGCTCTGGGCCTCAGGCAGGGCTGGGCAGGCTTGGGGGATCACAAGGAAATAAATGTCACTGTGGCATCTCTCTAGAGGAAAGGAATTTTTCTCCTCAGACATCTGATTTCACTCTGTGGCTTTCATGTTTAACAGTCTATTGGCGACCATGAACCTCAGATGTGAAAGACTCTGACTTCCCTTAGGAAGTACTGGGAAAAAGTCCTGCTCTCGAATCTCCAAGAGACCCTCTGCAGCATGGTTCTCAATCTGTGGGTCACCCTTTGAGGCTTGAAGGATCTTTTCACGAGTTGCATATCACATATTCACATATTAGATGTTTATGTTATGATTCATAACAAAATTACAGTTATGAAGTAGCAATGAAATAATATTATCGTTGGGCTCACCACAACATGAGGAACTATATTAAAGGAGCTTGGCATTAGGAAGGTTGAGAACCACTTCTCTACAGGGTGTCTGCGGCAATGCTGACCTTCAGAATCCTCGGCGTCATTCTGAACTGTCCTGCAACACCAGGACACACACTGTCTTTTCCCTGGACACAAGGAGAACCCTGGGGCGTCTCCTCAGAAGCCTTCCCACAGCGGCCCTTCATCTCAGGCCATCCTGATGGCGGGAGGCCAACGGAGGGGGGCCGCACCTCCCTTTGCAAAGAACCATTAAATCTCTGACCTAGATTCCGAAAATATTCAAGGAGAAAGCAGGGACACAACGCTAGCTGCAGCTCACGTCAGCGAGTCGTCTTTCGTCTTTCCATTTCAGTTTCGCTGCATTTGTCTGAGCAGCAGGTGAAGCGCCTTTCAAAAGACCGTCCTCTCCGAGGGAAGTCATCTGGTTTACATTAATTGTCCATTAGTCTCCAAGCCTCCGTCCATTAACATCCTCAGCCACTCATTACAGATATTGTGCCCGGGTCCCGCTGTCAGGTTTTCAATGCGGGGCTGTTTTCCTGCATCTGACTTAATTGCTCTAAGTGCCTGTTTCTTTGAGCGTACCAATTAATGCGAGCTCTCTTCTTGTGCTAGCTTGGACAGAAATGCCAAGGTGAGGATGTTTCAGCTGCTGTTTACTCTAAATTATTAGACCTTGCTGCCTTAGCTCCTACAGTGAGTATTTTGCATCTATACCATTGTAGTTGCCAGCAGACTTCTAGGAACAATATGTTTTGACCGGACCTAGCTTCCGATCATAAAAGGGCTCTGTGGATTGCGAGTCCACCCACGTTATTATGATGAGGGGTTTACATTCCCTTTGCTCCTGATTAGTTTAAACATGTAATTTTTAAGTGCACGTGGCGCTCAGCACAACAGCTTGGATGAAACTGGTGTTGTGGATGGGAAAAATAAATAAAGAAAGCTTTCATCTTTAAAATTACGGCTGCCGGGGCAGCAGCACAATACTTTAATTGCTGTATCTCCCTGGATATGACTCATCTACCTCCAGCCCCATGGCTGCCTTTCGAAAAGAAAATGCATTTAAATGGAAGACGATTAACTGAAAAAAAATCATTAAGATAAAGAACTGTCATGTTTCCAGAAAGTTTTGGTAGACACGGAGCCAAATGAAATTATTAGATTGACAGGTTATCCCGTCGTGCTTTATTAAAAGAACTAGAAAGAGAATAATTCTGGCTATAAATCTTAAAATTTGTATCATATTCCATCTGTCAGTAGTGAATTTTGGATTTTTTAAAATCAATACGAGAAGTACTCCATTAGTATCAATTCCTTTCATGATAACATGTCTATGAAATCAGGCTAGAATAATAACTGCTGACATGGATTGAATTTGTTGTCATTTTCAAACCTTGGCTAGGGTTTGGTTGCATCTTAGAAATGAATTTGTTAATGAATGACCCTGTTGCTATGCGGCAAATATTGTCGATTTGCTTGATATCTTCTAGTGAGCACTCCTTCACATCCATAACTAACTAAAGCAAATGTCCGCAGACTGAGTTGGTAAAGGATAAAGCCAAATATTAAAGACAGAGTGTAGGGGGCCATAGTTCTTGATGGTTATTTGGAAAATATTCCCTTTAGCCATAAAAAATTATTTGGA
Source organism: Microtus pennsylvanicus (assembly GCF_037038515.1). Taxonomy (NCBI): domain Eukaryota; kingdom Metazoa; phylum Chordata; class Mammalia; order Rodentia; family Cricetidae; genus Microtus; species Microtus pennsylvanicus. The sequence goes on from NC_134581.1 coordinate 37,873,477, forward strand.
ACAAAAATGAACAAGCCCAATGGGGATCACTTAAAATAGGTCACCTCTGCTTCTGGGACCCTTTGTCCTTTTCCCCACTGTTCCCTAACCCACTGCTGCCCTCTGTCTGGGTCCAGTTCTGTATCCCACATTAATTGGGCCTGGTCAATAACTGGATGGAGAAACAGCTGTTGAGATTTAAGACTTGTACCTTTTCGGCAAGGCCGTCATTAGCTTCACTTTTTTCTCCCTCCCTGGGAATAGACAATGTATAGGGGTGTGATTGGAGCCATCGTTTCCCACCCATGACATTTGTTCCCTTGATGGATCAGTCACCCTGATTACTTCCACAGGTGTTCTGCAACATGACCAGAATTGCCTCATCAGTGATTCCCTGGGGAAAATTCTGTGTTAGTCAAATTACAGACTGGTTTTCTCTTGAAAGTTCTTTTGCCATCCCTCTGCAGTTTTTTTTTTCTCTCAGCAATTTTCAGAGAGAGAAACTAGAGAACAGTATAGCATATTAAACATTAGGGACTGAACACACCCGTTCCCCTTGAGGCTGTTTCTTAACCCTAGCTGGCATTCACAGCATGGTTCAGACTGGCCACAATAACTCATCGGCCACAGCCACCAGGAGCAGCGCTGGAGGTGCTGGGGCAGCTTCACCTGCACTCTGTGTCCACTGTCTTTGTCTCTACCTCACTCGCCCTGCACTGACGATGCTTCTGCATTTCTGCTTCCGAGTTGGCCGCAGTGCCTTGGTTGAACGTCTAGAATGTTGCCGGCACAAGTGGGATCGAGGCAGGAGGTTCTTTCTGGATTTTTATTTCCAGGTTCAATCATGTGCTTTTGCTAACTCAGTGCTATTGCATTGACTCCTTTGTGTTTGTGGCTAGCTTTGTCCCCACCTGTGACAGATACACCACAGATGGCTTCATGCATCCTCTCATAATCCCCTCACCGCATGAATAGGAGGTAAAACTGTGACTTGCTTCTCACTGAGAATGATGACAAAGACGATCTTGTAGTAATATGAGCGGCGGCGGGGCTGCGTCCCCAACACCCCAGCCGCCTGCTCGGCTAGCTTACGCCCCGAAATAATTACACAGACACTGTAGTCTTTTAATCACTGCTTGGCCCTTAGCTCTAGCCCTTACTGGCTAATTCTGATATCCCAATCAACCCATCTCTAATAATCTGTGGCACTGGTCTTACCGGGAGGATTCTAGGTCGGAGCTTCATCGCGTGTGTCTGCCCGGGAGTGGGGCATGGCGTCTCTCTGAGGTGTCTGCTCCCGAGAGGAGAGCTGTGGAGTGTGACCTCACTTCCTCTTCCTCCCGGCATTCTGTTCTGTTTACTCCACCTACCTATGTCCTAACCAATGAAATGGGCCAAAGCAGTTCCTTTATTAGCCAATGACCTTCCTCCATCACGATCTTATTGTTTTATAGAAAAGATGCCAAGAGTTCTGTGGATATAACTAAATTCCTTAGTCAATTGACTTTTTTTCCCTTTTTTTTTTGAGACAGGGTTTCTCTGTGTAACAGCCTTAGCTGTCCTGGAACTAGCTCTGTAGGTAGGCTGGCCTCAAACTCAGAGAGATCCGTCTGCCTCTGCCTCCTGAGGGCTGGGATTAAAGGTGTGTGCCACCACCACCTGGCAATCAATTGACTTTTAAGCAAAAAAGTTTATCCTGACTGTGTCTGACCGAAATCTCCCTTTAATGAGAAGATCCTGGCCGTTCATAAAGCAAGCTGATTTTCTTGCTGGCTTTGAGGAAGCACTGTGTCAGGATTGGGCAGCCATGAAGAGTTCTGCCAACAACAGCACAGTCAAGCCTCCAGATGAGGATGTTAACGGTCAGTATCTTCTGAGCCTGACCCACAATGCAGAGAGACAGCATTAATCGATGGTGTATCACTATTTGTTATGTGGAAACAGGAAACCACATGCCACCCTTGCTTGCAATAGACGTTTGCCCTTTATGACTCGGTGTTCCTGTTGCATTATTTACATGTGGAGATAATCATGCAAGAATGAGGTACAAGGGGCTTATCATTCTCTGTAGCTAGAACACTTGACCAACTCACGCCCGGTCACCAGATGTGACTCAAACTCATAAGCTCTGTGTTTCCAGTAGACTTTCATGTAGCCTAAAGGGAGATTTGGTGTCGGGAAATGAGAGTTCCTTTCATTCTCATGGACACGCCTGCCTACTCTACCATCTTTACACCAGAGCTGTGTAATGTTTAGACTCAGAGTCCATAACATAAACAATTAGGCAGGACCCCACAGCGATCTGCTTGATTGGGGGGTCATGACTAACATCTCCAGTGTGAGGGTTAAATCCTGATGGAACTAGACCATTTTCCCCAGTTCGTTCTCAGGAAAGGTTTAGTGGTGAGCTTTTGACATACTCTGGCCAAGGGGGCAAATTCCTATGAACAACAAAATGCAGTGGGACTCAGGGAAAAGTCCTTATTTCTGGAAAAGCAAACATCAGAGGCTGTGCTCACTCCAGTTCCTGGCTATTTCATACCCTGCCACTGGATGTTTCATCTGGGGAAACCTCAATCATCCGGTTTATAGAAGAATGGCCTCAGAGCTGAGCTGGTACCAGTACAAGGCAACAGAATTGAGCAGGCAGGCAGGGCCTAGGTCGATGGCATCACTGAGCCAACATTCCTTGTAACTCAAGCCAGCATAGCACAGTATTTTCATTCCTTGTAACTCAAGCCAGCATAGCACAGTATTTTCATTCCTTGTAACTCAAGCCAGCATAGCACAGTATTTTCATTCCTTGTAACTCAAGCCAGCATAGCACAGTATTTTCTCTCTTTTGAAACCCAAACCTTTTCACCTGACAGGTGCCCACTGAAGTGCAGTGGCCATTGTTTTCATGTTTGAAATGTCTTGTGGATGTGCGGCAGTGGCAGGAAGGCAAACCCACAGTCCTTTGCTCGCGGCCCCAGCTCCTGCACCGCAGGCATGCAGTGACATGCTGATTTTGCAGGACACTGCATCCGAGCAGCTGAGGACAGTGCGAGGCTTCAGCACATGGCCAGCGAGACCGCCTGTTGAGCATTTCTTTCTCAAGTAGCAGGTTTGGGAAAAAAAAAAAAGGAACATTCCACGTTCTTACTTTCAAAAGACCCAGTCCTCCTGGAGTGAGGGGGGCGGCTTTTAGTTATTGCCCCTGCAAATATATTGGGTACATTCATGACCCGAATTCTATCTCATTTGGGTCCATGTGAAGGTAGAGACTTTATCTATGTCATGGATCTCCTTCTGTCCTACATTGATACGTCAGTCATTGCATTCAGTCAGGGCTTCCTTGTTGACGAATAGCCCTGCCTTTTGAATTAGAAGGAAAGAGAGGCATGAAAATATGAATTCCTCGCCTCTGGATCTGTAAGGATTACCTTCAAAAAAGGGAACCCATTTTAGATTTTATTAAAGTACTTTTAATTTTGTTCATTGGTTTAGTTATTAGATTTTTCTTTTGAGTATGAGCCCAGATTGGCTTTGCCCAGGTTGGTCTCAATCTCATGCCAATCCCCTGCCTTAGTCTTCCAAATGTTGGGATTACAGTTCTTAGCCACCACCCCTGACAATTTTATTTATTTAGTCAATAAATAGTCTTATTGTGTAGCCCAACTGGCCCCAAACTTGTGAGTCCAGATACTTTAAGCAATCGTGTGTGGTGTGTGTATGTGGTTGTGGTTGAGGATGTTGTTGGAACTCAAATCTAGTCCCCTGCGTGAGTAGGGCAAATGCTCTATCTCTGGTCTAGACCCCTAAGTTACTAGAGAACTTATGCTTCCTGGGTCTTTAGAAGGATTGGGTAGATAAAGAGAAGAAGAAACCCAGTGCCAAGTTCTCAAGGACCATTGGTGCTGCTGATGTGCCCCGACTGCTCAAACTGGGCTTTCCCTGGAAGCCAGGGATCCAACTCACTGCCCACAGAGGGCACCAGAGAAAGCTGGTGTTTCCTCCTCCACCTTAAATAGCTCCTGGGGTGTCTCTCTGATCTACCCCAAAAAGCACATGGATGAAGAATGGAGAAATGAGGTTCCTAGTGATGGGAACAGGAAGATTCCCCATTGTGGAGCTCCCTACCTGGGATGGGGCTCTCCTTAAGAAAGGAAACCCAGGCTTCAAGTGAAAAGGTTGGGAAGGAGATTTCAAAATAAAACAACCACACAAAAAACCAAGTCAACAAATATCAAGCAAACCAGCTGCAGAAAGGCCCGATTTTTGACAGTGAGGGACCCCAAAGGATGTACACAGATAAAATACAGCCCACTGCCACCTGCAAAGGCTGTCATAGCAACTAGAACGGATGCCAACATATTTTTTACAGCTCTTTCCTTATTGGTTGAATACAGTTAAAACATATACCCAATCAAGGCTAAACTGGTCCTCAATAAATCTGGTAGTCCTCAGGAGAAGGCTTCTCCTGCCAGGGAGCTCTCGCTTACTTCCCTAACAGCTGCGGGCAGGGAGACTCATTCCTGCCTCCGCCACCAGAGCTCTGAGACTCTACTTTTTAGTACCTGCAAGTGACAGGAAACCTGTTCCTGCCACCGCTGTCCTGAGCTGCAAATTTGCTCTCCAAAGGACTGTTCTCAGTTGGCACTCCAAAGCCCCTGAGAAAGTGTTGTAGCTGTAACACGGTCCTGGGGCTTCCTATTGCTACCTCTGCTATGAAGAGGTCAAACCTGTTCCACCATCTCTTGTGGCCATCTGTTGAGAAGTTGCTGATGCTGAACTGACAATAGAGTGCCTCCTGCTTGTACTGTTTGCTGTCTGTGCACTCTGTTCTTGGAGGGGGTATGGACAATGTCATGGAAAGATCTGAACGGTTTTACAAGTTTCTCTTCTAAGATAGAGAGGAAATAATTGACGGTATGTCACAGCGTGGCTGGGTTGTCAACAGACCACCCAGGAGTTCTGCCCCTTCCATGTATAAATAGAAACAAAAGAACAGTCCATGAGCAACTGTCTTTAAATTATACTAAGGACAAGATCACCCTGGCAAAAACAAAATATTTGGTGTTCATTTAATTTGGTGGAGTGTTTGCTAGGCAGAAGTGGAGACTTTTCTTCTATTAGTTGTTCAGATTGCACTCAGGCACCTGGAATATGATGCTCCAGACAGATGTGCTTCCGCCATCTCCCCGGAAGGCTCTTCAGAAGCCTGAGGTCTGCAGGGGATTTCTGAAACCTCCAGTTCTGGAAACCACAGGCCGCAGTGAACACCTGCATACTTGTTCACCACAGTATCAAGCACAGACTGAGATGAAAGAAATGATCTCAACCAAGAAAGGAGCTATTTCACCCTTCGCGACTTAAGAGGGAGTAAGTATTTTTGGAGCAAAGTGTCGATGCTTCTAAATGTGCACACATCCCCACACCTATGCTCTTAAGGATTGTCGCATTCGCAACTAATCTCTCCTTTCTGTGGCGGAGAGAGAACAGCTAATTGACCAAAGCTAAATACAGCATGTCAGAGCTCCTGTGCTGTGTAGTGAGACTGCCACATTTCCAGAGGAAGTCTCTGGAAGAGAAGAGCCCCAGCAATGGTCTCAGCCACCTGAAGACCCTTCAACACGGAAGTTCTGGACACTTCCTACTTGGTTGCCACCCCAGAAGCAAACACAGCAACACCGAAGCACTGGGAAGGCCGAGGCCCCCAACAACACATTTGTGTACAGCATACAACTTACTTTGCTGGTCCCCAGTAGAATAACTGAGCATGGAGAAGAGGGGGACTATTCAAGTAAAGGAATATACAGTTTGGGGTCAATCACGCTTTTCCCATTCCCCCCTCAAAATTTAGTACGGATGATGGATAAAGGACCTGCCCTGTGTACTTATGGGTTTAGCAGTAGGTTTAGAAGTAGCGAATGACATTCTGCTTTGTAAATGAGGCCAAGCATATGGCCTTACAGGCAAGCAGCTGAACAGCACTGCAGCCAGGTCACCTCAGATCTGGGCTCTGCTCATCAAGGCGTGGTACTCGCAGCATAAAATTTGTTGCATCTGTGCAAAAAATCTTTTGCTCAGTCAGCGCCTCCCTGCCTCCTGTACTGCTAGCACCACCGCAATCTCTCTGCCGCTCCTCCTCCAAGAGTGGGACAGGCTACTCCATGGTGAGTTAGGCTGGCTTGTGCTTCTGCGCTCCCCGTGGGGCCCTGTCTTCCCAGCTTAGTTCACATAAAATGACTCGGGTATCCTAGAGCAGTGTAAACCCTGTGCCGCCCACATGTCAGTTTCCAGGGCTCATTTGCTTGTATTAACATGATGAGGACTTGTATTGGTGCCCAGTGGTACAGCAGTTGCTTGTTATCTGTGAACACACTGGTGCTCATACTGTAGAGTGACACATTAAAATGTGTCCTCCAGAGTTGCAACTTCAGGGCTTCTTGCCTATAAGACCATTTTCTCTTTGAGTAGAAGGAAGCCAGGCACAGAAATGAATGCTTTAGAACTGGAAGGTTCAGTGAAGTTTGAGTTCAGCAAATGGTCTACCTATCAGGAGAAAAAAAAAAAAATCACCGCACTGACGAACACAACCGCACGGCATCTTCACACTTCTGTGTGCGATGCCGTGTGCGTCCATCTCGGCTTGGCGAATGCTAAGTCTTCTTATGCTAAAAGAGGCCACTCTTTGTATGTCTGCAGGCTTTCAACGTACCAGCAAACATGTTTGCTTGTTGAGAAAGTACTAGATCTGCCAAAGAAGGAGATTCAGTTGTAGCAAAGACAGACGTATAATAACTGCTGTTTTGCAGAGTTCACCAAGTGAATGTTTGACTATCAGTTATCTGCACAGTTGTTATAGCTTTGACTTGCAAGCGTGCTGCTGTGAGAATAGGCAGAAGTGTGTGTGCTTGTGTGATAGTGTCAATGTTCACACCTGGCTACTGGCATATTCTATGCACTCTGCAATGCTATTAAGTCCAGCTTATTAACTGGGACCTCAAATGACTGACAAATTTTGCCATATAATAACCACTTATTAAATATTTGGTGCCTTCATAACTCTCTCCCACTATTCAAACAGGGGCCATTGTCCATGATAATAACTGAAAATGACTAACATAATGCAAGGGCAATTAAGATTTGTACAGCAACCACGTGCACCTGTTCTGTGGGCTGCATGTCTGTGTGCTTACAGCAGTGTCAAATACACTGGTCAATGGGAAATGATCACAAGAGAATATAGGTTGAGTGTCAGATCCGACAAGAACCACTTGGGTGGTGGCCCTTCCCCCCGAGGGGCCATGACTGTGGTTTACTGAGAGCAAGACAGTCTCAGACCAGGCACTGTTTCATAAACACAAAGGGACTCTCACAGCAAAGTCACTGGTGGTTACAAAGAAGGCAGGTGGCCAGGACTTGAACCTTTGCCCCGCCCGGGGCTCCTGTGTGACTGACTTTAAGTAAACTATGCATCTTCTCTGCTCTTCCCTTGGCTTCACTCACAAAGGGGCCAATAATAATCCCTGGTGGGGTTAATATGAGGGAAATGGCTAGCGCCTGCTTTAATGCCACACACACTAAGCATGCTAAAAATCGCTATGACTTTATCTGTGAATCGTTCCTCCACAAGAGTTTGCATGAGGAGAGACGCCCTGTGAATCTTTTTTGAGCATAATTAAAGTTTTCTACAGAGCACAGAACTCAGAATAAGAAAAAGGAAAGAAGACGTGAGCTGCTCTGCACAGTCTTTTCATGGAAAATAGGACCTGGCTTGAGCTTTTGAGAATGGAAGGGAGGTAAAGAGACAGAAAATGAGAATATCTGATGTTCTAAAAGGAAGGAGGGAGAAGGAGATTGAGATCGAGAGAGAGAGAGAGAGAGAGAGAGAGAGAGAGAGAGAGAGAGAGAGGTAGACAGAAAGAGAGGAGGAAGGAGAGAGAGAGGGAGGAGAGAATGCACTGTTAAAAAAGAAAATAAAAGGGTGGAACAAAAACTAGTCAGAGAGAAATAAGAAAAATTATACTCAAGGGGATGAAGGACCTGGCCGTCTCCAGAGTCCTCCGAAAGGGACCCAAAGGGAGGGGCTGTAGTGTTGTGATTCTCACTACCTGATGCAGTTGGCATTGCCTGAAGTGAGGTGAGGTGCAGGCACTAGGGATAGAACCTAGGGCCTTGTTCCTAGTAGCAACCACTCTTCAATGAACCATAGTCCAGCCCTGAATTTTTTTTTAGAAATGAGAACACTTAGACTCTATTCCAGCCAGATTCTCTCTCTCAGAAGCACTGGGGGTGGTGTCCTGTTGTAGTAAGGCCACCTGTTGGTTCCCGGCTGCACAGCCCCAAAATGATCATACAGAACTATATTATTTAAATCACTGCTTGGCCCATTAGCTCTAGCTTCTTATTGGATAATTCTTACATCTTAATTTAACCCATCTCCATTAATCTGTGCATCGCCACGAGGTCATGGCCTACCAGCAAGGTTGCAGCACATCTGTCTCTGGCAGCAGCTCCATGGGTTCTCTCTGACTCTGCCTCCTTTCTCCCAGCATTCAGTTTAGTTTTCCCCATCTAGCTCTGTTCTACCCTATCAGGCCAAGCCAGTTTCTTTATTAACCAATGGTGTTCACAGCATATAGAGGAAAATCCCACATCAGTGTCCTCCATGGGATTCTGATGTACAAACAAGATCTGAGGACCACTGTCTAGTGCAGTGGATACAAAATACCATGGTTCTGCTTCATTCTTCCTACTTAGACCAATAGCGCCTTCTAGGGCAGCCTCAGCACGGGTGGTGGAGGTCCACCCAGACATTTCCTATTGATGGAAGGAGAAACTCCAGTGGATAAGCAAAGTGTAAGAACAAGTTCCTCCTCACATCTCGAGGGCCTTGCAGGTACCCCATTCTTGAGTCTGTACTGGTATCTACAGGGGTAGATACCATTATGCCTTTGCTATCCCACAGAGTCAATCTTGGGTAGAGGACCTAGGTGAAGAAGTCAAGATGATATCTGGCATATGATGTTGAGTAAGTACCTAATTTTCTTTTATTTTATTTAGGAAGTGTTGTCATAGGAAATGTTAAAATAATTTAGGTTATTTCAGAACAGAAGAATATAGTCCCCAAACTAGTTTAATCCATTTGAGAAATTGACACTGCGGTGATTTTTCTATCATTCTAATTACATCAGCCACAGTCACTGGCTTTCAGTCTTCATTAGAGTCTGGGCTTCCATGGGTAGCCTAAGGAGGCTGCAGTGTGCTGTTTCCTGCTAAGAGCAAACAAATAGCTCTTTGCTATAAAGAAGAACATTTGAGAGCGGCAGATAGGAAAGTACCAACATGTTTGCTAAGGGCCCATGTACATGTTTCGGGAAAGATAGATGATGGGACAGATGAATTGAATTTGCTGACTCTTAAATTCCCTTATCGACTTATTTAATAGGTGCTTAAGACTCACAGACATATTCAACCATGAGTCTACTGATTTCAAAATAATTTCAGAGGATGTTAATCCTTTTTCCCTTTTGCTCCGACACATGAAGTGCCTCATGTCAGACACAGTTGCTTTTGTTTCATAAGAACATAAGGAAAGGGACTGGTGTGCCAAAGAATTGGGAAGCAATTTCTATTTCCATCAGTTGTGTAGGTGAAGAAAATTAGTCTATAGTAAATACAAGTAGAAATCACTCTGTCAACTTTCTAGAAGAAATCATCGATATTGCTTATGCTATCTTGCCCAGCAGCTCTTCATTTGCACAGCATGGAAATCTATACACACTGACAGGCAAGAAATTAACACAGAGGTGTGAAACCAGACTCTGAAAGTCTTGATCTTCTATTTGCAATATTGCCTAACAGGCAGGAAAGAATGTGAAGTTGTCATTGGTCAGTTATTGAAAATTGTAACTAGCATAAAGTACTGAGACTCAATGGCCAGGGTGTGTTTTTCTATTTAGGATGGGAAAATGAGAATGAGGAGAAATAAGTGGATAGCACTTTTTCTTTTCAATGAGGAAAGATGTATTTAAGTTCACAGTTTGAGAAGTTTCAAGCCCCCTTGGCTCCATTGCCTCAGCTCCATGACAAGATTCATGGAGGAAGGGTGAGCAGGAAAACTGTTCACCCCATGGCAGATGGAGGGGAAGGAAAGACTGATATGATATACCCTCTAAGTCCTCTAGCTAGGCTCCACCTCCTATTAGCATCCATTTAGCTAAGAATTCATTAATGACTGAATCCATTGATGAGATTGACACCTTTATTATCCAATGACCTCACAACAACACCACTTATAGAAGGGCAGTCTGTCAATAAATAAGTCTTTAAGGATATTTTATATCCAAACCATAACATTCTGCCCATGTTTCCTAAAAAGCTGTGTCCACTTCATAATGGAAAAATGCATTGTCTATCCTCATGAGTCCCTCAAGGCTCATCATCATCGCCATTGCTCAAAAATTCAAGTTTTATGTCTCCTAACTCTTAGTTATGAGGCTCTGTTAAATAAAAGGGCAAGTTACATGCTTGTAACACACAAGTATGGCACCACACAAATGGGGCCATTGACTGCTAGCAGCTCAGGGAACAGCATCCCTTGGATCATGGTTATAAAGACCTTAGAATGCCTGGAGTGTAGAATACGGGAAAACACTTTCCTAGAAAACCTTTTGTAAGCAGCGCACCCTGGAGGTCTCTTCTCCAAACAAAGCATTTGAAATGAGTTACAAGGTTTATACCTGGAGTCTGCAATGAATGGTGTCTAGTCAGTTCCTGAGATGACCTCCATGCATTGCTCCTTTGGTTTTAGAGCAAAGTGTCTGTCTCATTTTTAGCCGTAATAATTTCTTCATCTATCATACTTTTCTTAGTCCCAACTTAAAATATATTATTGAGGGTGGACAGCAAATGCAAGTTTTTCAAATCTTTCCACTCCGTTTTTTTTTCCCCTGGAGGAGGGGAAGGAGTTCTGATTATCACTATAAATCCATCTAAAAGCAGCTGAAGTGCCCATACCACACCCTGAATGAGATGCCTTGAAACTTCCTCCCCAGATTAGTTAATTTACCACGTGTAAACTCAGGACGTCCACAAAATCTCGGGATATGAACAAGCTGTAGACATGATTTCTTTTGAGAGTATAAGAGGAGTGGACTCCAGCTCAGCTCCTAACAGAATCTTTGCTCCCTCTGGGAAGCTCATGAGCAGTCACCATTGTCCACATGCTTGTCAGCGTTTTGTTCCTCTGAGCTAACAGCAGAGCTGTTTACGCAGCCCTGCCCACAACATTCCAGTCCATGTCTCCATTTCCTTTCCTAATTCCCCCCACAAGACTGCCCCTACAGCCCCTCAACCCTCCTGGCAGATACAGTCAGGGCAGCAGCCCCATTTCTCAGTACCAGTTTTCTGCATTAGTTGCTTTTATCTCCATAACAAAACAAATTAAGGGGGAATGCTTTCCTTTGGATCATATTTTCTATGCCTTAGAACCACTTACAGGTGTAAACAGAGCAGCCTCCAATAGATGCCTGGCACCCCAAGTGCTTCCTTGTGAATGATGCTGCCACTGGGAAGCCACTCACACTCCACAGACATCTGTTGGCTATTGTGAAATGTGGCCTGGGGAGACTCGATAATATGGACACACTGTGATACCATGGCTCTCCTCAAAAGTGTGGGACACAAGAACACATGACTGTGGTCTCCTATTTCTGTTATGTGATGGGCTCTTCCTATCCCCCTGGATTCAGTCTTTTTTTTAAGGCAAAGTAACATACGTACAAATAATTAATTATTGATTTGACAACTGTTCTAGTCAAAACAGACTGTCATATGTTGTTTTTCTTGTCCCATTTGGAATTTAAATTTGCTAATTCTTTCAATTAAATCTGGGTCCCACAATATGTTTCTTGGACTCCATACAGTTATTAGCAGCAAAATATGTTATTATACAGCTGAGTGAATTTATTGTTTTATAAACTTTGGTGTTTATTATTAAAGATTAAGAACCTTAATGAGATAGTAATTTGGGCTTTATTAAGACTATGCATTCCATTTTTTGTAGAAGTACTTTATTTTCCCTCAAGTACAGTTTAAGGTAAAATGAGATACATAAAAATTTCACTTTTCGAATTCGATCTAAATGTGTTGTGGGGGCACAGGGAGATAGCTCCTCTTAATACTGGTGTAAGATATAAGCTGGTAGAACCTTCCTGAGTGGCAACTGATAAAAAATCATTCCAGATATAAACTTTATGAAGTATTAGTAAGGCAAAAGGCAGAGTGGAGATGAGGCCGTTGCGGTAGTCCAAATAAAGAGGGTAAGGAGAGGTATATCCAAGACAAACCCACTGTCAGAGTCAAAGCAGGATGAGGAGGGAATTGGAGTCGGTGGACAGCAGTAACAGCTGTCTGCTATAGGACAGGAGAGCTCAGTTGTGTAATTTCTCAGCCACCCATAAGGCTGCACTTCCGGGTCGCCCGTCATCAGTGTGTGATGCACTCACGCAAACCCCTTGTGTGCAGGTGGGTTGCTTGTCATCAGCATGTGACGAAGCCCCGCCTTCCCTCTGTGCGCATGTGCTAGGCAGCCTTTAAAAGCCGGACCGCCATCTTTGCTCTCTCTGTCCTCAGAGAGGCCGCCTCTCTCCCTCTCTCTCCCTCTCTGTACACTGTTTTTCCCAGGCCTGTGTGTACTTTTCCCCTCTGATAAACTCCTAAGTGGGTTTGTTCGCATCTCGTGTTCTCCTCTCGCTAGGGCCAGATCATTTCAACTTGGGATGGGGAAGACATCCATGGAACGTGGAGGTACTTGGTAGGGTCCCAGAGTCAAGTCAGACAAAGGCATCTTTGGAATTGGCTCAGAACAAGGCTCAAAACTACAGAGAAGTCAGGCAAGGCGGCGTGTGTTGATAGTCCCAGTTCTGTCGTCAGCTGCGAGGGGAGGAGTGAACAAACCTACCAGTTCATGCAGAGCCTTAGCAACACAGCGACACCCCGTCTAGAGCAAGCAAGAGAAGGAAGCACATGTAAGAGTGGACATTTTAAGGGTTCAGAGCCCTAAACCTGGTGGCTACACACAGCCAGTAGGGAAATGTTAGCTGGCGTGCTGGATCGCATTAGTGAACAAATGGAGGCTACTATGAGACTTGGCTCTTACAGTTGAACAATAAAGTGGTAGGCACTGGAGGAAGCCTACAATGAACCATGCTTTTGGAGTTGGGAATATTGGCATGGACTCGGGATGTAAATTTTCTGTCAATAATTATGGGAATAGGTAAAGGTAGAATGTATAGGTGTGTGCCTGTGATGTGTGACAACACACCAAAGTACAGATGCTACCAAAGACCAACTTGGGACCTGTGAGTTTTATTTGCAGTAATATAGGTGAGAGGCTGCTTGCAGAAGCAGAAATGACTTAAAGACAGCTGCATCGCTGAAGTCTACCCCAGCGTGCGTGGCAGCTCACAAACGCTGGGATCCTGGAGCTCACTGAGCAGCACACAGGCAGCTCAACCGGTTAAAGAGCATCCCTTCTCAGTGACTCTCCTCTAAACCTGCTCCAGGCAGCTGGGCTGGTCTCAGAGTCTTCTTTGTGTCTCAGCTTGGTTCCTCTGAGAGGGACTCAGCCTTTCTACTCTGGCAGGGAGGGGCCTAGAGAATCTCGTCAGTTTCAGGGAATTCCTGAAGCTATTTTGAATTCTTTGCCTTCCTGCTGACTGCAGCATGGAATGTTTCAACTTTGGAGGAAACTGTTATGCAGCAGCGTGTGCGTGCAGGCATGTGTTTGTGCATATGTGTACACTTGTCTATTTATAGATTCACCATAGATTTACCCTCTGTTCACTAAGAACTAAGAAAGCGCTGCAGTATTAGTAGCAATGAACATACCTAGTGTCTAGATTTTGGTTTATAAATACATTTCAGTACTAAAAAAACCAAAGATCATTGTATGAATTGTACCAGATCTGGGGCAGGAAAATAGAAACCAAGCCTGAACGTTCTTACTTTGCCAAAATCAAGAAGTGCTCAGAGAATGAAAGTAGCGTATAGAAAATACGACAGCAGCTTGAGTAGGTTGAGCAGGTCTGGGGTAATCAGTGAATCGAAACAAGTTATGGGCTGAAGAGATGGCTAAGAGGTTAAGAGCCCTTATTGCTCTTGCAGAGGACTCAAGATAAGTTCTCAGTACCTTCATGGCTTCTTACAACTGCCTGTAGCTCCAGTCCTAGGGGATCCAATGCCTTCTTCTGACCTCCTAGAGTTCCTTCATGCACATGGTACCCATAAACTCACACGGGCATATACACACATACCCACACAAATAATAAAGACATATAAAATTATATGATGCTAATGAATTATAACCTACAGAATCCAGGAGTTTGTAATGATGTGAGTAAATGAATGAAGGAATGAATTTGAAGCTTGGAAAAAACAGAATAATGTATAACTTGAAAATGCCTTCCTACAAATGCTTATTAATTAAAATGGGGGAAAAAGTTGCTTTATAGTAGAGACAGGATCAACATCCTTTAACCAGGCAAAGTTAGCCGAGTGACTGACAGCACAGGCTGAACTCGTACCACCTGACAGGACACAAAGACCACAGCAACATGACTTCTGCGATACGTGTAAGCTGCACCCTGAGTCCAAACCTGAGGCAATATCGAGTGAACCTCAGCTCAGAGACAATCTATCAAATAACTGACCTTCAAAGCAGCAAGGTCACGCAGACAAGGCAGTGCTGAGGAACTCCATCATAAGCAAGAGTGAAGAGAAAATTAACTGCACCCTGTGGCTCCAGCCTGAATCTTTTTGATATTGGGACATTTGAATCAGTTGATGGAATCTGAGATGAACGGGGCACCAATGTTAACATCCTGGTTTTGATGGCTGTGTTTGTGGATAGGAGGGAGGATGTCTAATACAACACTTGGGGGCTGGAGTTGAAGCCTCAGGTCAGCCTCTCTCCTTCATATACTCGGGATAAAGCTGTTTGCCCTACTTTTACAACTTTCTGTGCGTCTGAATTTGTTTCATAATACAAGGTTTTAAAAGGCATATACAAACTGCTTTTAGAAGGAGGTTACAAATGGATTTTTTTGTTATATTCTTTTATATATGCAAAGTGCCATGTGTACACTAATATTCAGTGGACACATTGTAGCAAGATAGTACATGCTAAGGACTCCATAAACCTAAGCTTGTTACTGCTACCGTTTTCCATGACACAGCATCCAGTAAGTTTACAGGAACAGTGTAAAAGAGCAGGCATCTTCTAGGGATACATGTCTGTCTCCATCCTATTGATTGACTCAGCATCCCTCAGTGGAACACATCACTGCCAATAGGCTGGTCTGGCTCGCCAACTTGCTCTAAGTATCCTCTGTCTCTTCCTTTCCAGCACTGGAATTATAGGTAGTCACAGGACCCACTTTTCATTATGTGGGCTCTGGTGATCCAAACCTTGGTCCTTATTGGGCTAGGCAGCAAAAAATTTAACCATTGTGGGACTTTCACAGACAAAAAATTACTCATAATTGAGATGTAAAACTGAATCTCTCCATCATACAAGGTTTGCTGACGCCATTCATATTGATGTCTGGACTGCAAAAACATTCCCGATGTCTCTGCTTGACCTCTACTATCTGGGTAGAGGTGATGGATGTTCCTATCCACCAGTTGGAAAACCAAAGCACTCCCATGCATTGTGCAAAGTGCCTGGGGAGACAAGGTTGGACCTAATGGGTCTGCTTTTTCAGAAAGGAAACCTACTTTGGGAAAGTCCATGTATTCTTAATACACTACACTGAAATAACCAGAAATTGCATTAGCTTTTGAGTTTCCTCTGGAATCCATTGCATAAGTTTTAATAACATGCAAATTTTTAAATAATCATAATTTCTAACAATAAAGTATTGGTTTAAATAATCACGGCATAGTTCAAGAACAGAATACTATATGGAAGTTACATCTCCAAGGGCAAACTTACTCTCAGGATACTGGGCTCCAGTCTAGCCTCACTGCTGGGGAAGCCGGGTGGTCAGTAAGGCATGGAATAACCAAGTGGATCCAATGTGTTGTTTCTAGGTCAACACAGTTGACAGTGTGGCTTCCTGTGCCATCTATTACTTCCCCTAGCAGCAACAATAGTGCCTTGAGCTCAAGTAACATGACCTTAAATGGGAACAACTCCACTACTTGGAGAAGAGAAGTAAGGGACAGCCACCTTGTCCACAATGGCCTTTGCATTATCATGAAAACAAACTTTTCTTTTCTATTCCTTTTCTTCTTCTTTATATGTGAATGATATACATGTATATGTGTGTTTGCATGTATAGGGATATACATGTGTGCAGGCATGAGGGGGTGCATATCTGTGTGTATGTATGTGTGTCTGTGTGTATGTATGTATGTGTGTCTGTGTGTATGTATGTATGTGTGTCTGTGTGTATGTATGTATGTGTGTCTGTGTGTATGTATGTATGTGTGTCTGTGTGTATGTATGTATGTGTGTCTGTGTGTATGTATGTATGTGTGTCTGTGTGTATGTATGTATGTGTGTCTGTGTGTATGTATGTGTGTCTGTATGTGTGTGTATGTATGTATGTATGTGTGTCTCTGTGTGTGTGTATGTATGTATGTGTGTCTGTGTGTGTATGTATGTATGTATGTGTATATGTGTGTATGTATGTATGTGTGTCTGTGTGTGCGCACGTGTGTGTATCTGAGGTTGATGCCAGGAATCTTCCAGATTGCTCTTCCACTTTATATTGTGAAGCAGTCTCCCCATCAAACCCAGAGTCCCCTTATATGGACAGCTTTATTAGCCAACTTGCCTTTTCAGATCCCAACTCCTAAATTGTGAGACTGGAGTTACAGGTGAGTGGGTCACCACAACCATCTGCATCTATGCAGCTTCTGGAGATCTGAACTCTAGTCCTCTTGATTTGGGGCAGTTGCTTTAACTACTGAGCTGTCTCCCCTGTCCCCAAAAGGAACACAACTTACAGCAGCCAAGATATCAAGGCTTACATATTACTCCTGTGTAGTTTCTCCTAGCTGATACAGACATTCATCCTTACAAAGGATTAGGTACAAAGAAAATCAAATGTGAACAGAGGACACATTTCAGTGGTGGACTCACTGCTGATTTATTGATGCCATGCATTTAGACAAAGATTTACCCAGCCCATCAGCTCCTGCACTGTAAAAATGGGATCCAGTGACGAGTGTGGTGTTATCTTCCCCTGGGGGAGGCTCACAATTCTTTCATGACAGAAGACACTGCGGGCAGTATACTCTTCATGCAAACGTCGGGGGAAAAAATAAGATAAAAAATGTTTTAAACATTGAAAGAATTCTACATCGATGACTCAAAGAAAGAGAAACACGCAAACCCGCCCCTTCGTCCACCCCTGGCTGCATGTATTTCGCAGAACCGCAGAACCTCGCCCGTACAATGGTTTAAAATCCAAAGCTCCAGGATGCCGTGTCGTGGAGCAAGCCCCGTTGTGAACACGGTTTGAGGAGAAAGATTGCATTAGATTTTTAGTCTTCCCCCTTCCCAAAGTGTCGCCTGTGTTTAGGACTCGCTGCCTGTAATCTTTCCGCTCTAGTTGCTGCATGAACGTTCATTATTTTAGATCAAAGGAAACAGAGGAAGCCGCTCCTACACTTCCCCAGTGTCTCTCTCATTAAAAGTAATTATTTCCTCAGTTCAGTCCTCTTTGTTCACAGTCGCGGCCAGCGAGGAACTGGGTCTTAAGAAACCCAATTATGTCGGAGGCGGTTTCGGAATCCGATAAAAAGGGTTGGGGGCTGGGCGTCAGAGCGGCCTGGTGGGGAGGAACTCCGCGTTTCCAGCTCTCAGCCACATTAAGAATTCTGCTCCCTAGGATTAGCTTGGAAAGCACTTGGCCTTAAATAGAGAAATTTTCTAGTTTTAATGTCTAAAGCTGAAAATAATGAATTTCATTAAAAACGAATGAATTCATTTTCTGTATTACTTTACAGCGTGTGATTTAATTACTGCACCAGCCAATGAAGACTCACAATTCATTCTGGGAAGTGTTTTGGTAATATTGTGCAGCTATGAATTTTTTTGCTTGCTTTATTTAATGAATCTGTAAAAGACATATAAACGATCCCTTCAGACTGGGGGATTTGATTCCCAGCTCACGGTGGAACAAATAGATCGATTATTATCAGCATGTCAGCCATGCCCAATTAAAGGTCTCTGTACAAATAAATTCACAGAAGGGACACTATATTCTAGTCTAACATAGTTGATGTTAATTCTTATTTATTTGTAGAAAGTAAAATGGAAAATTAAAAAGGAGCTTTGTGTCTGAAAGACAAAAAATAATGTGTTTAAAATTTTAGAAGAGTAGTGAAAATTGAGGAAAAAATCCCTTCTCTCACTTACAGAGAGAGCGTGGGCCCTGGGTAGGACCTGAGTCCCAGAAGGCACTGGGCTCAGAGCCCACGTTCTGTTTTCTGTACTGGCTGTGACTTTTCATGATTGCTAGAGACATGTGGGCTTGGTGATGCTGTTGCACACACCTGGGAATCAGCCATAGCTTCCCTCCCTTGGATGTGGCTCCAAGAACCTTGCAAGGGCCAGTGTGCAGGACCCACCTTCTCCAGACGAAGGGGGTGGGAGAGTCTGGCTCTTTTTCACTTTTTAATGTTTCACTAGGACTTCAAGTTTATTATTTTCATGACCACAGGCTGTAAGTCGGAAACATAACAGAAAATGCTGCCCAATTGAGCTGAACCAGGAAGTAGAAGATGCCACTTAGCTTCAGTAATGCCTATTGTCCCTTTCAAGTGCAGGCACAGAGTCAACGCCACAGAAAATACAAACAGCTCTAAGACAATCGCCCTGCACAAACAGCGAGAAGAAATGGATACAGCCATAGAACATACACATACCATAACATTCTGTTGGTCCACTGAGGAATGCATGTTCACGAAAGACAGACATCTGTACGGTCCACCTAACCATCATAAAATGAGGGTACCTGTATTACACCTGTGCTGATAAGCTACAGGTGCTTCATATTTCCCAGGGTTTTCCTAAAATAA
The DNA here is from genome assembly GCF_037038515.1 of Microtus pennsylvanicus. NCBI lineage: Eukaryota > Metazoa > Chordata > Mammalia > Rodentia > Cricetidae > Microtus > Microtus pennsylvanicus. The sequence continues at coordinate 37,892,539 of NC_134581.1, forward strand.
AGATATTTCTAAAGCATTTCAAACATCCTTTGTTCTCTCAGTGCAAAAGAAGATCAACTTACCTGTGTTACTTCCTACAGGTAGGGCTTAGAGTGAAATGCCTTATTTACTGAAAGTATGAAAATGTAGACATTCAAGAAAGTAACTTATGTCTGTCGTGTGAAGGGGTTTTAAACACCAGCCCCCTGAATGACGCGTGGAAAGGTCTGGGGAGGGACCGTAATTTCAAGTTGAAATTGATTAGAATATTTTGGTATTTATTTATACATCAGACAGCAAATTACTCTGATTAAGATGAGTCAATATCACCTCAATGTGGTAAGCCCAGGGAATTTTAATTAGTGTGTGTGTGGGGGATACTTTAAAAAACTTGGTATCCAAAACCTCATGGCACTGAGGACACAACATCGCGAAATTAAGATTGTTCTATGGTGGTTAGCCTCTTGACACTCCAGTCTAAATTCTACTTTTCTTCTAAATCAGCTTAACAGAAAACGAGGTCTTAATACAAGGAAAGTTCTAACAGCTTGGTAAGTTCTTTTTTCTCTCTCTTTACCAATTTAAAAAAAAAAGGTAGTAAACATTTTGTTATCTTGCTACTCTTATAGGTAAAAAATGAGCAAAACAGACGAACTGTTTAGACCAAAATTAAATGCATACACTACAAGCCCCTTTCCACTTGCGTTCACTGGAAGCTTTACCATTCAAACAGTTGAAGTGCCTTCCAGTGCTAGCTCTGGAGAAAGTTTGAGAACAAGCCTCTCCCAAACTGAAAAAAATCAAAGGCCAGAAGTCTGCTTTACCCTGCAGCAAAGATTGGAAGTCTGCCTTACCGTGTACCCATGGGAGTGTTTTAAGAGATTAAACTCTCTCTACTCCCCAGGATTAAAATGAACATTTACCAGTTTTGTTTGTAAGAAGCCAGTTTTGTAAATAGCAAACACTCGGAAAGGTCTATGATGACCTACAGGTCTTTAAATCCAGAAGGAAGTATTTTAAAAAATATATTTCTCTGGCTGAGGAGATGGCTCAGTGGGCTCAGCGGTGCTTGCTGTGCAAGCCGGAGAACTTGACTAGGGATCCCTAACAGTCAGGTCAAACGCAGATATAACAGCATGTATCTGTCATCCCAGTGTCCTATGGAAGAAAAGAGGAGAGAGGGGGAAATTCCTGAGGGGCCAACTAGCCTGTAGGACACAGTGGTGAACCACAGGAGGTAAAAGATGGAGACTGACATACTCTGACCCCCATACTTGTGCTATGGCATGGGTACCTTCACACACATGAACATGCACTCACATTATAAAGATAAGAAAAAGTTTGTAAATCTATTTCACATATGAGGCTGTAGTGGTTTGTGAACAGGGCCTTCATAGACTCATAGGGAGTGGCATTATTTGAAGGGATTAGGGCATGTGGCCTTGTTGGAGTAGGTATGGCTTAGCTGGAGGAAGTGTGTCCCTGGGGGTGGGCTTTGAGGTTTCAGATGCTCCAGCCAGGCCCAGTGTCTCTCTTCCTGCTGCCTGCTGATCCAGATGTAGAACTCTCTCAGCTACCACTCTAGCCTGTGTTACCCTGTGTGCCACATGCTTCCTGCCATGAGGATAATGGGCTAAACCTCCGAAACATAAGCTGGTCCCAGTTAAACACTCTTTTAATAAGAGTGCTGTAGTTATGGCGATCTTCATAGCTATCAAACCCCAGCCAAGACAGAGGCTTTCATGACTCCTTTTAAATTTTTATCTGATGCCATAATGGTTCGGTTAAGTAGTCAAATGCATCTTTTTTTTTTTAGTAGAACAATTGAGTTGTGCATGATGTTCTCTCTGTAGCTAAAGATCAAGTTAGAGCAGAGCACAGCACAATAGTAGAGCTCTCGAGCATGCAAGAGGCCCTGGGTTCAGTCCCCAGTACTGTAAAACCAAACCACACCCACCAAACCAAACCAAACAAAAATACAAGAAAACACACAGAGCTTCAACTAGCCAATATGCCTTGGCCATAAGACAAGCAGAATTCTTTCCTTTCTTTCTTTAAAACCAGAGGAGAATACAGCAAACCTTAAAAATCCCCCAGCATAATTCTAGAACAAGGGTGGTGCTGGCTGACAGTACTTCCTCTAAATTCCAGAGGGAATTAGCTTGGGTGCTGTAGCTTTGCATCTCATTGCAGCAAAAAAACTTACAGTAAATACGTGCCAGACCAGGGAACATGGACCCAGATGAGAATGTCTGATGGTGTTACTACTTTCAGAGAAAAAAAAAATACTTGCAATAGATTTATTTAAACTATACTTTCATTTATTTATGGTTTAAGGAATTAAAACCTTTTGTATCCTCATGCTGATGGTGGTTATTTATTATTATGTATTACTATTATTATTATTAATTACATGTATGGGTGCTTTGCCTGTATGTATATATGTATGTGTATGTATTATGTGTGTGTGTGTGTGTGTTTGAGAGAGATTCACTTGTATACAGAATCCACAGAGGCCAGAAGAAGGCACCCGATCCCCCGGAACTGGAGTTAGAGGTAGTTATGAGATACTATTTGGATGCTGGGAATCCATCAAGATCCTCTGGTAGCACAGGCAGTGTGCTGAGCCATTTTTCTAGTCCCTGACTGGTACTTCTGATGCATGCGGTGAATATTCCAGTGTTCAGGAAGAAGTATATTGTATTGCAGTCAAAGGACAAGAGAATTCTTTATGGCTTTGAGAGTTTACAACAGCCAGTTCTCATTCTCCAGTTTTCACTGGTTCATCCTTGACTTCTTGTCGCTCAGATTCTTCTTGCCCTACCTTCCTAAAACTAAACACTGAAGTGAGAAAAATTGCTGGGGTTACCCTGTGCATCAGTAACAGCAGTAAAAGAGCTGAATGGATCCCCAAACTTTCCAGGAACTTTTATTTTGGAGCCATTTGTCTGGGAAAGGCTGGACTCCATCATTCCATTTAAAGTGAGCAGAAGAGGGACTTAAAGAGAAGGCTCAGAAGCCAAGAGCACTTGCTGCTCTTGAAGAGAACTCAGATTTAATTCCTGTATTGGGAGGCTTGAAACCTCATGCAACTCCAGTTCCAGAGTATCTGATGCCCTCTATTGGCCTCCTCAAGCACATGTATACATATACTCTATACACACCACACACACACACACACACACAAATCTTTTTTTTAAATGGGAGGGATCATAAGAACCCCCTTTGTTGATAAATGCTTTCTCAGATAGATGGGACAGGTCTTGTTGCTCTGACCTTTGGTGGCAGTGCTGGTGGTCCATGTTCAATCTGACAGATGCTTCTTTACACACATTTGTTTAGCAATCGTCTTTCTGACAGAGTTCCAGGCAGCTGAAGAAAGAGATTTTTATTGCTGCCCTTCACAATGTGGTAAAGGTCGCTTTGTGTCAGAGGTCCTAGCTGGTGGTGGGATCATTTCTGTACTAACCATTCAAGGGGGATCAATGTTCTCTATTAATTCTTAATCAAGTGAAAATTACAAGACAACAAAAAGCTTTTAAAATCTACCCACAGTGCTTTGTGACACAGAATGTTGAAAGGTCATTGAGCAAATGAAGCCAACCTGTTTTCAGGAAGGTTCCATGCATCATGGTGCAGACCCAAACCACCCACATCTTTATCGGTGTCTATGCAAATTTAGTCACTTTTCATTTTTTTTCACAGGATACAACCCACAGTTTTCTCTTGGAAGGTGGTGCCAAGGCTAGAGGCAAGGTTAGCTATGGCTCTTTTCTCCAGTGTACAGTGTAACAGAAAGATGGCAACAGCAAAGGCGTCCCAGTCAAGCTTTCTATCAGTGGTCGATGACATTTTACACTCTTCCAGGGGATTCCATGATCGCTTAGAGTGGAGCAACCAAGGTTCCAGTGTTTCACCAGATAAAAAGCATCCGCTGAACTTAAACTGTCAAAATTTACAATGAGTTGGCCTTGTTTTCAGAGTTTACTGCCCTTGGGAGCTCAGCTACTGAGGCTCTGGTTGGTGCAGACTGCTGGGATCCTGAGATCTGAGTAGAGGAAGAGCAGGTACTGGTGGATATCTAAGCTCCATTGGTGAGGATACAGTTGACTTGTTTACCAATACATTTCCACTATCTGACGTGTCCCTGTTCCTTCATGAATGTGCAAATAATCAAGTGAGGATACAGGGATTTTGTGGTTGTTGTTGTTCTAGTTTTCTAACATATTGAAAATATACAGAAAAACATGAAAGAAACAGAAATAATTGCATATGTAAAAATTTACACAACGTCTTTTTCTTGTTTGTGTTTGTGTGTGCCGTGTGTGGATGTGTGTGGTGTGTGTGGTTTATTTGTATGCCCACGAATACACAAACAGAAAGGGCAATAGCAGGTGTCTTCCTCTGTGCTCCTGACTTTATTTCCTGAGACAGTCTCTCATGGAACTGGAGCTTATCAGTTGGCCAGACTGCAGGCTGGTAAGCCCCAGGAATCCTCTGCCTCTGGCCCCAGCAATGGCTTTATAGGCTTGTGTCACCACGCTTGGCTTTCCCCATGGGTGCTGGGGAGCCGGGCCTCGAGTTCTCATGTTTGCAGAGCAAGCACGTCACCCATTGAGTCATCTCCCAAGCCCCCAAGAACTTAGCTCCTGTGAGAGTTGAAACATAAAAAGTCTACAAGAGGAGGAAAAAAAAATCTTACAGCTATTTAAAAGAAAAGGATTACAAACACAGCCTCGATTCTACCAAAAAAAAAAAAATCAAATCAGAGGGAAGCACAGGGAAGAAAAAATATCAAAGCACTTCAGTGGGTAATGGATAAAAGGAGAAACCTACACGGTTAATTTCTAAAAGGAAAAGGGGACACTAGAGACATGCAAACGAAAATAGCATGAGCTATTGCTCGGACCAATCAGATCAGGACATTATGGATGGAGGCAATCCAGAAATACGGATCAAATTTCAGGCTGAGCTGATTAGTTGATGTAGCCATTCTGCTTCTAGTCATTTGGCCTTAATTTTATCTTTATCTTAATTTAAATATTTGATTTAATCTTGAAATAATTACTTAGGCATATACACTTAGAAGAAACTAATAAAGCAAACCACCAGGGAGCCGTCTGCTTCCATCAATCATTTTGTTGCTTTTGCATGTCATTCTGAGGCTTCTCCTCTTCTTTTTTTCCTCTTCCTTGTTCTTTTCCTCTTTCCTTTGGCCGCAAATAGAGAGCACTAATTGCAAACACTGATGAACGGTGGTGGAGAATGGTGGGTTAGTTGCTGTTTGCATTCCTTTAATCATGCTAATAATTCATGTTTACATTTCCATATTCTGTGGAAAAATTGGACCCATCAGCGCCTCTTCACTGAGATCTGGACTTGCAAGAGTCCTCCGTGTTCAGTGCCCAAGGGAGTCCCTCAGCCCGTTCACACTCCCACCCCTCTATCCCCCTATTCGGCTCCCCCAAATCCCCACCCCACACAAACTGCACTTTTAATGTCATTTTATACACAGCCGGAAGTGGGAGAAATAAAACATCCTGGAATCCAAGCACAGGCCACATGAAGAAAGCAGCACATGTATTCTCTCAGTTTGGAATGCAACAGATGACTTTCTTTTGTCAGCCAGGCAGAAGAACCTGACACATTCTCTCTTTCTATATAGATAGGGTGCCGGGGTCTCACTGTGTTGCCAGGCTTCCTTCAAGCTCAAGATCCTCCTGCCTCAGCCTCCCAAGCAGCTGGAATTACAGGCATGTGCTCCCACCCCTGGCCTCGATCTCTCCCTTAGAGGGCTCTACAATCTTATTTTTCACAGGCAGCCATGCAAATTATGTGGTCAGTCCTGCCAAGGTGTTTTCTGTCTGTCTCTTTTCTGGAAGTGGTCCCTTCTTTTGTGTCCTTTCAATCGGCATTGTTATTTCTGAGGAGCTTGCATGAATGAGTAGTAGTTAAGTTCAGGTCGACAGTCACACAGTGTGCCAGCTCCGCTCTGAGCATCCAGACACAACAAACAACCTGATTCCTACCTCTCCTCCACAGTGAGGGACTAGTTCAGAAAGGTGCCCAGCTGCAGACGGAGACTGCTCATTTGTTCCCAGCTGTCCAAACAAAAATAATCACACAGAAACTATATTAATTACAACACTCTTTGGCCAATAGCTTAGGCATATTCCTGGCTAACTCTTCTATCTTAAATTAATCCATTTTTATTATTCTGGGTATTACCACAAGGCTGTAACTTACCAGTAAGATTTTGGTGTTCCTGGCATCTTTCTCCTTCGGCAGCTACATGGCATCTCTTTGACTCCACCTACTCTCTTTATATATCTCTTCCAGCCTGGCTATATCCTGCCCTGCCATAGGCCAAAGTAGCTTCATTCATTAACAAATAAAAGGAACACATATACCAAAGGACACCTCACATCACCCAGGGTCACACCACTGGCTGAGTACTGGGAAGCCAGTGTTCAATCACTGCACTGGCTCCCACAGCCTGTACTCAGTTTACAGCGTTCCCCTAACACTCCTCTGAGGCTCAGATGTGTAAAATGTAAACTTCAGACACTGTGTCACTTACTGTCCAACTGAAGCTAGCAGAGACCAACTCGTGGGCCCTGAACACTGTTGTCTTTACCCCCCATTCTCTTTTTTAAAACATGCTCATTCCTCTTATCACAGATTTCGTTGCTCTTACAGAGTCTGACATCTTGACCCCTTTACCATGCCCACTCTGGCCCCAGCCACTGCCCTCCCTCCATTGGACAGCCCTGCCCTCTGTGGAACTAGCTCAGCTTTCAAGGGTACATCACATCTCCTGTCTTTATGATGTATCCCACTTCATTCAAAGATAAGTCCTTGCTGCCTGTGGCCAGCACAGCCCTCTATGACACCAGCATGAGGAAAACACTGGGAATTCTCTCGGATACTATAGTCCATGAAACACATGACAGAGTCAGTGCTTCGTTATAAACAAGGCAGGGCTGGAGAGATGGATCTGTGGTTAAGAGTGCTTGCTGCTTTTCCAGAGGACCCAAGCTCCTGTCTTAACACTCATACCTGGCGGGTCACACCACCTGTAACAGCACCTCCAAGGGATTTCACACCCTGTTCTGACCTGTGTGGGCACCTATACACTTGTGGAAGGCAGCCATACAGACATACACACATACACTTAAGTAAAATGAAGTATTTAATTGAGAAATGAAGTCAAATGGGCTTTATGTTAGATGGCTCGGAACCACTGTATGTTAATGTAAGTGCTCCACAACTATTCAAAGAAGCCTGGGTGGAGCTGTGAGGCCTGATGCAATAAATGCAATTTAAACTCACAAGAGTTCCTTTTGCAATGGGTTCACTGAGGCAAAACCCTACAGTGAGTCAAAGGAGCTCCTAATGTATTCGCTGGTGAAACAAACAAGGAATCCAAACATCTCTGCGCTTTTCTTCTCCTGGCAATATTGTCTTTCTGATAAGGAAGATAGCAAAGTTGTACATGGGGAAAGAAAGGGATCTTAAACCAGGAAGGCACTCCCAGGTAATGAGGCTAGGGGACTCTCTTAGTGAGGTTTTCACCTGCCACCCTCCCACCCCCTGATGTCCTCCCTTGCATGCATGCATGAGTCACTGGAAGAGACAGAGGCTACACAAGTTATTCCTGCCACCCCTGGTCTGCCTTCAACCCCAGGAACCCACGCTGCCTCTCAACAAGAACCACACAAAACAGAAACCTTGGCGCTCATAGGGAACAATAGAGCGTACCCAAGTGGAGAGAAGTGCGGTATTGCTGAGGAGTTAGTTACCCTTGAGGGCACAGTTCTGTGTGTCCTGTGACATTGGTCAGTAGCCAATCATGCATTCATGGCAACCTTTACAGGAACATTGAATCCTATTTTGTGCTTTTTGCTTGGCCACGGGGATGGGAGTGTGTGGGGGTAGGGATAGGGGCTGTGTTCCTCTGCAGCGCCAGCCATGATAGATTTGGTAGCAGCCATCACAGAATTAGTGCCACCTTGTGGTCGCCAAAGATGCTACAGCGAAGCGATCTGGGTGCTTGCTTAATCTAGGGAGACCGAGGATGCCAGAGGAGGAAGTAAAACACTGCTATCTAGAAACATAAAGACCAGCCATTTTCAATAAAAGAAAACGAGGCACTTTGTATCCATCATCCTGGCGAAACGACACACATTCCCAGTCCCTCCTCTCTCGGGTCTTCAGTTTCTCTTATCGGTTTTTTTCCTTTCCTCTCATGAACAGCTTACATAAGAAAAGAAAAGAAAACAAATGTCATCCCGATGCCCTTTGGTATTGCTGTCTTGTGTTTGTACATATGATGGCACAACACACGTAACGGAGTTCACCCCGTTGCTTTGTAAACATTGCTCCACGCACGCCCACAGCTTCTCATGGTCCCAAACTGGAACTCTGAACCCACTCCTGCCTCAGTTTCTGGCCACTCATTCAACTTTCTGACTTTCTTGTGGGTACCCTGGCTTTTCTGGGGAGCTGGGAAGTTGACACATCCCAACTCGAGGCATTTTCCCAGACAGTGGGAGATTTCTAGTAATTCTCCCTCTTTTCTGACTTCCTTCACCCCCTCCTACACCCCACAAAAGCATGTGAGAAAAAAGAAAACCACCGACAGACGCTGGGGAAAGGGTAAGTGTATAAGAAGCAAGAGGCTAGGGTGGGTGGGAAGGGCTTGTCATGTGTGGTATGTACTGGTTGCCACAACAAGAGCTTGTGTGGTTAAGGGGTGGGGCAGCCATGGCCTGCCAGGTGGGCAGAGGGCAAGTCTGGACAGCTTTGTCTCTCTTGCTGAGAAGCACATCTTTTTAAGTAACAGGGAAGGGGATTTGAAAGAGCGGGTACCCACCTAGTCAGGGACAGCTTTAGGAAGGAAACTGGGATGCCTGGACTATGCTAAGTGGTAGAAAGGGAAGGAAAAGAAGACAATGTAGGAAGCTAGAGAATAGCATAGTAGCCCAGGGAAAGGGTACTGAGAGCCGGAGTTGCAGAGAAAAGGTAAACAAGAAAAACTCAAGAATAGGAATTTCTGGGCATGGTGGTAGACATCTAAATTCCCAAGGACCAAGAGTTCAAGACCTATCCCTGCTATGTGACAAGAATTGTCCCCCAAATGGAAAACAACAACAAAATATGCAAAAAAAGAAAGAAAAGGAATGAAAGAAAAGAAAAATAACTAATAGCAGCTGGAGGGACCGAGCTATTCTGTGGAGGAGAGGGAAGAGAGGGAGGTGCTGACCTTGAATAAGTAGATGGTAATGTTTCTCACTGAGTTAGTGCGGTCTCCTGAATGAGAATGGCTCCCACAGGCTCGTATGTTCGCATACTTGGTCTCCAGTTGGTGTATGTTTGGAAGGGGTTAGCAGCAGTGGTCTTGTTGGAGGATGTGGGGGTTTGAGGTTTCAGAAGTCTCTGGACATTCCTATTGTGCTCTCTTTGTCTCCTGCTTCTGGATCAAGATGGGAGCTCTCGGTCACTGTCCCAGCACCATGCCTGCCTGCCAGACTCTCCACCTTGATGACCGAGACCCCAGCGGTCTGAGACTCTAACCCCCAAATAAACTCTAATTCTTCTATAATCTGCCTTGATCATGGTGTTTTATCACAGCAATAGAAAAACAACCAAGACAGGTGGTCAGTGAAGTGGGGTAGCAGACTGAAGGAGAAAGCCTACAAGCTCCCTGTAGGACATGCTGGGTTCTGCGGTCCTAGAACATGCGGCATCTCAGGGTCAAAGACGTAAATAAGGAGCCCAAGAACTTATAAACATGGACCAAAGCAAAGGGAGTTAATGGGACCCCCCAGGAAGACCACGTGTGATAAAGAGAAGTGACATCAGGGGTCTGATCGATGCCCTCCAGTATCTATTATAACTCCTGACTGCAAGTAACAGAGACCACATCTAATTGGGAGCGCTGGATGGAAAAGGACCCAGGGGAGGCTGGAGAGAAGAATAAACAGAATAAACAGTTGTACAACCAGGCCCAGAGTGGACAGAAGGAAGGGAGCACTGAGATTTCCATGTCGCCTTGCAGCTACCCACCATCTCACATGTCTCCACTCCAGACTGATGTGCCTGGAAGCATCATCTCGTTATTCCAATCCATGTTACAGTTCTTCATCCCGAATGATGGTGTTGCTATCCTGCCTTGACAAACTCCAAGAATTGTAACAGAAGCAACTGAGAAACAACGCTTATGGCTAGAGAGAAACCAGGACATGGGCACCATCTGAAATCCTGGGAAGGGAGTTATAAGAAAGAGGGGTATATTGTGTCTAACTCCACACAGAGAGCCAGATCCAGCAAGATGAAGGGTTAAACTCTCAGATTAACTTGGGCAGGTAGGACATCATTGATGAGTTTTATCCTAGCTGGTTGGGGAATAGAAGGGATGAGAAAACTGCAGTGGATTGATAAGGAAACGGGAAAGAAAAGTAGGTGGACTCTTCACAGTGGGAGAGGAAAGGATGGTCAAGATGAGGAACTTTTTATTCTGTGACCTGTCCTGAGATTTGGTGATGACAGAGTGTAAACACGCTTAGAGCCTGCAGGGAAAGATCCACTGGAGATCAGGTGTGCAAAAAGGTACCGAGAGCAGTATCAAGGGGATAGCAAAAACCCCGGGACAGAGACAGGTCACCTCAAAGCAGAGAAGAGACACATTCTCCTTTAAATTGGACAGAAGGTGACAGTAGTTGTAGCTTTAAGTAAGTGCTATCCTCTGAAACACACACACACACACACACATGCACACACACACACACACGCGCACACACACACACACACACATACACACACGCACACACACACACACACATACACACACACACACACACACACACACACAATGCCTGGCTGTGGTTATGCTCCTATACAGTTACCTATATCAGAGCTGTTTTATCTGTCACGTGATGGGATGCGGCACAGGGATTGTGAGGAAGGTTTTCCTAAGCCGGACTCCCTCACTTCTCCCCCTCCTGCAGGGCCCACCATCATCTGCTGAGGAGCAGCGACAAGTGACAACAGGAAAGGCAACTCTATTTTAAAATGTAGCCTGAGCTGACCCACTGCTGCTGCTTCACTGTGACCTCATTACAGAGAGGCACCCCAAGCTTTTGCAGTTTGTCGGTAAGATTAACAAAACATTTTGGGGAAAGAGTAGTGCTGTGGGGGTTTGGTTGTTACTTGTTGGCTGGATTGACTCCCTGGGACTGAAGAGCAACTGAGTGAACATAGCAAAAAGAAAATAAAACGAGTGAGCCAACACAACCCATCCCAAACACATTTGAAAGACATTCAGTGCTGTCCTAAGCCTTTCAGACAAGACATCGTTTCAAGGAAGTGTGATATTCTCTCTCTCTCTCTCTCTCTCTCTCTCTCTCTCTCTCTCTCTCTCTGCATATAGGAACTCAGGATGAATGGACTGGCTGGCTTTGAGGGCTATTAAGGGCAAGATGGGCTGATCCCAGAGCTGCCCAGTGAGCCACAAGATGCATCCTCAGGGCCCAAGAGACTGTGTACAGCAGAGGCCAGCTGTACTCCCGTTTAAATCCTTAGCACCTAGCCTGGCATGTCACCGGGACCTAATTATTGAATCAGCTGGTGAATGTATAAGCTATAAAATATGCTATGTTTCCTCAAGGGAAGATCAACAAAATCCATTTAGCTGGGTTTCTCGGTCTGAAAACTCCTAAAAACCATTTCCTTAATTTCTATTTAAGTGTTCCTTGGTTATCTAGATAAAGGGGTTAAGTGGTTATTTAGTTTAGAACTGAGGGTTTTAAGTAAAACAGCTCAAGCTAGATATTTTTTTTTCCCTGTCTGGCTCCGTTAGCTTTCCGCCATGCAGCTCTGTCCTTGTGTGTCTAACAAAGCCATGTTCACAGTTAATTAAAATGCAGTGTCTCTATGAAGAGCCAGGGCAATTTTCCTTCTGTGCTATTTCCACTGCAAACTAGACAGAACAGGTTTGAATTTGCTCTGTGACAAAAGTGAAACTAGGGTCTTCCTGGTATCATATTTAACCGTTCCACGACGATGGTGAAAGAAAAAGCAAGAGTCTGGGACTAATGACCTGGCTCATGGGGAAAGGCTCTTGTGCGGAGCTTGTTCATCTGGCTTCAGTTCTAGGGATCCCCTCACTGAAGGAAAGAACAGAACCAGAACCAGCTCCGGCAGGTTGTTCTCTGACCTCCACCCTCTGACCTCCATCCTCTGACCTCCACATACATGCTGCAGCAGGCAGGTCTACATAATACACAAATAAATAGGTATAATTCTAAGTAAATAAATATCGAGGGTTTGGGGGTTTTGCTGTTGTTTGTTTCTTGGGTTTTGTTTTGTTTGTACCCTCTTTCTGGCACACAGGTCCTAGAGCCCTGGACTCTCCAGGATGATATATCGTCCGTCTGCTAATGAGATCACTGGTGGCTAGAGCCGTCTAGCTGCTCCCTGCAGGGTCACCAAAATGAACAAGTGTTGGGCAGGAGCTTTAGAGCTTTCCATCCGGTTAGGTGGTGTTTGCTTTTAAATCCAACTTGGGAGGCTGAGGCAGGAAGATGGTGAGTTCAAGGTTAGCCTAGGCTCTACAGGGAGACCTTGTCCATCTGAATTCAAGACAAAAGTAAATTAATTAATAAACAAGCAAAAAAAAAAAACAAATAAAATGCTTGGCTTGTTCGGGGAGGAAGGAAGGGTTGGAGATGGAGTGACTCTCCAAAGGCTAGTGATTGAAGCAACTGTGCTTGTGTAATGGTGGCTCTATGAGACCCCCCTTAGCCGCTGGATGTAGGGCTGCCACCTTGGTGAGCACCCTGAAGGACAGAGAGGTGGAGCCCACTCCTGACCCCATTCACATTGATTCGTACTTTTCCCTATGACGCTCTTCCACTTGGCAGTGTCCGAGTTGTTACTGTCTCACTTTTCCTTTACATTTTATTTTGTGTGACTGCACACAGCATGGCCTTATGTGGAGGTCAGAAGACAACCTACAAGAGTCGGTTCTTTCTCCTACCACACAGGTTCCAGGGATTGACCTCAGGTCATCAAGCTTGGCAACAAGTGTTTTCTTACTACCCCTTCTTCTGAGATGTATGCTTTATAACTAACCAGTTCAGCAAGGAAAGCACTTTTGTGGATTAAATGAATCTCCCTGGCGAATTCCCAAAGTGCATCAGAGCAATGGCATCCTCAGTGTAGTTGGTCTACCAAGAGATGGGAAGCCAGGGACTTCCGGTTGGCATCTAAAACAAAACGTAGTCTTGTGGGACTGAGAATTTGAGCTTTTGGGATTTAAATCTAGCCCTAGGAAGACAATCTCAGAATTTGGCTGAATTACTGGATATCCTTCTAGAGTCAAAAATATTGTGAGTAAAAACCAGCTCACTGTTATTATGTCAAAATAAACTTAAATGGTAAAAAGAAAGAAAGAACTGAATACCTCATAAAATTCTTTCACAGTTAATTAAGACCCTAGATGATCTTACTGGAAAAAGACATCCCAAGAGAATTCAGAGTCCATTTGTTTCCAAATACCTCTTTTCAAATACAATGATCTCTAAGAATAAGAATCTGAAACAGCTGGAGAAGCTTGGGAAAATCCCAAACTATCATTTCAGAACTGGAACGGGACCTTCAAGACTCCAGAGCCATCTGGAACATCTGATAAGACCTAGAGACCCAAGAATCAATCAAAGTTCACCGTCTACCAAGAGGTAAGTAAGAGGAGCAGCGGTGTACTTTCCAGGCTTGTCCTGCCATCTTCCCTGCCCACCCAAGACCATTCTCCAGGCGAGAGACTGTTACAGGTGAGCTTCTGTATAGTCTCACTAACCAATCATGGGCTACGATTCATTTCGATCTCCCCTTAGATCCCATACCTACACCAACCTCCCTAGAGAACCTTCCTCCATTTAGGACTCAGTCTTCCTCCTTACTCATCAACTTACTTTTCTCTTCTGGTTTTTAGAGTTGTGTGTAGTAGGAAGTTGCTACCCACGCTACGGTAGCTTGACGTTTCAGAAAACAGCAAATGCTGAGGGGGTCACTCCTGCCCTCTCCCTCTCTACTCGCTCCAAGCAAGTCACACAACTCTCAAGGAGAGGTGCCAGCTCTGTATTCATAACATAGTAGAGTGACATTGACAAAAAAAAAAAAAAGGCGCTGCCCTCTCTGTTTCCCCCTGAGCAAGTTAGCAGACTCTCATAGAAAGACACTCACCCTACACGCAGAGGAAAATACCATCAGTGAAGACATGCATCCCAAGAATCTGAATCCTCTTCACACACACACACAACCATTCAGTCTTAGCCTCCTTCACCTCTCCATGTCTCTCCACTCCTGACAGAGCTGCGGAACAAAACTATACAAATTTGAGCTGGGGAGGTAGCTGGATTTGTAAAGTTCTTGTCATGAAAGCACAAAGACCTGAGTTCAAATCCCAGAGTTCATGTTAAAATGCTGGCCTGAAGGGGTGTGTTTGCAACAATCCCAGCACTGGGAAGACAGGGGCTGGCAGATTCCTGGGCCCACAATTGATAAGCTCCTGGCCTAAGAGGGATCCTGATTCAAAATATCAAGTTCTGTAGCTTACGAGGAACCACACACTTAAGGCCGTCCGCTGATCTCCAGTTGCATGTTCCCCAACACGCAAACTCCGCCACCCCCACACAAATACACAAGTTTAAGGTTTCCATTTCCCTAGGAAGGCTTCTTGCGATGTAAAATGCACGTAAATACATAGGCTTTTCTTTTGTTGGTCTGTCTTCTGTTGCAAATGCCTCAGCCACAAACCTAGCAGTGGGTGAGAAAACAAGGGCATTTCCCCCTCCCTACAGGTGCTTGGGACTTGGGGGTAAGAATTCTCAGCTAGAATGGGCACAGTGGCTTCCAGGCTTTTACACATTGCAGGAAGAACCCACACCCATTCCTTCTTGTAATGAATTTCACTGGATGTATGTACTGTGTTTTCTTTATCCTTTGATCAGCTGCTAGACGTCCTCTGGCTTCCAACCTTTGACTGCTGTTGCCAGTGCTGCAGTTAGGAACATCTAAATACAGTATGGGAACACTGCACTGAGGTATTTTGGATCTATACTTAGGAGGCTCTGGGCTGTGTGACATATGAGGGCTTAATGCTTTGCTGGTATTTTAGCGGAATTTCCATACATTTATTTTTAAAATGTCTATATCCTTTTAAATAACAAAAGAAGGAGTTGCTAATTAGGTATGCTGAAGGAAAATTCAATTCATTCCAAATTATCTGGGAGCTGTGTGCACGGCTCCAGCTGTGGAGAATCAATCCTGCTCAGGAAAATAACGAGCCCTGGCTTCTCTGTGAAAATGGAGCTGTTGGAAGTCATACTCAGATGTACACATTTCTGCATGGGGGTGGTTATTTACGTGCAAACAGTATGCACATCCAGGTCCTTTTAGGAAGCAATCCATTTGCTATAGACTTCAAGACCATATCTTATACTTTTTAATACTATTTTACCAGCACTCTGCTTAGAGCTATTTCTTCAGTCACCAGGTGACAATAGCATGCAAATCCTTTAAGTGAAATGTGATGCCCAGGCAGCCCGGGCTGGTAATTAAGCCGTATCTGCATTTTCTGAAACCCCTTTCATTCATACAGCAAGAGAAGTCCAACGTGCCCACGCCCTCCCCAAAGAGAGAATTAGCATGGCGATGCTCTTTCTTTTCTCCTTTTCAGGTAGATGCAGCTGCCATCCCGGCGATTAGAGTTACTGTGCATAACCACATTGACGGCTCAGCTCGAAACAAAAGCAAAAAGAAAAGAAACAGGCTGCAAGTTCCGTGATGGAGGAAGGCAGAAGGTGGGGTCCGCAAGTGAAGCTCACTCCAGGGGAACACACAGATAAGCTAGCGTCCTGATACTAACAGTGTTCAAAGATGGGGAAATTTACACATCTAAGAGCATGTGTGAGTTTATTTGCTAGTCCATTTTGTTTAAATGCATATAATTTGCTCTCGCGCGCGCGCACACGCTCTCTCTCTCCCTCTCTCTCTGTATATGTGTGTGAGTTAGGATACATTTGAAGTTCTCTTCTCCTTCATCTCCTACCTTAACTTCCTCTTGCAAGTCATGGATTCTGACATCTACTTGTGTAACTCCTAATACATTCTCCAGGAACATGGCTAGAATATTATTGCTTTCCTGCCTCTTTAAATTTGCATAAATGCTGTGACCCATGTGTGTCTTGCTTTCTAGCTTTTCTGTCAACCAGGAAGTATGTTTTCTTCCCTCAACATTGGTTTTGAATCTGAATGTCAGTTGTGGCTGTTCAAAGGACATGTGGCTAGCCTTGTTTCTGCCTGACAGGATCCTGGCAGCAGACACCTGGGGCTGTGAATGGCATCCATGCATGGAAAGCTCTGGCGACAACTTCAAGGAAGGTAGTTTTTATCTGAATTCATTCTAAAGAATTTCCCGAGGCACTCTAGCCGGGGGGGGGGGGGGGGGGGGGCTCAGTCACAGGCAAGCTTGTCACTTTGGTCAGAAGGTGGCACCATGCCAGTTCCTTTCACACGCAGGTACATCATCAAGCTCAAAGGCTAAGAAAATAACCATGAAATAAGAAAGCAGTGCCCTATACACAAGCCCACAGACCTGGGAAAGAATTCCCTCGGCTAGAGAACTGGTCTAAACCAGTGGGGCACCAAGTAGTGCCCCTAGGACAGGGTGACAGCTGAGCCTCACCTGCAGGCAAAGGGCGATTCTGAGACTGCAGAAAATTAAAAAACTAATCCTAAAATCAAGCACAAATCAGTCTTCTTTTCCATGTTTACTTTTCACTATGTAGCAACAACTGTAATGGTAGAAATTTTCCTCCTACAAACACTGTTTGCTGGTCTATCATCTAAAGACCTGCTGTGTAGTGTTCGTATGTGTATTAGTGCTCCAGTGTTTTATTACATATCCTTTAATAAAGATTTATACTTCGTGAGAGCTAACTTAAAGAAATTTCCACTAGTGAGCTCCCCTCATACAAAGAGTCACAGTAACTTTCTGTTTTGGTTGTGAAAAGTGTTTGTGCCCCGATAAACTTCTACGCCGATGCAAAAATCCAAATCAGACCAAATCAAACCAAGGTAGAAAAAGCCCAGGTTTAGTGGATACTAGCACTTTCGGGTGGCCTTCCAGTCCCCCGGAGAGGAAATAAAGGAAAACTACAAAACCACGTGTTTGTTCTCTGGGATGCAGTTTAAATACCCTGTGGGAGTGGTCTTGAGCATCTCTGGGGAGGGGTCATCATTTGGCTGGCTTTCTCAGAGGTGGAGTCTGGACTGAGGCAACTCCAAGGGGAGTGTTTTTGAGTCAGGGTCTTGTGTAACAGGTTGATGTTGAATTCTTTATTTTTTTGCTTTCACGTGGAGTGTTAGGATTATAGGTGTGTATCATGACACCTAGTTTCATTTGTATTGTATATGAAAGGTAGGTTCACAAAGAGTGCCTCCCCCACTGTTCCCATGCTAAAGGCAACAAGACCCAGAAGAACAAAGCAGATAATTGAGGCAAACTAAAGTCTCACGTGATAAACAACTTTATTCAGAGCCTGGACAATTTATACTCTGAGGGTCCCTCCAGTAAAGTTCTCATGAGTTCAAGCTGTAAACATTCACAGCAACAAGCCATATGTGGCAAGAACATGTTTTGCCAGAGAGTCATAAACATTTAATTGATAACAACAGCAAGCAATGGGTAGTCTGAAGTAACGGAAGGAGCACAAAAACATTTCAAAAACTGAGGTCACCAGCATTCAGAATTCTCCTTATCTGACTCCATTCCCGGACTGTGTTCTGACACCCCGCCATTATGGATTCTCCCTTTAGAACAGTAAGCCAAAATAAACATTCCTTAAAAAAAAATTTGGACTTGGACCTAACTACTGTGTCCTTCAAACAGGATTGTAGTGAAAGGAAATAGACCTTCAGTTCTGCGGCTCGGTTTGGCCCCTGGGAGATTCTATAAGATACAGGAGCGTGGAACAGTGGGAAATGTCAGACCTGCAATTTTCAATTGGTCCATGCAAACTCGAGCGGTAAGGTTTTACTGAATTTGAGTAATTATTTTTTCAGGAGTGAGTTAAACTGATTTTTAAAAATTGCAAACTAAAGGATAATTCAAGTAAAATGAAACATTAAATAGGTGGTACTGTGCCAGGCACTTGTGAAAAACAAAACACAACACAAGGATTTGTTTGGCCAACATTCTCATGGCTTACACACAAGGCAGATGACAAAGTGGTCAGATACACCCAGGTAAGGCCAGTGATGTTGAAATAAAAGACTGTTTTGAGTTCCCTAGTGATTTCTGGAAGACTGCCGTAGGACTCAAGAAGAAACCCTGAGAGTGATGATGGACGGGGTGCGCCAAACTATAGCAAAATTACGATTGCTTTAGGCAAAGTCCTAATCCTCAGGCATATCTTATCTTTCCTTCTTCTGTGCGTCCGTCTTCAGCCCTTTGGGAAGAGCTGGTTTTTGTACAGCTCTTTTGGAAACTTGGGGAAAGTGTCCATTCATCTAACTCTCACCTCATTAGTAGGAAAAGCCCTGCAGAACATGTTTGTAGCAGTGAAAGGCTTGTCTCAGACTAGATGGTCTGGTCATTCCGGAGCAGCACAATCCAGAGAGCTTTAGAAAGCTCATTGCAATCTTCCAAGCGCTATACAATCAAAACAAAAATGTGGACCCAAGAGAACTACGGTAAAGTTCATCTCTTTCTTTTGGTGGCATTTTCCTTTTCTAATTTATCTTTTTTTTCTGATAGGAAGTTTTGACTGAGGTCAATATGGTCCCCGAAATATTTGTAAGCAGTCAAAATCATGCTTGAACAATGAATAGAGAGGTAAGCCTTAAAATTAGTTCATAAAGATCAAGACACACAATCCTGACCATTAAGTGTGTCACATACCAGGAAGGAGACGAGAAACACACCATACGGCATCTGAGTGCATGCATTTTAGATGCAAACATTTTATCGAGGCTCCCAGCTCCAAACAAGGCTTTTGAAATCAAACTTAATAAAAAGGGCTACGACATCAACCATGAGTGAACATGGGTTGACAAACCTGCTCATTCAACTACTAAAAATAAATGTCTCAAAATCCACTGTGACAAAACCGGGGCTTGAAGCAGAACACTATGACATACACATTACTCTGCTGTGACTCATGGGTGTAACAGACTCATGGAAAGGCAGAATTTCCCCTGTTCTCAAAATGCAAAGAGCTCATTAAAATTTCATAATACAGTTTTCCTTTTCTGAAACACTTAGTTAATTTTTAACTTTGTTGCTGGCATGATCATGGGTGCATACATTTTCCACTGCTTTCATGTCATTTCTGTCCATGACATGTCCTTCTGGACACAAAGTCATCTGCACACAGCTCACAGAGTTTGCTTCTGTGGGCAGGGATCTCTGCATTCCTAGACCGCAGGGACTATGTTGGTCCTTTCCCTGCCCCCACCTCCCCACCTTTTGGCCTTTTTACCCTGTAACAAAGCCATGCAATATAATGCATGTAATTATATTCATTATATAGTAATTCATAAATGGTCCTAATTGAGAAAGCTAGAACATCTAATTTTTGTTGTTGTCGTTTTTCGAGACAGCCCTGGCTGTCCTAGAACTATTAGACTAGGCTGGCGTCAAACTCCCAGAGATCCACCTGCCCCTGCCTCCCGAGTGCTGGGATTAAAGGTGTGCACCGCCACCACCCAGAGTACACCATTTAATTTTTTTAAGTACAAGTAACTTTAAAATCTGCATACTACAATAGAAAAATCTGTTTTAAAAGGAGCAGAGACATATTTTACCAAGATTTAAAATTTACTCATTTCCTAACGGGCTGAAATAGCTATGTTGTATACAGAAGGGTAGGAAACAATAATGAATTTGTCATTTACATTCCTTAGGTCAGCCTGTAGGAAAGAGTACGGATATTCTCCTCATAGCCTCTCCCCCAAATGTGATCTTCCTCCTCATCCTCCCTCCTTCCTGAACATCCTATGTTAGCCAGGATGCCTGCAGGACAAATTGGCAAACTCTTACACCAATGGTTTTCAACCTGTGGTTTGCAGCCCCTGAGGGGTTGAACGACCCTTTCACAGGGGTCACCTAAGATTGGCAGAAAACACAGATATTTACATTAGGATTCATAACAGTAACAGAATTACAGTTATGAAATAGCAAGAAAATAATTTTACGCTTGGGGGTTGCCAAGCTAAAATGAGGAACTGTATTAAACCCCATGAGGAATTGTATTAAAGGGTCGCAGCATTAGGAAGGTGGAGAACACACCTTCTAATCATTCTTTGTAGGTCTTAGACACACCTCTAATCATTCTTTGTACTAAAATGTGGGGTACTTAGTACCTTATGTCTCAGATGCCAGTGAACAGGACAGAGTTTTGATCACCCCCACACCCCACAGATTAGAACAGCCAACATATTGTCCTGGTATCGTCTTCTGCTGAGTCTAATGGTCCCTGGCTGACATGGTTTACTGGGTGGCAGTGATTTCAGTTCCGTAGATAACTTTGAACTTTTCTCTAATGACATGTTTTCCTTTTGCATTGTGTATGTGCGCGTGCACGTGTGTGCATGCGTGTGGGAGCCAGGGGTTGACGTCAGCTGTCTTCCCCGATTACACTCCACAAGGTACAAAGTCTCTCATTGTACCTGGGCTCCCTGATTCAGCTAGACTGAACAGCATGCCCCAGGGATCCTGCTGGTTCTGTTTTCCCAGGATTGGGATTCCAGTGTGTATTGCATGCCAAGCTCTTTAAATGGGTGCTGAGAATCCAAACTCAAGTCTTCCTGTTTGCAACGGAAGCACTTGTCTGGCAGAACAATCCCTCCAAGCCTCTGGTAGCAAGTGTTGAAAAAGGGCTTCCTTTAAGTGTCATGCAACATTTGATTTGATCTAGAGTCTTACAATAGATGATAACCTTAGTGAGTTACACATTTAGAGCCTTATAAGAGATGTACAATAGATGATATACCTTAATGAACCAAGGACAAGATAAGACAAGATAAGATGAATTTGCTGTTTTTCCAGTTGCTACAATATCAGAGCAATTTGTCAGGAATCCATTAGGTGTGTTTTTGTTTTCAGCTGAAGGGTGGACCGGTGCTTAACTGTGCAGTATTGCTTTGAAGACGCATACTCATTAAATCAGATTTACAGACCTAAGACTCCACATCATAAATCCCTTCTGAAATGGTTCCAAATTGCAATTAGGCAAGTAATACTCCAATTTCCTCATCTTTCTTTGCTTCCCTAGGCTAGGGAGTTTAAGGGCAACTTTGCCCAGGTCCCCCCCAGGGCGAAGTCACTGAGGCAGTCCTGCCAATGAGCTGTGCTGTTTGTGTTCCTGGGTCGATGACCCGGAAGCCTGAGCAAATGAAAGCCTGATCTTATTTTTCCCTTTTCTTTCTGTTCCTGGCTGGTAATCTGGGCACATGAGACCAGTGAGTAGCTGGTCTGCACTGCCTAAGCTGACCCATCAGGCGGAGCCCCTGCAATAAATGAAGAAAGGGACAGTGAGACACCAAGACACAGCCGTGGCTTTTGATTTGGAAGGAGGCTTAGGCTTTGTTCGCCGATTTCTTTATAACATACACTGCATGAGAAAGGAAACATAAAGGTTGGGTATGGCTTCTTTCCATTTAAAGAGAATGATGGGTCTAGTTTGCTGACACAGAGACAGGAAAATTAGTGAGCAGAATTCAATCATGATGATGGAATCTTTAAAAAATTCTGCATCTCTCCCTTTAACAAGAGGTGGAGCAGAGGACCTCAAAACATGTAAGGGGTGATACTTCAAATAAAAAAGGGGGTTAACTGGAAAGGGGAAACAGCACTGTCCTGATCTACATAACAAGGTCCCTTAACTTGAGCTCCACCTACCGCATTGCATTAGCCTGCTTTCTTTGCTCCTTCTGGAATCCCCGTTCTTCAAAGTGCACTGGGAGCTGAAATAAAAACTCTCGCCATTAAGAGTGGCTTCCTGATCTCTACATCACAGACCCCAACTTGGATGGGATGCTTCAAAATCTGCTTTTAATCCCTTCACTCTGCCTTTCAAATTTATGCTTGGCCCAGAACAAAGGGATCACCTAACCGTATATGTTATTAAAAGTGTCTGTTGTGTTAGTTTTTATTAATGTGTGGCCAGGATAGTTAACCAAGCCATGACTGGATTTTGTCCACATAATAAGCTTTCCAGTTGTTTCAAGATGGTTGCTGGTCTTAGGTCACTGTGGTGGGACAGGAGGATCACAGTGCTTCATTCTCTGATGAATTAGTCACGGATTAAGGCCGTGCTTCCCAGCCCTTTAATACCCTATGTTATGGTGACCATACAACCATACAGTTATTTTGGTTGCTGCTTCAAAACTGTAATTTTTGCAACTGCTCTGAATTGTACTGAAAATAGCGGTGTCTTCTGATTGTTTTCAGTGATCCCTGTGAAAGGGTCGCTTGACCCCAAAAAGGGGTCGGGACTCACAGGTTGAGACCTGCTGGATTAGAGAGCCTGCGCCGCTGGGCAAGGCAATTACGGCTTTCCCTGGAGCTGATGAACCAGCACTCAGTTGAAAAGGCTCTCTCTTCCCAGCCAGGTCTCTAAATTGGGACTGCAGAGGACAGGCTCACACTGTCTGGCGATCAGTAGGGGGAGGTGACCAAAAGACTGAGAGAAAAAGAACTGAGGTGCAGTGATCTCTGGATCACCTGGTCCCATGGGTATTGTCACCTGGGGGGAGATTGCTGTGGATTTGTGTCACGACTTGCCTTTTCTTCCAGCTAAAAATCTTCCATTGCAGATTTTATAATTTGAAGCTTAAAACATCATTTTTAAGCTCGCGGGGTTTTGTATTTTTTCCCTTGGTTACATCAGTTGTGTTAGCTTTGGCAAGTTCGCAGGAATGCACAGGAACCCCAGGGGGAAGACATAGACCGGGTCTGTGTCTCTTTTCAGCCATCCTCTGCATTCATCCCGCACAACCAGGAACAATGAATTTCTCATCTCAATAGTTTTGCCTTTTCTAGAATGTTCTATAAAGGGAACCATACAGCATGTGGCTTATGGCACCCGACCCCCTTCATTAAGCATGGGGATTAGTGAACTTCTGTAACAGGGCAAGCAGGAGACATCGTCAGCTTTGAATTTCCACAGTATAGCTACATTCCAGTGCCTGTGTCCATTCCAGACGTGTAGCAGACTGAACTGTGTTCGAGTTTTTGGTGATTATGAACAAAACTGAACTGCGAACTGAATGCGTTCCCCAAATTCCAGCTGAAACGTAATCGTCAGTGTGACGGTCTGCAGAGGTAGGCCTTAGGAACTCTTTACGTCACAATGGTTCCTTCTTCCGGAATGAGATGAAGGCCCTTAATGAAGAGACTTTGCCAGGGCCTTTTTCTTCAGGGGGACACCACATTCTCCCACCCTGAAAGGGTGTGTGAAGCACCGGCTTGGCACAGAGACGTCAGACGGGAGCCGTCAAAACCTCCCAGTTCCCAAAACTGTGAAAATAATTTTTGTTGTTCCTTTTGCATCACGCTGTCTCAAATATTTTGTTAGGACAGCATAAGGAAAGTTCAGCTGAGCGGCTATTAACATTTGTGCATTTGTTTTTTGTTTGTTTGTTTTTACTAAAGTTTCATGCTCATGGGAAAAGTGGCCTGGGTGCCATCGTAGAGCTGAATGATGCTGCCTGTGTAGTTTAATTAAGAAACTGACTGGACCAGGTTGAGCTGGTCACAAGGTGGCAGATTTGAAGCCTGTAAGTCGATGATACTTTGTTACAGGGATGGGTTATCGCAGCAGACTATGCCCCATGTTGCTTCTCTTTAAGGCAAGTTCTTAAGTTATCGCATTACACAAGTTGTAGGTAATATTTCTCTCCTTGAAGATGTTCCTTATTTTCATATTGTATTCCTTGTGAATGAAGTCCATTGGATATGTTCCTGGGCCCTTGACTGGGCCTCTTCAGCCTGTATGCTTAGACCACAAGGCACGTCCATGTCCTGTTTGCACTTAATGTGGGTATCAGGATATTCTAAGTTCCAATGAGAACACACTAGGCTATTGACAATAGAGATACCATATTGGACGGATAATGGTTTTCTTCAGGAAATCTGATAACAAAACCCCAAACATTCCATATTCACCCGAGTTTCCGACTGTCTCAGTTTCTCTGTCATGAGAAACATCAAATAGCACAGGTAGGGGAGAGAGTACCAAACTCTTTTGGCTTAATCTACTCCCATTGTATTCCACAATGCATCTACTCCAAAGTCCCAGTCTTCCAAGCACAAATCAAGAGGGATGGTGGTACCTCCCCTGCAAGCCCAGCATGGTAGGTGGCAGAGACAGAGAGATCTGAGCTCTGAGCTGTATAGTGAGACCTTTATCTAATCAAAACCAAATGAGAGGGAGGGAGGAAGGGAGGGAGGGAGGGAGGGAGGGAGGGAGGGAGGGAGGGAGGGAGGAAGGGAGGGAGGAAAGGAGAGAGACAGAAACAAAGACAGAGACAGACAGAGCGGGAGATGGGAAAACTTTAGCCCTGTTCCTACTCCTTATTGATTGTGTGACTTTTAATGAGTCACACTTGCTAAGTGGAGTCTTGGAACAGTTCTCTCTCCTGCCAGTTTTTATATTCTGTGAACATGTAGAGAAGAAGTTGAAAATAGATGGTAGGAAATGTGAAACCTGACTGGGGACTAGGGGTTCGTTAATCAGTTATAACATCGAGCATATTAAACAGGTAGATAACTGACTTCCATTTTCTTAAAAAAGCAAGAATCACGGAGTAATCCATCAGGAGCTTGGAAAGTTAGTGGCTGTCCAAACTCAATTATGATTTGCAATTATGTGAAAGCCCATGCTTGAATAATTCTCAGTTTACGACTGAGTCGGCACCTCTGTGCCCTGCTAAAAGGGAGACCGTGGGGAGCTGCAGGTTAGGGGCTAAAAACAGACAACAGTTCCTGGAATATGGAAGGGATTGTTAAAACTTCAAAGTGACCACTTCCCCACTTGCTAGAGAATTTGAAATTAAAAATCAGAAGAATGTGGGAAATCAGCACAAATACATCAGTACATTGAGGATTGGGAAAGGCACTGAACTTCTATAAGAATAATCAGAAACATTCGAGAAATTGAACAGATGGAGAACCACCCCTACACAGCAATATGAGCTTAACGGAAAGGTATTGGCCTTGTCCATTTCAGCTTCCTCTCTCCCTGCCCCTCTCCGCACCTGTACACACGAGGAAGCAGAAAAATTTCATTATAGAGGTACACACCCTTGTACTTTTGCCGTAAATAGTTAACTCAGATGACATAGTCCATTGTTTGCTATTGAAAAATTGTTCAAACACCTTTTTACACACCTTCCTCACGGTGAATTTATATTGCTTACTGACAGGACATTACCAACACTGATGTCTTGTTTGTATTTTCTACTTGCCTTTATCGTGACCCTGCTATTTCTTTCATTTTTTTCCTTTCCAATCCCCTGACAGTTTAGATGCTCTGTGTTGTATTTACATTGAACCTTACCCTTAAGTTAACTTTCTAGATATTGAACGATATGTTTTTCTATAAGTGCTTAAAGTTTTTCAGTATTTTCATCTTCATACCTTATAGGACACAAACCTTAAGAAGATCTAGCTGTTAATTAACAATTTCTGTTATTTTTTAAAAATTTGATTTTAAATTGAAATGTTTTTCAACACACACAGGTACGCACACATGCAGATGTTGACACTCACAGACACGCACATGCATGTGCATATGTGTGTTGTGTGTGAGGGGTTGGAGACACAGTTCCGTTGGTAAAGAACTTGCTGTGTAATCATGAGGACCTGAGTTCAGCCCCCTGGCACCCTTGTGACAATGGGAAGTCCAACGCTGGAGAGGTAGAGACAGAAATAGTCCCGGAATTTCTAGCCAGTCATCCTAGCAGAACTGGCAAGCTCCAAGTTCAGTGAGAGAAGCTATCTCTAAAAATAAGGTGGAAAACTGTTGAAGACAGCCGCCTCCACCTCTGAGTTCCACATGCACGTGCAGGTAGGTTCGACCATGGACATGGAAAAGTGGTAATTAGATAGTCGATACATACTCAGTGATTTTTAGATATCTTTTATGACATTTGTTTTCTATAATTCAGCCTTATACATTAACGTATTTGTTTTATTTTTAGGCTTTATTTATTTTACAAAATCTTTAAGAAATATAATATTAATTCTTTCAGAATTTCATGTATTTTTTCATATTCATCCCCATCCCCCCACTTCTCCCCATCTACTCTCCCCATTCTCACCGCCTTACCCTCGGAACTGTGAGCGCACTGCCGCTCCCCGCCCCCCCCCCCCGCCCCTCCCGTCCCCCCCCCCCCCCCCCCCCCCCCGTCCTTTAAAAACATCTAGTCCTCTTTGTGCTGCCCTTATATGATTGGCAGTGGGGCTTTCCCTGGAGTGTGGCCGACTCGTCATGGATAGCACCATGAAATAAAACCGACTGTCTTGCCCCAGAACCTATGTAATACCCGTAGCTCCTCAGCCCGTGGCGGGATTTCTGTACCCACATCCCTCCCTCCCACGCCATGCCGGCACTTTGTCCAGCTTGAGCATTTGAAGGTGCTGTGTATGCCGTCATAACCACCATGGTTTCACATGTGCATCTGCCTTGCGTGTCCAGAAAATACTGTTTCCTTGGGAGATCATGGAGCTTTAGGGAGAGGGGTATGATCTCTCTCTCTCTCTCTCTCTCTCTCTCTCTCTCTCTCTCTCTCTCTCTCTCTCTCTCGTGTGTGTGTGTGTGTGTGTGTGTGTGATAATGAGTAGATAATAACCCAACTAGACACCATATGCTAGTGAAAAAAAAAACAGTATCAGGAAGGGAGTTACCTCTTTTTAGGTTGTTGGCCAGTGGGTCTAAAATTTTATAGGACATTATCAAAGCTCTTGGTTATCCTCCAGACACCTCCAGACCCTTGACACCGAGACACTATTGCTGAACACATCACATACGTGAATCACAGCACATGGAGAAATCAAGGGTCACTCCAGAAACTTCATCTTGCCTGACTCCCTTTCATAGTGCTGGGAGAGGCTCTCCATACTACCAGAGGAGGAAAAACATCATCCATCTTACCCAGTTGTGAAATGTTCTGATTTAATCTAAGGCCTGCTCCATGAGACAAAAATCTGTACCTGGTTCCATTAACAGAGATAAGAACCTGATAGGTCATATGCCCTAAGGGAGAGCATAATATTATTGTTCTAATGAACAGACATAGCTAAAATGACTCTTAGCGGGGTAATGCTATGTCTCTCGATGCTCTTCAAAGAGACTTCTCCTTTCAGTAAAGAGCGATTGATATGGAGACCCTGTGCTGGTCAGCATGCAGAGACATGCACTCATTTTGGCATGGCAACGCTTTAATAATTCTGAGGGGCTGGTTTATTGCTTGGAAGTATTTTTAGTTTCACTCTGAAAGTATCTTTTAATCCCAGTCTTAGGCAACAATTTACCTAGACAGCAAAACTGGATAGCTATTGTCCCTTCCATTTGTCAAGGATATTAGTGCTTCACTCTGGCGCTCACTGTGATGGTGGCAGCTCAGTTGTCCTTCTTTTGCTACAATTGTAGCTATTTCTGAGTGCCCAGTGATTCTTAGTGTGCTAAGCATAACGCTGACTCCTTTGAGACCTCACAACTCCCTGAGGTTGGTGGTAGTGTTTCCGACTGGTGGATGACGAAATCAAAGCACCCACCATTGAATGGCATTTTTTAAAAGATTTACATTGTTTCCATCATATATGCGTTGTGTGTCTACATGTGCAAGTGAGTGTTGGTGCCCAGTGGAGGCCGGAGGTGTCAGATCCCCATGAGCTGCAATATAGGCAATTGTGAGTTGCCTGTTTGAGTGCTGGGTACCACACTCAGGTCCTCTGCAAGAGCAATACGTGATCTTAACCACTGAGCCCTCGCTCTAAGATAGGTGTCCACAGCCATCTCACGGTAGAACCAGAATAAATGTGTATTTATCTTTCTGATGCTTGGTACTCTCAGAGTGTTTGGGGGGAGTGAATTATGTTCTTCAGTTAGTTTAGAAATTCTCTGTTTTCCATTATTCTGATTGCTTTCATAAATCAGTGGCAAGGGCCATGCGTATAGTCAAGACGGCAGATGACAATTTTCTCTGGGGACTATTCACGGACCCTTCATTTTTCAACTTAATTTCTGCCAATTCACCTAGGGACAGCTTCATCCATCTTCAAAGGGGACTCTCCACTGCATGTTTGCTAACTAGCTGTTACGGACGGCCGCCTCCAGGATGAAGGTTGTCTGCTGTGTCTCACTCTGTGACACAGTTCAGAACAATAAAGATAATAATAACAGCCGCTTCCCCCGTGTCCTCCACTGTCTGATACCGACTGCTGCAAATTATTTAATGTGATTATCCCCTTGATTATGTCTTTGTGTGTGGTGGCGAAATTCGTTTTTGTGATTGCTAACTAATGTGAGAAGTTCCAGGCCACTCTGGGCGGTGCAACCCTTGGGCAGTCAGACCTGCGTTGGATGATAAGTCAGGCTAAGCATGAGTCTAAAGAAACAAGCCAGAAAGCATCAGTACTCTATGGTGGCCGGTCTCCAGTCCCTGCCTCGCCTTCCCTGGATTATGGACTATTACTTGTAAGCCAAATAAACCATTTCCTCCCCAAGCTGCTTTTGGCCAGAATGTTTATCGCAGCAATAGAAAGTGAACTAGAACAGAGACTTCACATTTGAACCAGAACATGCTTCTTCACTAATTTTTGCCTTCTCCTTGTCTGCTTCTTTGCCCATGAGACCAGTTTGGTCTGTGTAGCTACAGTTCTTAAAATAGGGCTGGGCCCATTCTTGGGATATTAATTTTTTTGCAAATTAATTAATTAAAATAAGTACTTTCAGATACATTTAATGAAGTTAAAATTTTCAAAGCACTTTTATGATAGTACCTAACTGTTTACTTTTAATGTCTCCTAAAATCCTGGACTCTGCATTAATATATGTCAAATGAATAATCAACAGATTGGCTTGTGTGTGAGCTAGTAGGTCATAGCAAGGAAATATTGCACTACATTCATCTGTGGGGCATAATAATAACTGCTGTCACTTTAAAATTTAATGTAGTTAGTTCCATGTGCAATCCCTGCCTTTATTGGCATTTAAATCTATATGCTCTCACACTTAATCCTGAAAATTAATGCAATGTAATAAGCTTAAGATCTGTCAAGGAATCAGAGTGAAAAGGTGTGAGAAACTGTAATTCACCGCGTTACATATTGATTTCGTCATTTCTGACCCAGGGACATAGAATCAATGTTGGCGATGTTAGTTGATGAGGAGTGGTGGGGGCTAGTGTATTCACAGCTGATGAGTGAAACAGAGGGATCCGGTGTGAGCTCCATCTCTGCTGAAGATGAGTAAACCTGAGTGCATATGACTGAAACATTGTCCCAGGCAGGTTGAGCTGCCGGGAGGATACCTGCCTGCCAGGAGCAGCAGGCAGCAGCTTCTCTAAGCCTGGGGATTTCACTGCATATATTTATATTTCAGACAACTGCAACTGAAAACACTTGGACCCAGGCAGCACTACAGAGGCAGCCAGGCCATAAATGACAAAATGGCCATTTCAGAGAAGCCTCACTCAAGGAACAGTGGGGTTTGACAAGCACAGAGAAAGGTGGCCCCAGTCACTAGGCATTCCATTAGGTTGTCAAGGCTAGAGTGGAGAGAACTCTGTTGGTTTTGCAATCAGGCAAGGGAGAAGAAACATAAGCAGGTATTCAAGGAGAGAAAAATTGTAAGTGTGCTGTTTTCACAGCTGGCCTGAGCACATCATGTATTAGAGAGGAATTTCAGAGCGTTGGGGGAGGTATTCCTGCAGGCTAGAAAATGTCAGCATGTGGTTATTTGTGTGTCCTACTTCCTCTCTCCATCCGGCAAATATTCAGAGCTCCTGCTGGGATATAGAAAGGATATAAAGGACAGAAGTCAGATCTAGGCTTGGGCAACCTTGTTTGGCTAAAATGCATGTTATCGTTATCAATCAGACTGCAGTTGGGAGCTACGGTGAAGGGCATTTGCCGTGTGGCTCGAACCCACCACTTCGCAGAGTCCAGATGGTTCTCTGCCACACAAGACTCCAGTAGTGTTGTTATCAGAGATGCTTATTCTGGAAGGTGCTTAGCATCTTGGCCCATAGGAACGCAGTTTAAGAAAACGGTTCCTTCAAGTCCTTTCATATGCATATGTATGTATTTTTAGCAAAGGGCAACAAAAAGGTGTTTAATGTTCAAATTAAGCAATTTACTTACTTCCGAAGATCTTTATTAATTAATCTTCTGGGGTTTGGGGGAAATCTAGCTTTACTGATATAAAAAGGTAAAAGCAAAGAAGCATATATATATGCTAATATACTAACCATAATGGTAAATTTGGAGCCAGGATTAATGGTTAAGAATATTCCTTTCTAATGACTGGGCATATACTGCCAGGTAGAGAACCCCTTTTAACACAGGATCCTGGAAAAACATCAAAAGACTCTGGAAAACTGGAAACTAGAAACTGGAGCTCTACAATATACATAGATTTTGGGGTCCAATGTAGGCTAGAGCCAACTTAGCCATATACCAACGATGTAACACCTGGGTAGTTAGGTAGTCTATTATATGACTTTTCCCAGGACCTCAGGAGCAAATGTCTATTTACCCCAGAAAGGACATCAGTGAAAGCCAAAGAAACAGTTCCACCCAGGTCTAGCTTACTAACCAGTGAGTTTGGCGTGATTTCAAGGAGGAAGAAAGGGCACAGGTTACTTCTAGGAGTCTGAACAAATCAAAGTCAGCCACAGCACAAAAAGGCTTCCCACATGGAAGCTGTTTCCCTGGAGTTCCTAGCATGACCTGCCGGCAGCTCAGTCAGCTGAAATCTCTTCTCCCAGAACACTGCTGTTTGCATAGCCTTGAAGACGGGTTTTGTGAATCCTGTCCATTTCAGGAGTTTCCTGAGACTTGTTATGTTTACTTATTTGCTGGCTCTGGAGGACTGTTTACTCCCTGAGTCTTAAAGATCTCCCTCTCCACCCAGGGGAGAAATGATTCAATCTGGAGGAAGTGGTGATTCATCACAGTCTCTCTTAAAGCCTCGGGTTCCTGCTTTTAAAATGCTGTGGACAGTAGCAACTGTTAACCCTCCATGGGCAGCCGTGATGAACAGGGGCTTTAGATACATTTCTTAGTGGAAAACAGTCTTCCCAGGAGAGGGTTGTTAGTACCCTGATTTCTCAGATGAGGACACTGAAGCACCCCTTGTTCCAGGATATATAAAATCCCGCTGTACCACAAAGCCATGTAAACGTAAATGCCCCGTGTAGTAGTGGCAGGTTGTGCTTTTTCATCCTGATTTCTCTGGACCGGGAAAGGAGACTAACTTCTCTCAGGATGCTCAATTCTTCTTGCCAGAAGTGGGGCAAGAGCCCAGTCAACTAAACTTTGGTTTACTGATACGGAACAGTGAACCTGAGCTTCTCATTGCCTACAATGTCTGAAAATCAAACTCATGTTACACACTATGATGTAATTTTTATTTCATCTCTACAAATCTTCATCTGGCCCCTAGGGTGTTTTGCCCTTATTTTGTATCATCTATTAATGCTGACTTCAATCTGTTTAGTGCACTCAATACCCTCCTTCTTGTTTCCCTCGCTGGTGATGGTGACTCCTTTTTCCCTTGCTCTCCCCCACGGTCTGGGTACAATTCTAGTTCACCTGTATCACTAAGCCACAGAAATGTGTTTCCTCGTGACCCAAATATCAATATTTGCCCCATCATGTGTTTTCCTTCTATGAATGGCGTGGAAACAACAATCTCTGTCTGTCTGTCTGTCTGTCTCTCTCTCTCTCTCTCTCTCTCTCTCTCTCTCTCTCTCTCTCACACACACACACACACACACACACACACACACATACACACACACACGAAAAGGAAACTAAAAGATGCCATCCAAAGACTAAATTGTTGGGCCCCTTGAAGTTACTGTGCCCATGCTCAAACTCAAAACCTTAATATTTTGTATTTTGTATATAGAGTCTTTGAGAGATCAGAGTGGGAAGTCCACAGTGATGGATCCTTACGAAAGGAAACAAGGTCTTTCTTTCTTTCTTTCTTTCTTTCTTTCTTTCTTTCTTTCTTTCTTTCTTTCTCTCTCTCTTCCTCTCTCTCTCTCTCTCTCTCTCTCTCTCTCTCTCTCTCTCTCTCTCTCTCTCTCTCTCCCTAACCACCATTTCCTGTACCTTTCCTCCTCTCCTCTCTGGCTTTCAAATGCTGCAAGAATGTGGCCATCTAGAAGATGACAGACCCTACCATGAGTTGATCACCTGCCACGGCACCCTGATCTTAGGTTTCAAGCCTCCAGAAACAAGAGAAATACTTTTCTTCATTCAAGCCACCTAGCCTATAATGCAGACACTCAGTTTATAATAGGGTTACAGCCTCATGAATTCATCGTGAATACAAGTTCTCTTAAGTCAAAGGTAGTTTGGATACATTTTAGTCAAGCAAACAGCATAGATAGCAATGCAGTATATTGTAGAGTTCTGGCTGCTTCCCTCTGACCATGGTGCTGGGGAGAGAGAACATCACTAGCATGTGATTACATCAGACTCAAAATTCCAAGTCCAGTTTCCAATGGTTTATCATTTTTCCACCACTGGAAAGTCAAGAAGTTGTTGATTGAGCAACAGTCTCTATTCTGCCAAGGTACTCCTACATGACGAACAGAGTGAAGAAGGTGTCTAACCTGGTGTTCCCACCAAGCTTACCAGAATCTGGAAGATGGTTGCCATTTTTATTTTATCTATTTTCAAATACGATGTTGTGCTGATTATTTGGAAATTTCATGATCACACTCATTTTTCAATCCTCCCAGGTCCAGCCTCCCACCCTTGTGACTTCTGCCCCATACAATAAAATAAAATAAGAGAGAAGAAGAAGAAAACATGAAGTCCAATTCATATTGCCCATATACTCCCTGGAGCATCGTCAACTCCCAGTGGCCAGACCCTTGAAGAAAACTAAGTCCTTCCCCATGCCCCTGCCAAAAGTCATCAGCGATGGAGAGCTACACATCAACATCTTTATCACAATGTGTAAGGGCTCCCTTCAATGGCTTCCTGTCTAGACTGTTTCTTTTTGGGGGTAGGGGTGAGGAGGAGAGATTGTCACAGAAGCCTTCAACATCTCTCATTCTCAATTGTGAATCTACAGTCAATGATACAATGCAAAAGACGGTTAAGCCCTTTTCAGTCGGCAGCAGTATGGATCATGGACATCCTTCTTGCCTACAACATCAGCATGAACCAGGGACCTCAGCCTGGTCTTCAATGGCAGTATAGACAACAGATATTAATATGGCCCTCATCTGCAACAGGGCCCTTGATGGCAGCATAAACCACCAACACCATTTTGGACCTCGGAGGCAGCACAGGGCGTGTACATCAACATGGCCACCAAAGGCAGCACAGCCCATGGATGTCCACCTGTCCTCTCGTGGTACCATGAGCCATAAACATGGCGTCCAGCAGCAATACAGACCACGGACATTAGGCATCAGCGCAGTCTGGGGCTGCAGACTGGACCACAGACACCAGCATGTCCCCCACTGACCACAGATACCAACATGGCCTCCAGGGACAGCATAGATCATGGAGGTCTTTGAAGAGGTCTAGTCCAGAAAACGAACCATTCTCCACCTCTGACATCTTGTTGCTCAAGCCAGGGCAGATGCTTATTCTTTAGGTGTGACGAGGTCACAGATCAAGAGACAATGGCCATCGAAAAAAGCAGATTTTATGTTGGAAGTATAGCTCAGCAGTAGAGCACTTGCCTAGGATGCAGAAGGCAAGTTCAATCCCAGCACTAGGGGTGAAAAGGAAATGAGTATTTCTGTGCTGGGACGAGTATCTGATGTATTTAAGTTTGTCTTCCATGCCCCTGATTCAGAGACCAGTGCATGTGTACCTGTATGTGTGATAATGGGAGTCATTTATTAAAAGAGACAAATACATTGACAGCAACTTTAGAAAACAAGTCTCCACCATAAATGTTGGAATCAGTGAGGATACGGGTTGATAAGTCTGTGTGAGGTGGATTTGTTATCTGATTCAGTTGGACTCAATAAAGTTCTGTCCCTTGTAAAACTGCAAGATTTCTGTAAAGAATTCTTCATTCCTTCCTCTATGTGATGCTTTCAGTGCTGTTCAATAAACACAGAGCAAATACACCTGGATGTTAGAGACACGCAAACTGAAACAGAGACAGATAGGTTCCCAAGATGTCACAGGCAGGCACAGAGTCAGATTCCCAGAAGAGAGAGATTACCCATAGGAGATGGCAGAAGACACGGGGAGAGAGAAGTAGAGACTTCAAATCTGGGCTTGCTCTTGGTAGTGCTTTGATTTTTTTTTTCCTAAACATGACACTGACACATTTTGGGTGCTCTGAGGTTATTATTAACGCATTTAACCAACACAAAATGTATATGCAATTCAAATGTCAATGTTCATAAAGTTTCTGTCGGCCCAGAGTCACCTCATTAAGTCCCAGCTCATGCTGATTCTGCACTGCAACAGCAATGCTCACCTGCTCAGACACAGATACATTACCTGAAATGACGAAAGTGCTTGCATTCTAACCCTTTAGAGAAAATGCTTGTCAGCCCTCATATTGCATCATTAATACAGAGCATACTAGATGTCACATACTAGATGTCGCATACTAGATGTCACAAATCCTAGAGGCTTCTAATGGGCACTGAGTGATGACTGTTATCAGAAGCCAGAACACAGCAGGCTTAGAAGATGGAGGATAACAGAGGAATAGATAACATCAGGAAAATAGCCTCGGCATCAAATGTAAAACATCAAGTTTTCTATTGATGAAATTGAACAAATAAATAGAAAACTTTGTGAATTAAGATAATCATCCAGCTGTTCTGAGGGCCACCTCAAATCATGTATTCTTCATATTCCAAAGTTCAAGTGCAGATCCATATGAGTGTGTGGTATTATTTCTACTGATCACAAGTATGCTTAGGAAGTTGGGTGCATATCACAGACTCATAAAATGAAGAGTGGTACCTCCCTGTGGAGACAAAGTGTACCAAGATAGCCGAGGAAGTTAGATAGAGCAGCAGCCAAGGCCAGAAACCAACCCTACTCCCCCCACCCTCACTCTCCCACCTCACCCCTCCCACAACAAGCACAGTCAAATGAGAAGCATTCAAGGGCAGCTGCACTGGATGTTCCCTGCCTCCAGCCTGGGAAAAGGACCAGCCATCTGCTGGTCAGCAGGCACTTGTCCATCTCTGACATGGAATCATTTACCACCAGATGTTGCAGGTCATTTGCTCAGGAAATTCTTATTTAGCACCTTTCATGGGAAGAAGACTCTGTATTACAGTCACCGGGAAAGAAGACAGAAAGACAGAATTGTGGTCTCTATTTTCCAAATGTGTAAACATCATGGGGAGGTAAATTATCAATGATAAGAAACAGAAACTGAGAAATTCTGGAAACTTATAGAACCATTCAGAAAAGAAAGCTGAAATTCAGCCCAAGGAGTCAGGAGCCCACCACCCACCCCCTGCTGCCACTTCCACCACCAGAGGAGGCAGGAGAAAGGGCATCATGAGTGGGGAATCTAACAAGTTCGGCGTAGGCTGGGAGACAGGCACACTCTAAAGAAGAAATTAGGCGGAAATACATGAGAATGATACCGGGGGTGGGGATGAAGCTGGAGATGAAGACAGACAGGGAAGGAAGAGCTTGGGATTAAGGAGGTTTCTACAGGATGCAAATTTTGTCCATTTTACAATGAGTATATTCAACATGTTCACATAAAGATGAAGGATAATAAATTGATATTTATGTCAAAACAACCAACAAAAGAACACAGAGCTGGATAATCACAAAAGAAAAAGAAAAGGCAGATGGTATCTGGCGGCCAAGAAGTGAGCAGTTTTAAACAGTGTGCATCTTTACCCTACAAGATTAAAAAAAAAAGAATATTTCTAATTGACATACACAGCGTAAAGAGTTCCAGAGATAAGCATGGTAAGAGCCTCAGAGCAAAGACGGAAACTCAGCCTGTGCTGTGAACTGGGGGCACATCACACCATGACCACACACTGGCCACACAGCTAATGGCTTTATTTCTATGAGGACTTGATGAATCTCTTCGGAAAGATGAGACAAGCACTAGACCCTTCTGAAAAGTTGTTGTCCTAACTATCTTGAGAATCACCCACACTAGTGAAAGTGGCTCCACGGGGGAGGGGGACCCAGAGGGCACTCGCTAAGGCTGTTGCTAAGAAGTGAATGTTTGTGACCCGCAAAGCACACTGCTGAAATCCTAACGTCCAAAGTAACAGTTTTGTGGGTGGTCATAAAGATCATAAAGCTGAAGCACTCATAGACGGGGCCTGGGCCTTTATAAGAGAGACCCCAAAGAACTGCCCTACCCCTTCCATTATTTGAGGACAAAGCAAGGTGTCATCCATAAACCAGGAAGGGCTCTCACTGAAATCAAGAAAGCAGGCATGTTGTAATTTTGAAAACTCCAGCATCCACAACCATGAGAAATAAATGTCTGTTGCTTGTAGGTTACCCAGCCTAAGGTATTTTGCTAGAGCAGTGTGAATGAACCCAACAGGCATTACCCCTAGATAGAGGAGAGGCTGAGCTTTGAGGTAGATCTCTTGGTAATACTGCCCTGATAAATCTCAGTCTTCCCCCCTTCCCTTCTATCCCCTTCCTTCACTTTCCCCAATCCTTTCATTTCTTTCTTCTTTTCCTCATAGAAGATAATGACGAACAACTCCAGATCCCTGAGCCCAGAGAGGGTCATCATCAAGGCCATTTTCTGTCCATATAAAGGTCCGTGGGCATCTACCCATACACATGCTACACAGAGACGGGTAACTGCCACTTAGAAACATTTCTAAAAATAACCTTTCTAATGCTGCCCTTGAGAGCTAAGACTTTTCATTCAGTTAGTGACTACATCTATTATTTTTGACTCATACAATAGAGCAAATCGTTTTTAGTAAAAAAAAAAAAAACAACAATCTTTTAGCTTTGCCAATGGATTGAGCACTGGGTATGGTTTCTGTTCAGAGTCACCAAATCCCAGTGGTGATGTATTAAACTTTAATTTTAGCATTTCAGCTGCTATAGAAGTAACCCATGATTTAAGTGAACTAGGAGGAGTCTGGAATGCATAACCCAAAGCTCAGTGTTGTCTTACACAGGCTGCTTGTCAGCACGGACCAAAATATGCTGATAGCTCATTTAAGAATAACACCTTGAAAAACAAAACAACAACAAAAATAGAATAATACCCCTGGGGGGTTAAGAAACAGCTCAGCAGTTAAGAATACTTGCTATTCTTCTGAAAGACTCTAGCTAGTTGGGAGCTCACAACATCTACAACTCCAGCTCCTGGGAATCCATTGTCTTCCTGTGGCCTCTGAAGGCACACACATGTAACTTGGGCAAGTGTGTGCACGCACACACACACAAACACAAATCTTTAAAAAGAATAATGCTCTTCTAAAGAAAAAGAATTACAAATGAAAAGTAGCCCTTGATTAAGAATGACTCCTGGAGGCACAAAACAGAAAGTGTCAGTTATCGGATAGATCTTGGATGACTGAAGAAACACTCTTGTAATAAATAAATCAATAAAAATCTAATAAAATTGTCAAACCAAGTTGAAGGTGTAGATCTGTGGCATGGAGCAGCTCAGACTCATTTTAGATTGGGCCCCAGCACCAAAACATGAAACAGCGCCAGGGAAAACCTTAAAACCATGACTTGTTAGAATAGAACTCAACGTGTCTCCGTGTGAAGAGATTTGTTGCAGGTGGTGAGAAGCAGGAACGTTGCAGCTTTATATTTCAGAAGATGCTCAAGACCTCTCGTTAGCCCACAAACA
Source organism: Microtus pennsylvanicus (assembly GCF_037038515.1). NCBI lineage: Eukaryota > Metazoa > Chordata > Mammalia > Rodentia > Cricetidae > Microtus > Microtus pennsylvanicus. The sequence continues at coordinate 37,930,629 of NC_134581.1, forward strand.
CATCTGTAACCAGCATGGTCAGACTGATAGCACTGACATTGAGAGATGGTCCTAGATCAATTCTGACAGACTAGGATGAATATACTAATAAATGAAGTAAATCCTACGAAAAATAAAGATGTTGATCACCCAACAGCACAAGATTTATTTTGCCAACAGAGAGAGAAGAAAAATGGTTGCAACCAGAAATAAAATGCAATTGGCTTGTTGGGGAAAGAAAATGTTAAAGCTTTCTTATTAAAAGAAACAAGCAAAACTTCTGGGGTCAACTCTTTTTATTAAATTTGAATGTGATACTTTAGGTAATTAAAATTACAGAAAATTCTAGAACACACTTCCAAAAGTAAGGAAAACAATAAAAATTTATGAGAAAAGACAAATCACTACCTTGAAAAACTGCACCTTTTGCATGAAAATTAAACACATTCAAATGTCGAAGCGCTTAACGAGGTTATTTTTAAGACTATGATGTTCAGGTCAGTTATTGCAGTGAATACTAATAAGCTGTGAATAGTTATTCTGGTGCTTTCTCTCACAGTATAAATTCAACACCGGTATCATGTGAAAGAAAAAAAAGAATAAAAGCTCATGGGCTGGAAGCCCACTTTCTGAATCTAAATCAGAGAGCAAAACATAGATCTTTGTCTGCTAGCCAGCCTAGTGGATGTGAGAAGTTATATGGTCCAAAAAAAAGTACACCTTCAAAAGAAGAGAAGCATTTACTGGGGGTAACTGCCTTGATGACCCAATGTCTTTCTTCTTTCCTAAATTAAGCTACCCCCGTGGGAATGCTTATTTTAAAGAAAGGAGGAATAAAGATGCAGTTAACGAAACTCAGTTTTGGGTGATAATATTCCAGTAGTTGGAATTGGAACTTAAATCTAATGCTTCAAAAGAGGACCAGTACGAAGGACCAGCTCGAGTAACAAGTGTCTGGAAACAAATAAGAGGTTCAACCAGGGATAGATATCAGAGAAACTGCAATAGAATCCATCAGGACTTATAGTAGCATGGGCCATGTGGCTCTCTGGGCAACAAGTGCTGACACAGAAGCAATTGATGGTAACTCAGAGGTAGCTGGTTCAGGGGCCTTTGCTCACTGTGACAAAAGAAAGCTTCCGGCAGAGATTAGAACTCTTCCCTTGAACAAAATGGTGGTTTCCAGCAGCAGAAACTATAAGACACACATTTACCTCAAAGCCTGGGAGCCCAAGTTCTAGGTCACTGAGAGAAGTACCCGCAGGTAAAATGTGCCAACCCTGAATACCAGCATCCCCAGGCCACATCACCAATGAGGCCTTGTTCTTTTGAGAAAATAGGCTGTTTTTATTTAGTTGAACTGATCAAGATACTTTTCTAGCGTTCAGAGGTGAGTTCTAATTTTATAAGACCTGGAGCTTATTCAAAATTAAGAAAACAAAATTAGATATGCTAAGTTGAATCCCTCCCAAGTCTTTCCCCATCTTTTTCAGTACTTGGCTACACTGGACTCAACTGTCCACTCCACTGGATATGGAGTCCACCCTACCAGACATTGAATCCATTCTACCAGCTCCGGTGTCCGTCCTGTAATTAGAAACTGCTCATTCATTTCCCAGCTACCTAGACTCAAATACCACACAGAAACTATATTAATTCCAATACTACATGGTTGGCCTATTAGCTCAGGTTTCTTAGTAACTAACTCTTATATCTTAAATTAACACATTTCTATCCATCTGTGTATTGTCATGAGGCTATGACTTACTGGCAAGGGTCTGGCATGTGTTTCCTTCAGTAGCTACATGGCGCCTCTCTGACTCCGCCTGCTCTCTCTATATATCTCTTCCAGCCTGGCTATATTCTGCCCTGCTATAGGCCAAAGTAGCTTATTTATTAACCAATGGTAATAAAACATATTCATAGCATACAGAGGGGAATCCCACATCACCAACCCAGCAGATATGGTGTCCACCCCACCGGATATGGTGTCCATTCCACCAGCTATGGAATCCAATATTTACACTTTTGAAGGACAAAGTAGACTCTAGGAAGAATGGCGTGAAAGGACTTTAGGGTTTCTCTATTCCAAAATGGAAATTTTAGCAAACTTTGAAGACAAAGGAGGCAGACCATGAATCAGAGAGGAATGCCGCCTCATGTCAAAACAGTTCTTTTGAAGCCCTTTGCACAAAGTACACCTTGTCATTAATGACTGAAAAAGAAGGAGGAGGAGGAGAAAGAGAAGGAGGCGGAGGAAGGGGCTGACAAGACAGTTAATCAGGTAAGGGCACTTGCCCCTAGGCTTGAAGACCTGACTTCTATATCCAGAATCCACACAGTAGAGGGAGAGAACTGAATCTTGCAAGTTGTCTTCTGGCCTCTACACATGTGTTGTGGCAGGCACATATACATGCACACACAATGTAAAACAAAGTCAAAGAAAAGACGAAACAAGGAAGTATGCATATATTTGCTTTGTAATCATACATGACCCTTGTTGCTTGTATTCCAACTTGAGAGAACTTTGCGCTTGATGAGGAAACAGGAAGAACTGAAGATTCCGGGCTATGTACTGATTACGAGAAGGATTTCCCACAGTCTAGTTATAGCTCTGGTGTTCTGGATTATAAGCCTTTTCTGTTTTTCACCCCAATTCGCCTCAGTGGTAGCTGATGTTGGGCATGGTTATGGCATGAGTCCCTCAGGCCCCGCTTCACAGTATCACTGATGTGAGTTGGCTCCATTGGCAGAGAGGCTGTTCCTGAAGCTCATCATACTCTGGCGGTTACAATCCCAATGCAGAGAGTGATGGTGAGCCAAACAGTTCTTAATGTATCCTCAATTCAACTTCCCCTCAGCTAAACTTGGCCCACAGACAACCCAACACATGATGCAATATGGTGACAGAGGAATCTGGAAAGAGGCAGTAATCTTAGTTGATCCTGTAATTAATTTTATGCAAACATGTTGTTGTAGTCTAAATCTTAAGAGTACCCTAAAGGCCCATGTGTTAAATGCTTGGGCTTCGGCCTGTGATGTTGCTGAGAGGCAGTAGAACCTTTGAGAAGTGGGACCTAGTGGAAGTTAGTTCATTGGGGGCATGTCCCTGAAAGGAATATCGGGACCCTTTCCCCTCTTCCTCCCTTCCCTCTCTCCTTCCTAGACACCATGCAGTGAACACTTTCCTCTTCCATAGACTCCTCTGCCACAGACTCAAAGCAATGGGGCCACACTACCATGGACTGAAACCTCTGAGACCATAAGTCAAAGTCCCTGAGAGTAGTCTTTCCAGCTGATACTATCTCAGGCCTTTGTCACAGTGACAAAAAGAAGATCGAGACACACGAGCACATTGCTAGGTCTCATCGCAATTACTATGTTGGAAAAGGCATGTTCTTGGCCAACATGAGAAACTCTATGCAATCCCTTACCAGTTATTTCACAAAATATCCCTAGGTAGTTACAGGACTGCTATGTTGTGGAAACCAGTGAACTAGGCGGTTTAACTATTTGCAGCCCACACTAGCCCTACCCAAGAGAAGGTGGTATAAGGATCCTCTAGGGGAGCTTTGCTAAGTTACCTCCTCCTGTATCTCCATCCCCATGGCCTTCTGTGCAAAAGGCCCCAAGCTGTGGGCCTGCTGGGGGGAAGTGGGAGTCGGAAGAGAGAACACTGATGTGGTATAAGCTATCTATTGCAGGGACACATACTACCTTAAAACTTAGTAGATTTAAACAATAACAATTCATTACTTTTCATGATTCTGTAGGATGAGAGGGCTTAGCAGGACAGTTCTGCCTCACATAGGGTCAGCCTGGATCTCACACGTGGCTATGTTCTGCCAAGCTCAGCTAGCGCCTGGCGGAGCTTTACCTTGCTGTCTGTCATTATTCAACAGTTGGGCACTAGGTTCTTTGTGTGGTAGCTAGAGCCCAACAGTGAAAGCAGAGGCTCCCAAAGATGAGTCCTCAAATTAGGACAGAAGTTATCTCTCTAGGTGAGCTGGCTCAAATTGGTCTCACGGCCAGCCTAGATTTAAAGGAAGGGGACACAGACTCCCTAGTGATGAGGAAGTAATGCAGGTATAGGGTAGAAACATGTTGCTGGCACTTCTGTTAACACTCTTAAAAGAGATTGAAAGAGAAATAAAAGGACTTTAAGAAAGACAAGGAGTGAGCGGGCGGTGGTGGTGCACGCCTTTAATCCCAGCCCTCGGGAGGCAGAGGCAGGTGGATTTCTGTGAGTTCGAGGCCAGCCTGGTCTACAAGAGCTAGTTCCAGGACAGGAACCAAAAAGCTACAGAGAAACCCTGTCTCAAAAAAAAAAAAAAAAAGAAAGACAAGGAGTGAGAGTAGAAGCTGGTGTTTTGCTTTTGAGGTAGCAAGAGCTCACTGACCCTACCTTCCAAACAACAATCTCTCCTTCCTTATTCATTTGCTCAGTCCCAGAGAGCACTGAAGATGTTGAGGACAAGCAGCTGCTTGTACTCCTAGACAGGGCCATGAAGGGTGGAACAAACTTTGGTAGCCATGTAGCAGGGTCTAGCCTTTGACTAAAACAGAACTAAACTGCCTGAACAAACACCCCACCCCCTTTCCTTGCTGTGACAGACTTACTGACTCAAAATTCCCAAACAGAGACTAATGCAAATATTTGTGCTTTCTCCTTAGCATATCCTTTGTTAGAAATTAGTCAGTCCGCTCAGGCAGGCAGATTATTTGTAGGGTTGCTCAGGCCTCAAATCGGTTTGGAGGTATTAGATGATCTCAGTGGGGTGTCCTCCTCAGCAATGCTTGAAGAAGTGTCTGCTGAATAGGTAAGCAGCCAGGCTACAAGTTCGCACACCAAATCAATTCCACTGCACACGAATGTCAAGCTAAGACTGTCCATTCTCTAGGGGTTAAGAAAACAAAGAGGTAATTATGACAGAGGCCACACAGGATGCACAAAGCTTAAAATATTTATTATTTGGCCCATTGCAGAGGAAGCACTGTAAGCCTTGATATTTATTATCTGGCCCATTGCAGAGAAAGCACAATAAGCCTTGAATCAACAATGAATTACACGAGGGAGGACACTCATTTCTTTTTTTTTTTTCTTGAATAATGTTTACAAACTGTATGTCACCACTGAGAGTGGGCTGTGATGTTAACTTTCTGGTGGAAATCAAGGTGGCATGACACCACTATCTCAACCAAAACTTATACACTGAAGCCGTGACCTTCAGTACCTTGTACTGACTCTGTATTTGGAGATAGGTACAGCCTTATTATACAATGTCCTGACCCTGACCCTCCTGACTGAAGCTCCACTTCCTGCAAAATCTGATTGGGTCGGGTTAGGATTTATGGGGCTTTGGATTATGATTAAATGAGGTCATTGGAATGGGCCTTAATCCCCTATAATTAAAGTCCTTACCAGAGTGGGGAAAATGGATGTAGTCATCCTAGAAGGATGATTGTGTGAAGTCCTAGGAAGAGTCATCCCAGAAGGAAGACCATGTGAAGACCCAGAGAGAGTCATCCCAGAGGGAATACCATGTGAAGATCCAGAGAGAGTCATCCGAGAGGGAAGACCATGTGAAGACCCAGAGAGAGTCATCCTGTAGTAATATGGAGCGGCGGCGGGGCTACGTCCCCAAAACCCCAGCCGCCTGCCCGGCTAGCTTATGCCCCGAAATAATTACACAGACACTGTATTCTTTTAATCACTGCTTGGCCCTTAGCTCTAGCCCTTACTGGCTAATTCTGATATCCCAATCAACCCATCTCTAACAATCTGTGAGCACCGGTCTTACCGGGAAGATTCTAGTTCAGAGCTTCATCGCGTGTGTCTGCCCAGGAGCCTGGAGCATGGCGTCTGCTCCCGAGAGGAGAGCTGTCGGGTCTGAGCTCACTTCCTCTTCCTCCCGGCATTCTGTTCTGTTTACTCCACCCACCTAAGGGTGGGCCTATCCAATGGGCCTAGCAGTTTCTTTATTGCTTAGCCAATGAAATCAACAGATTGATATGACACTCCCACATCATCATCCCAGAGGGAAGTGTATGTGAAGACCCAGAGAGAAGGTGCCATGTGCAAGCCAAGGGAAGAGGCCTTGGAAGAAAGCAACCCTTTTGATACCTTAGGGCTTTCACTATGAACATATTTTAGAATTATGAGAAAGACTGTATAGGAAATGTCTATGAGCTCAGTACAATGAAAGAATGTTAATAAAAATTAATTATACAGTATATATGTGTACTTAGTTTTAATGTATGATATACATTTTCCATATGGCTCATGATAAAAACTAAAACAAAACAAAACAAAAAAACTGGACAAGCACTAGCTTAAAACAGAGGTGCTCGCTGTATTAGCTAAGAGTAGCTACATTATCCTCCCAGGGTACCTGTTGGGGTCACTGACAAATTTTTATTCTTTATTGTTCTTGGTCTATAATGACTACTGTCCATCTATTGTCACTGCTTCTGATCTGATGCTGTGATCTTCTCTTATAGCATCATGTCCTCTACTTCGCCATGCAGGAAGCTGTTTTTCCTATGGCCGGATTTCAATTTGCTTTGATTTGTAACCATGCTCAGAACATCAACAAATGACTAATTTGGTTATAGATGAATGCAGTAAATGTCTGCTATTTTCATCCAAGCAGTGTGGCTTCCATCACCAAGAAATAACCCTCCACATTCAAAAGAATATAGGGAGCCAGTTCTGGTCATCTGTCCCATGGAACAGGCATGTGAAGGTCTTCCCTGATACTTGACATGTAGTCCTTTGCTTTAATTACCACGAGAACTTGGAGCCAATTTTCCTTCCATATATAAGGTCCTCTCTGTGGGGGCAAAGCTCAGTTATCTTTGGGCTTTGTCTGGCAAGTTATGGTTCCATGAACTGTTGATGGAGTCTTCATGCTAAGCCTCAGTGGGTGGGCTCAAGAAGCTAGAACCGGACTCAGCACCAGGTGAATGAAAAGAAAGAAGGATCTAAACTAAAATTAGTAACCTTAAACAGTGCTAAAGGAATGTGTGCCACATACAAGAAACCTCCCTGTAGGGCCTATAACTGAACTAATTCAATTAGTAGACAACTAAAGGAAAATATTTCAAATATATCATTAGTTTAGAGGGGTCATTGTATATTATGAGTGAGTAGAAATAAGGATTCCTACAAACATAACAATTATTCTCTTAGCTTAATTTTAATTCAGAAAAACTAGGAGGGCAAAAAATATGGAATTAAAGGGTATTTTCAAATCCAGGTTCATTGCATTATTCTAGCAGACAGTAGCACTAGACACAGCTGGCCACTTAAGTGTCTGTGAGGGTTTGCCACTTGCCTGTGTCAAAATTTCCCCAAGTTTTGCTTGCTGTGTAGAAACAATCCCAAGAAGCACATGGGGGGTTTTCTTCCCCCAAAATAACTTCTTTAAAAACAGCATTCTGCAGCCCAGAGAATATGGTAACTTTAAGACTGTATTTAATTAAGTCTTTGAAGCCGTTCCGGTCTCTAGTGCACTAAGGATTTATTCTTAGGAGTGAAATGCAGAGGAACAGGCCTGCACAGAATGTCCCCAGCCCATGGCATGACCAGCTGGCTGAAAAGCTATTGCTTATCTAAGCCAGCAAGAAGGCTTAACAGTGCACACTTGCCTCAACGAGCCTGCGCAAAGGCAAGAGGGCTCTTAAGGATGCAGTCATCCCCCACAGGCTGTTCTACTATGCTTCTTTGCCTTCCTTCTGGAAGCACCTTCACAGGTCTGCTAATGCCTCTGTCTTCCATGTTCTGGTTTCTCGCTGTCTTCTTTCTGAGTTCTCCTGGTTTCTGCAGGGTACATTGCTGAATCGATTTCATTTCTTTTTACTACTGCTGGAAAACTGAAGAATTTCACCCAAAACTCCTAGGAAGTGCAATCCAAAGGTTGTGTCCTTGTGTTTGCTTGGCCTGATTTTTGACTGACGTTTCTCTCTCCCTTGGCTTTTCCTACACTAGTGTCTACTAGTTTCTCAAGTTGGCTGGTATCTGCATTTCTGCCCTCTGGGACTGCCTGGGCTAATTTGTTACCACCACTGGGATGTCAAGGGGTGAGCTTACCTGGTTTGCTGGTCATTTTACCTGCATCTCAAACTGAGGCAGTTTAAACCAGCCTATTTCCCTGCCTTGGATAATTCCATCCGCTCACTGAGCTAGAACGTTTGAGTGCGTTCCTTTCTCTTCTTCAAGAGTAAATGAGGCATTTCCATGGCCATGAGCACAGTTCAAGCCTTTATTCCTGTGGTTATGTTCTGATTAGTCTATTGATCTCTTCATCTTCATACCACCCCCAACCCATCACCACCACCACTTATTTCCTTAGAATGTAAACGTGATTATTTGACATTCTCAATTCGAATACTTCAGTGTTTCCCTAAGCCAATAATGGCAATTCTCATATATTAACATGGGCCAGAATCACCCAGGGATCTTGTGACAGGAGTGGTGTCCCCAGGATGTTCTGATCCTTGGACCACACTTGCAATAGCCAGTGCTTAAGGATTCAAATCTCATAGCATGAAATCCCAGGCTCCTTGTGACAAAGTCATTGTTCAGGACACACTGCTGCCTGCACTTGTTCCAGACCTTTACTCCATCCCAGGCCTGAGCACATGCTACCACTGATGGCGGATGTTCTAGACCTTTATTCCGTCCCAGGCCTGAGCACATGCTGCTACCACTGATGGCGGATGTTCCAGACCTTTACTCCATCCCAGGCCTGAGCACATGCTACTGCTGATGGCGGATGTTCTAGACCTTTACTCCGTCCCAGGCCCGAGCACATGCTGCCACTGATGGCGGATGCCCTTCTCCTGGGAAACTTTTTTCTGTGGATCAAGATTTTACATTTCAAATAACCTTCTCTAATAAGATATTTCCCACAATCTGTCCATGTTCTTGACAGAATTGGGTTTAAAAGCCTTCCATGTGTGTTTTATAACACTTTTATGCTGGACATTTTTTTCCAGTGCTAGTGATCAAAACTTTGTGCATGCTAGTGGGCCCCTTTTGATGTAATCACTGATGTGGGATTCCCCTCTGTATGCTCTGAATATGTTTTATTACCACTAGTTAATAAAGAAGCTGCTTTTGCCTATGACAGGGCAGAATATGCCAGACTGGAAAAGAGAGAGAGAGAAAGAGTAGGTGGAACCAGAGAAACGCCATGTAGCTACCTACTGAAGGAGACAGAAACCGGAACTTTACCACAACCTTGTGGTGATACACAGATTAATAGACACTGTTTAATTTAAGGTATAAGAGTTAGTTAATAAAAAGTCCAAGCTAATAGGCCAAACAGTGTCGTAATTTATACAGTTTCTATGTGATTATTTGGGTCGGGGTGGCGAGGAAACTAAAGTACAGTCTTCATTTACAAATCACTTCATATATAAAATAACAGAACGATTGGCACACATTTGTCTCTTTATCACGTAGTTGTCCCATAGTTAGCTCAGGGGAACTGTAAATTAATATAAGACAAAACCCAAGAATTTGGTAGTTGTTCATCCATGAGACAGGAGTCCTGATTTGGTGCTGGATTCGTAGAGAGCAGTGGTCCTCATTCTCTGTTGGAATCCCGAAGAAGCAGGGTGTAATGGCAGCAAAGGGATCTGCAGCATCAGGATGGGTGAACTTGCCTATGAGGTGCACCAAGTGAGGGTGCACTCCTTTAATCCCAGCATTTAGGAGGCAGAGATGGGTGGATCTCTGAGTTTGAGGACAGCCTGGGCTACAGAGTGAGTTCTAAGACAGTCAGGCTATACAGAGAAAAAAAAGTAAAAGCTTCCTTCTTTCATGTCTTTTATATGGGCTGAGACCAGAAAGTATGGCCCAGATTTAGGGCACATCTTCCCACCTCAAATGATTCAATCAAGAAAATCCTTCATAGGCATGCCCAGCTGCTTGGGTTTTCCTTGCGTGCATAAGAAGTCGGGTTGACGACCAAGGTCAACATTTTTTCTTGCAGGCTTTGCACAAGGGCTGGCACAAAGTGAGTCTCGGTCACTGCTCACTCCTCTTTCTTTAAGGAAACCTTCTCCACAGGCCTTGCAGCAAAAAACCTGCTAGATCAACAGTTCATGCCTGTGGCCCTTCCAGTTTCCTGACCACATTTCTCATCCCTTTTGATGAGATGCACACCAGCTGTGGATTAGGCCACACAAAAGATGAAAATCAAATGCGATTTCCACACTAGTAGGGAATAGATGTTTCACAAGCTCTTCAGTGTGAAATAGTTCAATAATATCACATTTGTTCCATATTTCTTAACAACTCACCTTTGGGTCTTTAGCACAGAGATCTTTTTTAATGAAAAAATATCACTAAATTTTTCATGAGGCGAGTGATGAGAACAGAACGGTGTAAGAGCCTCACGAAAAATATATTACATATCTTATTTGGAAAATGGTCTTTTAATATTTTCATTGGGTCATCAGTTGCTTATCTTCATTCAAGCTTTATAGTTTCTTTTTAACATTAGAAGGAGCTAATAAAGAAGTAGATTAAAATACATTTGAAATATTCAACTGTTTGGCCAGGTTGTACAATCTTTTATACCACTGGGATGTAATGTTTTTGTGAGCAATTACCTTCCACTCTCTGTCCTTCTGTCCCTCCCTCCCTTTTTCCCTCCCTTTCTCCCTCCCTCCTTTTTTCCTCCCCTTCTCTTACCTCTCCCCCTCACCCAGGGAGACACTTCCAACAGTATCACCCAATATCTTATTAATCATAGCAACCAATGAACTATTTTATACATCTCTGAACCTTTGCATGTTGGTATTTGCTCTGTTAAAAGCCATGTACTTGGCTAAGTCTTTCTAATCACTCAGACGCTGAGCTGATTTCCTCAGCTGAGCTGACCTAGTTATCAATGCGTACAACCTTTTATTGTTGGAAATCTGATTTATCTGCATGATCCACACCCTCCCCCCTTACAGACTGGAACTTTCAATATCCTTGGCCTGGATCACAGGGTTAGCCCACACAGTGCTCGTGGTAAGCAGGAAAATGTCCTCTGCTAAGATGGTGTGTGGACGCCTTGCTTTACCCTGGCGGCAGCAGGTTTACTAATGAAAGGTTCTGGAGACATAGAGGTTATGCTGGATTATTACGCGTGGTGACCCAAGGTAATCGCAGGGTCCTTTCCAGAATGAGGAGGAGTGTCTGAGCTAGGGGAAGAGATGGGAAGGAGCACGTTAGTGCGTGATGTGACTGTCAACCAGGGAGCCTGGAGGGTCTGAGGAGGCAGGCAGCTGATTTTTCTTCTGGAACCAACAGAAGTCACCTCTTTTAACATTTGCCCCCAGCCTGCAAGACCGCCAACCTGAATTCGACATGTGTCTGTGTTTTCAACCACAGCATCCAGACGGTTTATCAGCAGCAGGGATCCACTGCGGTGTTCAATTAACGCTGCATGTGGATTGCAACAGACCCTGCAGCCATCTCCTCTCTTCCCCCAGGCTGTAAGACCTTTTCTCGAGCAGTAAGGGAAAGTCTGACCAAGGTACATCCCAGCCCATAGAGGCTCTGCCCTCAGCTTTCTACTGGTCCAGCACTCGGTGCTGTGTGGCTACCCCCAGAGCCTACATTAAAGATTTTCTATGTCAAGTAGTACAAAAGCCTGTGGTTGATGGCATGGGAAATCTGCTTTGTTCTGTGATTTTAAGAAACCTCTAAATCCTCTGACAGTGAATTTTCAGGAGATAACTTAGACCTGCTTCCTCCAGGCTCGTCCCCCTCCTCCACAGGAGCACACCCTTCCTCCTCCTTTTAGAACGAAGTTTCCCAACCTCCTTAGGCAATCTGGAGTACCGTAAAGATTTGCACACTGCAAACGGTTTTTTGAAAGGCAGATTTCACTGTAGCTGCCATTTTAAGGTTCCTTTTATTTGTTCTGGTGATGGTTAAAATGAACAGGAAGCCCTCTACTTGTATCCAGCCATTGGCCTCTAGGTGTCGCCACTGCCCAAGCCGTTATTAAAGGATGAACTGCTTGGTACACTGGCTGAACACTTGGCTTTCTCAAGATTATCCAGTGTGTGTGTGTGTACATGTGCGTTTGAATTACAGGATATTATCACTCTATATCTGCATAAAACTGAAGAGACTATATAATGTACTACTTGTAAATGTCAATCCTTTGTTCTAGTTTTCTCCTGAGCAACTAGAATATTCAGGCTCTCCTTGTTAGACAGGTCCTGCGGGCCTGTTCAAGCAGCCTCAGATTCTTAATGCTCCTGCCTCAATTTCCCAAATAGCTGAGTCTAAGGTATGTGCAACCTCACCAGACTGGATTTATTAACGACTCTTCATTAGGAGTATAGCATCCATATTCATAAGGACTGGCTTCCCTTGTACAGCATTCTTCAGCATTTCCCCCTCCGCCAGATTTACCTGCACTTTCAGAAGCAACTGTGAATAACTTTATTTTTCAAGGTTGTAGAAAGCAGCAGGCATTGGAGAATGCATTCGAGAGCTGGAAACACCATGATCAACTGGGATTCACGAAAACCTAAGGCCTTTTTAACCTAGGATTTTTTTGCTCACAACAAATTATTTTGGAGTAAGAATACTACATAGAACTTTGTTTTCTATCTCTGTGACAAATACCAGGACCAAAAGCAACCTGGGAAGAAAAGGTTTTATTTCATACGGCAGCTTACAGTGTCTCTCATAAAGGGAAGTCAGGGCAGGAACTCGAGGCAGGAACTGAAGCAGAGGCTGTGGAGGAGTGCTGGACACTGGCGCACTCTGCCAGCTTTCTGTATACCACACAGGACCACCTGATCCCAGTGGGCTGGGACCTCCCACATCAACCATCAATCAAGAAAACACCCCACAGGCATGGCCACCAGCCACTCTGATGGAGGCAAGGTCTCAGCTGAGGTTCCCTCTACCCATGGGACTGGTTTGTGTCAAGTAGACAAAAACCAATGAGCACAGCCTTAGAGGAAGGATGAAGCCTGCTGTAAGGAACCAGCCTGTCCCTTAGGACTGCCTTTCTTCCATATGACCAGATACAGAGACTCTGTTAAAATGTGGCACGATTTTTTCCAAAACTGTTGACCGAGCCTTTCCTTTGGACATTAATATTGCTTACTTTTAAAAACGCATTTCAGTTGGGCCATGGGCCGTGCACACCTTTAATCCCTTCACTTGGGAGGCAGCCTGGTTTACTGTGCAAGTGAGTTCCAGGACAGCTAGGACTACACAGAGAAACCCTATCATACACACAAAAAAGTGCAGGTATCTATGGCATTGGGGCACTGGATCCCCTGGAGCTGGAGTTACAGGCAGTGTGAGCTGCAGATGGAGAAAACTGAATTCGGGTCTTTTGTAACAACAGTGTGCACTAACAGGTGAGCCATCTCTCTGGCTCCACAGTATTGTCTCTGGGTCACACTTTTCCCTTAGGCCTGGCTTTCTAGCTTACTGTTGCTGAAGGTCACACTTCACAGCCTAGGCCAAGACTAACACTGACTAAATCATAAGAAGATCCTATTGGAAGATACTCCCTGGCCTTCTCTCTGCAATTTAGTAGAACTAAAACTTGAGGCAAATATCTACTAAGATGTATACAACTATACACGCATACATGTTATATAGTATGTAGTATCTACTTACATAGATCAAAATAGGAGAGCTTCCTCGACCTTGCATTTAACATATATGCAGTCATTTCCCAACAGCTTTTAGTGTATGCAAAGTTATTATTAGTCAAAGAACTTCACTCTGACTGTAATCTCAGCTACTGGAAGACAAGAGAACGTGCTGTTTTTACCACCCACCCACTTGTTCCACCCAAGAAAAATACTGAACAGCAGTTAGCTCAGATATTAAGGGCTCCATCTAGTAACTGCTGAACTGCCAGATTTCTGTCAGGCTTCTACTAGGAAATTATATTTATTTCTGACTTTAGAACTGAGGCTAGGAAAAAAAAAAGCCAGAAAGGCCAGAGCTCTTTTGTTTTTGTTTTTCTGAATCAGAGCAACAACCCAAAAGTTGATAGTGTCTACACTGACCGGCTAGTTAAGGGTTACAAAATACGCATGAAACTAAATGAATTGATGATATTGATAAAGTAGATAGTATAGAAAAATATCAGGTTTGAATCTAATTGTATAGTACAGCAGAAACAGTGAGCCCTTCTCAGTTATTGAAAAAAAATCAGGCTGTTCAGTTAAATAACACTCTCCTAAAGTCCCCAAACTCCCTACATGGCTGGCACTGCAGTTTATGTCTGACAAATTCTGGGCTTTCGGCTGAAGGTAGTCAGTTTCCAGAACCAACATTAGTGCTAAGCACTGCTGTGTGGACATCCACATAGTCCACACGCCAAGAGCCTCCTGCTGCTCAGGACTGAGGGCACCTCCTCCGATGTGAGAGGTGATATATGCTGTGAATATGCTTTATTGCCATTGGCTATTTAAAAAGCTGCTTTTGGCCAATGGCTTAACAGAGTAAAGCCAAGCTAAAAGATACACACACACACACAAACACACACAAAAGAAGGCAGAGTCAGGAGATGCCATGGATCCGCCAGAAGAGAAAGACACAAACTGGTATGGTAGCCAGAACCTTGACAATAGACAATGAACCTCATGGTAAAATATAAAATAATAAAAATGGACTAATTTTGAAAAATGAGTAAGATAGAAATATACATAAGCTAATAGGCCAAGTAGTATTGTAGTTAAACAGTTTCTGTGTGATTATTTCAGTTCTGGGCAGCCGGGAGCAAACAAGTGGCCTCCTCACAACATCCTCCCACACAGCACGTTTCCAAGGAAGACTGTAATGGTCAGAGTACTGTGACAAGCCACGCTGGGAGGGACCTTCACGTGCCTATCAAGGTACACAATGGTACCTTGTGTACTCCGAACTGCAATCAGCAGGTTGATATTGCTCTTGACTTGGCTAATGTGTCTTGCTGGCACATAAACCCTCGAGGTACTCGTGAGAAAATCAAAACATAAAGCAGGCACACTCTGACGCTCAAGGAAGGAAGTGAGCAGAGCCAGTCAGGAAAAATACATCCTGGGCTAGGCATCATTCATAGCGAATTACGTTGTCAGTAAAATAATTTTTGACTTTGTACGTCCTTGGAGTTAATCAGAGGGTCTGTGGCAGGGTCACTGGTTTAACCCTCTATTCACCCACTGGCTCACTGGATGCCTTGAATTGAGTCAGGGTATGAGCCATCACAGAGGCTGGCCCGTGCCATTCCCTAATGAGACTTGCTTGGTCTTTCACTTCAGGTATGATTTTTTTTTTATGTGCTGCATGAGTAAACGAGGAAGAGGGTGATGAGAATGCATACATATGCCCAAGCACGTGCTAATAGTCAGGTCCTTTAGAGACTACAGAATTAATGTGCTCTTCTTATTTACTGTTTGCAATTCAGGGACAAGGCTAAGACCAAGGCTAAGACAAGCTAGCGCTTATCATGAATACCTGATTACATGAGAAATTACATTACAAGCTTTACATACATACATCAGCACTATAGTAGTTCCCTTTTCCTACTTAAACCATATATAGGTTGGATTTTGTTATGGAGCCCATCCTGACCTTGAACGTCCAATCCTCCTGCCTCAGCCTCCCAAGTTGTGGGATCATATATATGTAAGCCCTCAAAAATAAAATGAATTTCAACAGCTTGAAGAAACCAGGTAAACCATCAGAACAAGGACCAAAGCCGAGCTCTGCATCCTTTCCGGACACACTGTGTCTGTGACAAGTCATCCCTGAGCTTAGTTAATTATCACGAGCTCTCCAAGGTCAGCCAGCAAGGCACATGGATTTGCAGTAAGACACTTTTACTAATTACCCAGGGTTTACAAAACACTGGCACTCTCATCCTTTAGCTCTTTAACATGACCGACTCCAGATGACACTACGAGATCTCCTGTTACAGAACCCCTTCATGGCGTCTTAGTTTGGATTTATCCTAACTCCAAATTCACTCTTCCATGGCTGCTCTGTGGTGATGGGGAGAGCTCCATTAAGCATTGTTCTCTTGAAGGGTCACGGTGCTAGCCTTCCCAGTAGGAGACTGGAGGGACACCTGGATAGGGCTCTCCTATTGTGTCTGACTGCTGCACAGTAGGCCAGGAGTGAGGGTAGCTTGCGAGACACGTGGTCCCATAGGGACCTTGCACCTTTGGCCTGACCTATGATAACCCCTTTGGCATGGACTAGGCCTCCTTTTGACATTGCCACCTGCTCCTTCTGTAAGCATGGCTGCCCTCTTACTCAGCAGGTCCTAACCAGTACTCCATGGGTTTGCTTCCTGCTCGCTCAGAAAAGTCCTGCCATCCAGGAACTACAATTGGATCCTCCAAAGACTTCTGAAGGGCAGCCTCCCTTTATGTTTTGCCTTCTTGGATATTCTCCACCCCACCCTCCACCCAGGGATTTCTTATATCTGACAGGATTTTTTTTTCTTAAAAAAAAAATCAGAGTTCAGCAATTCTTTACATTCACCTCCCTTGTTTAAATCACTGTGTGTGGTTCTTATCTCCTAAATGGTCTTACACTAACATAACATATTTCAAACTTATAGCTGTCAGCAGGAGAGAAAAAAAAAAGATAAGGAATCAAAGTTCCAGTGATAAAGTAAGAAAAAATCGGGACTTCTTAGCACATGGCCATAAAGTGACTTACCAAATAGACTGCTAATATTGTACATACCTGTGACAAATTTATGGCCCACAAGTAAAAAGAAGACACAAAAGTAATGGCTCTCTTGGTCCAAAAGCAGGACAAACTAAAGAAAATTAAACACACTAGAGAAGCAATGTCTGAGACACACAGCATTTGAACTCACAGGTAGGTTGGCAAAGGCACTAGGCGTTCTTCAACCGCAGGCAAATACAAGAGAAATCATTTTTAAAAAAAGATTTTAAAGGCTAGAGACATAGTGGCAGTGATAGGAATACTGGCTTAGCCTGTAGCAAGCCCTGGCTCAACCCCAGCACAACAGGAGAGAGAGGGAGGAAGGAGAGGGGGGGGGCAGATTCTCAGGCTTTACTGGACAGCTAATTTAGAAGCTTTTTTCTGACATGTCATGCAAATTACCATATGATACCAATTCCATGAGCAAATCACCAGAATGTAAATCATAATAACATACTGAAAACAGTACCAATAAAGAGCCACTTGGTAAGAATCACTAATAAGCAGTTGTTACTAATAGGGAAAACCTTGGAGAGAACTGACTGACCAATATCTACCCTCTGCACTTAGCTAAAAAGATGACTCCTGGGGTAGACACCTCCTCCAGGTAGCAGCTGTCTGGGTTCCAGTAGTCTTTGCTTGCACTTAGTGCAGATGTAACTAGTTGCACGCTGAAGTTCAAGCAAAGCTGGCCACAACTGGCCACACTAGTCTCTCCTTCACTGAGAGGCGCCATGGTGCACTGGGTGAGCTCTGGCGGGGGAAGAAGTTTCTTACTGTTCTTCAGTAGTTGTCCACAGCTATGAATGTTAGCCATCTTAGCAGCTAAAATCCTGCTTGCCAAACCACCTTTTAGGCAGGCTGACTAACCTGCTGATACTCAGTTCCTCATGCATGATTAGGATGCTGCACAATGCTAGCGAACACTGGCTAGGACACCGGATGTGGGGAGCTGCAGCTGGAGTCACTCGGACTCCCAGGCTGGAGACTGGAGTGTGGTTCCTGTCACATCTTGTCACCCAGCTAGCTGGTGTCCACGTTTCGGGCAGCACATCAAGAGTGGTTTACCACAAAGACAGGGGAGAGAAGGAACGGAAGTCTTCTTGCTGACAAACTGCTGACCTCCAGACGAGGCTGTTGTCCTTGGCATCCACCACGGTGGCACTTTGTATCTTCTGTTTTCAAAGGAGAATGTAATGGCTCACACAGATACCAGCTATTATCTGCAAATGTGGTAAACATTCCTGGGACTTAGCCCCCAGTTTCTCAGTTATCTGCAAAGCTCACAAAAATGTATGGATAATTAATCTGCCTTTTGGACATTTCTTTCTGGTCATAGTGCCAAAGATTAAAATAAGCTGCCCAGGGTTTTAAAGTACCTTCTCCTATTCTCTTAGAATACTAATTTCAAGGTAAACCTCTAGTACTCTTGCCATTAAAAATAATTGAGTAAAGGATTTTCTTCTTTTTATTACTTTGGGAATAAAATGGCAGTGAGAGTGAATTAGTTGAACAGCTCTTGCAAGCATGAGAGACGCCAGTCATCTGCATTCTGTTCGGCTACAAGCCCTGTTGCTTTGGGGCACGTTAATGAATTGCATGCGTGTGTAGGACTTCACTTTCTCGAGTGGGGAGAACACCACATTCAAGAACAACGTTCTTGCTAATCTGATTTGTGTTACTAATATTTTATTATCCCACTTCTTTTATCTGTTTAACTTCTCTGATACTTCTCCTTGCCAATGTTTCATGGCTTGTACTAATAAAATCACTAGGTACATAGAAATAATTTGGGTCTAAGACAGTCCAAAGCTTGGCTCCAGGTGGAGCTCTGTAAACTGACGGGGAGGCGGGGATGGGGGGGTGTGCTTGTGCAGAAGTCTGGACAGAGATGTTGAGCATTCTGACAATCCACGACACTGCTGGTGTCCAGAATAGACTCTTCCTTCACTACAAAAATGCTTTGAGCTATGGGGGCATAAAGCAGAATGAGAAAGTCCTTTTGGCAGCTATGCCAGAAGCTTATGCCCCCAAAGGTAATCACATTTTTCAGTATGAGAAATGAAGGATTTTACCAAGACCTAAAAATATTTCAAATGTATTTATTACTATAGTGCAAATTCAGAAGCAAAAAAATGCTATAAGGCAGTGCTGTCCGCAGGGAAACAATAAAAGCCACATATGTAACCTAAACTATGCCAGCGGCCCCACTTAAGGGTGCAAGTGATCACCTTAATATTCAACTTAATAACTTCAGAGTACCATTTTAATGTGTAACCAATAGAAAACTTATTCATGAGTTCATTTAAATGCTCACACTCAGTTTAAATCCTGAAATATCTTTACATTCAAACCATGTCACAAACCCAGGTGGGCTCATTTCAAGGGCTCAGTGCCTCGCGTGGCTTACTGGTACAGTGGATGGCATCACTCAAAACTTCAGAGACACTTGCTCTTAACCTTCAGAGGAAGGTTAGGTTATGATTTTTATCATTATAGGGCCCCATATTATGTATAATAATGTAGGGGTTTGTTTCATAAGAAGTTTTTCTCAATTTTTTTTATTCACTATAACGAGCTTTGTTAATATACTTTCAAATACCAATGTTTAGAGTCTACTGAAAATGTCCCTTAGTAGGAAGAGAATCCTGCATTCTAGTTTCGTTTAGTTCTCCACACGTGTGAACTGCTGCCCCTGCCACTCTCTGGGCTATGCTTGGCATCACATGAATCCCCTGGGACTTAACAAAGATTTTCCTGCTGTTCTTTTAAGTGTCAAATCATGTTTGGTCCATTGCTCCAGGCCCACTGTATGTTGACATCCTGAGCATTTAAGCACACATGAAGTCTGCATAGACTTCCTTCTGCTGAAACCCAGGAAAGCAAACGGAATCATAACTTTACTAACATTGATTTCCTGCCAAATAACAAACTGATGAGCCCTAAGACACTTCCGGAGATGACAGCCTCCCAGAGCAGAGACGCCCCAGCACATCTCATGGCTGACAGACAGGCTACAGCAGCACACTTACCTTTATTTTCTGGAACCAGAATAAGCATCCACGTGCATTCCACACATTTCTGGAAAAAGCTTCCGAAGACTGTCTATTCCTGATTTCTCTTCACTTTAAGAACTAACTCATGGGCTAGAGGTATGTCTCAGTGGTAGAATGCTTGCTTAGCACGTGCAAGATCCTGGGCTCAATACCCAGTGATATAAGCAGAACATTTAATAACTAAAAACATATCCAGATATCTAAACAGCTGAGAAGTTTGACACAGGAATCCCATAATAAACACGCTCAATTTACTAATGATTTTTTAAAAAGTCAAATCCATTTTGCATACTTGGCACAAATTTGACTAGCAGTCACACACATTGATCGGGACCTGTAATCCTAAAAATGTTGGCAATCTTGTAGGAATATAAACTGGTACGAAAGCTCGAGAAAGCCATCTGACTCTGTCCTTAAGGAGGTCTGTGTGGTCTTTCTGTACAGTCAGCAATTCCACTTAAGGAGTGGATCCACTCTTGTGTAACTGCACCAGAAGGCAAATGAAAGAATGCTCACAGCAAGGCTCAATGGCCAGCAACTGGAGAAAAAAAAATTATAAATTCATCTAGTAATTTTTAACAATGAAATTTCCCGTGGCAATGGATGTTAAAAGGAAGAAACAAACAACAACAACAACCCACTATATCTGGTTTGGTTCTGTTTATTATTCTTTATGGATACATACATGGAGACAAAACACTAAAGGGTAGAAAGGCTTCGATTCACACAAATACAGGTGAGGTTCCCTTTATTCAATAGGGAGAAAGAGAAGGTCAGGGAGGGGCCCAAGGGATGCCTAGGGGAAAAGGCAATAGGCAGGCGGCAGGCATACAGGGGTTGTTATTATTACTCTTTATACTTCAGTAGATATGTGTGTACATATGCAGGTAGTCCACTGCATGTATAAAATCTAAACAGTCAGCATGGTTTTAATAAGGAACAACCATTAACATCCCTGATGACGAGCTGTAGCCTCGAGTACTGACAACTTACCTGGCCTGCCACTGATTGCTGCTGTGTACGTTGCTTTCTTCTGCTCCCCTCATCCTCCTGCTCAGATGGGACCCATCACCTTGTTAGGGCTTAATACATGCTGGCAGAAAAGACAGCCATGCTAATCTCGCCTGTGTGTCTAGAACTGGGAAGCCCTCCCACTGGAATCTGGGTCACAGGCAGGCAGAGCTATTTGCTGACTTGGTTTCATGAGCTGACACATTTCTGCTGTTTTAGAGCTTGTTGCCTTCGACCCCTCCTCCACCCTCCATCTGTCCTGGTGTATAAGTTCTGTAATTGTTTCTTGGTGAGTTCAGCCTCAGCCCCTGCTTTCCTTCAGAAACGTTTTCTTTTGCTTCCAAATGCGGCTCAAAGGAAGCCCAAGTGAGAGGATCATGGCCACCTATTATTTTCGGCATAATATCAGATAAACCACTAGAGTAGACTGAGTGTGCCTGGGAGACCACAGAACACCTAGACCAGTGGCTAAGACCCGCCTCAGCCCTGAGCTGCCTGGGGTGGGGTGGGGGTCTGTTTGCCTCCTAGCTGGCCTCCCAGTGTGCCCAGGATTCCTTCTGAAGGGAGTGTCTCTATGAGCTCTGTACTTTAACAGTCCAACCCTTTCGTGGATGGCAGCAGAAACAGCTTCCTAGAGAAACAGGACCCAGCCAACACCAGAATAAAAGCTGGAAAGGGAGTGAGAATAGGAAGAAACAACTCCAGTTTCAGAATGCCATGTTTTCTGGAATTTATTCTCCTTTAATGAAGACTATAAAATCGGAGATTTCACCAATGCCTTGAGAGACAGATACAAACAGACTGAAATCAAAACAATTACATAGAGTGAAGTAGACCCAGACACTTAGGGACAAACCTATATCAAAGTATTTTTAGAAAAAAAAACAAATCCCACAATAAAATCAAACAAACCAAATGAAACATAAAGTCTTTGGTACCTTTCAGTAACAAAAGAAAAAATCTTTATATGGTTAAATTCACACAATATAAAAGCAAAATGTTGGGTTAACTTTACAAAATAGAAAACAAACCCAAATGTATTAGCATCTCCAGGCAAAATGTCTTCATTTTCTCCTCTTCGATTTTAGTAAACCCCCAGGATTTGGCAAAGTATTTCCTGAACTAAATCTTCTTCTGGTCTGCAGACACTTGGCAGTGTGGCATTCCATGCTCACCTATGGTTTAAATGGCACCATTTGGGGTCAACAGCACATTTCCTTGGTCCCACAAGGAAGTCCACACTCTGCCTTAAAGCTGGCCTTACAGCCTTGCCTGTACTTCTTTACTTCTCTCCTAGGCTTTGAAGATGGTGGTGACCAAATCTAGAGGCAGCCAAAGGGAATAAGAACACTAGTTCAGCCAAGTATGCAATCCTAGCACTTGGGAGGCAGAGGTCTACATAGCAAGACTCTGTCCCAAGCAAGAAGCAATAGAAAGAGGTAAAGGAAGACAGGAGGAGGAAAGTCAGTCCGTCACTCAGTAAAGACCCAGTGTGCTCTACACACACCATTGCCTGGGAACTACAGTCAACTCCGTACCCTGGATTTTTAGCCACGGGAAGAAGGAACAACCACTAACTCATGTTTTGGTTGCTGACCTTCCAGTGTTTGTTCAAAAAGAATCATGGCAAGAAAACGGTATGCAACTGTGATAGCAATTCTAAGCACACTGTCTGCTCAGTGTTTTAACAAGGTCACAGCAGGTATGGTACGGCCAATCAGAAAGATATACTGACACATCTGGGTAGCTTTCTGTCTCCCAAGTATGGTGATGCTCCTATAATCCAAAACATGGTAAGACTTTACTTTTCTAAACTGGTTCTTGGCACTCATTGGCAAGAATAGACTCAGTCAAGGTAAGCTGGGCTGATTTCATGAGATAACTTTAAAATCGCTCTATTTTAAATGGACATGTGTCTCGTCAGAAGATTCACAAACTCAAGTGCAACATCCAGTTAGAAGAGAAAGGAAACAGAACAAAACAAAACACAAAAGTCCCTGGGATTTATCAAATGGAGTTTGACCTGGATATTGTTTAATACCAACTAGGCAGTAATATCCATGACTTGACAAGCTTTCTCTGGAGAGAAAATTTTATGTCAGGCATTTGGTCCATTCATGAAGAAAGCTGTCCTGTCTTCCGGCTGTAATAGGTCTGCAACTCTCAGGGGGGAATCTCAACTTTAGCATTTAAAAAAACGCCTCAGAACATGTATCAGAGCTCACGGTGCAGGGGGCAGAGAGAGCCGCTAGCCTGCTCTTTCAATTTCTCAAACATTTCCTTTTCACAGAGTGAAAAGTCCCACATCACGCTGCGAGGGGTAGGTGGTGATTTCAGTCACCCCTGAGTTTATCCTATTCAAGGCTGGCCCTATGTTTGGGTATTAACTCTAAAATATGCCAGGATGTAGAAAGATAATCTCTGCCCTGATGAACTAGAGTTGTTCGGTGTGTACCAATGTCCACCCAAAGGGAGCAGGGATTTTGCTCCTCAAGATCGATGGACGACTCCCTAGACAGCCCCCTTTCTCTCTAAGCTCTCTGAAATCTCATTTGTTCTCATACATGAAGCAAGAACGTGTGTTTGTGTTATTCTGAAAAGCCTGAGACTGCGAACTGGTCTGAATATGAACAGAGAATAAACGGTAAGCAGTGCTGGAGTCTGTTTCCCGTGGCGCTGGAGCCGAGCGCAGCAGCTTGTGTGTGCTATGCAAGTCTTCTTCCGCTAAGCCCAGCCCCAGCAGTACTGGCGCCTTCCAATGCACTTCATCAACAGCTCACAAAATATATCTAAATGAGTATTTCCTTTCTCCAAAAATATAATCCCTTCACAAAATAGAACAAGCAGCTGTTACTCAGGGAAGCTGCATTTAAAAATATATATGCACACGTGTGTGTGTGTGTGTGTGTGTGTGTGTGTGTGTGTGTGTATAAGTAAACTACAAGAGCTGAAAATGCCTTTGCAAATGGACAGAGCAAACTTTCTTATTAATTTACTTCTTAAAATACATCTCTCAAGCAGTCTTATGCATACAGTGAGATGTCCCCCTTGCGAGGGACAAGGAAGGAGATGTTTCCCGAAGTCAATTCTTTTCTGTCCTGTAACTTGGCTGTAGTAGGGCAATGTTGCAGCGGCGGTTCTGGAAGCACCTGTAGGAGCCTGCAGAATTGATGGGGTGATGGTTCCCATTACAGAAAGGAGTTGAGAGCATCTAACTTCTTCAGCAGGTTATTATGAAGTACCAGAGTGGTGACATTTGTAATTCTGCAATAAGAACCCTCAATGTCCTTTGCCAACCAGCATTGTTGTTTTTTTTTTTTTCCTTTCTGATTCAAAGACGTTACCATCTTGGCAAACTGGCTTCAAGGATGCAATGCAGGCGGCTTAGAGAGGAATGGTTTTATGCAGTACTGGTGTCTAGTAAGATTTGGGGCAGATCCAACATCTTCTCCCGGATGGTGCTGTCCCGCTGGCCTTCAGTCATTAAGGAAGCAGATGATAACAGGCGGCGGTATTTTCAGGTGAGGCAACCGTAAGCAAAAGAGAAAAGAAGAAACTCCACCACCAGAGCCCCATTAGCTTAGAGCAATCACGCAGTCCCCATCATCCCCACGTCCTCCAAAAACACCGTTTCCAGGTCAAGCAAGGTTGCCGATTGTGCGTGTGGCTTTGTCACAGTGATGCATCAGGTAAGCAGGTATGTGTTGAGTACCACGGTGCTCCAAATGCAACTCCATCACCTTCACCCTTTATGTCTAAGGCTCGGCCTATTACACAGAAGAGGGAGAAAGGCACAGTTCTTAGGCTACAGTGACAAGAAAATCTGCCCTTGGCAGTTCTCTCTCTCTCTCTCTCTCTCTCTCTCTCTCTCTCTCTCTCTCTCTCTCTCTCTCGTCAGGAACAGAGATGGGGAGGCCATGAGTCACCCTCTAAGGCTGACAGGAGCTAGTCCTGACTTTTAAGCCAGAACTTCGATTTCAATCACACACATCCAACCTCATTGTTCGCAGCCACCAAGTCTCCTTCCTCTGAACACTGCTGTGCTGCTAGCTTACAGCGGGTGGTTGTGAGCTTTCTGGGGCACAAAGAGGTGCTGGTTAGGATGATGCTGGGTGAATGGCATCATCAGAATGGCAATGTCATTCATAAAGCATCACTGTCCCAACTGTCCAGGCAGCACTCTCGTCTGTTCCCATGACCCAGTTAAACAAGGGTCCCCATGAAGTCACTGCAATTTGATCCAGATATGGCCAAAGAGTGTGCAGTACAATTAGTTGTTATGTATTCTGAAAATCACCCTATTGCTAGGGACCTGGGTGCAGAAATTTCCATAACAGGATCTGCTTGGAGTCTATTAGAATAATGAACTTTGAGGCCAGTCACTGCTGACTCCTATTGCTTCCACCTCTCCTAGCTCTGATGGAAGTGGAAACCCTAACATTGCAGCTAGAAATCCACTTACCTTTTCCTTTAAGAAGTCCCTGTGCAGGACAAACAGCGTGTCCTGAGCCAGGGTGGCCATTAGGCCACCACTCAGTGATCACTGCCCTTCCCCGCTCTGTCGACTTTGGAGAGGAGTCCAGTCAGAGCCACCCTGCCTGTGGGCCATCAGCACACTCTCCTACCTACTGTGGGGGAACTACAGATGCTACCTGGGCTTCTGTGCCTCCCGGCTTTGTCTTCTATGTGTGCCAGCTGCAGTGGTGGGAGAGAGGGCAGGGTCACCTCCGCTGTATCACGGCTATGACCGCTTTGTCCAAGCCGTCAAATGCAGACTTTATATGAATGCTAACAGTAAGCAACTAGAAAGGGGGACTGCTTACTAGTGTTTACAATTCCACCGCTCGCAGAGGAAGATGAAGGATACGTATTGCTGTGCCTAAGGCTCTGAGGGCTCAAGTGCCCAAGTGGCATGGATACTATGCCAGGGTTGTATACTCTGCCTCAAGGGGTCCTACCTAGGAATTCCATTTCCAGGCCCTTTATGCCCTTTGAGGGATAAGCTTCAGTGTGTCTAAGACCAAATATCACTGCTCAGGCACCATGTGAGAATGGAGCCTGCACAGACCCCCAACTTCCCTTACAAATGCTAAGGAGAAGACACTGTGGGGTTCCATTACTGTCTGGCCAGGACCTCGCTATAGAACAGAGGATGACCTTAAACTTCTGATCCCCGCCCTTTACAGCTCTGCATTCTGGGAATCAAACCCTGGATGTCAGACACGCTAAGCAAGCCTGTAATGACAGAACTACAGCAATAGGCTCATTGTCTAAAGAAAACAAAACAACAACAAAAAACCAGGTTTTCTAAATCTCTAAGGAACTGTACCTTTGGAGAACATGAGAACAAAGACGGCATGCACATTGCATTTTCTAGGAGGTTTTGACACAGACAATGGTGACTACAGGGTTCCTGCTGCCATCAGGTAATCCTTGCCCCAGCCACTGCCCACCTCCAGTTCTTTGAAAATAAATCTGGATTATTTAACATCTTTAGGTGAAATATTTCATACACGTAACCCATTTTCCTAAGAAATATTCAAATGTCTAACTTGTACAAAAATAGCTTTAGGAACCTGTAAATACTCTCTGCGTGGGCGTGCCTCTGTGAAGCCTGTGCACAGGAACCGCCCACAACCCATCTGCAGGCTGCTGATGCTAAAGCAAAGCCCGTTTTCCCAGGCGCTCTGCTCCCCAGGTGCTGCCGGAGGAGTTCTATTATTGATGGCCTCTGCCTTCCTCCCACAGGTGCTCCTGAGATTGTACCTGTCCCAGGCAGCCTCAGAGGACCTGTTACTTACAAAGTTCCCAGAATGCACTGCAGGTTCAGCTGTGTTAAAAATACACGCTCTAGAATTCCCCTCAACCTGAGCTATAGAGCCAAGCCTCGATTACTATGTATAGAAAGAAAAATGGAAGAGTGTCAGTGTGGTCAGTTCTGGGTGATGATTTTAATATTCTATTTTATATGTATTTACACCTTTCCAAATTTAAAAAATAAGCCTAAATTACTTTTCTAATCCCCAAACCAGTGTTTTTAAATGAAGTAACCAAACTATTAACTTATTTGGTAAGTATTATTGTTTTAAAAAGTAATCTTGTGTTTTATGCAGTTGTGGGAATATCCATTATTTCTAAGTCTTAACACAAGACAAACTCAGGTTCTTTGTGTTTTTCAAAAATCATATGACTCAATAAAGAGGCTTTAAAAATATTCGGATTGGTTTAGGAACTGTACGCAGTATTCTCTTTTTGTATCATTCTGGAGATGCCTCTCAAATGCGTCTTTGCTTTTGCTCCTGCATAAAGCTGCTGCCCCTTGGCATCTGTGGTGATCCGTCTCAGGGCCTGGCTGGGACCCCAGGATTCTCTCTCTTGTCTCTCTAGTTCACAGTACCTGTAATTCAGCCATGTATGACTGCCCACACGGAGATGTTATAAACAGATATCTACGCAAACAGGTCTTATGCTGTGTTATTTAAGAAATAAAGACAGGAAGGCTCAGTGCTTGGGAGGCAGAGGCAGAAGGAGCTCCATGAGTTCAAGGTTAGCTTGGTCACCATACTGAGCTGCAAGACAGTCAGAGGCAGAAAGACCCTGTCCCTTGTCCCAAAACAAACAAACAAACAAACAAACAGCGACAAGGCCAGGAGAAAGGAAGGCTGAATAGTTCAGTACAGATATAACATTGTTTCAATATTTCCAATCGGACCAAACAAAATTATAAGTGTGAAATCCGGACACACAGTAAAATGCAATGTGAATTTATGATTCAAACAGAAACTAGCTACCTATTTTGCTACCTTAAATTACTCTTCCAAGAACAGGAGTATAACTTAAAACTAAACTAATACTCTGATTTAAAGAAGTTAAAAATTAGAAGGAGGCATTTAGAGGAGTTAAAATGTGTATTTAACAATGCAGTCTATATTTACCAGGGACTCAAAGTTTAGGGGGAGTAGAGATGTGCCCTCTCACCCACCTCTAAGGTCCATTCCAGTGAGATAAGCTCTGGACGGGAGTACAGAGGGTTCACTACCCTGACTGCCAAAGCAGGAGTAGGAGGGTTGGCCTACCCTGAACACAGAAGGTTAACCTACCGTGGATGCTGGCTGCGGCTTCAGGCCTAAAAATGAAAAGACTGTGTTGCTCTCCTTTGATTCAAAAAAACTGTCATAGTCCTAGAAAAAGAAGATGAAATAAAACCAATGAGCAACAAACAACAATTATCTTTATAGTTGATGCTTTCAAAATTCCTACATAGAAGTAAGACAAGGAAGACCCACATGCACCTTGTGGGTTCAACATACTAGAGTTGAAAGGGCACACCCTTTAGTGAGAACACAGATATAACAAGATTTTTCTTTAATTCAAAATGAGGACAGCATTAAAATTTAGCAGCAGAAATAAAAGAGAAATCACATTCCCCTTTCTTCAGGTGTCAAATTAGAACTTATCTGCATGGACTCACTTTGACCTTATAGATTACACTCTAGACGCTACTGTGGACATGGCCTCCCAATGCCATGCTTTGATGTGGGATTCCCCTCTGTAAGCTGTGAATACCATTGGTGAATAAAGAAACTGCTTTGGATCTACAGCAGGGCAGAACTTACGTAGGTGGGGGGAGACTAAACTGAGAGAAAGGAGGCAGAGTCAAAGGGAAGCCATGGATCCACTGCCAGAGACAGAGATACACCGAAACTTTGCTGGTAGGCCACAACCTAGTGGTGATACACAGATTAATGGAGATGGGTTAAATTAAGATGTAAGAGTTAGCCAGTAAGAACCTAGAGCTAATGGGCCAAGCTGTGATTTAAATAATATAGTTTCTGTGATTATTTCGGGGCTGAGCAGCTGGGAACCAACAAGCGGCCACTTTATAAAAATGCTTGATACTTTGCTACCCAAGAGTTAAAAACAAAGCAAAAAAACAGACAAACAAAAAACACTGGTAAACTGTAGAAAAGTCACAGGGGTCTGCAGGTGTCAAGTCAGTTAGAATCTGATGGCTTCTATTCTGCTTTTGAAGTTTCCTGGGGACAGGCTCAGAGGAAAAAAGCACAGTGCTATCAAGGCCCAAGAGTGACAGCTAGGAGGTGGGAAAGCTGGCTCCTGCTGGCGCTGCACCCTTGAACTTCAGCGGCTCTTTGTACTGGGCACAGTGTCAGCCCAGGAGGAAATGGGCACGGGCGCACACATCCTGGTCGCTGAGCACAATGAACTCCTGGCCGAGCAGAGCCAATGATATTACATATTATAAATACATCTGAAATCTAAATGAGCCCACAACTAAGAAGTTTAGCTCTCACTGAGCCCTGTTTGATTAAAATTGTGTGAACTATCATATTTGGTTCTGTGGACAGCTCCTATCAGCAAGGTGAGTCCACGGCCTTCAAAGTAACCCAGATTCTAACCAGCAGGCATCCTGGCCTCAGGTTTATGTAACTACTCCTCTGTCACTTACAGACCAAACCAAGGAGCGTGTCTGAAAGGAGAGGCTCAGCACGTTAAGTACAAGTCTCACGGATAGAGTTTGCCCCGTAAATGGCTGGGAGCAAGGACATTAAGGGCAAGGACAGCATGGGAAAGCAGGGAATTGGCAGGATGCCTTGCACCATGTGTGCTGGGTTTTGTATAATTTTGCCTTAAATACAAAGGAAACAGCACAAGGGTTTTGAAACAGGGAATAAAATGATCTCACTTCTATGATAACACTCATAGGTGTGAAGGGGAGCATTAAGAGAACTAGAGAGAAAGCTAGGGGGTACTGATGATTCAGGCCAGTAATGGTCCCAGCCAGGACCAGAGTCGAGGCAGTAGACAGGTACAGAGGCAGAAGCACATCCCCAAAGCAGAAACTGATAGTTGGTTTTGGATTGGACATATAGATGAGGGACAACTGAGAACTCATGTGACTCTTGGCTTTAACTTGATGATGGGAATTTTGGCGGAAAAGTAGACTGTGGGGGAACTGGAGTTGAGCTGAACATGTTGTTTAAGACTCATAAGACACCTGACTGAAGCAGATCTTTTGTTTGTTTGTTTTTGAGACAGGGTTTCTCTGTATAGCACCTCCGGTTCTCGTGGAACTTGGTGTAAACCAGGCTGGCAGGCTGCCCTCAAACTCACAGAGATTCGCCTGCCTCTGCCTCCTGAGTGCTCGATTACAGATGTGCCCATCACCACCCAGCTTAAACAGATCTTGATGAGGAATCAACGGTTGCTAGTGTTACTAGGACATTGCGTATTTTATTAAAAAGTTGCTCATCTAGAACATATGAGACAAACAACATTATACACAGGACTAAGCCGGAGGTATAACACAGGAAAAGTACCCAGAAGTAGAACAAGACCACATTCTTTGCTGCAAAGCTTTTTATTAGAAGGTAAACACTGCTTCTCTGATCCAGCTCAACACCCTGTCTAGTGTGCTTTCCTTCCCATAACCCACTGGCGACCGTCTGCAGGCACAGGTGAGGGATACGTTACAGCTGGATTTCTCCCATCCTCCTGTCAGTCACCCACTATAGGAAATTCAATGGATCTGACCCTTTCTCCACCGTGTTCTGCCTCTGCCCTATCTACTGTCTTTTCCGAGGGCATCTCTAACGGAATTCACTTCTAGCTCTGATCTTGGCAACATTCTAGATCCATGCAGCAAGCTGATCAGCTCAAGCAAACCCCAGTTCCAGGTCTTCACTTTGCACTATGCATGTCTAAGAAAGTGGACCCGCTCTAATGAGCATCCCATGTCTTACATGAGCACTGCACACACTAACAATTAGCACTGCACGTCCGTCTTACAGACATGAGGACCACACATCTTACACACATGAGCACCGCACATCTTACACACGAGCACCACACATCTTACACACATAGCACTGCACACACTAACAATGAGCACTGCACGTCCGTCTTACAGACATGAACACCACACATCTTACACACAGAGCACCACACATCTTACACACATGAACACCACACATCTTACACACATGAGGACCACACATCTTACACACATGAGCACCGCACATCTTACACACGAGCACCACACATCTTACACACATGAGCACCACACATCTTACACACATGAGCACCACACATCTTACACACATGAGCACCGCACATCTTACACACATGAACACCACACATCTTACACACATGAGCACCACACATCTTACACACATGAGCACCACACATCTTACAGACATGAGCACCACACATCTTACACACATGAGCACCACACATCTTACACACATGAGCACCACACATCTTACACACATGAGCACCACACATCTTACACACATGAGCACCACACATCTTACACACATGAACACCGCACATCTTACACACGAGCACCACACATCTTACACACATAGCACTGCACACACTAACAATGAGCACTGCACGTCCGTCTTACAGACATGAACACCACACATCTTACACACATGAGCACCGCACATCTTACATACACGAGCACCGCACATCTTACACACATGAGCACCACACATCTTACACCCATGAGCACCGCACATCTTACATACACGAGCACCACACATCTTACACACATGAGCACCACACATCTTACACACATGAGCACCGCACATCTTACACACATGAGCACCGCACATCTTACACACATGAGCACCACACATCTTACACACATGAACACCACACATCTTACACACATGAACACCACACATCTTACACACATGAACACCACACATCTTACACACATGAGCACCACACATCTTACACAGATGAGCACCACACATCTTACACACATGAACACCACACATCTTACACACATGAGAACTGCACATCTTACACACATGAGCACCGCACATCTTACACACATGAGCACCACACATCTTACACACATGAACACCGCACATCTTACAAACATGAGCACTGCACACACTAACAATGAGCACTGCACGTCCGTCTTACAGACATGAGCACCACACATCTTACACATGAGCACCACACATCTTACACACATGAACACCACACATCTTACACACATGAGCACCACACATCTTACACACATGAGCACAGTACATCTTACACACATGAGCACCGCACATCTTACACACATGAGCACCACACATCTTACACACATGAGCACCGCACGCCTTACACACATGAGCACAGCACATCTTACACACATGAGCACCACACATCTTACACACATGAACACCACACATCTTACACACATGAACACCACACATCTTACACACATGAGCACCACACATCTTACACACATGAGCACAGTACATCTTACACACATGAGCACCGCACATCTTACACACATGAGCACCACACATCTTACACACATGAGCACCGCACGCCTTACACACATGAGCACAGCACATCTTACACACATGAGCACCGCACATCTTACACACATGAGCACTGCACACACTAACAATGAGCACTGCACGTCCGTCTTATAGACATGAACACCACACATCTTACACACATGAGCACCGCACATCTTTCTTACACAGGTGAACAGTACACGTATACAAATCAGCACTGCACATCTTGTGTGAGGCATCACGGGTCTTTTCTTCCCACCATCATCCCTTAAGCCTCCCCAGTTTTCTGTATTTGTCTTCAGCAGACCAACCCAAGCTGGACTTTTACCATGGGACCTCATTATCAGCCCTTGCCTAATCCCACCTATTTGTAACCAATGTCATATTCTGCCAAGGAGGAAACACTGATTTTTGAACAATGCACATTTGACTTTTTACACCTTTTCTTGCAGACTTTGAGTGTTCATGAAATACAGTTTAGTATCCTCAACCCGGTCTTGAAGGCCCTGCCCACCCCTTCAGTTGGGGGGAGACAAAGGGCCCTTTAATCGAGCCTGCACTGACCAGTTTTCACAGATTCATTTCTAGAACATGGCAAAGGGACATGCTCAGTCGTGGCCAGTGGTGGGCACAATGCATGTCAGGTTCACAAACTTGACTGGCCGTGACACCTCCCCAGCTGTCTCCCCTGTGTCACATGCTGCTTAAGTCACTGGAACTACAGACTCGGAGGAGCTGCCAGAAGCAGACTGACGCTGTGCCCGGGCCAGGCCCACCTGGGCACTGCTATGGTTATAGATGACTACTAGAAAACCTGGATTTTCCTTCTTTCCACTTTCAGAAGAATTTAGCAGTAATACTAAAATATTACATAAAACAGTAAAGGACTTACAATGAGATTTGATGTTTATACATCAGGAATTACCTGTAAACCCCAAAAATGATCATAATTCCCCAAATCACAAATTTA
The DNA here is from genome assembly GCF_037038515.1 of Microtus pennsylvanicus. Classification (NCBI taxonomy): domain Eukaryota; kingdom Metazoa; phylum Chordata; class Mammalia; order Rodentia; family Cricetidae; genus Microtus; species Microtus pennsylvanicus. The sequence continues at coordinate 37,963,683 of NC_134581.1, forward strand.
AATAAAATAAACTTTCATACACTTTTCAAGTAACACCTAAAAATATAGACAGGCAGAAAAAAAAAACAAGCAACAATATCAATAACCCACTTATCCACATTGAAATGAAGCCAGTCTTACAAGTTTTGGTCAATAACAAAGGTATTTGCAAATGTCAGATATTTAAAAATCTCATTTTATAAATTTTATAAATTTCTAATTTATAAAAAGAACATTCTCCTAAACTATATTTCTTCACAAAAATGATAAGTATTTTTTTATTCAATCAATGTTCAGGTCAATGCCATATAGCTAAGGCTAGGGGCCTTCTGGCCTGAAAAGTGCCAACCTATGTAGTGATATTTCACTTGTATTTTAATAAATAAAGCCTGCCTAAAGATCAGAATGCAAAACAGCCACACTAGTCATTCATACAGGTCAGGCAGCGGTGGCACACACCTTTAATCCCAGTACTAGAGAGGAATATAAGACGGGATGAGACAGGAACGTGCTCTCTTCAGTCTGAAGATTTCATAGAGGTACGAGCTCTCTAGTGGCTTGGCTGCTTTGCTTTTCTGATCTTCAGGCTGAACCCCAATATCTATCCCTAGCTTTTTATTATTTGTATTACAGACTCAGACTAAGAGATTAGGAATCTTCATTAAGATAACCCCAAGAGAAAGCGACAAATATCAAAGTTAGTAATGAGCTATAAAAGCAGAATAATTTCCTCTCTTCCTATCCCATCCAGCTTACATCCAGATCCCCCCACCCTCTGTTTCTCTCCCCCCTCCCTTCCCTGGTGGCAGAGAGCCTCCCTGCTCTGCCTGCTTGGGCGCTGGGTCCTAACCCCAAGCATAGGGTAAAGGGGAGCTCGGGGGCTTCTTTGTCCCCATAGCCCGCCTGCAGCAAGCAGGGTGGGCCCTTTGTCTGCAAGCGAACCAAGCAGCACGGAGCTTCATCAGGGCACCTAGTGAGACATCATTGTGGTGAGTGAGTGCTGCGGCACCCGGGAACAGCCCGCCTACACTTCCTGATCAACCTACAGGGCTACACTGCCCGGTACCTCCTCTCTCTTCCTATCCCATCCAGCTTACATCCAGATCCCCCTACCCCCTGTCTCTCTCCATCCCTCCCTTCTTGGAGCAGAGTGCCTCCCTGTTCAGCCTGCCTGGGCGCTGGGACTGAACCCGAAGGTGAGTGCAAAGGGGAAGGTGGTAGCTCCTTTGTCTCCATAACCTGCCTGCAGCAAGCAGGGTGGGCCTTTGTTTGCAAGCTAACCAAGCAGCAAGGAGATCGGAACTGGACTCCAGGAGAAACATCACGGGGGAGTGACATCACTTGGAAGGTACATCAGTTGGCAAGAAGACCTGATCCTGTAAAAGAAGATCCATAGGAGAATATTGGAAGGAAGAGATGGGGAGACGCCAATGCAAATTCACCCAACAATCTGAAGAACAACACGAAACCACCAGAAGCCAGCGACCTCACAACAGGAGGACATGAACACCTTAATCATGAAGAAGGAGAAAAAACTGACTTCATGACAGTGATTGACACCCTTAAACAGCATATAAAAAACGCCCTTATAGAAATGGATGAGAAGTATAACAGAAAGTTCGAGGAATTGAGTAAATCAGTGAATGATACCCTAGGAAAGCAAGGAAAAACAATCAAGCAGATAATGGAAACAGTTCATGATTTGAAAAATGAAATGGAGGCAAAGAAGAAAACACAAACAGAGGGCCGGCTGGACATGGAAAATCTAGGTAAACGAATAGAGACTACAGAAACAAGCATAACCAGCAGAATACAAGAGATAGAAGAAAGAATCTCAGAGTCTGAGGATAACATAGAGAAAATAAACGCACTGATCAAAGAAAACAGCAAGTCCAACAAACTCTCATCACAAAACATTCAGGAAATATGGGACACAATAAAAAGACCAAACCTAAGAATAATTGGAGTAGAAGAAGGAGAAGAAGTGCAGCTCAACGGTCCAGAAAATATACTCAACAAAATTATAGAAGAAAACTTTCCCAACCTGAAGAAGGATGTACCTATGAAGGTTCAAGAGGCATACAGAACCCCAAATAGGCTGGATCAAAAAAAAACATCCCCTCGCCATATAATAATCAAAACACAAAATATACAGAATAAAGAAAGAATATTAAGAGCCGCAAAGGAAAAAGGCCAACTTACTTATAAAGGTAAACCTATCAGACTTACACCTGACTTCTCTATGGAAACCATGAAAGCCAGAAGGTCCTGGATAGATGTACTGCAAAAACTAAGAGACCATGGATGCAAGCCCAGACTACTATATCCAGCCAAGCTTTCGTTCACCATAAATGGAGAAAACAAAATTTTCCAGGATAAAAACAAATTTAAGCAATACGTAGCCACAAATCCAGCCTTACAGAAAATAATAGAAGGAAAATCACTAACCAAGGAGTCCAACAAAGACCTCAATAACTCAGACATCTAGAGACCCTTCACCAGCGCAACTCAAAGAAGGGAAACACACAAACCCTACTACTTAAAAAGTGACCGGAGTTAACAACCACTGGTCATTAATATCACTTAATGTCAATGGACTCAACTCACCTATAAAAAGGCACAGGCTAAGAGACTGGATACGAAAACAGGATCCAACATTCTGCTGTCTACAAGAAACACACCTCAACCACAAAGACAGGCACCTACTCAGAGTAAAGGGCTGGGAAAAGGCTTATCAAGCAAATGGACCTAAGAAACAAGCAGGTGTGGCCATACTAATTTCTAACAAAGTTGACTTCAAACTTAAATCAATCAAAAGAGATGGAGAGGGACATTTTATACTCATAACAGGAAAAATTCATCAGGAAGAAATCTCAATCCTGAATATCTATGCCCCTAATATAAAAGCACCCACGTATGTAAAAGAAACATTGCTAAAATTCAAGGCAGCCATCAAACCGCACACACTAATAGTAGGAGACTTCAACACTCCTCTTTCACCAATGGACAGGTCAATCAGACAGAAACCTAACAGAGAAATTAGAGAATTAATGGAGGTAATGAAGCAAATGGACTTAACAGACATCTATAGAATATTCCACCCAAATAGGAAAGAATATACCTTTTTCTCTGCAGCTCATGGAACCTTCTCGAAAATTGACCACATACTTGGTAACAAAGCTAACTTACACAGCTACAAAAAAATATTACTAACCACCTGTGTCTTATCAGACCACCATGGATTAAAGTTAGAATTCAACAACAATGCTACCCCCAGAAAGCCTACAAACTCATGGAAACTGAACAGTCAACTACTGAACCATACCTGGATTAAGGAGGAAATAAAGAAAGAAATTAAAGTCTTCCTTGAATTCAATGAAAATAAAGAAACAACATACTCGAACTTATGGGACACTTTGAAAGCAGTCCTGAGAGGAAAGTTCATAGCACTAAGTGCCCACTTAAAGAAAACAGAGAAAGCACATATTGGAGACTTAACAGCCCACCTGAAAGCTCTAGAAAAAAAAGAAGCAGACTCACCTAGGAGGAGTAGAAGACTGGAAATAATCAAACTGAGGGCTGAAATCAACAAAATAGAAACACAAAAAACAATCCAAAGAATCAATGAATCAAGAAGCTGGTTCCTGGAAAAAATCAACAAGATTGACAAAGCCCTATCCAAACTAATCAAACGGCAGAGAGAAAATTTGCAAATTAATAAGATCAGAAATGAAAAGGGGGACATAACCACAAACACAGAGGAAATTCAGAGAGTCATTAGATCTTACTACAAAAGCTTGTATGCCACTAAACTGGAAAATGTAAAAGAAATGGACACTTTCTTAGATAAATACGATTTACCAAAATTAAATCAGGACCAGGTGAACAAGCTAAACAGACCTGTCAGTCGCGAAGAACTAGAAGCTGTTATCAAAAACCTCCCTACCAAAAAAAGCCCAGGGCCAGATGGTTTCAATGCGGAATTCTACCAGAACTTCCAAGAAGACCTAATACCTATACTCCTCAATGTATTCCACAATATAGAAACAGAAGGGTCATTACCAAATTCCTTTTATGAAGCTACAGTTACTCTGATACCAAAACCACACAAAGACTCAACCAGGAAAGAGAATTACAGGCCGATCTCACTCATGAATATCGACGCAAAAATCCTCAACAAAATACTGGCAAACCGAATCCAAGAACACATCCGAAAAATTATCCATTATGATCAAGTAGGCTTCATTCCTGAGATGCAGGGCTGGTTCAACATACGAAAATCTATCAATGTAATCCATCATATAAATAAACTGAAAGAAAAAAACCATATGATCATTTCATTAGATGCTGAAAAAGCATTTGACAAAATTCAACATCCATTTATGTTAAAAGTCTTGGAGAGATTAGGGATACAAGGGTCATACCTAAATATAATAAAAGCTATATACAGCAAGCCGACAGCTAACATCAAATTAAATGGAGAGAAACTCAAAGCCATCCCGCTTAACTCAGGAACACGACAAGGCTGCCCACTTTCGCCATACCTCTTCAATATAGTGCTGGAAGTTCTAGCAATAGCAATAAGACAGCATAATGGGATCAAGGGGATTCGAATTGGAAATGAAGAAGTTAAACTTTCGTTATTCGCAGATGATATGATAGTGTACATAAGCGACCCCCAAAATTCCACCAAAGAACTTTTACAGCTGATAAACAGCTTTAGTAATGTGGCAGGATACAAGATCAACTCCAAAAAATCAGTCGCCCTCCTATACTCAAAGGATATGGAAGCAGAGAGGGAAATCAGAGAAGCTTCTCCATTCACGATAGCCACAAACAGCATAAAATATCTTGGGGTAAATCTAACCAAGGAAGTGAAAGATCTATTTGACAAGAACTTTAAGGCATTGAAGAAAGAAATTGAAGAGGATACCAAAAAATGGATGGACATCCCTTGCTCTTGGATTGGGAGGATCAACATAGTAAAAATGGCAATTCTACCAAAGGCAATTTATAGATTCAATGCAATCCCCATCAAGATCCCATCAAAATTCTTCACAGATCTGGAGAGGACAATAATCAACTTTATATGGAAAAACAAAAAACCCAGGATAGCCAAAACAATCCTATACAATAAAGGATCTTCTGGAGGCATTACCATCCCTGACTTCAAACTCTATTACCGAGCTACAGTAATGAAAACAGGGTGGTACTGGCATAAAAACAGAGAAGTCGACCAATGGAATCGTATAGAAGACCCGGACTTTATCCCACAAACCTATGAACACCTCATTTTCGATAAAGGAGCTAAAAGTTTACATTGGAAGAAAGAAAGCATCTTCAACAAATGGTGCTGGCACAACTGGATGTCAACCTGTAGAAGAATGAAAATAGACCCATATCTATCACCGTGCACAAAACTCAAGTCCAAATGGATTAAAGACCTCAATATCAGCCCGAAAACACTGAATCTGATAGAAGAGAAAGTGGGCAATACCCTACAACAGATGGGCACAGGCGATCGCTTCTTAGGTATAACCCCAGAAGCACAGACATTAAGGGCAACATTGAATAAATGGGACCTACTAAAACTGAGAAGCTTCTGTAAAGCAAAGGACACTGTCACTAAGACACAAAGGCAACCTACTGACTGGGAGAAGATCTTCACCAACCCCGCAACAGACAAAGGTCTGATCTCCAAAATATATAGAGAACTCAAGAAACTAGACTTTAAAATGCTAATTAACCCAATTAAAAAATGGGGCGCTGAACTGAACAGAGAATTCTCAACAGAAGAAGTTCAAATGACCAAAAGACACTTAAGGTCATGCTCAACCTCCTTAGCGATAAGGGAAATGCAAATTAAAACAACTTTGAGATATCATCTTACACCTGTAAGATTGGCTAAAGTCAAAAACACCAAGGATAGCCTTTGCTGGAGAGGCTGTGGAGGAAGGGGTACCCTCATCCATTGCTGGTGGGAATGCAATCTTGTGCAACCACTGTGGAAGTCAGTGTTTCGGTTTCTCCGGAAATTCGGGATCAACCTACCCCTGGACCCAGCAATACCACTCTTGGGAATTTACCCAAGAGATGCTCTATCACATGTCAAAAGCATTTGTTCAACTATGTTCATAGCAGTATTATTTGTAATAGCCAGAACCTGGAAACAACCTAGATGCCCTTCAATGGAAGAATGGATGAAGAAAGTATGGAATATATACACACTAGAGTACTACGCTGCGGTAAAAAACAATGACTTCTCGAATTTTGCATGCAAGTGGATGGAAATAGAAAACACTATCCTGAGTGAGGTATCCCAGGCCCAAAAAGACGAACATGGGATGTACTCACTCATAATTGGTTTCTAGCCATAAATAGGGTTCACGGAGTCTACAATAGGCGAATCTAAAGAAGCTAAGTAAGAAGGTGAACCCAAGGAAAAACATATAGTTATCCTCTTGGATAAGGGAAGTAGACAAAATTGCCGGGGGGAAAAGTGGGATCTTGGGGGTGGGGTGGGATGGGGGTTAGGGGAGATGGGGAGAGAAAAGGTAGAAGGGAAGGAGGGTGGACTTGGGGAAACAGGAGGATCGGGACAAAGGAAGGTTGGATAGGGGAGCACGGAACCACATTTCTTAGTTAAGGGACCCACTTTAGGGTGGGCAGGAGACTTGACCCTAGAGGGGCTCCCAGGTGCCCAAGCTGAGGTCCCCAGTTAGTTCCCTGGGCAGCTGAGGATAGGGAACCTGAAATGACCCTACCCTAGAGCAATACTGACGAATATATTGCATATCATCCTAGAACTTGCATCTGGCGATGGATGGAGATAGAGACAGAGACCCACACTGGAGCACTGGACTGAGCTCCCAAGGTCCCAATGAGGAGCAGAAGGAGTGAGAACATGAGCAAAGATGTCGGGACCACGAGGAGTGCACCCACCCACTGAGACAGTGGAGATGATCTACTGGGAGCTCACCAAGGCCAGCTGGACTGTTACCAGAAAAAGCATGGGATAAAACTGGACTCTCGGAACATGGCGAACAATGAGGGCTGATGAGACGCCAAGGACAATGGCACGCGGTTTTGATCCTATGCAATGTGCTGGCTTGGTGGGAGTCTGGCCAGTCTGGATGTTCACCTTCCTAGATATGGATGGAGGGGGGAGGACCTAGGACGTGCCACAGGGCAGGGAACCCTGACAGCTCTTTGGACTGGAAAGGGAGGGGGAGAGGAGTGGGGGGAAGGGGAGAGGGGTGGGAGGAGGGGGAGAAGAGTGGGAGGAGGGGGAGAAGAGTGGGAGGAGGGGGAGGGAAATGGGAGGCTGGTGGGAGGAGGTGGAAATTTGTTTTTTTTTTTCTTTTCTTTATCCTCCTTTTATCAATAAAAAAATTAAAAAAAAAGCAGAATAATTTATAGCCATTGAAAACTCTATAGTATTATTCTGTGTATATGTGTGGATGTGGAGGAGGCGTGGTCATGCCATGACACTTGGAGAAAGAGAGAGGACAGCTTTGTGAAGTCAATTTCCAGGGATCACACTCTAGGGGTCAGACCTGCACAGTCATCAGGCTTTCTAGACTACCCAGCCAGACAGCCAGACAGCCAGACAGCCAGACAGCCAGACAACCAGAAAGTAATTCTTAAACTCAGTATCTGGCTTCTACCAGACACATCAGATTACCAATGAAACCTATGTCAAGTGAGCGGATCAATTGTGTTTGTTAATTATTGACTGGCGTGTCATGTGTTAGCATTCAAAGGCTTTTTACAGTCCTGTTGAATCCTAAAGAGCGCAAAAATAAATGATTTTGGTCCTATTTGGACAAAATGAAGTGCTGAAAATTTAGTTTAGAACCTTTTAATATTTCTTTCAGAGTTAAGCTACGTGATATAAAATCATTTAAGAGTAACACAATCACAGAATTTTAAAAATTAAAATATATTTCTTATTTATGATATTAGGCCATAATGTGTTCCAATAAGAGTAAAATAATTAATGCTTTCTTATCAAATGTGTTTCATTTAACAAACTTTTAAATGTATTTGTGTGTGGGTGTAGGTGTGTGTCAGAATTCCTCCCAAAGGGGAAGAGTATTACGGTTTATAAATTCACACAAGGCTTATAACACAGACCGGCTGAATTCCCTACAGCTGAAGGCACTCTTTGAAGCTGCCGTCTGTAAATACACGTGTGCGGGCTGCACTGCACACCGCAGAGAACTCCGCTCCATGACTCCAGGCTATAAAGATCAATTCACACTGACTCTGCAGAGGACACAAACACAGAAATCATATTCAAGGTTAAAGTGCTGGGTTTCAACAGCTGGTATGTTTTCATTACGGTTAAGACAGAGGATGACAAAGAAAACTCATCACTTCTCATGGCAATAGCCACGGAAGTAAGTCTGGGCTTCACAGATCAAGATAATGTGGGGGTGGGAGCTCTTCTAAATGCCATTAAGAAGAATAAAGCTAAAGAGCCGTGGAGGAATTTTAAGAAATGCGGGGGGGGGGGCACGGGGGGGCAGGATTGCCATCACCTATACTTCTGTTTGTATTGCGTTCAAATGAACACAACATTGAGACATTTATAGGCCCGTGATAAAATCTGTAGCAGGTAGAGTTAACAATACCCTCATTCTCCACAAAGCCCAGAATGGATATTGCCCACCGGAGCTGATTGACTCTTAAGGTCTAATCAGCCGGTGGAGACAAAGATTTTCAAGTTCTCTGCCTTTTCAGTGTTCCTATGAGAGCGGTTAGGAAAGCCCACAGGGCCACTCTAAGAGGCTGTGTGGCCTCCCTGGCTCAGCTAATGGCAAGTAAGTGACAGACCCATATTCTTTCCACATGCCAAGGGCACAGTCAAACGGAAGGTTGCTGGGAACACAATATACGGACAAGGAAATGGAGCCAGCGAGCAGTCTACATGGATCAAAGGAAAAGCTGGTTTATTCAAATGGAAGGAATTTTTAAAAAATCCAACTTTTGAAGGCTATTGGAGCTAGCCACCACCACCTAAGATAGACAAAGAGCCCTGCTCCATTTTCTCTGGAGCCTGAGGGTAGCCTCCAGTTTTTGGATTAAGAGCTGTTAATGCTATATTCTATTTTGTGATACCTTGATACAGGGGGGGAAAAATAGCTGGCAGACCCAAGCCTGGCAGGACAGAGAGGTAAGGGGCAGCTATCTCAAAACAACTCCACTCAGCAATTCTTACGCCAGACACTAAAGGATCTCCAGTTCTGAAATCATGTTTAATATTTCTGGCCAAACTAGTTCTGGATACAGTGTGGGCATGTGTGTCACCTCTTGTCGTGTCTGGATGCCATCTGAAATGAAGCAGGGCAGGAATAACATGACAGCGTTATGCCTAGGAAGGCATAAACCAGCAATAAAATTCAATCAACACCTAGAATGTATAGCAACTACAACAGGACTGGTAGAGAAAACCCTGGGGGGAGGGGGAGCTAAATCCCAAAGAACAGTTGAGCACAGAGCGGGGGGGTGGGGGGTGGGGTGGGGGTGGGGGAAGTGATGGCAAGTGTGTGTTTGCAGAGGCAGAGGCAGTCTGTCCATCCTGGTGCTGGGAAAGCTGGGATTCTCTGAGAAACACCGGCTCCCACCTGTAGAGTCAGCTCCTACCAAGACTACAGAAGCTCAAAGGCCTGGTGGTCACTCTGGACACCTCAAGACACAGGGAGACAGAAAAGCTTATCCTGGAAAGAAGACACTGGCCTTCATTCCTTTGTAATTCTCTCTTTTGTTAGCAGTCCAGAGGGTCTAGCCCCTACACAATTCCCTTTGCTCTCCTATCCAAGCAGGCCTGTGCGGGAGAGGGGGCATGCAGGGGTGGGGGGGGTCACCGGGTTCCTAAAAGGAAAAGTCAAAGACCAACAGCCAGAATCAGAGCTGGGAAGGTACAGGCCACAGAAGAAAACCTTCATTCCATGTACTTCAATCAATATCCCTGGAAAGATTTAAGGTGCTGTATCCATAAAACAAGAACAAAACATTATTTTTAGAGGAGAAATGAAAACAACAGCAAAGGGATTCCTAGAAATTAAATCTGATCGCTAAATAAAAAATATGGAAACAGAATGATGTAGAGCTGAAAAAATAATCCATTCAGCTAGTGGCCTAGACAACACTCAAGAATGTCACTTGCGTGCTCAGTACAGCATCAAGATCGAGAGTAATTAGTAGTGAAAAAAAAAACCGTAAACCACTGAACAAATAAAACAAATCCTGCAGGTGGACAGGAGAGAATGAAAAGTCTAAGAAATAGGAAAACTTTTCCAAAGGAGGGGAACTGATTTTCACATTGAAAAGTCCTTCCAATCGCTGAGCACAAGGTTCTCAGGCAGCAGGGTCCAAAACTTAGGACCAAACAAATAAACAAACACCTCAAAGTCTTCCAGAGAGGTAGGCCAACCTAAGAATTGACGGCAGCACACACAAGTTCTTCCGACCAGAGCAAGAACACAGGAAATGAAGTCTTGGTAGGATATAACTTTAAATCTGTGGCCAATGAAATTATCCAGACATTATCCAGTAAGAATGAAAATTAATACAAACAATAACACGAAAAACTCAACAACACTGGAATACTTTTGTAGACAGAAGTGTAAAGGGATAGAAAGAAATAGTACATTCTTTGCATCTTCGCCAAAGAAGTGGGAGTGGGAAAGAGCGAGGGTTCAACTTTCTTATGAGAATCCCTTGATGCCGGCATTTGCACCATTCTCTTTAAACTGATGGGACGTAGTAAGATAGGATTATATGTCCTTCTCTGTGGCTGGCCACACTGCTAAAGAGCTCTGCAAACAGTATTTACAGAATTACACGAATATAAGCAGAAATTACACGTTTATGCAGCAGTTACAACTGCAGAAGAGCAGGTAACGAGCTTCAGCAGCGTCGAGTGTAAACATGTATTCATGTATCAAAACCGAGAAGCAATGAGAGACTGTAAGGAAGCCAGTTTCTCTCTATCTTTCAGAGAAAAAGTAAACACTGTCCAAGATGAGTAAAGCAGAAAGCAAGGAGGCAAAGCTCCGTGCGAAGGTGGCATCCGGGCGCAGGCCTGGAGGGAGCACATGAAGGACGGTGGGGCAGGGCAGGATCTTCCACGCCCCATCCTCCAGAAACCAGCTTTGATCTCTCAATGCAGACATTAAAGTGCCCTTCTTGTCCGCACGGTTTTACTTTCTTCATTGCCTTTAGTTGCAAATGGCTCAGAAGAGTAATGTAAACAGAAAGTCCACCCGTCTGGACATGACTTCCAACAACTGCAACAAGGGTGGCCTCAAACCCCCAGGCTGAAGGCTCTCAGCATTCACAGCGCGATTCTTCATCTTCATGACGGTCACATCCTGGGGACGGACGCATCCCTGTACAGTTCTGAGGCAAACATCTCAGTGAGGTGAAAATGGGAGATTAAACATTTATAGACAGCAAAATAAAAACCATGGTTAGGAGAGTGAAAGCTGCAAAGAATACCAACGCTGGCTGCTGAGCAGTGGGCAGCGAGAACCAAATCACACGGCCCTCCCCCACTGCTCCCCACTAAACCTGGAAGGGTGCCTGCTACATAATACCGTGTGCGGCCCAGCAGCTGATGAAGAAAACTCTCCTTGATTAGATAACTGGTCTTTCGCACAGATGGTGCTGACACACGACAGAATTTTAAATTAATATGAAATTTCCCAGGAAAATATGTGTGGGATAGATGAGCGTCTAATGGTGGCAATTTTAGCAGATTTCACTGTAAAGGTTTACAGGCAGGCTAGGTAAACTGGCTTGTCGTGCATTTGGCTTTGCGCTTTATAAAACGGAAATGCAGCCCAGTCTTGCAGCAATATTGTTCTTGAGTATTGCACAGTTGCAGACACAGGTGAGCTCTGCTGCAGTCAGTGCAGGCTCACCTCCTTCTACAGGAGAGAAAAGGGAGGCGAGGGATAGCACCACACCCACTGCTGGACAGCCAAGCCAGGCTCAAGCAATCTCAGGAATAGTCACCTGGCCTCAATCCCCACGGCACTATGTGGGAAGGAGGCCACAGCGGGTCCCAAGTCACTCCTGAACAAACTGGGAAATACCTTATAGTCTCTGATTGGTTAGTAACGCACCCAATACTTAGGCACACATTTGATATTATAAATATCATCTAAAAGAGTGTTTAAAAACTCAACAATTTTTAAACATTAATAACCTTTAAACTGGTTGGGCGGTGGTGGCGCACGCCTTTAATCCCACCACTGGGAATGTAGAGGCAGGCAGATCTCTGTGAGTTCAGCCTGATCTAGCTAGTTCCAGGAGAGGCTCCAAAGCTACAGAGAAAACCTGCCTCAAACAAACAAACAAATAATAATAATAATAATAACAACAACCTTTAAACTGTCTAATGGGAAAGGCCAGTTTGTCTTTCCTTTAAGAAGACCGCCAAATGCATCTCAGGTAGGCTGCCCTGTGTTGTTAAGACCTGACATGAATAAAGGATTTTATTCTTGAGTAATTAGCAGTATTTTGCACTCACTCCATAGCCCCACTGTCAACCAATGCCTGACTGAGCAGCCGCATCTGCAGCCAGACTTTCACGAACACGTCTTGACTATTTAATGCTATGTGTTTTACTCCTTGATGGTTAGTCCACAAACTGATTACTGTGATTTAAATCCTATACAAATTTATAAGTGCTAGTTTTTTAAAAAGAGAAAACTAAAAATGAATTCAGAAAAGTCACATGACAAAAATCACCACAAAAAGGTCAGCTGCATTTGCACACACTGGCAGTCAGCTGCATCTGCACACACTGGTAGTCAGCTGCACCTGCACACACTGGTAGCCAGCTGCATTTGTACGCAGGAGTCAGCTGCATCTGTACACACTGGCAGTCAGCTGCATCTGTACACACTGGCAGTCAGCTGCATTTGCACACACTGGCAGTCAGCTGCATTTGCACACACAGCAGTCAGCTGCACCTGCACACACTGGCAGTCAGCTGCATCTGCACACACTGGCAGTCAGCTGCACCTGCACACACTGGCAGTCAGCTGCATCTGTACACACTGGCAGTCAGCTTCATCTGCACACACTGGCAGTCAGCTGCATCTGTACACACTGGCAGTCAGCTGCATCTGCACACACTGGCAGTCAGCTGCATCTGTACACACTGGCAGTCAGCTGCATCTGCACACACTGGCAGTCAGCTGCATCTGTACACACTGGCAGTCAGCTGCATCTGCACACACTGGCAGTCAGCTGCATCTGCACACACTGGCAGTCAGCTGCATCTGTACACACTGGCAGTCAGCTGCATCTGCACACACTGGCAGTCAGCTGCATCTGTACACACTGGCAGTCAGCTGCATTTGCACACACTGGCATGCATTTGCACACACTGGAAGTCAGCTGCATTTGCACACACTGGCATGCATTTGCACACACTGGCAGTCAGCTGCATCTGCACACACTGGCATGCATTTGCACACACTGGCAGTCAGCTGCATCTGCACACACTGGTAGCCAGCTGCACCTGCACACACTGGCAGTCAGCTGCATCTGTACACACTGGCAGTCAGCTGCATCTGCACACACTGGCAGTCAGCTGCATCTGTACACAGGAGTCATCTGCATCTGCACACACTGGCAGTCAGCTGCATTTGCACACACTGGCAGTCAGCTGCATCTGCACACACTGGCATGCATTTGCACACACTGGCAGTCAGCTGCATCTGTACACACTGGCAGTCAGCTGCATTTGCACACACTGGCAGTCAGCTGCATTTGCACACACTGGCAGTCAGCTGCATTTGCACACACTGGCAGTCAGCTGCATCTGCACACACTGGCAGTCAGCTGCATCTGCACACACTGGTAGCCAGCTGCACCTGCACACACTGGCAGTCAGCTGCATTTGCACACACTGGCAGTCAGCTGCATTTGCACACGCTGGTAGCCAGCTGCATCTGCACACACTGGTAGTCAGCTGCACCTGCACACACTGGCAGTCAGCTGCATTTGTACACAGGAGTCAGCTGCATTTGCACACACTGGCAGTCAGCTGCATTTGCACACACTGGTAGCCAGCTGCATTTGTATGCAGGAGTCAGCTTTATTTCTACACAGCAAAAATGGAAGGCTGGAAAAGAAGGCTCGGAACAGCCTCAGAAGAATACAGTGTTTCTAACACACCTAGCATGAAAGATGAAGACTTGGACATATAACATGTGATGAAAGCAACAGAATAACGTAAATCCTGTGTTCACAGACTGGAATACTTAATTTTGTTAAGGTGTGACTACTACCCATTACAATTTGCCAATGGAGTAAAATCCCTACCAAAATCCCAAGAGTAGTTTTTTTTCCCTCCCTAGAAATAGGGGGGGGAGCCCCTAAAATCATAAGGAATGTAAAATAAAGCTCAAACAGCCAACACATTAGAAAAAGATACTTCCTGAACAAACTATTTGCAAAGCTATGGTAATCAAAATAGTACGATATTGGTGGAAACAAAAAGCAACCTTAAATATATGCTCTAATGATAGACACATGCCTGCCACTCAACAGGGAAAGAGTAGGTGTCCTTGTGCAACAAAAATACAATTAGACTGTTAGAAAATATTATTTTTAGGTGTGTGACTTTTGTTTATGTTGCATTTGATTAACTGTGAAGCTGTGTTACTGTGCCTGTCTAAAATACCTGATTGGTCTAATAAAGAGCTGAACGGCTAATAGTGAGGCAGGAGCAAGGATAGGAGGGGCTGGCAGGCAGAGAGAATAAATAGAAGGAGAAAGGAGGAAGAAGAGGAGCAAGAGAACAAGGAGAGGAGGACATCAGGGGCCAGCCACCCAGCAACGCAGCAAGTCACAGAGAAGGAAGAAGTAAAGGTAGACAGAAATCTAATCTACAAAGACAGAAGCCCTCAGGCAAAAGGTGGTTGGTATAATTTAAACTAAGAAAAGCTGGCAAGAAACAAGCCAAGCTAAGGCCAGGCATTCATAAGTAAGAATAAACTTTTGTGTGTGATTTACTTGGGAGCTGGGTGGCAGGTCGCTCAAAAAGCCAAAAGAATAAAACCTCACACAACATTAAATCCCAACCTTCCAGTACAAACAAATAATAGCGGAGAACATTAAAGGCCTAAATTAACCTATGACCCAAAACTTTATGGTCATTGTAAAAAAAAGCCCAGGGATACACATGTACAGGTGACAGATTAAAAAAACAGCCGATTGGTACATTAAACAGGAAAACTTTCATTCATCGAAGAGCACAATCAACAACGAGAAAAGGCAAAAAAAAAAAAAAAAAACAAACCCCAAAAACAAAACAAAAAAAAGAAACACCAGCAGATCAGGTACTCTTGAAGGATCATGATCCAGAATACACAAAGACCTCCACCAAGTCAGCAGCATAATCTGGTGATGACTGAAAGATAAAGGCACTGATTGAACAGCCATCCCTCAAAAGAGAATCTGCAAATAGAGAACATGGACAACAAATTCTTCATCAGTTGTGCAAATTAAATCCACAGTGAATATTCACAATTTAAACACACACATTAACAATGAGACACGTTGGTAGGAATATAAAAAAAGCTGGAAATTCCTGGCACTGCTGGTGTAACAGGTATGGAAAGGGGTTCTCTGGCTTTTCCCAAAAATAAACAAACAAACAAACAAGCAAACAAGCAAGCAAATCCATCCAAAGCTACCACATAATCTAGCAACCCCACTTCCAGTTACAAACCAAAGCAGCTGAACGCAGAATCTGAAAAGGATATTTTCACAGTAGCACTATCAAAATGGCACAGGAAGAGGCTGGGGGGGATGGCTTAGAGGTTGGAAGCACCGACTGTTCCTCCAGAGGACTGGGGTTCAATGATGGAGGTGGGTCATCTGTCTATCTGTTGCTTTCATTGGTTAATTAATAAAGAAACTGCTTGGCCCTCTGATAGGGTAGAATTTAGATAGACGAGTAAACAGAACAGAATGCCGGGAGAAAGAAGCCGAGTCAGGAGTCGCCATGATTCTCCCACTCCAGACAGACGCAGGTTAAGATCTTCCCTGGTAAGCCACCTCGTGGGCTATACAGAATATTAGAAATGGGTTAGATCAATATATAAGAGCTAGCCAATAAGAGGCTGGAACTAATGGGCCAAGCAGTGTTTAAAAGAATACAGTTTCCGTGTAATTATTTCGGCCGTGCTGGCGGCCAGGAGCCGGGTGGCGGGAAGAGGCCCACCGCTCCTATCACAACAGTTCAAGTCTCCGCACCCACATGGCAGCTAATAACTGCTTGTAACTCCAAGATCTAACACCCTCACACACACATGCATGCAGGCAAAATACCAATGTACACAAAGTAAAAATAAATAACATTTTTTAAATGGCCCAGGAGTAGAAGCAACCCAAAGACTACTGATGGATGAACGAGTAAACAAGATGTGGGACAGACACACAATGCTGTGCAGCCTTTGGACAGAACAGTACGATGCGGATGAACTCTGAGGGTCTGACACCAAGGGAAGGAAGCCAGTTACAAACACTGTATGACCCCACTGACAGAAGCTTTCTAACATTCAGACTCAGATACAGAAGAATGGCAGACAAAGAGGAGTTGCTGCCCAATGGATTTAAAATTCCAATTCTGCCAGACACTATATCCCAGCATCCAGCTCACAGCAATGTGAGTAAATTCAATAGTGAACTGCACACATTAAGGTGGCTGAGTTCTCACACACACACACACACACACACACACACACACACACACACACACACAAACACACACACACACACTCACAGTTTTTAACAAGAAATAAACACGTGATGTCCTGAATCATCTGTGTGCTAACGGGGAGGAAGGAGATAATGGAGGGGAACGGTTTTCTTCTGTGGAGAGGCATGCTCATTTTTACTGCATTCCACACAAGTCAGTTCAAAAGAGGAAAAGGCTTAAAACCTCAAATGTGAGGTCTACACCTTCCAGAATTCAAATCAGACATTAAAACATATCAGAAGAGGTCGAGAGCTTCAGGAGGGCCAGGTCCTATTACCAGACTTCTCCTTGCAGTGAGATGCAGCTCAGTGAACCAGCAGGCTAGTTAACAGCTGCACCAGTTTGGAGTCTTGGTTGCCAATACTTGACAAGGATGCTGGCTGTTGGGAGGAATGTATGGAGGTGTAACACAAGCTGAGAAAAAAAAAAACATCATAGCTGGAGAAACAGTTTTAAACTAAGAGGAATTCTTGTTGCCTCAGAAGGCAAGAACATCTTGGGCCATACCACAAGGTCAGTTATAAAAGCCCCAGCTAAGCCAGGTCCAAATCCCTCCTGGACAGGCACTACTGTAATGAGCCTTCAACAGTTCCCATGTTTCTCCATCATTCCCCTAATTCGAGGGAGGAAGTGAGTGTCTTGGGAGCTGTTCAAGCAGTTGGGAATTCCCAGGAGACAGGCCATCCACATCCTAACAGAGAGGAGGCCCGTGCCCACACTGGTTACCAAGGAGCTTAGCAGGTACTTACCCTAGGCTTTATCCAGCTTAAAACTAAGTAGGACATTTCCAGGCGATCTTGGGTATAGCAGACTCTGCAGACTGTTGAGATCCTGTCACTTCCCATACAACATTGCCCACAAGTTAGCCAACCAGATGAGACCCTCATAAACACCACTGGGATTTAAGGTGCATGAAAGAAGGTAGAGGGATGAAGCCCACTGCCAGCTGCATCGCTGATGCTCTGTGAAGGTCATATTATTTGACCTTGATAAGAGAAGCCATCGTCTTTACTGCCCCTAGCAATCACATGACAGGACACCAGGCAGCAGCTGCTACCACTTCTTCCTGGGACCTTGGCTGCTGAGGCAAAGGAGAAGCCATTGATCTGGCACAGTTCAATCAATATGAAAGCCAGCTCCCGCAGGGTCTACCCAAAGAAGTCCCATACACTCTGTGGAGCAAAGGCTTAGATGTCGGAAAGAGGTAAGAAGAAGGACAAAGTTAGCCTTATTTTACAGCATCAGAGTCTTTATCCACCCGGTACAAATCCCTGTTCTAAACTCTATGCAGACTGTTGTGCCACAGCAGTAGTAACTGTTATCTGCCTCTTTTCCCTCCAAAGGTCAACAAAACAAGGAGCTGAAAACCAGAAACAGAGGCTCATTTCTGACACAACTCTAAGCATCAATAGCAAAAGCCTACACACAGGCAGGCGACGAATGGGGAGATGGAGATGGCAGAGAGCAGTGATGGTCACAGTGCAACGGCAGCACCAGCAGAAGCCAAAACATTCAGGCCACACTCAGTGGCTACTCTGGCTACAGTGAGGGGCCTGGGCAGTGGAGATGGAGGACTACATAAACAGCAGTTCGGTTCCCAAGGTGCCTCCTCCTCTAAGGAGTCAGACGGTATAATGAACAGTCATGTCTTCTAGAAGCAAAAGCTTTACAACTGTCAATCACAGACCCCCGAAATGCAAGGCCCTCAGCCCAATCCAAGTACCAAGACAGAGAGAGAGAGAGAGAGGAAAAGGAAAAGGAGGAGAAAGAGAAAGAAGAAAAAGAGGGAGATTGGAAAGGAGGAGAAAAGTGAAGTGAGAAGAAAAATAGGAAGGAGGGAGTGGGGAGCATCAAGGGGGAGGGGGAGAAGAGAGCAGTGTAGACAAGGACAAGAGCTGCTACAGAAGACAACCAGTGTCAATGAATTACACTGAGTACACTCACTGAGTTATGGCCTTGCATTCATATCATAGAATATAACATTTAAAGGGGGGAAAACAATAAGAAAAGGGGTGTATGTGAAAAAAAATATACCCTAAAAAGATTAAGATATAAATTAAAGAAATCTCCCCCAGAAAACAAAAAGTCAAAGACAATAGAAGGAAAAGATAAAAAATATTACAAAACCAATCTTAAAAGCCCAGTGCCCAAGTGAATGGGCACTCAGGAAAGCAAGAGCAAGGAGAAAGTTTTCAAGAAAATACTAGAAGAGTATATAAGGCACGCTTAACAATTTCTTGAGCACTCAGCAATGAACTCCAGAAAATACTTCACTCACTGGTGATTCACCAAGCAACTTGGAATGTACATGTGTGCACCAAACCTTCAAATTCGGCAACAGCAGCAACTGACAAACACCCACGGAACCCCAGTAATGACACTTGACACCTGAGTTACGTCCCCAGAAATCAGATGATAATGATGCAACAGTCCTAGAATTCTATGCCTAGAAATGACTCCACAAAAAAACAAACAAACAAAACAAAGGCCTTTTTATAGCAGCAATGTCCCAGGGAAAGACAGCCACTGGCTATTGTGCTGGGCATTCTGACATACTATTTTACTGGGCTGGTGCAAAAATCCCTGCAGTTTTTGCATTGCTGCAATTTGTCATTTGATACTGAAATACATTCTTAAATAAATACGGTTATGTTATACGTAACCTTAATGCCCATGTATCTCTTCCTCCTTTTTGCTAATGATTTATTACCAGACACCTATTTTATATGTATTATATAGACGAAAAGCAAATTCAGGCGATTTCTTGAGTTCAGAATGGCTGGTTAAGGAGTGGAGACAACCCCAACAATACAACAAACACATTTGTCCAGGAACTGCTAACGAACAGGCAGTTGGGTGATATTTCAATCAGTTGTGCAAAGGGGGCCAGAGCTCCAAGATGAGGAGCACAGTGGTGATCATGGGGGTTGACAATGACCAGTTGAGAGCGAATCCTCTTAGCGGCACACAGAGGTCAGTATGGACCATTTTGGCACTGAAGCAAACAGGAAAGGTGAAAAGCTTGCCAAGTGGGTGCCTCGCCAAGTGACCAAAACAAGGAAAAGAAAAACGAACCATTTCGATCCATTGCCCTCTTAGTCTGTGGAATAAGAACGAAGCATTTCTCAGCCGGATTGTGACGTGCGATGAAAAGTGGACCGCTCATGACAACTGCGACGGCCAGCTTAGCATCTGCACTGAAAAGCTCTAAAGCATGTTCCCGTGGCCATGCTGACAGCAGAAGAGAAAGGCCACGGCCACTGTTCCGTGGTCTCTGCCCATCTGATGCACTACCGTGGAACAGAGTGGGACCTTTACACCTGAAAGATAGCTCTGCAAACAGATGAGATGTTCACCGAGCTGCAGACATCCCCACACTGCCCCCAGGAAGGAACCAACTCCCCACAGCGATCCCTGCCACCTGTCCCACGGCAGTGCTGCAGAACTGAAGGGGCTGTGAAGATTTGCCTCATCCGTCACATTAACTTGACTCCCCCCAGCCAAGCATCATGTCACGGATCCTGACAACTTATCACAGAGAAACACTTCGGGGGTAACAGCATAAGGAAAGTTTTCTGAAAACTCGATGAATCCCAAGGCACGGATTTTTACACTACAGGAGGAGGCAACCATTTCTTATTGGCAAAAATGAGTCAATTAAATGGCTTTTATTTTGATTAATAAAGATGTACTTGAGTCTTCACATCCTAACCTGAAATCCCTTTTGGGCTAACCCAATCCTTGCAGCTTTACTCTGGGCTGCAGTTGACAAGGCTTTCAATAGTCCCTCAGCTTAGTCAGGAAGCCAAACGGAGCCTAGGCGCCGGCCATCACACCGCACTCACCCTTTGTTTCTAAGCGTTTCTCCACTAAAGTACAAACTCCTGATGTTATAGGAGAATCTCCCAGACTTTATCTTTATGTGATAACTTATTTAAGAGGAGCTTTGAAAGCAATCACGAGCCTGCTCAAAGAGCGGACAAGTACAGCTGGCGTGTAGCTCTGTGGTAGTGAGCCTGCAGATGAGGGGGCGACTCCTGGGGCTGAGCCTGGAAAGCTGGGAACAGGAACACACCTGCAATCCCGGCACCTGGGTGGACGCGATCAGGAGTCTGTACATAATGAGTTTAAGGACCAGGACACTGAGGCTTAAGGCAATAAAAAACCTTCCACAGGTGCCATGGACAACACCAGGCAGACAAGCGTCATGGGTGCAGACTCAGCTCACCACACTACTGAGCTGGCTATGCACGGGTGTCTTGCAGCCTCATGTTCTGATTTCCCACTCTCTTCCGTGACTCTACAGCCACCAACATACCGTTACTCCTTTCTCCACCCTAATGACAACCCAGCCGCTTAAGGGCACCTGCAACACCCCAGCACCATAGCTCCTTAAAAATATTGCACTCCCGAAATAAACACATGTGGGCGGAGTTGAAAACCATGGTAAAAAGCAAACCCCAGTTTACCCAGCAGGAAGAGGTTTCTCCGATTTTTGTCTTAGCCTAAGAAATAAGCTAAGTGGGTAACTAGACAAAACTGACTTTGCTTTCTCCTATACTACCCAGCATGAAGGCACCAAAACAGACCTTAAATATTCACAGTAATCCCTCTGTTGATAATCTTTTTTGAATATGAACTCTGTTTTCTAATCAGCTACCCATGGGGAATAATGATTCAAGAATAATTACCTCTTCAATCTGGGCCAAAAATGTTTTAATGAAGAGACAGGCTTGAAAAGCCAGATCACAGTAAACACACACTCTCTACTTTCCTCCCAGAGCAAAGAAAGGGACAGGGTGGATGACTGCCAGCCACCCTTGAACTGTTACCGGCCACACAATTCTCCAGCATCCCTCCCCCTACCCCAGTCTGTGCTGCAGAATTCCAAACTGTGCTGAGCTTCCCCCTCTGCTAGGCCCAGGACCCTGAGCGGGTGCTACCCAAAGTTACTGCCTTTACTGTAAAGGATCCGAACACACTCCGGGTGTCATGCTATGGTAACCAAGAGACACAGTGTGGGAACAATCCAGCCACTTACTCCACAGTATCGGTCGCCGTTAAATATCTGAGGTGGCAGAGGGTTGCCCTGCGCAGGCTTCTTCTCAGGGGGAATGTTTTTGTACATCCACTGCCTCTGTTCTTCCGACATGGTGATGTCCACCTCCTCGAACTCTATCTTGTTGGCTTCCAGAAATCTAACCACATCCTGCTGCTTCTTCTTGATCTAGAGAGGAGATAAACAAGGAGAAATGCTTACCTGATGCAGTAAGCATGCATTTGCAGACTAAACTATCCTAGACCTCCCATAGACAGAGGGCATGTGCCCAGCTGCCCTCCCTGCGTCTCTAGACCAGGGCTGAGCCAGCAGGGGTTCCTCCACCCAGACATCCCAGACGGCTGACACTCAGTTATGACTGAAGGATAGAGGATGAGGTGGCAGGTGTGACGAGACACCCACTTAAGCTCTCAGCAGGCCATGGCCACTCCTCATCCCCACCCTGCTAGAAGCGGACATTTGCAACCAGCCAAGTTCCCTCTGCTCAGGACTAATGTAAGCCATGTATATCCCATCTGAGATGGACACTTTGGTGACCTCTGAGAGCAGCATTTTCATTTCTCTCAGATCTTTCACAGCTATAATCTCGAATGGGAAATAATCTCCCATCGGTGGTTTGCAAGAGGAAACGCTGCCCCTCACTTCCAGGTGAGACTAAACCATAAGCATCTCTCAGTCTTAACCCTTTTGATTCCTCAGGGTTCCCTCTCCAGTCACTAGGGGTCAGGTGTGCTCCGCAGCAGCTTCAGGGGCACCAGCCTGTCTTCAAAGGTTAGGGACCCTCTCAACAAAATGGTACGGCTCCACTATGCCAGTATTCACTGCCTTCAACACAGCATGTTAAACATAAAATGTGGTTGCCTTCTCTAAGTGACTGGAGAAGGTGCATCTCTTAAAATGTAAGGAATGAGCAGCCCAAAGCATGAAGAATGAACCCTCACACAGATTTCCACTCCCTCCGTCCCCCAAACACCCCTTGGAAAGCACGTGACCCCGAGGTTGGAAATCTGTAACAGGCTGTATGCAAACAGCTCGCTACTGGTCCACAGTGTGAACAGGACGGTGAGGGGGCACAGAAACAGAAAATCCTGGCAAACGGCACATCACTAGGCTGGGGTGCGCGGATTCGGGAACTACTGTGTGCTGTTATAAATCCAAAAGACAATGGTTTCCCAGTTTCTTCACAGAAGCCATCTTGTGTTTCTGAGAAGGGAAACTGTCTTCCCTCACATCGGATACATCATCCCGGAAATGTGCTTGCACTGGTTTGCTACTTCAACTTGAGGGGAGACTACTCATTCTGCTTGAAAACAAGATGATTGTATTGCTTTGTCTTCCAGTTAAGAGCCGTTCCCCACTGTGCAGGCAAGGTCTGACAGCTGATATGTGTTCTACTAAAACACCCGGAGCCATCCTCCTGCCTCATATCCTTCTCGTGGGACCCGCTCTCTGCCCTGAGGGACCACACACACTTCTGGGCAGGCACACTCATGATCCAGTTTCTTGACTATAAAAAGGCTATGTTTTGAGATATAAAACAGTGTCCTTTATTCCTTCTAACCCAGGCAACATATACCAAAATCAAGAGCAGGTGAATACAGTCCATCGTCTTAAAACGGACCTACCCTCATATGGGGTCCCATAACTGATTGTCGGCGGCAGGGAGCAGGGTGGCAGAAAACAATAGACAGTTTTTTAATTCACAAGAGGCCAAATATTAATTCAAAACCTAGCACATAATAAACCTGAGATGTCCCTGGCAGGACTGACCCATGAGGTCAATGATTTCACCGTGGCCTGGGGTCTGAACACAGCGCTCTCTGGGAAGGTCATTGCAGCACTCAACGCCCACAGAGCTGCCCGAAGCACCTTAGCTGCACACTGCTGTGTGAGAAGCTGCAGAATCTTTATTCTGTATATGCAGTGAACCGACGCACATTATCTGGTTGGTTATGTGCTATGTGTGCAACTTTTGCTACTGGAGCAGCACCACGAGATGAACGAGACGAACAATGAACTCTTGTCTCAGTCTGTTTGTTATGGTTGTTCTAACAAACGCCACAGACTGGGTGACTTATGAAAGGGGCAAGTTTGGTTCTCATCAGTCGGAAAGCCAGGAAGCCCAGGATTAAAGTGTCACGGAACAGACATCTGGCCAGTGTCCATGTCCTGGGTCACAGACGGAACCCTTTTCTCTAATGCCACTTGGTAGAAGAGACAAGGCAGCTCCCCGGGGCCTTGTCCTTAAGGGCACTAATCTCGTTCTTCACCTCCCAACAGCTTTCTCTTAATTCCGTCACATTAGGCATCAGATTTAAACACACACACTTGAGGTCCATCACATTAGGCGTCAGATTTAAACGCACACACTTGAGGGGGACAGAAACAGTCAGACCACAACGGCACCTTTATATATGCTTCCCGTGGCTCTCCCATACTACTGCAGGTAAAGGCGCTATGAGGGAAACTCCGGTCCTCCTGCCTCAGCCTCTTCAGCACACCCCACTGGCACGTGCTGTCACAACAGGCACTGTGAGAGAAACTGCACAGACGTTTTTCAGGCTCGTAAGGGACCCGTGATCCTCTGCTTCCAACAAGGCCACAGCAGGTCACAGAACCACAGGTAGGGTCTCAGAGTGTCTAGGTTTCAAAGCCCTCCTCTTTACAGCCGAGACCTCGAAGCTGCGTGGAAATGACTCAGAATACTAAAACTCAGAGACATCACTAACACTGACAATGCTCGGAGATGCAGGGCAATCCTCAGACAACAGCGACGACTGAGAGTACTGTACAGAGTGAAAGGGAAGAGAGTGTCTTAGCTAGGGTCACTATTGCAGTGATGACACACCATGACCAATACCAGCGCAGGGCGGAAAGGGCTCGTTTCATTCACAGTTCCATATAACAGCGCACCATCAAAAAGCCATGAGGGCAGGAACCTGGAGGCAGGAGCTGAAGCAGAGGCCATGGAGGGGTGCTGTTCACTGGCTTGTTCACCATGACTTCCTACAGAATACGGGGATGGTCCCACCCACACTGGACTGGGCCCTCCCACATCAATTGCTAATTATGAAAATGCCCTACAGGCTTGCCTATAGCCTGATCTTACGCAGGCATTTCTCACCCGAGGCTCCCTCTTCTTAGGGACTCTAAAGAGTGTCAAGCTGGCAAAACTAACTGGCACAGAGACATCTGTATTTTAAAGAGGCCCAGCCAAGTCTGCATTTCCAAGAGATAGCTGTTGTACTGTGTGTGCAGCTTAAGACCTAAGATGGAGCAGAAGCAGAAGCAGCCTGCTATGAACCGTCAGCACTGTTCTGGAAAGAACCACAAGACTGATGAGAGGTTTCAGAAAGTGTAGACCAGGCTCATTTTTTTTCAAAAAAAAAAAAAAAGCAATGAAGAAAACTGGGAACATATTTGTTATACTGAAAAGAAAAACTCTTGAAGGCCATGTAAGAAACTAAGAAGAAGTGCAGGGACACTGAGGACCAAGTGAGGGGACAGTGGGAGCCAGGGCTTTACTCTAAAATCTTTTGAACATTACAAATGTGTGACTATTCAAAAAGTTAAGGAGAGAAATATGTTTCAAGAGACAGTAAGAGGGACAGACAGAAAACTGCCTGAGGGGGCAGGAAAGTTTCTCCAACTAAGAGGAAGGCAGCACAGAGCATTTTGTCATGGACCTCCAGGTCACCTTCACTAACATGAAAGAAGAATCGGTTGAGGGAGACCACAGACGCTTAGCCAACACTCCAGCGAGTTAGCCAAATACAGGATAGGAGAAACCTAAGCACAGGACCAAGTATCCCAGAGGATGACACCGGCTGCCGGAAGGAAGATGAGGAACTGCACACCGAGTGTTTGTAAGCTGCAGGAGTGTGGTCTGGAACTGTGGAGCCCAGGCTTGCATGGGAGGCAGGGACGCGGTGAACACCCAGCCTGATGGGTGGGCCCCAGAAGACAGCAGGATGTGCTGGACAGGACACCAGAATCCAAATATAAACAGTACTCGAGATCACTTCCTCCGCGTGAAGCATTTTGTTCTCTCCAAGTTTCTGAGATGAAACAACCTTATATGCAGTATTTCATTGCTGGGCAAATGGGAAAGGGATAAATTGTAGGGGCACAGTCGGTGACTCCATCTGTGTCAGTTCATCCACAGGTGGGAGGCGCATGCTGCTCACACTTGTATTTACCCAGACACTTGGAAGCCATTGCAGACAAGAGCTGTTTACCCATAACCAATCCCACCGAGAGTGCCCTTGCTCAGCTACAGAAACCAGTTTTCCCCAGAGTCTCCGGAGCAGGAAGTGATCTCCAGCACAGTTCTAGAGACAGAACTGGTGAGATACAGGGAGCAGGCCTCATGAATTAGAGACAAATCCCAGCTACCAGCCCAGCACGCAGGGGCCGAGAAAGAAGGAGTGAGCATTTTCCTTCAGAACTGCTGGCATGGTTAGCTGGAGAGAGAGAAAACAAACACCATCTGCTAAGGATGACAAAGGAGGCAGGAGCCTCGGTCCCTGATGACACCTTACAGCTGCCTCCCAACCTTTCCTTTGTCCTGAACTTTCCTTATTCAACAAATACCCTGATAAGGCAAGCCACTCAGCGTTTGAGTGACAGAGGGAAGAAGACTGTAGCAAATTTGAGGCTATTCTTGTCAATGCAGAGAATTCTAGGCTGGCCAGGAATACATAATGAGATTCTGTCTTTAAAAAAAAAAATTAAAACATCAAATAAATTTAAATTTCTGGTTCACTTTCCCAGGGAGCCCTTCTTACTCACTGGAGTTTTTAACCAGCCATTCTAGAACATTCTACTCCCTTTCAAGTCCTTCTTTTTGTTTTTTACATCTGGGACTTGTTTCTGTCTGCCCATTTATTCCCCCGCACACACACATGGAATATATACTCCCTAAAGACAGGCGGCTTTGCCTGTTCTGTCCACAGCGTGTCACACACTGCATATTTGTTACTGAACACAGTTTTCACAGGCAGCTGGAAGCAAACACCTCACAGCAGCAACGCCAGGTCCTCGGGCAGCAGCCCTCTCTAACCACATTATGGGCGTCTCACAGCCCTCATGTTCTGACCTTTAATCCGCTGTTTGTTCTCGTCTGAGCATGGGGACTGCTCACAGAGGTGGTCCCTCTGAGTAAACACACTGCTTCTAACTGACAGTTACTGAAGTCAGTCTTAACTACGTATCATTCCTATTTAAATTCTATTAGTATTTTTAAACACAAGCACATAGCTTAGTGTGTTGTTGTTTTACTAATTGCTGGATTTGCACATTGACACTAACTGAAAATCAAGCAAATGTTTGCCATAGCTGCTTATTGGTATCCTTGACTAGATTATCTTCAACCACTTCCCCAAATGCTTCTAGACTCCGAAGCAGATTCCTCAGATGATTGACAGCGACGACCTTCCTTAGCAACTGTGTGGCTAACCTTTCCCTTTCAGTTACTCACTCCCGGATCTGTTGAGGACCCCCCCACCTGCACTTCACTGTTAATGACACACTCCCAGGCACCTCCGCAGTGCACTGTCTGGACCTGTGTCTCAGGCTTTGCTGACGGGGCGTGGTCACTCAGTGACCTGTAGAAATCGAAGTGAAGATGCCTGTGGCTTTCACAGGTCCCAGCAACCTCTAGGGAGTGGATCTGAAGTCAGGCTAAATAAATCACACTGCACTTGACTCAGGCTTAGACCCTAGTCTGTGGCAGTGGCCTCCAAATAAACTTTCCTGCCTCTACACTCCGGGAGAATTAGTTCTTTCCCAGGAGGGGGCCAGTTAATTTATGTGGCTAAGCAGCCCTGTCGCAGTCAGTCCTAGGCTTCCAGACAGGTCACCTCTTGCTGAAGTTCCAACTGTGCACAGCTGATGTGGCACCGTGGGGCCTTTGGACTCACTTGTAAACAAGGAAGCATAATCAATTTGAGTAGAAGTGGCTTTGTTGTTTAAATTAAGACTCAGTATGTACAATTGTGGGCAAGCGAGTTGAATTCCAGACAAACTGAGCACACAAAGAGGACAGGGAGGAAACCTGGGGGTGGCCTGGCTGGAATCAGGGTCCTGCCGGGTGGGAGTCTTAGGAAAGTTACTTAGCTTCTCTCCCAGCCTCAGATGCCTCAGGGGTGAGCTGAGCCCAGGACCTTTGCTATGGGTTCCACGGGGACAGAAGAGGGTAATAACAGATAAGACTCTGCTGGGCTGTCTCTTTCAGTCAAGTGTGCTGGCTTTTCTTTCTTTGCCCTAGATGTGACCTGTACAAACACCATCAAGTGACTTCTGGAGGCCTTCAAAGGCTGCAGGTATTAGATGAACCGGATCTTTATTTCACAGTTCAAACACGTGGCTTCCTTTTCCCTACACTGGATGGATGCTCGGCTGACGAAGGCCAACCTGAATCTCGTGTTGGAATAAGGACAGCAGGCCACAGTTGGGAGTACACCCACTGGCGTGTTTGTGACGGTCCACAGCCAGGAGAAAAAGAAGTACAGCACAGAAACCAAAACAGAATTTGACAAAAGAATAAAGAGTCTCAACTCTGTGCTACAGCGGACAGATGGTCAAATAAAACCTGATACAAATTTCACCCTTTAGTCCACAGAGAGAACTAGAAATTCACTTTTCTGTTTTCTAATCAAAACATTATTATATAGTCATAAAATCAACTTACTCCACAGCTATAGTTCACAAATAAATGAATAAAAGAACTGTAAGCTATTTTTCATTTCAACTATTTCAAGTATCAAAAGTGTTTTTATCAATTTGGGAGAGTAATGAAAAAACTTGTTATACGCTAAAGTTAAAAAAAAAAAGTTCATAAATCCTCCCCTAACACAAATAATGCAAAGACCACAGCTCCCCCACCTGAGGTGGAATCTATCTTTCTTCCCCTTAAATCTCCTTTGGCCATGTGACTTTCTTTGGCCAATGAGGCATTGGCAAGCCTGGTATCTGCAATTCCGAAAAGCACTTGTGGCCTGTGTTCTTGATGCTATAGGGAGAACTGAGAGACCTTGTGCACCAAGAAGCTGGCTGGAGCCAGCTCCACAAGACACAGGACTCCAGCATCCCATTGTCCCATCTCCTAGGGCAACGGTCACGAGCCACAAACACTTGCTGGTGCTTCCTGAATCCTGTGGCCTCTGGTCACTCTTGCTTCAACTCTCTCAATGGCCCCTGCACATACTCACTCTGTGCTTCTCACTCCTGAGAGACTCTGCAAGTTAGCCTAAAGCTTCCGACACGGGAGACATGGGAGACAGAGGCAAGCAGATCTCTGAGTTCAAGGGCGGCCTGGAAAAAGACATAAAACCAAACCAAAACAGAACAGAACCTTTCAGGGCCTCCTTAGAGGACAGAATGAAGTTCCTGTTCGAAGGTTGACAACTGATCCCCATCAAATGCAAAGGCTTCTTCCTCTCTTACCCATCTCATGCCCAGAATTCTTTGTTTTCCTTTCCACTCCCCTTTGCCTCAGATGCCCTCCCACCCTCTCACTATTTCCCTACAACTCTCCTCTTTAACACAGCACAACCCCAGCACAGAAACCCTGACACCCTCTAGACAGCTCAAGAACAAGGCAGCCCCCCCATTCACCCTGCAACTGCCTAGAGGTCACAGGTCTTACGACATCAGATCCTGGAGAGCGGGCTATAGCTGCTATGCCCATTTGATATCAAGTGCCTCGCACACTACACTCTGTATATGATGACTCTGCAGAAATAACAGCTGTGAAACTGCCAAGGCCTGGACCGCAGCCCTGAAATCAGCCATTCATCCTACACCTATAGCATTGCATCATATAGCACCTCTCTCATCTGACAAGAAAATAACTCTGGATGTGAGCGACAGCGGAGGCAGGACTAGAACCCATATCTTAACACTAAGAACCACTTCCCCATTCTGTCGGGTTATTTGAATTCCACAGAGTTTATGTCATGTGAAGACACAAAGAACCATGTATCATTCCAAGGAACTACTTTTGAGATAATAGCAAGGAAGAAGCAAATATTCAAAACTTAAGCAAATGTGTCCGGGAAATACATAAGGCATCATTAACCAGGGTTATGAGGACAATGGAGGAATGGGGGATGTGGGCAATCTCACAGGCATATCAGACTGAAATCACCAGACAGAATAAACATAAGCATGTTCGATATGGCCAGGTAAGTAGAAGAGGGAGAAAGAGACTGAAGAGCTCAGAACGCTATCAGAACTGCCAGATACAGTGAAGCTGTGGCACCCCACACCAATATATACCAACGGAACCAACGTTGTTGCCTCTATACCACTTCTCCATTCTACACGGTCCAGGATCTCAGCCCAGGGAATAGTGCCGCCCATGATAAACACAGAAGACAAGACAAACACTGGTGAAACGTGCCGAAAAGGAAAGCCTCCAACACCCACGACAGGGATGTGAGTCAGTGCAGCCACTAAGGAAGGCGGTGTCGGCAATAAAACGCCAAATTATCATGTATAGCTCCCCTCTGGGGTACATAGAGCCAAAGGAAGTAAAATCATATGCCAGAGAGATGAATGCACTGCCATTGCCCACTGACTACAGCAACTACTCATGACAACCAAGAGATGCAAACGGCTAAGTGTGTTAGACCTGGGTCCTGCCCTGTAAGATGCCAGTCATTCTAAGAGACCAGAACTGGCAGTCTGGAGAAATAAGGCCACACTCCCTGCAGCACTCTCTCTCTCTCTCTCTCTCTCTCTCTCTCTCTCTCTCTCTCTCTCTCTCTCTCTCTCTCTCTCTCGTTGGAAGCCAGTGCTGTGCTGGGGCCATGCAGCCCTCATCCCTGAAACTAGAAGGTAAGTGTACAGTCCTGCATAATTCCTGGCCCTTGTTGAGTAGGCTATGTCAGACTAAACGAGGTAATGTGGAACTGCCCACCAGAACTGTGCCAAACTTACCAATGCCAGAATACCACTCGTTCCAGGACTTTCTGAGCTGTTCTTCCCCTTTCCGCACCCCCTTCCCAGTCTATATGTGTGGTGTCAGCCTTGCTTACGTTCACTTTAAGCTCTCTCTCTCGATGATGCTCCTTCCCAGGCATTGAGGGAAAGCCTCTTTCCTTCTAAGGCTCCATCCCATCCTGTGTCTCTGACACAGTCCTCTACCCTCCTGATTGTGCTTCCACCTCAAGTCTGGATCGCAGGCCCCATGTCTGGAAGGCTTTTTCCCCTAATAGAGGTTGCTGTGCCTTGTAATTTCATGCCAGCCCCTTCCCGAACCTGCCACTCTGATTCCTAATAAAGAATACATCAGTGGGGGAATAGATAATGAAAATGGGGTCTATGGACACAAGAGAATACCGCTGTGCCACAAAAAGGGACGGAACCCTGTCACTTCAACAACAGGTGACGTGCATGCCACTATGTGACAAGAAATAAGCAAGGCACAGAAGAACAAGCACCACATAGTCTCCCTCAATATGGACTCTGATAAAGCTGACTGCACACAAGTCACGAGCAGCTAAGTAGCTGTCAGAAGTGTGGGCTACTGCTGTGGGAGGGATGGGGAAAGGCTGGGCAAGGGGTACCTTCCAGGGTCTAGTTAGAAAGCAGAAGCAAGGTCTAGTGTTCCCTTGCATGGTGGTGACAAGGAACAATGCTGTTCACCAGAAGAAAATGATGTTGGAGGACATAGGTTTCTAAGGAACAGTACCCAGTGTGCAGTCCAGGAATATCACACGGCATTTAAGGGCACACTACTGACTAACAGCAGTAAGCTTCTGGCCCTTTCCCCAAATTAAACATGAACTCCTCTGGATGATGGGGTCAGCAGTATCACCTGTGCATCCTGTGGGCCTCTGGATGGTGACTTCAGTATTGCTGCTCACTGCACACCTGGCAGCCAGGAATCTCTTCTCTCACCTCTCAGCTGCAGTGAGCTGGCTCTAACTAGTTTCTCAGTGTTTGGTCTCCACTCTCTGAAACCTGGATCACTTGGTGATGAGACATGAGCAGAAACAGGGATAGATGTGGGTGGGCTGGCTCTTACTGTTTTTACATTTCCTGTCAAGATTACATGTTTACTTCCTAAAGAAAAAAGTCAGCCAAGCATAAAATATGAATTTAGGATGCCACTATTTGGCGAGATTCTCCCTGTAAATTATATACAACTCATACATGTGCTTCCTGCTAATTAGAGGATACTGTGTGGAAGAGCTGCTCCAGCGAAATCTGCTAGAATCGTCAAAACCCTGCCACCGAGAGGAAATCCTGCTGACAGTGGTGTTTTCCACAGCGTGCTACAAGACGGCTGCCCAAGGCCGACCTGCAAAGGCTTGAGGTGTGCTTCTGCAGCCCTGATTCTGGAGTTCACTGTTTCCACCTCTCCGTCAGTCAACTGGCAAGTGTGTGAAGAGTAACTGATTAACAACTACCTCTATTTAGAGCTGAGAGAGAACGTGGGGGACAGCAGATCATTTTCAAAATTCTATTTTATATACAATAATTACAGACTGTGATCTGCTCACATTTTCACAGCAGGAATAAATTAACAAACTGAAGTATAGATGCTCTAACCTGCCCTGTAGAGACCAGGCTTCTGTAGTATGTGGAGTGTGTGTGTGTGTGTGTGTGTGTGTGTGTGTGTGTGCGCGCGCACGCGCGTGTGCATTCATGTGTGAATGTTTTAAAGGAACCCAGTCTAGCGTGGACTCACCATCCCCTGCCTCAGTCTTCCAAGTGGTGGCATCAGAGGCCAGCACCACCATACCCAGCAAGTATTGCTTCTCCAGGGAAAATGACAGTCATCAACTTCAGCTGGACACTGGATGTTTCTTTCCTAAGCAAATTTTCTCCAGGAGCTCTGATGCCCAGCTCTAATTTCCATAGGAACCTCCTCTGCCCACAGACAACTCTTTATCTCTGCATCCTGGCTGTGGATATGGTGACTACCTTTAATTTACAAGTGATTCTGAATTCTGGTCTCTACCTCAAATTCCTCCATATCTTCAGCCTTAGAGTTCTCCATTCCATTTTCACTCAAAAGAGTAGAAAAGTTAAAATTAACAAAAGAGAGAGTGGTGGGGAGCGGGCAGAGAAGAAAAACTCCATGTCTTCAGAGCCCAGACATCCACAGTTGTTGATAAGCTCCTAGGATGTGCTTTTGTTGCCCTAGGAAATAAAGAAAACTCAAGGGTAAAACAAGGCCTCAGTCAAGTAGAGCACAAATCCAACAAGGCTCACTGACCTGTACAGCCAAGTCAGTCAAAGGGCAAATGACTTATTGGGAAAGCACACGAGAGAGCTTGAAGCCGGTGATGAGTGAGCAAAGAACACAAGCCCAGCACCAGAAACACAAAAAGCAGCAGCTCAAATGAACAGCCTCCTGGACAAACAGAGAGTGTCTCCAGACGTTATAGCAGAAGGTTAAAAGGAGGAGGCTCAGTCTTGGCTGAGTCAAGGAGAAACTAGCTACCTTCTCAGGAACTAGAATCCGAGGCTTTCTCTGTCATACCCTTACTCATCTAACCACAGAGATATTGTCCTATTTTATTTTAAATACTCACCATGTATGCTCTCTATTGTTGAGCCAAGTATGTTGAATCCACGTATACCCAACATGATTTGATCTGCCCTGGAATAGGCAGGCTCATGACACTTATTTTTATACTTTGATGGGGCATGCTGACATTCTCAGAGGCCATTTGTTGTGGAGTAATCTTTTTGTACTGTGAAGATGTGTCTTTGCCAAGGCGCCTACTTACTGGTTTTTTGGGATCAACCTACCCCCGGACCCAGCAATACCACTCTTGGGAATATACCCAAGAGATGCCCTATCATACAACAAAAGTATATGCTCAACCATATTCATTAGCATTGTTTGTAACAGCCAGAACCTGGAAACAACCTAGATGCCCTTCAATGGAAGAATGGATGA
This sequence comes from Microtus pennsylvanicus, assembly GCF_037038515.1. Lineage (NCBI taxonomy): Eukaryota > Metazoa > Chordata > Mammalia > Rodentia > Cricetidae > Microtus > Microtus pennsylvanicus. The sequence goes on from NC_134581.1 coordinate 37,997,430, forward strand.
AGAAAGTATGGAATATATACATATTAGAGTACTACTCAGCAGTAAAAAACAGGGACTTCTTGAATTTTGCATGCAAATGGATGGAAATAGAAAACACTATCCTGAGTGAGGTAAGCCAGACCCAAAAAGAGGAACATGGGATGTACTCACTCATATTTGGTTTCTAGCCATAAATAAAGGACATTGAGCCTATAATTAGTGATCCTAGAGAAGCTAAATAAGGAGAACCCAAAGAAAAACATATAGGCATCCACCTGAATATTAACCTTCATCAGGTGATGAAAGGAGACAGAGACAGAGACCTACTTTGGAGCACCGGACAGAAACCTCAAGGTCCAAATCAGGAGCAGAAGGAGAGAGAGCACGAGCAAGGAACTCAGGACCGCGAGGGGTGCACCCACACACTGAGACAATGGGGATGTTCTATTGGGAACTCACCAAGGCCAGCTGGCCTGGGTCTGAAAAAACCTGGGATAAAACCGGACTCGCTGAACATAGCGGACAATGAGGAATACTGAGAACTCAAGAACAATGGCAATGGGTTTTTGATCCTACTGCACGTACTGGCTTTGTGGAAGCCTAGGCAGTTTGGATGCTCACCTTAGTAGACCAGGATGGAGGTGGGCGGTCCTTGGGCTTCCCACAGCGCAGGGAACCCAGATTGCTCTTTGGGCTGACGAGGGAGGGGGACTTGATTGGGGGAGAGGGAGGGAAATGGGAGGCGGTGGTGGGGAGGAGGGAAAAATCTTTAATAAATAAATAAATAAATAAAATAAAAAAGAAGCTATCCAGCAAAAAAATAAAAAAGAAAAATAAAAAGCTAAGTGGCCCATTAGCTAGGCAGGAGGAATAGGCAGGACAGCCAGACACAGAGGACGCTGGGAAGAACAGTGGAGTCACCTGTCAGACACAGAGGATGCTGGGAAGAACAGTGGAGTCACCTGTCAGACACAGAGGACGCTGGGAAGAACAGTGGAGTCACCTGTCAAGACACAGAGGACACTGGGAAGAACAGTGGAGTCACCTGTCAGACACAGAGGACGCTGGGAAGAACAGTGGAGTCACCTGTCAGACACAGAGGACGCTGGGAAGAACAGTGGAGTCACCTGTCAGACACAGAGGACGCTGGGAAGAACAGTGGAGTCACCTGTCAGACACAGAGGACGCTGGGAAGAACAGTGGAGTCACCTGTCAGACACAGAGGACGCTGGGAAGAACAGTGGAGTCACCTGTCAGACACAGAGGACACTGGGAAGAACAGTGGAGTCACCTGTCAGATACAGAGGACGCTGGGAAGAACAGTGGAGTCACCTGTCAGACACAGAGGATGCTGGGAAGAACAGTGGAGTCACCTGTCAGACACAGAGGATGCTGGGAAGAACAGTGGAGTCACCTGTCAGACACAGAGGATGCTGGGAAGAACAGTGGAGTCACCTGTCAGACACAGAGGAAGCAGGAAAGCAGCGTGGGCAGTACAGAGTAAAGGAAATGAAGCCACAAGGTAGAAAGTAAATGAATAGAAATGGGTTAATTAAAGTTATAGCAGCCAGTTAGAAACAAGTCTAAGCTATCAGCTGATCTTTTATAATTAATAAAAAGTCTCTATGTGGTTATTTGGGAGTTTCTTGGTAGGACAGGAAAATCTGTCTACAAATGACGCCCGATGTCTGGGCACGTATTTCCACATAAGATCTGAGAAAACTTTTTTTTTTTTAAAAAAAATGGTTCCAAACACACAAAAATGGAGTCAAACACAGCTTCCTAATTCTGCAGTCTCGCATGCCAGCCTCAGTACACAGACAGGTCTCTTGGCAGCTGCCTGTGGGTTTGAGGTGTCAGTGCCATGTGGTAAGCTGCACAGTGGTTTAAGATCTTTGCTCATGCAGACAGAAAAGGTTACAGATAAACAGTAAAGCAGATTCAGTGGAAAAGAACTCTAAACAAGTTGCAGTGTGCTTAAAAATGTGTGTCAGCTTAAAAAAGAAAGTGGGTATAAACCATCATAGAAAAAAATAGATCATAAACTAAAGTTTTTAAAGAGAAAATAATATAAGAAGGATAAGCCATGTAAAAATGGAAAATACACAGGGAGTCTGAATCCTGTTTGCTATTGTATTAACTTTAAGTTTTTTGATTGCTGATAAGCAACAAAAGCTGCTAACACCGGATTATAAAAAAATTACTAAATTAAACCAATCTACACATTTTAAAAATATCCTAACTTCAAAATGTAAGTCAAAAAATATGTTACGTTGGGGAAGAGGTAACGCTTTTGTTTTTACAGGAAAGGAAAGGTTATGGATTTGCTCAAGGTTAATAGACATCAAATTTAATCAGGGAATACCCCTGAAAATCCCAGCTATAGACATAAACTTAAAATAGCTACAAGACAGGTAATATATATTTTACCTGATCAAACGTAACAAAAAAAATCATCTTTGGCTGGTTTGTGTACAACACAGTCTATACTTGTGCTAATGCAGATATATATGTTGCCTTTCAAAGTTTATGTATTTTCAGAGTAAGGGGACCAGACACCAATTAAAATGGGTGGCTCAGGTGATTCATTCTCTCAGAAAGCCTTTGTTGCAGTTTTCTCAGAGTTCTACATCCAGAACAGCTCCAAGACTGATGGTTGAGACAGTTCAAACTCCAGCCAGAACATTAGATAAGCCTTGTATTATCCCATCATACCAAGACTGGACAACAACAAACTCCCGTAAGACTCGACCATTATCCCATTTTTTTCAGGATCCCCTAGAGATGTTATCACCCACCAGACAGCAGGAAGCAATCTAGAGAGAATGATACCCACATACCCAAGAGGTAGGATGGTGGCTTTTGACCATTCAGTGGGTTACGGATATTTGTCATCATTTAGGGTGAATTGGTTACAAACTGTTATTGGTAATGATCATGAAAAAAAGCTAAACAAAGGAGATTAGAGATTCAGGGATCTTGTTCTAAAAAGAAAAGGAGGGATATACAAATGATAGGATTAAAGAGTATATATTATTGACTCTACTTTGAAACTAAAAAAAGCAACTCCTAGTCTTAAATATTTCACATTGCAATAGATTTTTGTATATTTATATGAAATTAAGGTTATTTTTGTTATACTGTATATATGTTTCTACTTGTTTAAGGTATTGTACCTAAGCACCTCATTTAACAATGTTATGTACATTTCTAGTCCTTGGAAGTTATTATTACAAACTATTTAGGATAATAAAAAAATGCAAGTTAGCAATCACCTATAACAATCAAAGTTGTCATCTTAGGCATATTTTCAAAGTCAAACAGGGATATAATTTAAATAGACAGGTGGTCTTCAAATAGTTCAGAGATCTAGAGATCTACAGAGTCCCTTGCCTTGACTGCTTACAGTCCAAATTAGACAAACAGGACCCAAAGAAAGTGACTGCCAAACTTTACCAAGAAAAGGTGGGACAGTCCTTCAAAATTCCTGCTTCACAGCAGTCTGTCAGATACTCTAGGCCTGCAGGCCAAAGATGGATGCCCTAACATTGCAAAGAAACTTTGGGTGCTTGCCCAGGCAGCCAGATGTCTCTGTCATGTTGGAATTGCACTTCCTGTTTATTCAGATAATATATCTTTCTGGGGTCTTTGATGGAATTGAAGACTAGATAGTTATAGGTATAGTTTTCCTTAGTTACAATAGAAGGTAAATTAGGTATAGAACTTTGCACTCACCAAGTTAGGATAAATAATTTTTTTCAAGATTGCAAAATAAAAATGTACTGGACATTGTGAATATAATTCTTACCTGATAACTATTCTTATTATATATAGTTTTACAATGTTAGAGCTAAACATTTTCCTTTTTATTGAGACAAAAGGTAGGAAATGTTGTGGAATAATCTTTTTATATTTTTGGTTGTGAGCCCAGCCTTTAACGGCTGAGCCATCTCTCCAGCCTATGGAATAATCTTTTTGTACACCGTGAAAATGTATCTTTGCCAAGGCGCCTTTTTATTGGTTTAATAAAAAGCTAAGTGGCCATTAGCTAGGCAGAAGGTATATATAGGTGGGACAGCCAGACACAGAGGATGCTGGGGAAAAAAAAGGCTGAGTTGCCAGCCAAGCACTGAGAAAGCAGGAAGCATGGGCAGTGCAGACTAAAGGTAAAGAAAGCCATGAAGCAGAAAGTAAATGAACAGAAAGGGGTTAAGTTATAACAGCCAGTTAGAAACAAGCCTAAGATATTGGGCCATGCTTTCATAATTAATAAAAAGTGCCCCTGTGGTTATTTGGGAGCTGGCTGGCAGGACAGAAAAACCTACTGACAGCCATTTATATGTAAAAATCTGTTGTTTTCGATCCATACTAGCCTAAAACCATGCCCTTGAATTCTGCTCAGAAGGCAGCTTCAGTCCTCAGCCACTGACTCAGCAGTATCTGAAGATTGTCTATCATTACAGCATAAGCCAGGGTATCCTCCCAGGAAGCTGAGCAGGCAGGCCTGAGGGTGGTGAAGTCAACGTCCTCCCTTCCAGCCCTCCCACTTTACCCCACACGGGGGTTCGAGAAGACTGATACTCAAATGGAAGTAATAATAGAATAAATTGCATAACAGAGATTCCTCGAGCCATTTATTTAAGAAGTGGTGGAACAAATCGTGTCCCCAAAGCTTTTCTGTTTCAAAGCAGACTATTTGCAAATTCATTCCTGTTGTTCTTTGGAGTGTTCATAAACTCTTGATTAGATTTTAACTCATAATACAATGTTTCAGAACCAATTTCCTTGTATCCACTCAAATGCCAAGTTCTCTAACAGAAAATCTGCAAGGACAGTCCCTGACCAAGAAGAACTTAAAATTCCCATGAATTTTAAGGTAGGAGGCTCTGAGAGCTCCCTACAGGTGGCAAGGCAGCCTGAGGAGGAACAGCTCTCCCAGTTTAGAGAACTGGGGGGAAGAATGTACAAAGGAACTATGGTGAAACAGCAATGCATTATGCTTTAAAGAGAGGAGGGAATGGGACTGGATATCATATAGGGAGTTCACAGACAAGGCAGGGAGGACCACAGGATCAGCCAGGGTGGAGGAGGAGCCTGGTGTATTTACTGTGAGAGAAGACAGACAGCCCAGAGTGCCAGACCAAGCATCCAGGCTGACTGTTAAGCTCTGAGGCTCAACCAGACTTTGCCAGGCTTTCTGGACCTAATACAGAGACTTAATCTCATTAGCAGGATGACTTTTTTTTTAAAATGGGAACAGAACTCAAAGGGTAAATTATTAATCATCTCAGGTCTGTTAATTATCTCTTAGAACCAGGCAGTCACTAGTAAAAGGTCAGCATGAGACAAAGCACACAGTGCCCATCCACCTTGCTCTGGACACACACAAACAGGCAGAAAGGTGTCTTAGGGCTAAAGCAAAAGCAAAGGGCGGTGAGGAAGTCAAGTCACACCCACCCCTGTGGCAGAAAGAACAGAGCCAACAGCACCCGCCCCAGTTCACAAGCTTATGGGAAATATTTGGGGGAAGAAAAAAATCTTTTGGCATTCCACTGGAATCTTTCTTCTAGACATTTCTAGAATCTTAAAAACAGCTGGGATTGTACCTCAAGAGATGCAACTCCTGTATGGCTTTCGCTCAAGGAAACACAGCTGGGCCTGCGACTTACCTAGTGGATTTACTTTCCACATGACCCCATATTGCCCCTGATTCTTGGTCTCTGTTTTCCACAATCAGACCATGAGTTGTTCAGGGGGAAGGCTCATGGTCGCTCACTCGTTCTGCATCCTAAACATAAGCATTAGGAATATTAGATAAGTATCTTGTTAGACTCAGCTACCTAAAGAATCAGTACAACCTTGACCCTGTAGCCTACAGCAGCCTCCACAAGAGCCAGGACGATGTCAGGAGCTGGAAAGTAGTGTAGCCCAACCTAGACACTTCACAGTCACACACACACGCCTCAGATTTCTTTCCTACCCTTCTTTCTTCTTGAGACACAGTCTCCCTAGTAAGTCTGGTAACCCAGGCTGTCTTCAAACTCAAGATTCTCCTGCCTCTTCCTGTACAGTGCTGGGATAATGATGATGGGGAGCATCACTGAGCCCAGCTTGCTCACTCTAAGGCAATCTGAGTCCTCTTATGTCACGATGCCATTGTCTGTTCTGTGCTATTATAGGTAGAGCAGTGCTTGTCAACTCAGGGGTGCTCTTACCTCATGGGGCATTTCTGTATGTCTGGAAACATTAGCTGTCAGGACCTGGGACTGAGGGTGACTCAGCAGGTAGAGCCCATGCAGACTGCTGTACATCTACAGCGCACGGAACAGTTGTCACACGGGAAGAATCACCCAGCCAAAAACACCAGTAGCACCAGATGAGAGCCCAGAGAAGCATGGGGCCGTGAGTGTAACAATCTCAGAGCAAGCAGTTCTGTGGCTCATGTGACTGAGAGACCAGCACCCATCTAGTGCCATACTCAGAGCATGCATGTTCCCATAACACCCACACAGACTGTCTGGACTGCTTCTGTTGAAATGCCCAGGGGGGCAGGCAGTTAGGAGAGCAATGCAGCTCATCAACACTAAACAAACATTTGGGACTATTATTTCCTTCCTTTGCAAAATGACTCACTTTGGCTCCCATCTTCATAAAACATGCATAACTATCAATGTAGTCTTGGGCTTCCCAATTTTTTATTTATTTTTTATTGAGCTCTACATTTTTCTCTGCTCCCCTCCCCTTCAACCCTCTCTCAAGGTCCCCATGCTCCCAATTTACTCAGGAGATCTTGTCTTTTTATACTTTCTACTTCCCATGGAAGTCTTAGTGTCCTCATTGTTGTCTAGGTTCTCTGGGATTGTGATTTGTGGGCTGTTTTTTTTTTTTTTTTGCTTTATGTTTAAAAACCACTTATGAGTGAGTACATGTGATAACTTTCTTTCTATATCTGGGTTACCTCACTCAATACGATGTTTTCTAGCTCCATCCATTTGCAAAATTTAAGGTGTCATTTTTTTCTGCTGTGTAGTAGTACACAATGGAGTACCACATTTTCCTTATAAATTCTTCGGTTGAAGGGCATTTAGGTTGTTTCCAGTTTCTGGCTGTGACAAACAATGCTGCTATGAACATAGTTGGGCCTTCCCAATTTTGATAGATGCATGTTCACTCCTATTCAGAAAAAAAAAAAAACCCTACAACCTCAATGGCAAATAATTCACAGTTGGAAAAACTTGGAAATACCAGAGAGCTGTGATGATGATGATCTCAAGGGTATAATACCCGCTGAAAAAACCACCCACACAGTTCTGGGGCACTTGAACCATCCGCTACGATGAGGTGAAGTGCCAGGACCACAGGGCATTTTCATCCCCTCAGGAAGAGAGCCCATCTTGATTCAGTTTCTGTGACATAGATACCTTACAGCACCTAAAATATACTTGCTCAGTATTTCAAAACTCTGCTAAGTCAACAGGAGGTTTTTTTCAATCCAATCCACATTAGTTTTGGCAGTGTTAGCTCTAAGTCTTCCTAAGCCTGGCTGGGATCAACCTGATTCAGGATCCATTATCCGATTCGCACAGCAAATTCTTTCCTCAGTTGAACTCACCAGTTCATTTCAAGTTGAAGAGTCACAAAGACAAGAGAACGATCAGTGCATCAAACTTAAGTGTCATTCACATTAACCACAGTGGCTGTGATGTCAACAAGCTTCAACAGCCTTATAAATGGAACCGTGAGTTACAGGGAGCTAAAGACCCGCTCAGCCTCCTTGTCAGCTGGTGCAGCAGAGCCAACACCCAACTCAGGTCCTTCTGCTCCTGAGATCCACCTTCTTTCCAGGCATCCTCAGCATCTTGCATCATATAAATTTCTTCTTCTCTCAGGCTTACAAAGTTCTGAGAGGAAACTACACGTAAAGAATCTGATCACAGAGAGATGGATGACCATAAAGTACAGAATACTGAACAGTTAAATGGAGCCGAGGAGGCACCAGCAGCAGCTTCTTCAGTGATCAATCCGCCATTCCCAGGGACGCTGACCACATCTTTCCTTGCACCAGAAGGCTGTCTGTGCTCCGCCAGGCCTTCTATCACCAACTTCCCCTTTCCACATCTGCTCTTGCATTGAACTCCCACGGCAAGCCGCCATAAACTGATAAACTCTGCCCCTTGGCTACTTTTTTATGGAGTCATTAATGATCAGGCTATGGGAATTCATTCTCCCAAGAACAGAAGGTCCGAGGTAGGAAAGCGGAAGGCGTTGGTCTATACCACCGCCTGGCACAGCAGATCAGCTACTGCCCAAAGGCTCCAGAACCTCAATTATCCTCTGCCCTTGACCTCATCTCTGGGTCCCAGACATCCCATCCCTCTCTCTTCTCCCTTTTTACTCTATTCTCCTCATCCCCCCGCACCCCTTCAATGTGACACATGATGTCAGTTCCACCCGACCTTGTCACACACAGCAGTACAATCACATTTTCGGCAAATCACACAGTTGAGTTTCAGGTCACTCAACAAAACATTAAGCAGTCCCTTCAGCTATTCTCCCTTTAATCTGATTTCATCTTTCTCTGGGATAGGGACAGGAAATAGGAACATGACTACTAACTACATCTCATTACTTCAAGGAATACGAGTCATAAACACAAAGTATCCCTGGTACTTCCTACACATGGTATAAATGATGTCACTATTACAGTTATGATGTCTTCCCTTTCTATTTCAAACCATACCCCTTTCATCACTTACCAGTTTTTACAAAAGCAGAATCATTGCCTTTTCCTGCCCTAAAGACACTGTGCCTATAATACCCACTGAGCAGCAAAGCAGGGGACTCTGGGATTGCTCCTTGAGAATGCTGCCCCGTCCCACTGTAAAGCTCAAGTCTGCACAATCTAGTTATTCTAGTCAGCTCGATGGTTTAGCACAACACATGTTTCTCAGTCTCCAGTCAGGAGCTCTTGGGATGGGCAACGCGGGAAAAGCACAGGACTCAGAACTAAAGGACAAGGCTTAGAATCTAAGTCCCAGCAATGAGGTGAATGATCTCAGCATATGTGACCACCCTGTGCCTTGATATTCTTATCTATAAAATGGGCATAACAAATCAGTTTAGAGGATGCTTCCAAGAATTAAACACACACACACACACACACACACACACACACACACACACACACACCCATTGCTGGGTACAGGTAAAAAAAGAAATCGTTCACCCACCCTTTTAACACCAAGGGCTCAGCACAGTAGGACACCACTTCAGGCATCTTTCTCCTGTTTCCATGGCATTTTCCATAAAGCCCCCTTCCCTTTACCTCTTTAGCATCACCTACCTACCGATCTGATAGGGCTGCAAGTATCCACCCTAAATTACAAAAGCATTCCAACTTCAGAGTCAGAACTGTGGACATGCCAATGTGGAAGACACGTACCATTGTAACTTACCCATCAGTTCTACCTGGTGCCTCGTGATTCTCTTCCCTGCTACTGCGAGATTTGACATCCTCTGCATTCAATCACACAGTTCTCAAAGGCAGTAAAATACAGTCTGAGGCCTGAGAAGAAGAACACGGGGACCAGCCTGGATCCTGCTTCTCTCATGTCTGTGCAGATCCCAGCAGCAACCATTCTGTTCATCACAGACAAGACTCCAAACCAACTCTGAGAAGAAGAACACGGGGACCAGCCTGGATCCTGCTTCTCTCATGTCTGTGCAGATCCCAGCAGTAACCATTCTGTTCATCACAGACAAGGCTCCAAACCAACTCTCCAGGAAGAAACTGGTCCTTACTCTCTGACATCAGTTACACAGATCAGACAAGTCTCAGAAACTTTAAGTCAAACCAGGACTCCAAAACTAGACACACACCGAGCACAGAAGAGTGGCCATCAGCATAGCAATGAGCACGCTTGGACAGTGACTAGATGCAATCAATCACGTGAATCACCTATCAGTGTGAAAGAAATCACCGTGAACACACAGTAAATGGTCTGTTTAAGGAACAACAGCATATCCAAATCATATGCTCTTATTAATCCAAGTTCAAACACCCAAATTCCTAGTAAACTCTCCTAAAATTATTTCACAATGCACCTCGGCCTTTGCATGTATGCTGACCACATCTTCCTTCTTGCACTATACACCATTTGGGGATGGTGAAGGATGGCACATGGGTCAAGGTCATGGTTGTTTATTACACTACTCCATTGCTTCCGATGGCAACCCAATAAGAACAACAGTGACCACTGGGCACCACCCTGGCACGGGTGGGGTAGCTCTCACCAACAGGAAAAGCAGTGACCACTGGGCACCACCCTGGCACTGTCTGAGGAAGCTCTCACCAACAGGAATTGAAGCAGAAACACACACACACACACACACACACACACACACCGGAGGACCACTGCTTGCTAGCTTGCTTCCTTGGACTTGCTCAACTTTTACATAGCTCAGGACCCTTGCCTGAGAGGGCTGCCCACCCCCCACTTCAATTAGTTATTTAGAAAATGCTCCCCAGGCCAATTTTATGGAAGCCATTCCTCAATTGAGGCTCCCTCTTCCCAAGTGACTCTAATTTGTGTCAGGTTGACAAACTAACCGGTACATTTGTCCCTCATCGGTGTACCCAAGATCCTGAAAGTCACTGCTTTAACCATGTTGTCTACAGCCTACCAATGACAAATTCCCCACGGCTAAATGCAAGTACATGAACGCAGGGACTGAATATGAACCCAATCTAGTGTTAAGTAAGTCGACACATCCTCAGCACAAATGCTTGTTCCTTTTTATACATTAAGCTTTAGGAGAGTGTAGGGCTGAAAATGAGCTCAGTTGGCCCAAGTGCCCATTGTGCAAACCTGAGAGTTGGGGTTCAACCCACAGACCCCATGTGAAAGCCCGAGTGGGGGTGCATACTTGTAAACCTTGGCCCTAGTGTGGCAGAGAAAGGTGGCTCCCTGGGGCTGGCTAATCTGCCTACCCTGCTCAGGGAGATCCCAGCGGTGAGAGATCCTAGCACAGAAAACAAAAAATAAAATGGGGAATGACTGAAGGTCGACCTCCGGCCTCCACATGAACACACACACACACACACATTCATATTCTAGCTCTCTCTCTCCAAGTGTAACTCAAATTCCTGTCAATCAAGGTTCCAGGCTTATGGGGGAGTCAATTCTCACTCAAAGGAACACAGCCATTAAAGCTAAGCAGCAGAGAGTGGACTGCTGAGCTGCAGGCCACAGGGGAATGCCATGAATTAAGCAGCCCGCATCCCACCCGTGCTGGGCTGCATCAGCTATGCTGACTGCTGCTCTTTGCTTTGCTTTGTTTTTAATTTCGGGCTGGAATGCAACAGCTGCTGCCTCGCATGGGACATTTAACAAAGGCCACTGATCTGACCTGTCAAGCAGGTTAGCTTAACTGGGTCTTTTATTCTCTGCCCTCCACTCCCATCTCACCAGACCCAACAGGGCAAAATGCCCCTTCCAAGCATTGGGCCACCACCCAGTGGGAAGAAAGAAACACACCCTTACACAGTTGCAAAAAGGCTTCTCAGTCACAGCCAACACTGCTGCTCTGGGAGATCCAAAGTGGTTGCTGGCAGGGGCCACCAAGGTCCACACAATGCGGACACACCCTGAGGCACACCTCGCCATGAGCCTGACCGGCAGGTGGCAGTTCCAGGAAACCCCTCCTTAAGTTCTGCCAGGCACTGAGCCAGTCCTGAAAGGAGGGATTCCCTCAGGAACGAGCTGTCAGTGCCAAGAGAGGAACGGAACGAACTGTCAGGTGGGGTGGGAGTGGGACACAGACACAGACCCCAAAGTGCCTCTGTAGGCAGAGGCCTGAAATGCGGCTTCCCAGCCTACTGCACAGCTGTCCTGAGTCCAGAAAGGAAGCATTTAAGAAATTGCTTTTCTGAGTTTGATTTCTTTTTTTAGAGTTTGAGGGGAGAAAAGCAACCTATTATACAAGAGATAACACTCCTAACTCTTCAAATTATGACAGCCAGTTCCTAAATCAGCAGCAGATGCCAGAGGGAACAGGCAGATAAGCCTATTAAGGGAGGAGACAGGGAAGCTGCCCGGATACAGATTACTCAGTAGCTAGCTAGTTCAGGCTGCCGATCTCTTCTCCCTTCATCCCCCCACCTCTCCAAACACTTAGGCCATAGCACTTGCTGATCACTGTCCAAAACCACTAGCCATAAAGCCCAACGGCAAATTTTCCTCTTTGTTGTTGTTTTTGTTTTTTGAGACGAGGTTTCTCTATGTTAACAGCCCTGGTTGTCCTGGAACTCGCTTTGTGGTCTCGAACTCACAGAGATCTGCCTACCTCTGTCCCCTGAGTGCTGGGATTAAAGGTGAGTGCTGCCTGATTCTTAAACCACAACTAGAAAGAACAGCCCCCCCACACACACACCAGGGCAAATGTTAATTTCCCATTTTGCATATGTATTAGTCCATTTTTTTTCTTTCAGGTTTGGAGGCTTAAAGTTCAACTTCAGGCTGGTCCAACAGCTCAGTGTCCTGTAATGATGTCCACTCCACTCTGACACATCATGGCAGACTAGAGAGGATTCATAGGGCAAACACAGGAAGTCACAGCTCATGAACAAACTGAGGTCCCAACTACCTTCATCCCTTCCTAAGGCAGCCCCCAAAATGGTCATTTAAACCTTCCCCACTAAGCCCCATCCCCTCCTGCAATCTTTGGAAGATAAATCCTATTCCAAACCACAACAAGGCACAGAGACAGATTTTCACTAAATTTCTAATTTGGGAAGTTAAAGTCCTCTTCTGCATAATAGATAAGCAACGTAAAGTTAATCCAAGAAAAGTAGTGAATACAGAATGTGACTTAAATCAGAATGCAAGTGTTCTCTGCAGCTACAGTAACCCTAATCCCAGGAAATCAGTCTCACCAAAAGACTGCCAAGGCCCAGGAGGGTCCCCTTCCAGCTCAGAGTTACCAACCAGCCATTTGCTGTTGTTTTTTCCAGGTGTTCTAAAGATCATTTTAAAATCTGGATTTGAAAGACAGAGTAATTAGTTGGAAGACAAATAAATGGACTTTTTGTCATGTATTTCTATTAGAAAAGGGGGTAAAGAAGGATTTTTGCATAGAGAAGCTGATCTAGAATTTGATAAATTAAAAACAAACGCCCAACACATAAATGGGACAGGGTACGTGGGAGAGTGAGTGGGGACATGGTTTCTTCCCAAGCCTCCAGGACTGTAATGGATCTGCATGTTCTGTGTGTGGTCAGACAGTCACTTGCTTCTCATTTTTAAACATTTTAATTTATTATCTGACAATTTTATACATGTATTACTATATTTGATCATAGACACCCTCTAGGACCCTCACTTATTCTCTCTTGCTCCTGCTGGACTCCTTCTTCTTCCTAACGAGTTCTCTTCCTGCTTTCGTGTGTGTGTGTGTGTGTGTGTGTGTGTGTGTGTGTGCATGTTTGCATATGTGTATGCTGGGTGTGAGATATGTGTACATGTGTGTATGGTGTGAGTGCACGTGCATGTGTGAATGTGTGCATATGTTTCACTGAGTTTTATAAGGGTTTTCTGAACGAGCAGGTGGGAGATTGTTTTCCAAAGCACGGGCCTCAAGCCTGCAGAAGACATCGCCCTCTCCTCTAAGAGTACACTGCATTTTTAGAAACTAACTTTTGGCATGCGAGTAATTTCTTGATCTCATTTTCAAAACCTACATTTCAAAATATAATACTTAACATTTCTGTATATGTAATTATCAGTAAATCAGGCCAATTTTTAATTTTAAGCAGAAAGATCTCTTGGTAAATATAGACTTTCTATTCTATCATGTTGTTCTAATCCAAGAAAAGTGTAACTCATTTCAAAACTTTTTATAAACTAAACGTTAAAAAACCTAAATAGGAGCTAGCACTGTGAGGGAGACAGTACAAAGTAGGAAAGAGCTTCTCTGAACACACAAGAATCTGAGTTTGCAGACAAGAGGAGACAGGCTGATCTCTGGCCCTCCCTGGCCAAGCTAGCCAATCAGTGAGCTCCAAGTTCAGGAAGAGTGCCTCTCGCAAAAAGGAAGGTGAAGAGTGATAAAAACAGACACCCAGGACAGGGAACCCTGATTGCTTTTCGGGCTGGGGGGGAGACTTAATTGGGGGAGGGGGAGGGAAATGGGAGGCGGTGGCGGGGAAGAGACAGAAATCTTTAATAAATAAATAAATTAAAAAAAATATAAAGCCAAGATTATAAGGCCACTGATGACCTGAACAGATTAAAAAAAAAAAAAAAAAAAAACAGACACCCAACATCGACCTGGGGCCTCCGCACATGCGCACGCGCGCGCGCGCACACACACACACACACACACACACACACACCACACTCACATGAAGAAATTCCATTTTCTTAGGAGCTCACAGCATTTCACAATGGACTCTTGAGTCTTTTTCACGACAGTAGCCCTCCTTTTCTGTGTTTCATTTTTAAAACAAAACAGAATATCCATGTAGTCTTACATTCTGCCTGAGGTATGGAAACCACCCTGAACTTCATATGACAAATACTTGTCAAGATGTAGCTTACCCAGATGGTTTGAAATGTTGACTCAAAATATCTAAACATGAGAAGGAGGGGGAGGGGAGCAGGGGAGGGGGAGGAAAAGAGGCAGCGGAGGCGGGGAGGAGGTAGAAATTTTTAATAGAAAATAAAAAAAATATCTAAACACAAATGGATAAAAAGAAAAAAAGTCCCTAATTTCACAAAGGAACCCATGTTGGTGATTATACTCATATTGGCAAATTTTAATGTTTTTGTAGAAAGGAGAGAAATGTCAAAATTGGGAAACATTGAAATGTACCAGAAGAATTGAGGTCAGAACTTCCCTTCTGATGGTAATAAATTAAAAAAAGGTTAGCCCCTCCTAGCCCCAAACCCCACAGACTCCATGTCCAACAATTTGCTATTGAGCTGCTAACTTAAAAGTGAAGAAACCCACCCAGAACCTTTCCAGCTAAAGAGAAAATTCTACTCTCAGTCTGTTTACTTCAACCCTCAGACTGGACATGGCTCTAGATTCTATTACATGCACCTCAAAGATACCCAAATACCAACTTTTGGTACCTGTGAATGTGACCTTATTTGGAAGCCGGGTCCTTGCAGATGCTCCTTAGGATGAGGTCACTGGAGTAGGCTTTACTACAATAAGCCTAGATGGGAGTGGGGGTTCTGAACACCCAAGACGAACACAGACATGCACACAGGAGAATGCCACATGAACACAAAGGCTATCAGGGCAAGGAAAACATGCCTACGGTTGCCAGCAGATGATGTCAGATGGTAACACCTGGATCTCCAACCTCCAGCAGCAAGAAGACTCAGACCTATTTCTGATATCTAAGCCCCGCAGTTCTAGGAAACAAACGCAGTTTCTACTTACCTCCATGCCTTTGGGCCCTCGGGTTATTCATGCCTCTTCTGATCACTTCTTGCACAACCCCATCCTGAAGCCTGCTCCTCATTCCTCCCCACTGCCCTGCAGCAGCACTGTCTCTGGCCAGGGAACCACTGACCCATAGGGAAGCCCTTTGCGCAGATAAACCTACAAACTGCAGGACGGATGTTAACTTCCCTGGTGCACACACCCCCTCAGAGTACAATGTACCTAAGGACAGAAAGCACAGGGAGAATTGCTGCTCTAGAAGCTTAGGGTCCAGCTGTCACCCAGGGCTTGACGACAGGTCAGGGCACCAGCTGAACATGATCTGGTTTGGGTCAGTTCTCTTCCACCTCTTCATCTGCAACATGGCAATGACTATCCTACCAGAGGACAGCGATGATAAGTCAAGAATCCAGAGCCCAAGTGTCTACTTGCTCCTATCAGAGTCAAGCAACTCTGCAGAGAATCCTGTTACTGTGTATGTCACCTCCTGACGTCGCTGCTTCTGAACTCTTTTCTAAGGCTTTCTTACAGAAGAGCTTTACTGAATAAACTCTACAGGGTAGCAACAGCGTGAACTGGTAATTGCATGGTAAAATAATAACCAGTTATGCACAGCAGCAAGAACATACTGCACAGCTGCAAAGCAATGCAACTCTGAACAGCAGTTGTCTGTCCTCCCCCTTCACGCCCACCCTCACCTTAACTCAGGGCCGCAGCGAGCCCTCCACTTACGGCTTCCCTTCCAGTGTTTGAATCTCCTTTGTTCCCAGATGGTGACTGTTTAGCATTCCGAGAAGTAGAACACACTGCCCTCTAGCCCATTTCCCCAATTCATGAAAACAGGCCTCTAGCCACTGTCAGAGTCTTTCTCTGCCCTTCCAGCCAGCTCCCAAATAACGGCACGGATACTTATTAATAATGAAAGCTCAGCCTTGGCTTAGGCTTGTCTCTAACTAGCTCTTATAACTTAAATTATCCCATTTCTAAAAATCTACATGCTGCTATGTGGCTTGTGGCCTTTACCTCTTCTCCTGCAAGTCCTGTTTTCTCTGCACCTGGCTGGCGACTCCCACTTTCTTCTTCCCAGAGCTCTCTCTGTCCAGAAGTCCTGCCTATACCTCCTGCCCATCTCATTGAACTTTTTATTAAGCCAATCACAATAACATATCTTTACACAATGTAATCAAATATCACGCAACAAGCCACCATCAGTCCCCCTTGAGTGCAGTTCGCATGCTAAGTCTCCAAGCTTGATGAAGACAGCAATGATTTGGGCCATGTCTGTTTCCCTGACCATCCTAGTATGTAGCACCTAACACCACCGAACTTGGTACTAGGGTTAGGGCTCAGCGGGTAGGAGTGCTTGCTGCACAAGTAGAGGGACCTGGGTTTGAACTGCCATACCTTCCTAAAGAGCCAGGGGAATCCCAGTGCTCTGGGCAGCAGAGATAGGAGAGCCGCTGGTCACCAGCCTAATACCAAGGTCAATGAAAGACCCTGTCCTAAAGAAATAAGGGGGAGAATGCGAAGCAGGATACCTGATGTCCTCCTCGGGCCTCTGCAGGCCGGTATGCACTTATGCACGTATACATACAGCACACACGTACATAATACACACGGGAAAGAAAGAAAGCCTGGTGGTTTTCAATGTTTAAAATAAGCACATGCATCAATCAATCAGTGCAGGAATCTGGCTTCCAGTTATATCTCACTGAACACTGGCTACATAGATGACGTTAGGTCCAATTACTTCACCTCTGGTGAAGCTCTGTGGTTGGATTTCACTTGTATGATGTTTAGGTTCCCCTCCGACTCTCAGCTGAGTCACAGGACTTTAGCGAACAGTGAAAGATACCCATGTAAAAGCCCAGCTCTCATTCTTTGATACATTTTAATCTAAGGCAAGCAGGGAGTCTTCTAAAACCTCAGACCTGAAGTCCACCCTTGAAGGACAGTACCCTGCTAAGGACAAAAGGTTATGGGCAGCAGACTAGCTCTAGATACTGAAAACCTCTCCACGAGCATCGTGGAGTCTGAATTCACAGGCTTCCTTTGGGTCCTCCAAAGAGGCCCACAGGGGCACCTGCCGCTCACCCCTCCTTCCCAGGCACCGACACATCCAGCCCGAAAAATCAAAATGGGCTCGGGAAAACTATTCTCCCGCACTCCTCTCCCTGCTGGTTGCCTCCCCATGCATATTTTACGATTCCAGCATATTCCCTCCGTATCTTACAGCTGGCAAGGCATCCCTCCGCTGCTGCCTGGAGTATTTCTGCCTGGCAAATGTTCCCACGGAGGCATGTCCTTGAGCTTCAGGTTATTACTGGAGGGTCGACCTTTCCTAGTGGGCGCCCTCACCTGGTCTGTGCCCTCCTCAAGAACAGAGACCACACCCTCTATTCTCCTAGGATAGAGATGGGCAGGGCACAGGCAGACCAAAGCAAATTCTGTTAAATACATTAATGAAAAAAATTAAAGTCACATTAACCTATTTCCCGGACAAAGGTTACTAAGGCCTCGGCTCTCAGGTACACAGGCATAATAAATTAGAAATTTAAATAACATTTCTATGGATCTATTTTCTTAGAGCTGAATAAAATGCCCTCACTATAACAGGAACACGGATGGTATAATGTGGTACAATTCTCATTTCCTAGTAACAGCGGGCTTCGCCTGGAGCTGGGGAGGAAGAACAGGCTCTCAGCCCTTCGTGTTAGTCGTCCCTACTGCTGAAGTTCCAATGCTCAAGGGAACCAGGAGATAGGAGGATTTTTTTCTTCCCTAAACAGAATGCTTAAAGATTCTGCCAACTGGGTTTACTTAGCTGGATCTAATTCTGGTCACATTCCTTCCTTGTGATTTAATACACAATGGCTAAAACCAAGCTGACTTGGGAATACTCTGTTTGCCCTTCCATATACTTGCTGGTCACTGATGGGAACAGAATAAATCAGTGCCAACAGTCAACCCAACACTGCCAGAAGGAAAACACAGCGTTCCAAGAAACCCTTAATAGAGTGTAACGTTGTATCATTAGCCTCCCCTACCGAGAGTTCACCTACACACTTTTGTTATAGCCAAAGAAATCAATAACCTTGCAGATAAGCATAAACTTTATACAATGTAAAATACCAATATCAAAGAAAAACTAAACTGTATATGAAGTCGGAGATAATGCTACAAAATGAGGAAACTCGGTGAGTATTTCTGAGACCTGAAAAGAGTAAGTTTTCAAAAAGCAGAATGAAATGAACAATTAGTGTTTGCAGGCTGTGTCTGTGTGGTGGTTGGATGTAACCTCCCAATCAACTGAAATCACAGCAGACCACCGGATCCGAGACGCTGTAAAAAGCCAAAGTGGAAAACTCCACTTTGAAGCTAACCAGTAATGTTCAAATGACATAAGCTGTTAGGAGCATTCACCTTTATTTACTCCACTGACAGAATCAAAGCATTTTAACAGTGCGGCACAACCACAGTGCATCAGCATCCTTCATGGTGCGGGAGAGGCAGAGCTGGGGCACTGCCGGCCCCTACTACACTAGTCAGGGCACTGCTACGGGAGAGGCAGAGCTGGGGCACTAGTCAGGGCACTGCCAACCCCTCTCCTCGATTCAGTTTCATATACAAACCATTAAATCTAAAACTTAAGTCAGTAAATACATATGCACTCATGAGCTTGATGAAAGCAGGATACAGGATGCAGAGCCAGTCTGGATTCAGGATGGTGAAGACAGGTGACTTTCCCAACCCAACCGCAGATCGACACGATAGCACATCCCTTCCACAATCGACAAACTGTTTTTGAAATAATTACTGAAGCAGGCGACTTTATGGTAAGGCCAAAAGCTCTACAATAAGGATTACATTCAAATAAATCTATCTGGGAGGGACTAAGTGTTTCAGGAGGCTCAGCTTTAACGGGGGAAAAAAATCTGTAGAAGTCATCTATGACTAAGCAATGGCAAAAATAAATAAATAAATAAAATTGGAAATGTGAGGAGTTTGAGGACCACAAATGCCTACACATACAGGTAAGCTAGCATTTTCCATCTATTGTGTCTAGTGAAAATGGGGAGTCCTTGTGGTAAAAAAAAAAAAAAGTGAGGGGAGGTTAAATTAAAAGTTTCACTGATTTACAGCGATTTTTCAAGCAGTATTTTATTCTACCTCTACCCCACCTACTTATATTCTAGGACAATCACTCTGTCTACTGAGCCAGCAACCCGCCAGACTAAACTTTAAACAATCATTCTTGCACTTCCTTCTTTATCTGATTAAGTATCTCACTGAGTAGACTTTTAGAGCAGTAATCTAACTCTTAACTAAGGAAATCAAGACTTAATAATCACGTAGAACACATGAGCTATGTGCATCTCAGTCATATGCATTTTTCCTTAAAGTATGACAACTCTAGCAATTTAATTTCCCTTTAAAAAAAAAGAAAGAAAGAAAACTTCCTAAAAGAATTCAACACTCTACAAGCAGAATAACTAAAAATAGAAAACACAATTTATAGATTCCTAAAATGAAATTAACCACAGCATGGGGGGGGGGGACACGAACACAGGTTTAATTACAAATGTAAAAGTATTTGTAGCACCCTAGGCTAAAAAGCGACAATTAAAACCATTAACTCTGACCTAACAGGACTTGCGTGGTTTACTGTTCTCTTTGCTCAGGTGTAGAACTAAAGAAATGGACTTGCTGGGGACGAGAGGGTGGCAAGCAATTCCTTTAAACGTGTTTCCTTCAGACGCCAGGTCAGCAAATCAAAGTAGTCTAAACTCCCATAAAAAACCATAAACCAACACAAAGTCCCAAGTCGGGAACCTATAAACTCGGGAAAGGGGCCCCTGGAGCCGACAGCTGCGGCAGGGGACTGGCTCCCCTGCTTCCCCCTCGCCAGCTGCCAGCGCAGGCAGTGCGATCGCTGCGCGTCCACCGGGTCCGAGCCTGGCGGTCACCTGCCCGCGCGTCTCCCACGGGCGTACGCGTCGCGCGCGTCTGCCGCGATCCCGCCCCGCTCACCGCCACGAAGCCCGAAGACGAGGCGACGAACACGCGGACCACCATCCTCTCGCTGCGCCAGGGAATGCCGCTGACGCGGACGCAGAGGCGGAACGCGGCCGAGGCTACAGCCGACCCCCGACCGTCGGAGAGGACCAGGGCGACGCGTCTAGCTCCCGCCGCTCCGCGGATGAAAGCCCAGCGCCTCCGCCGCGGGCTGAGCAGGAGGCGGGGTGGGGCCCGGCGGCCGCGGGACCTGATGGGAGTTGTAGTTTTCGTGGCGCCCAGCGTGACAAGGCTCTAAGGTTCCTCCAGCCCGACCTGCTTCTTGTGAATTAATCGTACATTAATCGACTTCGGGAGGATCCAGAGGCTTGAGAAGCTACGTGGTGGGAAGTCAGAGTACAAGGGAAAAGCAAATTAGACAAACGGCTGGGTTCAGAGTCCAAGCTTGGGCTTTGTATGCTGAGGAGCCGGGTGGAGCTGGGAGCTGCTGAGACCCACTGTTTAAAAGCAGCCTTGCCCTAGAGACCTGGGCTGGCTCATGGTTCTAACAGGTGGTGGAAGTGGTTTGAGCTGTTTCTTATTTTGTTTTGTTTTGTTACCTGCAGTTCAGGAAACTGTGGAAACGTGATTTTTTTTTCTCATGAAAGTGGTTTTATTGTGTAGGCCAGGCTATCCTAGAACTCACTACCCTCCTTCTTCTGCCTCCCTAGTACTGGGATTACAAGCAGGCATCACCAAGTCTCATTTGCAAAGGGAATCTCTTAGGTAAATGAAAGAGGCTTTCATCTTTATTCTAAAGACACTGAACATTGGAAACCCAGATGAGAACATGGTATTTTATTTTTCTCAGCAAAACTGTAATTGTAGTAGAAAAAAATAAGTACTGAGAGCAATGAAAATCCCCCTATCAACACTGGGAATCAGAAGCCACCCACCCCACCCCCTACCCTACACAATGGCTTTGCTTCTATGCCCCTACTGATATTTACAGTTGAGCCAAATCTGTGCCTTTTTGAAAATCACTGTGCATTGCAGTGCGGTATCCCAGGAGGATACCGTTAAAGGGAAAGCATTTATGTAGTGGCTAATAGGTTACGAATAGTTCTTCAGCAGGTTGTTTTTACTTGGCTAATGCCCAAGCTGCTCAGTTTTGTGGAAGTGAACCAGTACTGTATTTACTCTCTTCCTTTCATTAGGGGACTTCAGCAGAGCTCAGGGACCGCTGTTAATTAATTCTAGAGAGAAGGAAATGGCCTGATAGAAGTCTCCCTTGTTTCCGAGTTTCTGGCACAAATAGTTGCTGCCTGACGGGGTTTTTTTTTTTTTAAGTTTATTAATATTTCGAGTTTCTAACCTTTCTTGTCACTTATGTTTTAAGCGACCTTATTTACTTTTATTTATTTGTTTATTTTGTGTGTATGCACATCGTTCAGCACAGCACATTTGTGGAGGTCAGGGGACAACTGTGGGAATCTCCCCTTCCACTATGTGAGCCAGGATGAGTAGCAAGTGTCTTCACCCACTAAACCATCCCACCCGCCCTCCTATTGCTTGTCTTAATCCACTCTGTCAAAGACCTTTTTAAATTGAGTAGAGTAAGAGAGCATACCGTCTTGATTGGGCTCTATTTCTTTTTATGTCAAAAACATCATATGTAAGTTCTGCGGTAGTTAATTACACGCTGTAAATGTTCTTTAACTTTGCTCTCACAAACATGGAAATGCATGCTTATGAAATATGAAGTAATTCCACACAAGTAGATACATATTTCCTGGATGAGTATGGGTCTTTACTGCAGTGTGGAATTAATGCAGCAGTGAAGACGAAAAGCTTAACCAGTGAACTCAGAACCACTCTGAGCGAAATGGCTAAAAAAACAAATTGACTAAGTCATTTCCTCCATCAGCATGTTGGAACTGGGACGGGGAAAGTCAGGCAGCATGAAGTTGTGACAAGGAACTCACAGCTTTGAGAAGCTGTATTAGTCATCTTCCTGTTATTGTGACCAATCACCTGGGACAGCTTACCAAGGGGAAGGAGAGGTCAGCAGGTGTGGTGTCGCTGGCCTGCTACCCCACCACTTGGGAGACCAAAGCAGGAGAAGGTGAGGCCACTCCCTTCATGGCACCAGAAAGCAAAAGAAGAGAAAGGAGTCCGGAACTCAGTGTGCCTCCGAGGTCATGCTCACCGTGACTTAGCTGCCCTCCGTTATGCCTCGTACACTAAAAGTCCCACCAAGTCCTTCTGTTCTTGTAGAGCCTCCGCTGAGCAGAGTGGAGGCCAAGCCTTCAGTACAGTGCATTAGCCTCTGGGAAATGTGCACAATGCTAGTTGTAACTGAAGTCACGTCTGGTTGTCTGGTTCACAAGAACCCAGAGAAGCTAAAGGAGCAAGCCAGTAAGAAGGGAATAGTAAAGCAGACGGGGAAGGACAGATGCTTCAGAAAACCACCCTGGCAGTGCTGTAAGTTAGGGGGTCCTCAACCTACAACCTGTCAAACTGGCCATCTGTCCATTTTACAAATAAAGTTCCATTGGCTCACGTTCCACATATCTTATGGCAGAAAATATGTGGTCCTCCTGGTCTGAGGTTCTCACTGCTTGCCCTTTACAGGGAAAGCTTGCCAGTTCATTTCTGGTTAAACCTGTTCTGCTATCACTGACTGGAGGGCGATGTCACAGCTCTGTCTATATCATAAATTCTCTGACTTGCTCAAGCCTTCACAAATGGCTTTTGTTTTGCATGAAGGCAAGAACCCAAACGATTTCGCACTTAATCTGTAACATTCCAAGGACTATTTGAAGACTTTTGTCATAATAACTCTGGGTTTTCTTTTCTCACCTTGGTTTTAAAAAATTGATTTCTAGAAATTATATATGACACAAAATATATTCTCACTCCAGGAACCAAGTGAGGAAGTAGAGACCCAGAGTTAGAAAACAAACTGGAGGGATGCCTTGGAGCTACTTAGATTCTGATCTGCAGATAGAGCAGGCAGGCAAACCTTGATAACAAGACTCAGTGGGTCAGGGTTGCTGCCCTGTCCAGTTGGGCTTGATCTCGCCCAGAAATCACGCTACACCATCTGCCAAGACCCTTAGCTTTTCAGGGAGAAAACCAGGGGCCCTTTAACTCTATAAGGAAATTGATTGATCCTTTCTCAAAAAGAAATGTTCTTAATGGTGTGTCCGAAATCAGAATTAGACTACAAAGAAAGTGATAACTAATCACAAAAAGTTACCAGAATTTCAGCACACATTGGTACGGGTGTGTGCCTCCTCCTAACTGCGCTCAGGAAAAAGGTCTACTGTCAGATCACAGAGCTGCCCTGGGTTTGAAGTAATGATGGGGAAAAATTTAAGACATTTACAACAATCTGAAAACATGAATATATTGTGACTTCTACTGGTAACAAGCCACGTGTATTGTTACTACAGACTGCTCAGATAAAGGAGACAAGAAACTGGTGACTTTTAGTTAGCAATCGATGACAATACAAAGATGTGATTTTTTTTTTCTTCAGTCATGTTTATGAACCTTCTAACTTCCACCTATAAGGCCCTTAGGCTGGGATGGGAAGAGGCTCCAGGAATCCTAGGTTGAGAAGTACTGGTATCTGCCTATATTCAAATGTGAGAAGCAAGAGAATTGGGAAGGAACAAGGTGTTGAAAAGCACGGAGCAAAGCACAATCAGAACAGCGTGAAAGGGAGACTACAGTAGCACGGGACCCAGAGAGGTTCAAGTTTCAGAAAGGTGACAGTAGCTGAGGGGTAGCCAACAGCTAAAGGAAACAGACCGCTGGCAATCACACTCAACTGCCATGTCACGGATGTTTGGGCCGCACTTCTGTTTTGGCCCAGCATGACCTAGTGCAGCTTGAATCCCACTTATGGAATAGATGGCAGGGCTCGACAATATATCCCGGCGTCCCAGGTCCTCCTTCAGGATGTTGCAGGCAGGATGTTGGAAACGTAGAAATGTGATGAAAGCTGTGTGATGCCGTGAGAAGGGAATGAGAAGCCTTGTGTAAGCTGGGGCAATAACAGATCTAAAACAATGGACAAGGAGAGGAAGCTGGTCCACGGTGGAAGCCACTGTGACTAAGAGAGACACGAACTAAGAGACAGCCATGGCCTCACTTCCACCCTTCATTTGCGTGGACCCATGTCTGTCAATTCCTACCCATAAATTGCTGCTGAAATAGTCTGACTTTTCAAAGTCGTCTTGATCCTTACTGACGCACTGAGACTAAACCATCTGCCTGTAACTCCACCCTCCTCTGCCTTCATTGGGCAATAACATATGAACACACCCCCACACAGACATACAGATACACACAACTAGAGATAAAACTAATCCCTGAAAATTGATAATTGCTTAAATAGTTCTAGGCAACACAGACTACAGAAATTTCTAGTACTAAATTTTAGTTACTAGTTTACTCTCTTGTAAACAATTGCCATGTTATAATAAGCATTACATTTTGCATTTAGGTCCTAGTTGAATTCAGAAACTATTTTTTGATTCTTCAGAAATACGTTAATGATTTTTCTGAATTCAATTTAACTTCTCATTATTCCAGGCTTATAAGGCCATTTGTGACGATTGCAGTAGCAAACGTGTAAGAAGATGTTTATATAGAGACATAATCATAGAAAAATCAAAGTGTTGTAGCAATTATCTTTTATTGTTTTCATGAAGTTTTGAAAGACCTACTAGATGAGGACTATGAACATTTGGTGTTAGTGCTTTTTTTTTAATCCAGAGTCTCATATAGCCTGGCTAGTTTCAAAGGGATCCTCTTGTCTCCAGCCTTCCCAGTGTTAGCATTTCACAAATGCACACTATTCCTGTCCGTGTGTGTGTGTGTGTGTGTGTGTGTGTGTGTGTGTGTTTGTGTGTTTTAATACCAGAAGACGTAATTATTTATGGAAAGAATAGCAAGGTCTTCTTTTAATTCCTCAACTCTTTCCTAAAAGTAAACCCAAGGGTAAGTTAGAACAAAGAACAATTTGACATGAGTTCATCATTCCTTCTCGGTCCTTAGCATCTGCCTCTCCCCAATCATTCAGAGGCAGCTTAAACTGCAGGTACCACTGTGCTCTGCCCAATACGTCCTGCTTTGCAGTCAGAGCTTTGGGGTTAAAACAGCATCCTTCAAAGGGAACCCGGTTCTGTACCATGTGGTTGGAATTCCTTTAACACCGAAGTCTGAGGAAGGGTTCTTCGGGAGTGTAGCTCACCAATGCTGAGCAGCTTTGCTCTCACCAGGTGTCACTGAGTCCTTGACAAGATGAAACACTCATTAATGGAAGGCAGGCCATCTGGTGCTAATCTCTCTCGCGCGCAACTCAGACGTATTTGGAAAATTTATTAAATTCTTCAGAGAACAACATAGTAAAAGAAATGCATTGCCGTTGTGTTCAGTTTACATTCGCTGGAAATAGATCACTTTTAAAAGCCCACTCAAGGGGCTGGAGAGATGGCTCAGAGTTTAAGAGCATTGCCTGCCCTTCCAAAGGTCCTGAGTTCAATTCCCAGCAACCACATGGTGGCTCACAACCATCTGTAATGCAGGCATACACACAGACAGAACATTGTATGCATAATAAATAAATAAATATTTTTTTAAAAAAAGCAGCCCACTCAATTTTGAATCTCTCCATTAGCAACCCATCAGACTCCTCCCTTCAGCAAGTTTGAATAACATTTTTCAGGCCTGGAAAAATGTTAATAGTGTTTCTGCTTTCTTATCTAAAATGTGAGCCGTCTGCGATTCCCTTGAAGAGAATCTTTGTAATACGGGCAAAAGTTACCAGCAGAAAAGTCAAAGTTTGAGTGTTTCTAAGGCCCCAGTGTCTGCTTCCTTCTGTTTGCTGTTAGGAGTAGCTCAGGTGGGTGTGTACGCCTGCCTGCGAGTCAAGGTCAGGGGAAGGCCAGTGCTGGAGAAGACAATTTTCAGTACTGAGTAGCAACCTGTCAGTCTTAAAGATTTCTCTGTTTCCCCTAGTCCATCTCTGTTCCACATCATTTGACTTGGCCAAACCTGACAAACTTCCAGCAAGAGTAGTGACACTGAGTCGTTTCATTCAAAGAGGTAACAGCATGTATAGGAAGATGCAAAGAGCAGGACTTTACTGCTCATGGCTCTGCAGCCTGAAAGGGACCAATCAGAGCACCAGGAGCTTCGGTGTCCAGTGAAGGCCTGTTTCCTGCCTCATAATGCGGTTCTGTCACGTTGACCTCATAAAGAAAGGGCTTATTAGCTGCCCAAACAAAACTATTACTACCATTTGCTCCTCTTCCTTTTCTTCCTCCTCTTCCTCTTCTTTTTCTTCTGCCAGTCAGGGAAAGTAGACAGTCCACTGGTGATGTCCTTGCTCCATCCGAGACTGACTTCTGGCCTCCATATGCATGGGCACAGGTTTTAATTTAATCTGCACCTTAACCGCCCGTCTCCAAACACAGTCACCTCTACAGTGCTGCAAGTGGAGAATTCCAACATGTGAATTAGGGGCGCGGGGACACAACTCTCCCCATTACAGTGAGTGTGTAAGATGAGTTAGCAATTAGAGGTTCCCTGAGTTTGTTGTTTGTGTCTACAGTGAAGTGCCTGACGCTGGGTCATTTTCAGGAAAAGAGGGATGGTAAGATCACAGGTCTGGGTTCCACAGCATCCATTGCACCAGCTCTACTAAAACCCCTTGGCGGATGGCACCATAGTAGCAGAAGATGGAGCAGGAGAATTCATGGTAAACCGGGCCCCGAAGAGGCAGGTCTTCCAGGATCCCTTCATAACACACGCCCCCAAGAACTCTACCACTGAGCGACATTCCCAGCCCAGTCTCCCAACAGTCCATCCCTCAAGACTGCCTCCCTGAAATCTAGCACATGAATCCTTGGAGGAGAACCCAGCCCGGCAAGCCAGAGCGATGTGGTGCTAACACGGGTTGTCTTTAAGCCCAGCACAGACTCTGAGTTCAGCTGCTTTTGTTGCCTTTTTAAATCTTTTGCGAGGATCATTGTTTACAGCTCTATGACTATGATTCTGAGAAAGCTACAGACTCTCATCACATGTCAATTTCTGTCACTGTAATAAAACAATAAACCGATACTTCCCAATTAAAAAAAATGAAACACCCTAAGAAAACAAAAATAAAACCCAAAGTCAGCATTAAACTCCTAGCGAGGGTGCAAGGGAACACGGCAGGAAGAGGAAAGCGGGGGAGTTGTGTGCTGTAGGCTTTGGAGGAGAGCATGGAAAAGTCACGGAGCACTGATAAACATGCCCTGAATGCTATTCTGTGGAATAGGAAACGTTTGCTTTGAAAATGGGCATTTCGGCTTCACCATGCATCGAACTTCAAAACATCAGGGAAATTCTGTGGGTCTTCGTCTGTTTTTGAAGTTACCTTAAGGATAGGCTAACAGGAAAAAGTTTTGTACTTGTGTCTGCTAGTGGCCACGTCAAAGCCCCAGCCCTCATCCATTCCATGTAAATAGAGCACAGCCCTGTGGTTAAAAAGTGTGTGTGGGGGGGAGCAGAGCAGAGGCAGCTGGGTCCTATCTGTCCTCATCTCCTCCAAGGGTAAGTGGGCCTGGCAGGCAGCATCCTGGAGGCCTCGGCTGTACCTGGCATTTCCTGCTCAGCCCATCTGGAAAGCTTTAGCTGGAGTCCAAACCTCAGAGGTCTGAGGGGACAAGAGAAGGTAAATAAAAGTCAAGGGCCCACAGCAAAGTGGTACAAGCTGAGCTGCTTTGTTCAGAGACTAGCAAGGGTACTGAACTCCTGAGCACTGGTGCAATGTCAAAGGGACAGGCATTTGCTGCTAAAAACACACATAAATGTGAAAAAGAAAGAAGGGAAGGTGGGAGGGAGGGAGGGAGGGAGGGAGGGGGAGGAAGGAAGGAAAGAAATTAATGATGGAAAACAAAGATTTAAGGGTCTTTTCTATGTGTAATCTATGCAAACATCAGGAAGAAGGGCAGATAAGGGGATTTGGTGACCCTAAGTCTGTCAGTGAGCTACTGGCATGAGCTTTAGATTTAATGAGGAAGAGTTAGTTGTAACAGGGGCAACAGGTACATAAAATGAAGCTGCCTTGGTTAAAATGCTTCTGATGATCTCTGGTTTGGGTCATCAAAGTGGTCTATCACTGTCCTCAATTAGGTAGAGCAATCTAGTTACTGTGAGGTGATCACTTCTGTTCCAGGAACCTGTCTCTCCAGCAGAGAAAATTTCCCTCATTGTAGGCATGTTCTGTCTTATAAGGCTTCAGTGTTGTAATAGAAGCAGCGGGGCTGCGTCCCCAGCACCCCAGCCACCTGCTAGCTTATGCCCCGAAATAATTACATGGATACTGTATTCTTTTAAACACTGCTTGGCCCATTAGCTCTAGCCCTTACTGGCTAATTCTGATATCCTGATCAACCCATCTCTAATAAACTGTGTAGCACTGGTATTACTGGGAAAGACTCAGCATGTCTGACCTGGCGGCTTGCTTCATCGCGTGCATCTACCCGGTAGAGGGGAGCATGGCCTCTGCTCCAGAGAGCAGAGCTGTCACGTCTGAGCTCACTTCCTCTTCCTCCCAGCATTCTGTTCTCTTTACTCCACCCACCTATGTTCTAAACAATAAAATGGGCCAAGGCAGTTTCTTTATTTTTTAACCAGTGACCTTCCTCCATCACTTCAGAGTTTTTGTAATCTAAGGTTTGTATCAGTTTGGTTTTTTTTTTTTTTTTTAGTTTTTGAGACAGGGTTTTGTAGAAGGAGCAGCGGGCTGCATCCTGCCACCTGGCTAGCTTTACCCAAAATAATTACATGGAAACTGTATTTATTTAAACACTGCCTGGTACATTAGTTTCAGCCTCTTATTGGCTAATTCTCACATCTTGCTTTAACCCATATTTAGTAATCTGTGTAGCACCACGAGGCGGTGGCTTACCAGGAAAGAGCCTAACCTGCGTCCGTCTTGGGTCCGAGAATCATGGAGTCTGCTTGACTCTGCTTTCTTCCTCCCACAATTCTGTTCTGTCTTCCCCACCTACCTATGTTCTGACCTATTGGCCAAGCAGTTTTCTTTATTAATTAACCAATGAAAGCAACAGACAGATAGAAGAACCTGCTACATCAGGGTTTCTCTGTGTAGTCTTTGTAATGATCTTTCCTGTTCCTTTAAGAGACAAGCCCACTCCCTACCCCATCTACCACCAAGGCGGATCTTCCTTCTGCTTCCATCTGAGTCCCTTCCTTCTCCCCCATCTCAGAGGCAGCTTATGTCTCTCTCCCTGCTCCCCACTTCTCCCCTTCCCCCCTCTACATTTCTCTTTCTCTCTCCCTGACTCTTTCCCTGTTCTTCTCCCTTCTTCCCTTCCCCTTTTTCCCTTCCCTTCCATAACACACTAAATAAATATCCAACCTCAGTCTGCATGGCATGCCTATCCATCTGTCTCTCGCCCGCCGTGGGCTGTGGCTCCTTATGGGACTGGTTGCCCCGCCAAGGTCTCTCACCCACCTTGAGGGTCCCTGCCAAGGCTCCCTGCCTAAACTGGCCTGCCATTTATTGTTACCATTACCTGGGACTAGCTCTGTAGACCAGGCTGGATTTAATTACAGACATCTTTCTGCCTCTGCCTTTGCCTCCTGAGTACTGGAATTAAAGGCTTATGCCACCACTGCCCTGTAGTAGAACTCTTGGCACCTTCAGCACCAAAAGGAAATGACACAAGGAAGGTAATAGGTCTTCTGTCCCCTATTAAAAGATTTCTCAGATGATGCAGTAAGCCAGATCAGGCCAAATTTAAAAAGTGTAACAATGGGTTTATTTGAGCAAAGCAACTCCCAGGTGATTCTCCAGTCTCAGAGATTGAGGGTGGAGAAGACACACACTGGAACTAAAGCAGGGAGATTATATAGATTTTAGGCAAGGAGTGATAACGTATCCACAAACCAAAGCTGGGTTTGTGTCCAAGGATGGCCAAAACCTGAACATTCTAGGAGGGGAATTGGGTGACTGGCAACTTTAGGGGAGGAAACTGCTATAGCAGCCAAGAATGTAGAACTGGACTTTTTGGTGCCTTCACTCTGTTAGGAGGATTCTCTGACAGGGTGGGATTTGGAAGACAGGAATCAGGGCTTCTCTGACAAGTGCGGGAGTGAGTTGAAGGTTCCAACTGAACAGTCGGTACTACCTGTATTTCAGGATATTTGATCACACTGCAAACCCTTGAGTTTGTGTTAATTAAATAAAACCTTGGATCAGGAGGCAGAGCCAGCAACTAGTAAAGAGGGTCAGAGAGTCAGTGGGTTCCTGGAAGACAGCTGCACAGGAAGTAGTGTAGGACCCAGCCACGACAAGCTCAATAGAAGCCAGAGTCTCAGTAGTTACCCCTAAGGCAATACCTGGTTTCAAGAAAGATCACAAACTGAGACTACCCAAGCACCACCCAGGAACAGACCACCCAATGGAAATTCCTACCATTCTAACTGTTGTAGGTAGGATCACCTGCCAGTATATACCCATTCCTTTTCACCAGGACACCCCTAGACAAAGGTCAGCCAGTCAGGATTGAACCCATCACCCTGAACCCTGCTAATGTAGCTTTTCTGGGTTTTGCCTTTAAATAGTGCTCTCTAGAAGGGTGGGGTACCTCCTCTCGCTTCTGTGCTGAGGTCCCTGTTGGCTTGTACACATGCATGATAATAAACCTAGCTTTTGCATTTCAGTGAGTCGGTCTCCCTTTTGGGGTTCCCACAGACTGGGCACATCAGTAGTAGGGAGGGACTTCGTCTTTTTTGGTTTGGGGCAGTGGAAGGACACTCTTGCTGGGTCTCCCAGCAAAAAGGAAGGAAGGTCATCTGGTTACTTCCCAACAACTTTAAGCTAGCAGGTTTTCACCCCGACATCTGCCTCCCTAGTCTTTATTGGGAAAATAGAATGATAGAGACTTGGTTAAAAAACTACATTTGGCGCAGAGGCAAAGACAGTTCCCGCCAAACCTTGGCCTGAGCAGCAGGCCTGTGATTGTGAAGCCAACATCAGGAGCTGAAACAGCAGTAGGTTCAGGTGCATAAAACAACATGCCTGTTTTAAAATGGATGTACCTTGGTGATTGACAAGGCCCAAATCTGTTCAGAGTTAAGCAGGAAGGGATCTGATCTGAAACAAAGAAGACGCACAGAAATGAAGACATCCATGCCAGGTTTTCTTCCTGCTTTGGCTACCGTGTGGGCCCAAGGGAGGTGTCAGTGGATTATAGCAGAAGCCGCTTATTAGTTTCTATTATAATCCATGATGAAATTTTCAGGGGTGAAGTTTCAAGGTGTCTATTACTTGAGGTAAAAAAAATGAACTTAATAGTGAATACAAACATACCAAAGAATCAAAAATGACACAATACTAATGATTATTGAATCAAAGCATTATTTTCATAATCAAACATCAAGTGAAAATTCACATGCAAAATAGAGTCAGAGATGCTATCTGGCTCCTAGAAAATAGATAGTCTATGCATTTTTTTTCTTTTCTGAATCATAGAGCAGAGCTCCCCAAAGTGACAAGGTAGTAAGTGAGGGGTGGAAAGGATATGGTGATCATCTTCTCTAACTTCAGAATGCGGCCTGAGAGGAGAGCTGGTCCCTGAACACAAAGGTTGTTAAAGAATCAGGCCCTGCTCTCTTGAGGCTTTGTTCTTTTTCCCAAGAGACTGAACTCCAGAACGAGAAAGACACAGATGCAAAGCTTTCTGTGCATCATGGGCAAGGCAATTAATGTCACTGAGATGTGTCTTCCTTGTCGTCAGTTAACAAGAATAGTAAGTGATTCTCACATAGCCATTATGAGAATACAGCGAGAAAAACGTGTACCAAGGACTCCGAGGAGATATGCCACGCTGCCTGGCCTTATTACCGGCCCCCAGAGCCTCTGCATCCTCTCTGTATTTTTCTGCCTCTGTGGCTTTTCCTCCAGATAACCGTTTCGGCATCCTTCTCACTGGAGTGTTCAGAGGAATGCCATGTAAATGATCAGGCTTCTCATGGGTTCTTCTGACTCTATCATCTGATAGGAGCCATGCTGGGCCATTCTGCTGAGGAAAAAAATGTCGCCAGCAGCTGCTCAGGGCCCTGCTGCCTTCCAAGCACAACAGAAGGAGGTGGCTACAGCCTGCATTATCATCAAATAAAACCCCAAGAAATCAGGGACGATTAGAAAACAGATTTTTTTTCCTATACAAATATAAAATATCAGAAAATATATACCCAGAAAAAAAATTGACATTTAGTATACTGTGAGCTACAACCCACACAGGAAGATCCAAAGGCTTCCGAAGTTAAAAATAATTTGTCAAATGTCTAATGAGTGTCAGGAACTAGACTAGGCACTCTGCTGGAGCATCTGCACTTAATCCTGATGACAACCCTTTGAGGGAGACCTTCCCGCTCACAAGACAATCTGAAACATAAACAGATTGGAAAGGTTTACCCTATGCTTCTGAAGATGACGGCACACTTCTGTGTGTGAGCCAGGGTGTCTCAGTGCAGAGTGTGTTTTATCCTCACGTCCGTAGCCTCATTCTCCACAGGTCCCCTTCAGTGCCTCGCTCCACTGTATCTTGTTACCTTTCTTCCTTGAAATTGCCTGTTTTCTCTCCCTGTTACGGTTTTGCCCAACACAGTGGTTCTCAGCCTTCCTAATGCTGCGACCCTTTAATACAGTTCCTCATGTTGTGGTGACCCCAGTCATAAAACTATCTTCATTGCTATTTTATAACCTTAATTTTGCAACTGTTGTGAATTGTAATGCCAATATCTCATATGCAGATGGTCTTAGGTGGCTCCTATGAAAGAGTCATTTGACCCCAAAAGGCACCTTGACCCACTAGTTGAGATCCACTGGCCTAAACTATGTCAAGCCAGCTGCCAGACTGTCTTCCATACTTGACTCAAATGTCACTTTGAATAATCTTCCTAGGTTCATCAAGTTGATTTAAATATTTTCTTTTGTGGCACCCTAAAAGTCCAAGCTAAATCAGTGTCAGTATTTCTTGCATCATAAATTATTGGACTGGGATTTCCTTTAGTATCAATATTAGACTCAATTATCTTTGTATGTCTGACCTCATTCATTCCCCTACAACATTAGGTTTATAAAGCAAATGGAGGGGGATGGATGGATGGATGGATGATGGATGATGGATGGATGATGAATGGATGGGTGGGTGGGTGGATGGATGGATGGGTATATGAATAGGGAGAATGATCTCAGCAGTGGGGTAACAGAGACAGACGGAGCTCTGTGACTTCCCTGCCTGCCAGCCAGCTCAGCCAAATTGGCATGTTCCGGGTCCAGAGACCAAGCCTGGCTCAAATAAGTAAATAAGGTGGAGAGTGTTTGAGGAAGTGAGCCAGCATCAGCCTCTCTCTCCACAGCATGCACCCCCACCCTCACCACACAATACACAAACACAGGGAGGAGACAGAGCAAAGAGAGGGAAAAGAAGTGGGGGGGGGCAAAAGGGAAGAGGACAAGTTAATATTTCTTTCTCCAAAATCATGCTATGATTCTGTGGATTTTCCCTCCCTGCTGTATTCCATGAGATAGATATCTAGACCTCCTTAAAGCCCCAATTATTATAGACTAATAGTGTGATACTAAAATGCGCTGAAACGAAGTGTTAGCAGTTCTGCTAAGGTCCTGCATTTGACTCTCATAGGAAAGACAAGTTCAAATCTTAGCTCTCCATACTTGGATTATGGACCATCCAGTGAGTGTTGTTTAGCACCCTTCCTGTGCCTGCTTGCTCCCAAAAGTCCTGCTTCCTAATACAGCGAGTTGGTGGATGGCTTCAACAGGCCACGCCAGTTTTGCGGGAACATGAGTATTCAGTCCTCATGTGGGGAAGTCTGGAGACTCCACACCTTCCATGTGCCCCTCATACAATCCAGGCACTAAGGTCCTGAAGGTGTGCTTATGAGGTGATCCTTTTGAGGCCTGGCCCTTCCTCATAACAGGACCCCAGCAGGGTCCACTGTGCACTTTGTCCCTCTGGATAAAGACTCAGGAAACTCTAACCCAGGAAAGGACAGCTCTTTCTGATTGGGTGGCTCTCCCTCCCATGTCCCCCAGTCTTCTGACTGTACTTAGAGTGACTCTCTTCTGAGGATTTGGATGCCAATTGTGTCCTGTGTATCCCTGCAGCAACAACGAAGCAGGAGTCTTGGGAGGGCACAGAGAATAGTTACAGAGGAAAAGCGTAGCCTACAAGCTGGAACTGTGCTCAATCACAGCATCACATATGCATGGGGGCACCTTCCCAGGGTACCACAGCAGTCTCCTGCCCTCTCTCACTCTGGTGCCCACTTCCTTCCATACTCCACCTCTCTGGAGCCAAAACCCAAGTAAGCAAGGACCCTGCTTCACATCACTTAAATATTCTGAATGGTGTTTCTTCAGGGAAAGATGCATGAAATAGGGTTTTGTTTTGTTTTGTTTTGTTTTGTCTTATTCCAGGAGTAACTGCAGGTAGGGGTTCCAAAGTCCTTGCAAACATTGTCTCAAGTTTACACAAGAGCCTGATCTCTGGGGACAAATATTGTCAGATGTGGAGAATGATTTAGCCACTTCTCCACACAGTTTGCCTGAAATATACCCAGAAAGTAAAGGCTGTAAAATATATGATAAACAACTGGAAATAGTTGAAAATGAGCCTGTTACCCAGTATAAAAGAGCTGCTGCCCCTTTTCTTATCATTTTTCAAGCATTTTAAGAATGAAGTGTTGATATTTGAACAGACAGATTTTGGATACGAAGTTTGGGGCTGGGATACGAATGAAGCAGAATTTCAAAACTTTCCTTTTTTCTGAACCACAGATTGCTTTCATTTCTGGCTCTAAAAGTCTCAGTCTGCCTTTGTCTTTCATCAGCTGTATGGTGCTTGCTTTGGTGGCTAACCCGGCCCTGCTGAGGTACCCACCACTACTTCTCAGTTAAAAAATGTCCCAGACACACTGACTGTCCACAGGTCTGGGCAGTTGCGCTTTAAATGTCTCCTATAGGCACATGTGTTAGAGCCTTGTTTCCCAGCTTGTGGAGGCGGTACAAGATTGAAGAACAGGATCTAGGGAAAAGCCATTAGGTTATTGTGGACAAAACCTTGAATGGGGTAAAGGATCCTGGCCTCATCCTCTTTCTCTTTTATACTTCCTGGCCATGAGGCGAGTGTCTCCACAAAAGCTCCCACCATGCTGGCTGCCTTGCTGGAACAACAGGGCTGACGACTGATAAACTGAGACTTCTAGAACTAGGAGCTAAAGTTAACCTTTCCTCCCCAGAACTTGATTGTCTCAGGTACTTTTGCAATGACGGAAAGCATAATCACAGCCAATTACAAGAGCCAGCAATGAGATATCCCTGAGGTCTATCCACGAGCCTTGGTGGTCAGGAAGGATGTCCATAGGTGGGATTGGCCAGTGTCTGCTAAACTCACAGAATCAGTAATGCCCAGAATTTCTCACTCCGTGACGGGGCAAATTCTAGTTCAATACATTTTGGGTATTGTTGGAGGATTTGTGCAACAAATGTGCAATACTGAGCAAAGGGGACTTTTCTGAAGCCAGGTAGATTTTGAGCAGCCTCTTCCTGCTTTCTGATGGATTTTGTGAGCTCAAAAAATTGGAACTGATTTTATCCTAGGTAGTTCTTAGGAAGTTTGTTGCCAAAACATCTTAGGGATGCTGGTTAGTTTTGTCAACTTGACAGAAGCTAGAGCTATCTGGGAACAGGAACCTCAGTTAAGAAAACAAAACAAAACAAAAAAAACCAAACAAACAAACAAAAAAAAACACCTCCATCAGATTACCTGTGGGCAAGTCGGTAGGCTATTGTTATTATATTATTGCTGCTATTATTATTAATGATTGATGTGGGAGAGCTCAATCCTTGGTAAGTAATGCTGTCCTTGGCAGGTGTTCCTGAATTATGTATCAAAGCAGGTTTGGCAAACCAAGAGAAATAAGCAAGAAAGCAGTGTTCCTCTGTCTTCTCTGCTTCAGCTCCTTCCACCAGGATCCTGCCTCGAGATTCTGCTCCACTTCTGTCAGTGATGGAGTGTGACCTGGGATTTGTAAGTTCAAGTAAAACCTGTCCTCCAAAAGTTGTTTTAGATCATGGTGTTTTATCACAGCAATAGAAAACCTTACAACATCAAGTTTCAGGAGGAAGACCAATAAGAATGATTTCTGCATTGTGCAATGGTCTCCATTACACAGGAGCTTGAATTTCATGGCATCATCACTATGGCCATCTTTTCTCTCAAAACATACTTCCCACCCACTTCCTAGCAGATCCCTGATCTACTGGAAGTACCCAGGTAAAGGTGGGGCTGAAGAATAACATCAACATGGGGAATGTTGGCAGAAGTCACTATATGCTAGAATTAGGAAAATATGGTTTAGCAGAGCACACTTGTATGCTCTTTCCCCAAGGTGGTGTTATAAAATCCCAGGCCTCACTTTGTCTAACTCTGTGAGTTTATGATGTTATGTTTTTGTTGGGCATTTCTCTGGCATATTCTTTGCCTATACTAAATCCTACAGAGAATAAAAGATGCAAAATAGTGCAATTCATTTTTTAAATACTGTGTGCATGTGATATGCAAGTGTGTGTGTGTGTGTGTGTGTCTGACTTGTGTGTATAGTGTTCATGTGTGTGAGGGAGCATCTGCATGCCATGGCAAGAGTGTGGAGGTCAGATGACAACCTTTGAGTGTCAGGCCTTGCTTTTCCATTTTAAGACAAGGTCTCCAAACTAGAGAGCTGGCCTGTAAGCATCGAGAGATTCTCATATTTCGGTCTCCCACTCCCCCATGGATACACTGAGAGCACAGAGACTTTTGCTATTACACTTGGCTTTTCTGTGGGTTCTGAGGATCTGAACTCAGGTCATCGGGCTTTTGTGGCAAGTGATGTCATCCACTGAGGCATCTCCTCGGTAAAATCCTTCACATTTTGATAGATGAGAATACTGAGGTTCTGAAGTCACGGAACCCATCTGGACTCTCCATAAATCTGTGTATCACCATGAGGCTGTGGCTTACTGGGTAAAGTTTTGGCATCTGTCTCCAGCAGGGCTACATGTCTTCTCACTGACTCTGCCTTCTTTCTCCCAGCATTCAGTTTAGTTTTCTAAATTTCTAATCTGTGGTGATACACATATTTATGGAGATGGGTTAATTTAAGATATGAGTTATCCAGAAATAAGCTTAAGCAGTATGGCCAAACAGTATTGCAAATAATATGGCTTCTGTGTGATTATTTCAGGGCTGAGCAGTCAGGAACAAACAAGCGGCCTCCCACAACAAGAATGTAGAAAATGCCATGCTAAGTTACCTAAGGAGTGACTTGCCTTGCATGAAATGAAGTCCAGCCCTTTTGATTCAATCCTTGCTGAACACAAAGATAGTTTATCTTAATGTCATCAATAAGACTAATGAGAAGCACCTGTTCTATAACAAAGGGCCATATTTGTCATGTGCATGGCTCATGACCCAGCATTGGTGAAAACAAAGGGCAGGTTTAGGGTGCAACTATCCCATTGGCTTCTAGGGTTCCACATTGCAGCCTTCTCTCCAAGCCGAAGCCACGAGCTCCTAATTTATGAGGCTCTTCTAGCCCTAAGAATTTACACACTTTAAAGATCTAGATTTCAGTTATATATATTCATGAGTGGGAGTGTGGGAAGGTATGGATATGAGTGTAGATGCTTGTGGAGCCAGATACATCAGCTCCCCAGGGAGCTGGGGTTACAGGTGTTGTGAGCTGCCCAGTGGGTGCTGGGGACTGATCTCGGTTCTTCTTTAGGAGCAATGAGTACTCTTACTGCTGAGCCATTTTCCTTCTACTTTTTTTTAAAAAAAGACTTATTCTGTTTTTAAGCTGCACATTTTCAAAAAATGCACAGAGAATTAAACGTATGATTGTGACAGGTGAGTTAAGTGAACATCAGAATGATTTAACCAAGCCACGACACTCTCGAACTTGCAGTCACGGTCTGATTCCTATTTTTTTTTCTTGATTTGCTCTTTTTGAGTTTTTTCTCCTTACCACAAAGGACTTTAGCATTATGCCTTGCTTCTCTGTAGAGTATGAAAGTCAGCAAAATGCCTCAGATTCTTTGAAGAAGTAAATGTAAAGTCAGGGTATGGGAAAGCTAGCATCATCCCTAAAATGGATTGGATAATGATAGTTCTACAGTTCTCTAATTTGACATTAGACATGCACTTTCCGTGTGCAGAACTGCGATCACATTTCCTATTTGCTGGGATACATGAGGAATGGTCCTGGCATGGCCTGTCTCCTTTAGTCAACAAATAGATAAGCTTTTAGCCAGCCTCTTCTAGCTGTGTCCACAGTATATTTGCTGCATTGGAAGAAAAAAAGACTGTCTTTGTAATACAGGCGATCAGGATGACACATGACTGGGTCTGAGTTTGAGATCTTGACCGATAATGGGACTGGAACTATATGGCTGCTTGGATCAATGTGGCTGTTAGATCAACCATGTGTGAATGAACCATTAATAATTGGGAAAAAAAATCTGCTAACCCTGGTAGTTCTGATGCCTTAACCATACTGTGTGCCAGAAGTGGAGAAAGCTGAACAGACACTGGAGAAGCGAAGAACAAAGGAAAACACTCCTCTATTTGGGAAAGCCTCTGAGAGTGGGGAAGGGCAGGTAGACATCTAGGGGAGAGGTCAGGGCAGAGGTGTGTCTAGACCCAGGTCTGGAAAGGGAGGGACTGATTCTAGAATTAAAGCGAGCATTGAGTATGACATTTCCTTTTCTAGTCAGCCATCTAGATGCATCAACAATGACCCTGGGAGGTGAAGGGAGACTTTTTGGATATTCCTGGCATGCTTCCCTTCCCTTTGTATACACTTTTATTTTGCCCTCATAGAACTTTTATTTTACAGCCAAGGCAAACTAACTACACTGACAACTAGCAAGCGGTCTCAGGTACATGTGATGAAATGTCCTGTCCTACATGGAAAAGGTGCATGCCAAAGCATGGAAATGATAGGCAATGCACGTTCAGAATGAATGAGTGATGTATCTTCGCTTTCCTCATTCCAGTCCCGGCAGGAAGCACAGTGTTAAGCCCCTGGAATGCAGCACCCTCAGCTTCCCCATTCACTCTGCAGAGTGGAGGAATTAGTTTCGCCCCTCTTTTAGCACTGGCCTCTTTGTTTCAGCATCCCGTGAGGACAGCGCATGGAAACCTTACAGGTATGCGACGGTCGCATTGACCACACAAGAGTTTTTCCACTGGAATCTATTATCTACTGAGTTCAAATTTGTGATAAAGGAAACTAAGTAGGGGGGATCTATGGTGTGAACAAACATCCCAAACACTGGATCTGGTATTTGCCTGCTGTTGTAATGGCCTGGCCTGGCCTGGCCTGTTACCTGGGTACCCTGTCCCATTAAGAGACAAGCCTGGCCACTCCTAATTCCCTCTCCCCCCAGGCAAGTGGACCTCCCACCTCCTCTCCAGCTCTTTCTTTGCCCACTGCTCTTCTTCTGGAGAGGCAGCTTCTGCTTTTCTCTCATTCTTTGACTCTTCCCCTCCCCCACCCCCAAACCCACTAAATAAACTCTGTACCCAAGCTCTCTCTACATGCCATATCTCTCTGTCTCTCACCTGCCAGGGTCTCCCACCTGCAAGAGGATCCGCCAAGGCCTTGGGTGCCCCACCCCTCATGGGTCCAGCCTCGGGACCAAGTTTTATAAATGATAACCCCTGCTTCTCAGGAAGCTGAGGTAGGAGAATCACAACTTCAAGGCCTGCCTGGGCTATAGGATCAGTTCCAGGTTAGTCATGGTAATTTGAACTGTTTCTCTCTCTCTCTCTCTCTCTCTCTCTCTCTCTCTCTCTCTCTCTCTCTCTGTTACTCTCTTTTCAGAGAGTTCCTGTCTGAAAAGAAAATGAAAAGGGGGTGAAGTTAGGGATATAGCTCAGTGGTAGATCAAGTGTATAGCTTGGTGGAAGCTCTGGGTTCAGTCATCACTGCTGGAAAACTAACTAACTAACTAAATAAATAAATAAAATCAAAAACAAAAAGAAAGCCTTCAAGCACTCCATACGGTTCTGAGATACGTCCAAGATGAGAAGTCAGCTTCCTGGGTTAAATTTTCTGTTAAGTCTCAAGCCCTGGGACAAAGGGCTGAGGAACCTATTTAACATATTAAAGTGGACCTGGCCACCAGATTCTCCCAGCATCCCTCAGGCCCTATCTGTTACAGGCTCATCTTGGCTGGCATATCCTGCCCCCAACCCTGAACTCTCCAGCCCTGCGGCCTGGGCTTCTCTTTCCTGTATAATCCAGCCATTTAGGTTACCTTCTCTTTTAGATCCTTGGCTTGCAGGCTGCTGCACCTGGTTCCCCTTCTCTCCTCCCTCTCCCCATCTCCTCACATGGTCCAGCTTTGTCTGGTCATATCCACGCTGGACTCTTCCAG
Source organism: Microtus pennsylvanicus (assembly GCF_037038515.1). Taxonomy (NCBI): domain Eukaryota; kingdom Metazoa; phylum Chordata; class Mammalia; order Rodentia; family Cricetidae; genus Microtus; species Microtus pennsylvanicus. Next base: position 38,038,399 of record NC_134581.1, read on the forward strand.
ATGTCTCTGCCTCTGGCTGTGTTCTCCCTTTGATCTACAATAAACTTTCTCCTCCACCATACCTAGAAGCGGACATGTCCAAAACTTCTGATCTTTTGCCCATTAATTTTCAAGCTCTCTCTCTCTCTCTCTCTCTCTCTCTCTCTCTCTCTCTCTCTCTCTCTCTCTCTCTCACACACACACACACACACACACACACACATACACACATACACACACACATACACACACACATACACACACACATACACACACACACACATACACACACACACATACATACACACATACACACACACGTACACACACACACACACACACATACACACACACATACACACACACATACACACACACATACACACACACACATACACACACACACATACACACACACACACATACACACACACACATACACACACACACATACATACACACATACATACACACATACACACACACACACACACACACACACACACACACACACCTTTACACATTAGAAATACCCCCAGGATGATAACTGCTGAAACCTTCTGTAAATATTTACAGAACTGCTATCAATGGCCCGTGTAACTGCACTAGGTTTTAAGTTGCAGTCATTTTTGGAGGACTTTCTAGATCGCATCAAGTCAGAACTTCTTAGAGCATGTGTAAGTGACCATCCCTTTGTGTAGCACAACGAGCTACACACGTTTTCTGTCTGTAGGAAGGTAACACTGAATACACTCTGTAGAAAGCCAGGTTTCCATCTGTGAACAATCACACAGGAATACAGAGAGGGAAGGAGCAAAAGGTACTGGTGGGGTGGTCCTGGTGCCATTGCTAACTGTCCTTCAGGGGGATCTGGTAGCCTCTGCTTTTACTTCTTTTCCCAGTAATATAAGAACTTGAACACACCATGCTTTGGGACTGGGTGCCACTGCTCTCATGGGATCAGAATGAGGCAGTAGAGAAGGGAAGGATTGGATATATTTGAGATTAACTTCTTGGCAGTGGTTTAAAGACAGGATAGAGTGATAATGAAGATTTTAAAAAAACGACAGAATAGAGAGAGGGGAAACTATAATCAGGATACATTGTCCGAGAAAAGAATCTGTCTTCCAATAGAAGGAAAAAAGTTGTGAAAAAATAAGAAGAGCTCCTTGTAGTTCAGAAAGAAGTTCGCCTTTGGCCTGGTAACTTGGAGCACAGGAGTGTGGTGAGCAGTGCATTTTGAGCTGCTACTATCGGCTCTGCAGCCCTTCCTTGCCTCTGTCTGACAGGTGGCCGATTTTCTTATTCCTTTGGACTCAACTGCAAAGCCAGAGCTCTGCTGCTTGGTTAAAAGCCACAGTTGGCAGAGCAGTGCAGGTAGTGTCTTAGTCAGGGGATTGCTTACCATTTCAGAGGTTTAGTCCTTTATCATCATGGCAGGGAGCATGGTGGAATGCTTGGCACTGGAGCAGTGGCTGATGCCACATCCTGATCTGCAGGAGTTGTCTGAGGTTTTCTGTCCTGCCTGGTTCCCACAATCATTGAGTCCCAAAGAAATCACACAGAGGTCTACATTAGTTATAAACTGATTGACCCATTAGCTCAGGCTTCTTATTAACTCTTATAACTTATATAGCCCACTATTAGTCATTATTCTTAATCTGTGTTAGCCACATGGCTTGGTACCTTTTTCAGTGAGGCAGTCACATCTTCCTTCTTCTGTGTCTGGGCAGGACTGCAGATGAATGGGGTTTCTTCTTCCTAAAATTCTCCTGTTCTCACTGCCTTACCTCTTTCTTCTTCCTGTCTGGTTGTCCTGCCTATACTTCCTCAAACCTTAGCCAGGCGGTGGTGGGGCACACCTTTAATCCCAGCACTCCAGAGGCAGAGGCAGGTGGATCGCTGTGAGAGATATCGAGTCATTGGGTGTGGGTGAATCCAACACTGAGAAAGTGAGGTTTCCAGAGACCTGACAACACAAGAGAGATGGTTATACAAAGGTAAAACAGACATTTCCACAAAGAGGAAAGCCACAAGACAGTTTTACTACCCCACCCCTAAAGATGGTGTGTAAGTACTTTTCCTTAGGCCTTAAGCCCACCAGCCACTTTAAGCAGGGTAGGCTTTGCCTTTAAAGGCTGACATAGGCCGGATGGTTCGTGAAATCCCCTCAGCCAGTCATTCTGCCTGATTTCCACTTCTGGAACAACCCATGCAGTCCCTCAACATCAGTTCTCAGGCTCACACCACCAGCCAATCTCTTGATAGTCTACAAAGGACAACAAAATGTCATTATATTGTTGTTTGTTTTATTTATTACTTCTTTTACATTTATTTTTGAGGCAGGGCATATGTGGAGGTCAGAGGACAACTTGCAGGGAGCCTGTCTTTTCCTTCCCAATTCATAACTTGAACTTGGGCTATTAGGTTTGGCTGAAAGAGGCCTTATCGGCTGAACTCTTTGCTGTTTAAATTGGCCTCTGGATGATTCCCATTTGGAATTAAAATATGCTGATAAATGGAACGTTCAGAAAAATGTAACCAAAAATACCAAGATTCTATGTAGTGGTGAAATTTTCTTGCTGGTGACTAACTCCACCATAAATCCATCCTTCAGACAGTTGTTTACTCAGCAGGACTAACTTATCATTTGATGTGTCTAATCAAACAGACCAGCATAATAACACATGTTCAAAGTCTCTGTGAGACTCACATTTCGACTCCCATGGGTTGAATGCTACACCAACAGTTTCTGGCTACTAGAAATGCTTATTTGGCTACTTGACTTCTTATACCTTTCATATTGGAACTTCAATTTTGAATTTAGGTGAAATCCATTGAATTAACTCTTCCCATTTTAAAATTTACTGTGAATATTACATGCAGATTTACCATAACTTTGAAGATTCAAAATGGTTTGGATAACACTGTGATAAAAATTGTCTCCTTACATTTTTGTTTGTTTGTTATTTTTGTTTTTACTTGTTTGCTTTTTTGTTTTTTTGAGACAGGGTCTTACTCAGTAGCCCTAGCTGTTTTGGAATTTGCTGTATAGACCAGGGTGGCCTGGAACTCACAGAGATCTACTTGCTTCTGAATACTGAATGCTGGGTTAAGAAAATTATGATCTATCTGGGCGGTGGTGGTGCACACCTTTAATCCCAGCACTTGAGAGGCAGAGACAAAGAAATTTGTGAGTTTGAGGTCAACTTGGTCTACAGAGTGAGTTCTAGGATAGCAGGACAGGCTCCAAAGCTACAGAGAAACCCTGTCGCGAAAAAAAAATGTTATGATCTTAATATTTGTCTAACCACTCCCTGATGCAACTTCAAGGACAGGAATAAATGGGTGAACTGTTGCAGAAGACAGGGACCAGATTATGAAGGTGTTCGTTTGCAGGGGTAATAGCACCAGAGTTTATTGGTTTTCCTTCAATTATATCTGTTCCCTGGAGGATTCTTTTGTTGATCTCTTTCAGCATCATTAATGGCTCCATCCCTGTGGGAGATTGGGACCTAGACTCAGCTGGGGCTGTGAGTCGTAGGGTAGTGATATTGTCGCATGTGGCCACCCCCAAATAACCACCCTGAGCCAGCTGACAGTAATGTGGCCGTAAGCAGTGTCCTGGGTTGTTGTTGCTGTTTTGGGGCTTGCTTTAGGTTTTGTTTGGGGGAAGGAATTTCTGGGAATTGAACTCAGGACCTAAAGCATGCTAGGCAAGTACTCTATTACTGAGACATATCTGTAGACCCTTTTACTTTGAGACCAGTTCTTATCAAGGTACCCAGGCTGGCCTTAACTTACAGCCTGCAATTAGAGACCTGTGTCACCAAATCTGATAAAACAATATTCTTAGAAGAATCATTTCAATATTCCAAACAGTGCTTTAGAATCTATTAAACCAAAGCTTTGAGAGCTGCATTATTGGTGCCACTTTTTTTTTTTATTCATCCAAACAACTCACTAAGCCAGCCCAGATTCAAAGAGGAGAAAAGAAAGAGAGAAAGTCACATTGCAAAGGCCTGTGGTATGTGAAGTCCCAGCATGACCTCTTTCGGAAACCATTCCCCACAGCACTAACTCGTGTTCTTCTCACATAGAGCAACGCTGGCCACCACCTCCCACCAAGGTTTATCCTGGAATAGCACCTCTCAAAGTCTAGGGTCTTGTCATCACCCCAGTGCAAATGAAAGAGATGAAGGTGATTCGTTCCTTTTAGGTACTAGCTCAAAAACGCTTTCCCTCTAGAAGTTGGTGGATTAAAAGGACTATCTTTTCCCCATGAACAGCTAATCAAAAGGAAACAAGGCTGTGAGGAACAAATACTCTTTGAAACTGGAGTCCCAAAGGGACCAGAGAATGCCACAGAAAACCCGAGGGGAGCTGGAGTTGGGGAGATGGGTTAGGACCCCGTGAAGTTTTTAGGCCAGGAGTGATCATGAAAGCATTGCCACTTCCAGAGCATCTCCTAAAGGCAGGCACCATTCTGAGCACGTGCCACACACTTTCTCATTTAGCTCGTGCTGTGAATTGACAGGAAGGTGCTTGCTTGCTAGCCAAGGAGCACCTAGGCTGGCTGACAAGAGAGATGAGATGAGCCTTCTAAGGTACATGGCGATAGGAGTTTAAGGTTGTGTCTTAGTCAGGGTTTCTATTGCTGGGAAGAGACACCATGACCATAGCAACTTTTATAAAAGAAAGCATTTCATTGGGGGATGGATTATAGTTTCAGAGATTTAGTTCATTATCATCATGGCAAGAAGCATAGCAGTGTGCACGCAGAGATGGTGGCATAGAAGGAGCTGAGAGTTCTTCATTTTGATCCACAGACATCGGCAGAAGACTGCCATATCAGGCCTAGCTTGAGCATATAAGACCTGGTGGGAATGCAAACTGCTACAGCCCCTTTGGATGTCAGTGTGGCGATTTCTCAGAAAATTAGGAAACAACCTTCCTCAAGACCCAGTAACACCACTTTTTGGGTATATATCCAAAGGATGCTCAATCGTGCCACAAGGACATGTGCTCAACTATGTTCATAGTAGCATTGTTTGTCATAGCCAGAACTTGGAAACAACCTAAATGCCCCTTGACCAAAGAATGGATAAAGAAAATGTGGTGCATTTATACAATGGATTACTACACAGCAGAAAAAAATAATGATAGCTTGAGTTTTGCAGGAAAATGGATGGAGCTAGAAAACATTATTTTGAGTGAGGGAACACAGACACAGAAAGACATTTATCACATGTACTTACTCATAGGTGGTTTTTGAGCATAAAGCAAAGAAAACCAGCCTACAAACCACAATTCCAAAGAACTTAGTCAACAAAGAGGACACTAAGAGAGACTTACATAGATCTACTCTACATGGGAAGTAGAAAAAGACAAGATCTCCTGAGTAAATTGGGAGCATGGGAACCTTGGGAAGGGTTGAAGTGGGGAGGAGAGAGGCAGGGAGGGGAGCAGAGAAAAAATGTAGAGCTGAATAAAAATCAATTTAAAAAAGACCTCAAAGTTCACCTCCACAGTGACACACTTCCTCCAACAAGGCCACATCTCCTAATAGTGCTAATTCCTATGGTCAAACATTTAAATCTGTGAATGGTGGGGGGCTTTCCTATTCAAATAGCCACAGGTAGTTTAGGCTTTTCCTGATTGGATAGTAACTGAGATAGAGAAGACATGATACTTTGGGGGAAAGTTGAATCAGTATTTAGACACATAGATCTTTGAGATGCTTTTGTGACATCTATGGAGAAGGAGCTGAGGGCCAGGTTCAAAATGGTTGGTTTCTCTAGGGAGACTAGGAAGAGGTCTGGCTGAAACTGCTAAAACCTAATGCCTCCCAGTTCTGGCTTATGGTTGGAAGCTGTTATCTGAGACCTGGCAGCTCTAACATGTCATATTCAGGCCACAGTTATGGACAATAGCTCTGGGCTGAGTTTGCTGTCAGGAATGATTCCACAATTCTTATCACAATTCCTGTGAACTTGGGCAAGAAGATTCTATTTCTAGTGAGCAATGTGGGCTTAGAGTGTTCTTTTCTCCAATGGGAGAGTGTACTACACATTCCTACATTTGAGTAAAATTAGGTTTGCCTTTATTTGGCAAAGGTCCCCTGCTTTGTCCAGAGCAGCTGTCTCAGTTGCCTTTGGCTTAATGCTATATCGACTGCATTGGAAGCATATTAGTGAATCAAGTGTTGTGGCATAGCCTAGTTATAAGGTAAATAAAAGCGGTGACCTCAAAGGGTTAGGAAACCAAGGCCTTTGTGAGAACTTCAGATTTTCCTTGAGATCCTAAACAAAAATTGTCCCTGTATTCTGCCAAGCTCTCAGAGTAGACCTCAAGAGAGGCTTACAGTACTTCGTTTTGTCTTTGAGGTACCCTTTTCAGAAAGAAAGAAACAACCCCTTCCACTATTAAGGGTCACTTTAAAATTTAGCTGACTTCTAGGTCACACACCCCTCAAGTGTAGATTGGGTAGAGAGCAGAGGGTCCAGAGTTTCCATAGCAACAAGATTTAAGCTTGTTTCTGCCTGTCAGTTTTTTTCAACATCATGCCCTTTTTATGCTCCCTCTCTCTCTCTCTCTCTCTCTCTCTCTCTCTCTCTCTCTCTCTCTCTCTCTCTCTCTCTCTCTCTCTCTCTTCTAATCCCTCTTTGGTACCTCACTCTGTCTGATCACTGTTTATTAAAGAACAAATAAATAGGTTTCCAATAGCTATTTGTGCTTACATTCTCTAAATCCTTCAAATCTTAACTATCAATCTGCACTATGTTTTAACCATGTAACAGTATGTTTCACTTGTCTCTCAAGTAGGATATGTGGAGCAATTATAGAGGCAAATTTTACTCACGTGAGACTAATTGTCTTAACCTTTGAGTGGAGGTAAGGTCACAGAGGCCCAAGTGGCTACATACACCATTAAAAATTAGAAACATCTGTCGGCTTCTCAAGAAAAATTCAATGTCTGGCCACACGCATACTTAAAGCCTCTCTTGATTGCCTCACCCAGGGTCTCATCCTGGATCACTGATTAAAAAGAGGCCCTGATTACAAAACTGTCCCTTTGTTCCCATCTATGACCTTGTTCAGCAAGGTATCTGACAAATGAATCTGGGGTCTGATCTTCAGAGTCAAGTCGTGTGTAGGAGCCCTGCCAGAATTTTATCCCCTGCCCACAAATTGGAGTGGGGGTGGGGTGGGAGACGGACAGATGGTCGGGTGGACAGATGGACAGATAAATCTCTCTTACCTACTTTTCAAAAGTCGTCTCTCCAAGAGGCCTTTGCGGTCCTCAGTTATTCTAATGGTTAATCAAATAGTACCTATTCATTATTAATTTGTTTATTCATTTTTGTCTATCTCAGATGACATGAAGCACTAACAGGTAAAGCTGTTTTGAAATGTTTGGCACTGTATTCTTGGTGTCTTCTAGTCCTCTGGACAGTTTGGATGACTATACGTATTCAGTGAGTGCTTTCCAAATGTGTGCACCAATGTTTCCTTCCTGATCAACATCTAGAATTTGGCTTCAAAAGAAAACAAAACAGAACAAAGCAAAACAGAACCTGCTTTGCTGATTAGAGATGTTCATATGTGTATTTATTGGTCTTCTGTTGTGACATTGGGCTCACAGTTTGAGGGCACTGGCTGTCATGGTTGGGGACTGGTGACGGGGAGGCAGCTGCTCACACGGTGTAGTCAGGAAGAGAGAGTTGCGTGCTGGCACTCAGCTTACTCTCCCCATTTTGATTCAGTTCAGGTGCACAGCCCCTAGGCTGGTTCCCCACATTCAGGGTGGGCGTTCCCACTGCAGCTCAACCTTTCTTGGAAGCACCTTCATAGACAAATCCAGGGGTGTATTTCCACAGTGACTCTAAATCAGCTAACAATTAGGTTTAACCATCACAATGCCACCCCTCCATTAACGCTCATATGTCACTTCAAATTGTAACATTCCACTCCTGGCCCTCACGGTCCATGCCCCTCTCATGGTTCAAATGTGTTTGTTTAATAGTTCTGACACTGTTTACAAGTCCGAAGTCCAAGGTGCCTCTAAGACTCTAGGCGTGAGACTGTCCTCGGCCTACCTGCCTCTGTCTGTTTCTAGGTAGACCCGGCTCTCTTGAACTCAAGGATTTCCACATGCCTCTGCCTCTCCAGTACTAGGATTAAAGGTGTGCACTAGCACACCAGGCACAGAATAAAATTCCTGATCCAACTGATAGAAATGGGAGCACAGTCAGGGAAGATCAGACCAAAGCAGTCTGAAACCCAGCAGGGCGAACATTAAATTCTGCGGCTCTGTGTCCAGAACATGAGGCATCTACTGGGGTCATCAAGTCTCCCAAGGCTGTGGGTTGTTCTGCCCTCCCAGCTTTACCACCAGGAGCACACGGAGCCTCTCTCTTGATCTAGCTCACTCTGTGTCAACATTTCCTCGGCATAGAGCCCATGGCTCTGGCATGTCTAACATCCTGGGGTCTCCATTGCAACCTTGACTTGACTTTTATGGTTTAACACAAGGGCTTACTTGCAGGGACACTAACCCTGTCCTACATATTTTCTGTCTGAAGTAGCTCTTTTGACTTTGGCGCAAGCCTCCATGACCACTTTCTTCTTGCATCTTTCAAGCTTTCAAAACCATTCATAGAAGCGTCATGGCTGGTCATGCTGTGTGGGAAGCTGAAGAGAGAATGTGGTATTCAGTCTATTTCTCCCTTTAAATCTTTTTTTTCCACTGTAGGCAGCACCATGCCTTAGGAAGGGGGGTCTGGACAGTGTAAAAGAGAAGAAAGCTGGCTGATAACAAACAAAAAGATTGTGTATTAATTAGCTCTTTGATCTTGGCTGTGCATGAGATGTGACCAACTGCTTGAGTTCCTGCCTTGACTCCCCTTCAGTGATGATCTGTGACCTAGAATTGTATTGTGTAGCAGTTTCCTCTTACATTAAAACCTTCCATTTTAGAGGGAACTTTTTAAAACACAGGATATTTGAAAGAAGTGAAGCCATGCGATTAAGAGGAGATAAAATAGCCCATCCTGTGGGGAAGCCCCTTAAGCTCAGGAAGTAGACGACTCAAAGGCTTCAGGAAGTTCCTGAAACTGACCAGACACACTAAATCCCTCTTTTCCTAAGCATTTAATTGCTGTAAGGAGTGTAAGAGACTCTCTCAGACAAGCTTGGCTGCCTGGAAAGAGCAGAGACTGCCTGGAAGTCTCAGACCAACGGTCTCTGGAAAGGACATCCCCCAACTTGTAGAGATGCCTGCAGGTTGCACAAGGCACCCCAGGCTTCCAAGCTTTTGTGACTTGTCACCTGTGTCAGGGTGGCTTTGGTGATTCAGGCATTTATGCTCCTGTAAGTCCCTTCTCATCCATAATCTTATGAGTTACTCTAATAAAACTCACTCGTCCATCCATCTGGACTTTGGTAGTATCCTTCCTTTGCTATATCATTAGTTCATTGTCAAAGGTAAGCAGACATTTGCTCATGTCTCCCCAGGGAATAGTGTCTCTTAACAAGCAAATTGTTAGCCAGAAAACCTTTTTTTTTCTCCTTTAAACTGTTTTTTTTTTCCCAAGGGTATTTTGCCACGGCAACAGATATTATTGCAGTTACACTATTTCATATTCATTATATAGTAAAGTATCTCAAATGCTTTTTTTACTTATTTATTATGTATACAATATTCTGTCTGTGTGTATGTCTGCATGCCAAAAGAGAGCACCAGACCCCATTACAGATGGTTGTGAGCCACCACATGGTTGCTGGGAATTGAACTCTGGACCTTTGGAAGAGCAGGCAATGCTTTTAACCTCTGAGCCATCTCTCTAGCCCCCTCTCAAATGCTTTTTAAGTGCACGTAACACATAATGTACTAACCATGAAAGACTTATGGCAAAGTGATATTGCAGGAATTCTGTAGAGAGAATGATGTAGATTGTAAAAGGTTAGCTGTTAATATTGACAAGAATGGTCACCAAAATAGAAAAGAAAAATCCTTAAGCAATATGTTTCAAGGTATTTATTCAGAAAAAATATGTGTAACATTCATCACATTCATTAGCAGAATACCTCAACTTTGTTTGAACGTGTAAAATCCACCTGAATTACTAACACCGTCCTCCCCGAATATTCTTGTAGGCCCAGTTCACCTTTCTCTTTGTAGTCTATAGATTCCCTGCTGCCCTTTTACAAAGAAGAAAAACCCATAAAAAAAAAAAAAAACCTTGACTCATACGTTTTACCACCTTAGGTAAACGCTGTTGCCACATGACCCACATTTGCAGATCCAGGACATGAAAGCCTTCAGCTGACACCAAAGCTGTCTGTCATGGATGGTGGGGAGAGCTTTGGGAAGGACGCCCGAGACTTAAAAGGTGAGTGACCATAGGGAAGCAGCAAGCAGGTGACATCAGTGTCACCTGGGAGGATGGTGAGACATAAGAAGATTTATTAATAGAAGGGACAACTGAAAAATATCACACGCGGTAAATAATTTAGTGGCAGGAGATAAAGCTGGGAGACTATTTCAGATGAAAGTACTTTCCCCAGCAATACAGGAAAGGGGCAGCTTCTAGTTCCTTTGTCTAAAGTGGACCAGAAGTGGAAGGCAGGAGGATGAGCTGGTGGATAGGGGCTAATAAGGATAAAGGCAGATTCGGGGCCAACTTGAGAGTGGGGGATCCAGTGACTTCTGTCCTTGTTTCTAATCCCCTAGTGCTTGTCCCTGTTCTGTCTGGGTCAAAGGGGTGTGACTAGGGGACATATGAAGAACTACATACCCTCTGCCTTTCCATTTCTTTTTTTTTTTAATTAATTAATTTATTATATATACAGTGTTCTACCTGCATGTATGCCTGCAGGCCAGAAGAGGGCACCAGATCTCATGACAGATGTTTATGAGCTACCATGTGGTTGCTGGAACTTGAACTCAGGACCTCTGAGTTCAGTGCTCTTAACCTCTGAGCCACCTCTCCAGCCCACCCTTACATTTCTATGTACATAGCAAGGAATAGAAGGTCCTTCTCCACACAGCCCCATCCTTAGGATGATGGTTAATCTTTACTGTCAACCTGGCTGGATTTGGAATGACCGGGAAGACACACTTTTGGATGTGCCTGGAAGTGTTTCCAGAGAGGTTTAACTAGGGAAGAAAGATCCACCTGGAATAGTGGTACTATGTAATTGGTTGGGGTTCTAAACTGAATAGAAATGAACACAGGCAGAGATGAACACCGCCATTCATCTCTGTCTCTGCCTCCTGATTACAGACATAGGATAGCCAGCTGCCTCACACTCCAACTGGAGTGGCTTCCCTGACATGATGTACCTACCCACCTAAAACTGTGAGCCAAAATGAACCCCGGCTTTCTCTTTTGCTTTGTTTTTAATTTTTTGAGACAGGATCTCATTATGTAGCCTTAGCTGGCCTGGAACCTGCTTATATAGATCAGGCTGGTCTTGAACTCATAGAGATCTGCCTCGACTCCCAAGTGCTGGGATTAAAGATATGCACCACTATACACAGCCCAAACCCTTTCTTTCTTAAACTGTTTTGGTCAAGTGTCTTATTACACCAATGAGAAAGTAATATGCATAGAAAATATTCAGTCACAAGACTCCAATTATCTCATTCTTTCTTCCTGTGAATATGGGCTCAGGGGTGGGATCAGGAAACATCTTTTTAGCAGTTTGAAGGGTCTGAAGAAACGGAGTGAAAACAGAGTGTCGACTTTGTGGTTGCTTAAGGCCATTTTTCTTTTAAATAGCACCAAATTTTTATTTCCAGAATATCTTCTCCTATTGGGGGCGATTTTGACGGGACGATCTGTGAGGTGTAGTCTCCGTTCCTACCTGTGGGAGGATCTTATCTCTTGGAAGAACTTGCATTGCTGTTCATCTGATGTTGCTCAACTGCAAGAGAGGAGGTTTTCTGGGTGGGCTCAGGAGTTATTGTCAGCGTTCTCGGACACAGCACTTCCGGTTCACTCTTCCTAAGCAGCAAATGAGCACCCTCTTTGAGCGAGCTTGTAGCTTCCATTTTCCAAAACTGAAAATTTTTTCCACCTGCCTGCGGCAAAACTCTTTATAACTATGACTCTAATTTGCACCTAGCTGGTGCTGGATGAAGTTGAACGCTCTTAACGTTTTTAGGACAATTTGGCTGAGATTGAATTCACAGGCCTTATTTTTTACTCACGTAAGCTGCAGAAGCCAACAGTTTTCAGTTTATGAACAGAGTTGTGTTTCTTAGGATTCAAGCATTCGGTTGGTCCCCATTACCTGGAAGGATGCACTCAGGAACTCCCCTGGATAACCTGGGGTTCTATGGCTGCTGCATCCCTATGTAGTCTGTACACAGGTGCAAAAGGTCTCTTTAGGAGATAAGCTCTGCCCATTCCCACTCTCTTCCTGTTGAAGAAGCAAGTAGGTCTCTACTCCCCTGTCCCCCTTTCTCTCTTTCTCTCTTCCCTCCCCCATTTCCTTTATCTCAATAAAACTCCTTACCTAAGTTCTGCCTGCATGACTCTCACGTGCCAAGGCCCCTCACTCGCGGAATCATTACATTGTTTCCGTGACTCCGATTTGAACCAAGACTGCTGCAGCCACAACACAGAGTACTAACCACTATACGATCAAGGCCACAAACAGCCATAGTATCCTAGGCTGGCCAGGGTTCTACCTAAGTGCCTCCTGCCAGGTAACAGGGACAAGCATAGCGCCTGAATCCTAACAGTGCCATCATAACAAGCAGCTTCAGGATATTTCCCTCATCCCTATAGGAAACTCAGTACCCACCCACTAGCAGTCATTTATCGTCTTCCCCAAAGTACCTCAGCCCCAATGGCATTTTGTCTCTATAGATTACTTCCTCTTGGTGTTTTTTATAAACAGATTCAGATAACATGTAATCTTTTGTAGGTGGTTTCTTCTACTTAGCATGTTTTCAAATTTTATATACATTGTAGTATATATACCAATACTTTCGGTTGTTTTTGTATTGGTGAATATTCTTCCACGTTATGGTTATACCACATTCCATTTGCCTATTTGCTAGCAGCTGTTATGCTCAGGTTACAGATTCCCCCAAAAATCAAGGAGACCAAGTGCCATACATAAAAGCAAAGAGCCTTTATTCTTATTCAAGTTCAAACTTGGACTCTCCATGTGTCCAATTCATTGTCATGATCAGAGAGCTCCGAGCCCAGTTGGGGCAGAGGTTTGGGTGAGGGATTTCAAAGGTTCAGGACCCCTGATTGGTTGACATTTGTCTAAGGGTGCCTTGGTGAAGAGGGATGGGTATGTGCTGGGCTAAGAGACTTCAGGTGATCCTATCTACAAAGGTTGGAATGTTAGGTATTTCCTTTGGATGCTGGTTTGTCTGCTCCTAGTTGCTTCTAGTTTATTATCTTTTCTGGAGTTAGGTATTGCCTTAGGGTAAACTGAAACTTAGGCCTGCTTTCTGGTTCGTTTCTATAGAGCCTGTCTTGGCAGGTGTGTACCAAGCTGCCCTGGGCCCTACAGCAGCAATTGAACACTGCTCCCATGAATATCCACATGTGTATTTTCCTTTGGACATACACATTATTTTCTTGGGTGTATATTTGTATTAGTTACATTTCTGTTGCTTTGATAAATTCCATGACCAAAAGCAACTTGAGGAAGAAAGCATTTATTTTGACTTGCAGTTCCAGAGGGATAACAATCCATGATGGCAGAGAAGGCAGGATATGGGAGTGGGGGTGGGAAGCAGAGACATCACATTTCCTTTACACACGGGAAGCAGAGATCTAGAACAAGAAGTCACAGCCTGAGCCCAGTGGTGTTGTGGAATATTAGTTAAAGATGTGCTACACTTGTTTATGCTGTGGAATATTTGTTTACTGATGCAAAGATTGTTACATTCTTTTATGTTGTATTTGTTATCATTTATAAAGACATGGAAGGGGCTAGTGCCAGTCCACGAGGGGTGGTGGTACCTCAAGGGGCAGCTGCAGGTCACCCAAGGCTCCCACAGATCCTCTTGATGGGTGGGAGACTGAGTCAGGTGAGAGACAGTGAGATATGCCATACAGAAAGAGTTTGAGTATAGAGTTTATTTAGTGGGCTATGAAGCAGAAAGGAAAGGGAGGAGAGAGAGGCAGAGAGAGAGAGAGAGAGAGAGAGAGAGAGAGAGAGAGAGAGAGAGAGAGAGAGAGAGAAATGGGGGGGGCAATAATTACCTCTTCAAAACAGAGACAGAAAGAGAGCTCAGGCCAGAGTGGGGAAAGGAGGGGGATTAGGAGAGGGCGGGGCTTGTCAGATCACTTGTATATTTTCAAGTTAGCTTATTTGCCTATTTTAAACATGCAGTAATACGAGTTAGTCATATATCCTACTTATAAGTGTGCTATCTAATACAGAAGTTGCAAAAAAATAAAATAGGACTCTTCCACTTCACAGCCTTTTCACTTTTACTTCTTTGGTAAGCAGATATTTTGCATTTCAGTGGTGTTTCTCTTGTTCTTCTTGTGCTTGTTGCTAGTGCTTTGGTCACGCCTGAGAAGTCACTGCCTCCAGCAAGGTCAGGCAGACTCACTGTGGTTTTCTTTTCTTTTTGCCTAGGTGTTGTTTCAGCCCACCTTGGGTTAAATTTACACACTGTCTGATTTCCTTGTACGTGTGAATATGCTGTCCTCCCAGCACCGTTTCTTGAAAACTAGGCAGTTTTCTTCCCCATTGGATTGTTTTGGCAGTCTTGTTGAAAACCAGTCCCCACGAACAGGAAAGTTTACTTCTGGACTCTTGATCTGATTCCGGTGATCTGCACGGTGTTCCTTGTCCTGCACTGCAGTTCTGCATTTTCATATCTTCTTATCATTCAAAAGTGTGATTCCCCTACTTTTCTATTTTTTTTCCTAGAGTGTTGTGCCTACCCAGGGTCTTGTGAATTTCCATATAAATTTTAAGTTGAACTTGTCAGTTTCTGTAATGAAGCCAGCTGGGATTTTCATGGGTATTGCATTAAATCTGTAGGTTCATTTATTTTGGATTACTGTCTATCATCTTTACACTATTAAGGCTTTCATTCTGTGAACACAGGCTGCTTTTTCTACTTATTTAGATTTCAATTTCTTCGAAAAGATTTTGTAATTTTCAGAGCTTAAGTTGCAAACTTTTGTCAATTTATTCTTTAGTATTATGGTTTCTAAATAAGAGATAAAGCCATCTAAAGTTAGTAGTCTTCCTTCCCAGTCCCTTACTCTTTCTGTGTCATTTGCCCTGGGTAGATTATTGAGTACAATGTTGAACAGAACTGGCAAAGCAGATACCTTTTTTCTTGTTTTTGATAAGAAGAAAACACAGAGGCAGATGTGGTAATTTTTTTTCCATAAATATTTTAAATCAGATTGTAGAATTGTCCTTTTGTTTCTAATTTACTGTGTGTTTCTGTTATGAAGGGTGATCACCTTAAGCAAATGATTTTTCTGTGTCTACTGAGACAATCATATGGTCTTTGTCCTATATTCTATATTGTAGTGTATTTTGTTAACTGATTTCAGATGTTAAGTTTGAGCATTTTCAATTACACTCACAATACATTCGCATTATTCTCTGAGGCACTATTCACATAGTGTTCCCTCTTTTCTATTGCATTATTCATTTTTTTCTAGATGATTTATAACCTCAACTTTTTTTTGTTTTGTTTTAGTTTTTGGTTTTTAAAGACAGGGTTTCTCTACATAGTCCTGGTTGTCCTGGAACTCACTCTGTAAACCAAACTTGCCTTGAACTCACAGAGATCTACCTGCCTCTGCCTCCCCATGTGCTATGATTAAAGGTGTACACCACCACCACCCAGCCTATAACTTCAACTTTTTAATCAGTAATATGGGTAGCAAAATTTTATTCAAAGTTTTAGTTTGTTTATCTATGTAGGCTTTGGGTGGAAGTAGATTCCTCAAGCCAGTCTTATAAAATGCTAAGGATATACCCTGTAGTTTGAAGATGTGTTTAGAAAGCTTCTCTTGCCAGATGGTGGTGGTGGTGCATGCTTTTAATCCCAGCACTCAGGAGCCAGAGGCTGGTGGAAAAAGTTCCAAGATAGACAAATCTGTTGTTACACAGAAAACCTGTCTTTGTGTCGGGGTAATGGTGGGGGTAGGGGAAATAGGATAAAGAATCCCCTCTGGAGACAAGTGCATTTCTCTAAAAAGGTTTTCCTATTCCATTCCATTTAGACTCTCCCAGGAGTTATTTCAAGGAGCAGATGTCCCTTATGGATGCCCTATAGTTTTGGACACAATTAATGCAGTTCCTGAACTTGACTCTCCTTCCCTGAGCAGCTCCACAGCTCTTACAGAGCTCCTAAATGACTCCATGACATCTGCAACTGTTGTCACATCTGCCAACTGTCTTCATCCACATGAAGGACTCAGCCATGACAAGTTCAATAGAGGCCTGAGTCTCAGTAGTTTACCCTAAGACAATGCCCGGTTCCAAGAAAGACAGACCACAAACTGAGACTACCCGGACACCACCCAGAAACAGACCGTCCAAAGGAAATTCCTAATGTTCCAACCATTTTGAGTAGGATCACCTGCCAGCACACACACATCACTTTTCACCAGGACACCTCTGGACAAATGTCAGTCAATCAGGGATTCTGAATCTTAGAAATCCCTCACCCCAACCTCTGCTATTATAAAAACCCCACCCTAATTGAGTTCGGGCTCTCTGATCATGCCAATATGTCGGACACACAGAGAGTCTGAGTTAAATAAGAATAAAGGCTCTTTGCTTTATGTACAGGACTCACTCAGTCTCCTAATTGGATTTTGGGGGACTCGGTGATCTGGGCACAACAATGTGCTCCACAAAAATGCCAGTTCCCATGTGGCCCTGTTGTGCCTATTCCTGTGGAAGCACCAAGACTTGGCACCATGCTGAACCTAAATGAACATATTCAGTGCTTCTCCTGGTACCATGCCCAACCTAAAGGAACATTGTCAATGCTCCTCCTATCAGTGCCCAAGGTAGGGGACAGAGAACATCCCTCTCAATTGGTATGGACCACTGTAGTAGAAGAGATGCCAAAGAGAGAAAGGATAAGCTTAATGACACATGCAGTGCTATGCCCAGTCTACAGAGACCCAAAAGACCACCAGGGAGACCGACTCACTGAAAGGCAAAAGCAAGGTTTATTATGTGCACATTACAAGCCAGCAGGGATTTCCTCAGCGCCGCAGTGGCAAGAGGAGGTACCCTGCCCTTCTAGAGGGCATTATTTAAAGGCAAAACCCAGAAAAGTTACATTAGCAGAGTGTGGGGAAATGGGTTCAATCCTGATTGCTGGTATCTAGGGACTTTTCAGAAATTTTATTTTCAAATCTCCTCCAAAGATCCCAGAAGGATATAATATTACCCAAGTAAACAGGAAGTGCATTGTAAGCAATTTCTAAAACTCTAGAATTGACAGACATCCTCCTGCCTGGACAGTCACCCAAAGTTCTTCTATAACATTAGGGCATCCATCTTCACACTACAGGCCCACAGCATCCAGCAGACTTTTCCATGAAGCAGGAAATTTGAAGATCTGTTCTATCTTATAATGGTCAAGTTCATTATTTGCTTTCTTCTGTGTCCTACAGAATGTCTGACAAACTCTTTTATGAAGCAGGAACTCTTAAGGACTGTGTCACCTTCTTTAGGGAAGTTCAGCAGTCATTTTTCTGTGGGTCCTACATGTCCAGTTCATATAGCATACCATCAAGCAGTCCAGGCAAGAGCATTTTCTTGTCCAAATGGCTAGCCTTGTCATATTGAAGGCAAATTTCATAATGAGTTTCTTCAGTGCCCATCAACCTCTCTCAAGTAACTGGTGCTTCCAGAATCAGATATGTCTCACTGTTGAGATAAGTCTTAGTTCTTAAACATTTTAAATGCCATTTTCTGTAGGTCTTTAAGTGGTTTGAAGAATACCTATCCATCTGAAATCTATTTCTCTACATCTAGAAAACCTAACATGACTATAAGTTTGACTATGATAGATGACTATCTATTAATCCATAATTTTTAATTATACATTAATTTTTAAATAAGCTGCCCAAACATAATACCTTTAAAAAGAGTAGAAATATATGTATATAGTTTAGCAAATCAACTTTAAATTTGTATCAATAGACTAAGATCCATACCAATGCAAAGTATTAATCTCTATATCATATACCCTTTATTTTTTTTAAAAAATGACTTTTACCATTAATCATTTATAGCCAACTCTTTAAAAATGAAAATAAATATTTATAAACAATTATTTTGGGAATTTGGACACAGTTTTCTCCAAACTCCTCCTGTTGTTTGTTGGGTGAAGTATTTTTATGGTTCCCAGAGACCTTTCAGGTGATTTTGTTCCATCAAACCACATTAGTCTGGAAGGAATCCACAGGTTCTCATCCTTTGTGAAAACAAAAGCAGAAACTCCTTTCCAAAGCAACATATCCTTAGAACCCAATTTTAAAGTCAAGACACTTTTAAAATATATATGCTGGTTTAGTTTAGCAGCCCCCAGAATCAAATGTCTCTCTGCAGTCAAAAAAGTCAGAGAAAATACAATAACATACATAATCCAGACTTTCTGTGTATACTCCATCTTTATGTGCTTATTTATTTTTACTCTATTACTTTTTAATATTTATTTTATTTTCCTTACTCCTTTAATCTATGGCTATCTTTTTTAACTGTCTGTTCTCTTTTTCCTTTCTTTCCCAAACTTATGTACATTTTAAAAATACACTGTGACCTCTTTAGAGGTTTATTTTTGTCTGAATCTGTCTTTATTGCATATCTATAATCATTTTCTGACCAGGAACATTTTCTTTTCTTTTTCTAAATGCTAAATGGGCATGGCTAAGATCAACTCCACAGCCCTGTCTGTTTGCTCTGCCCAGTCCAACATGGCAGAGGTATGTTTACTGCCTCTGTGAACCCATGCTCACTGTCTGAGCTCCAGGAACACAGTGTGTTTATGTCACCATTAAGCAACTAGTAGCAAGCTGCTCACAAACCCCATTTAAGTGCAGGACCTCCCAAAAGAGTCAGAGTTCATACTGCCAGTATGAACCAAGAAGCTGTCTCTCAAAGAAGTCAGGCAGTTTTTGCTGCTAATGCTGAGTCAGAAAGCCTTCTCTTAAAGAAATCGTGCCTCTGCTTGCCTCTAGCATACAGTCCATTTGAAGATATGTGGCTACCAAGATGCTGTGCTTGGCTCCCATTTTTGTGGGTCTAGAAGTCCTCTTTCTTTTTCTTAAGCTTTTTAAAGTTTTATGTGGATCCATGCCCCATATTGGGTGCCATTTTGGAAATGGAGACTCGTAATTCATTTCCTGGCTACCCAGACCTGAATAATCACACACAAAAAAAACAACTTTATCAATTGCAACACTATTTGGTCAATAGCTTAGGTGTATTCCTAACTAACTCTTAACCTTAAATTAACCCGTTTCTATTACTCTGTGTATTGCCACAAGGCTGTGGCCTGTTAGGTGTCTTTCTCCTTCTGCAGCTACATGGCCTCTCTTTGACTCCTCCTACTCTCTCTCTCTCTGTATCCTTTCCAGCCTGGCTATATTCTGTCCAACCACAGGCCAAAGCAACTTTATTCATTAACCAATAAAAGCAACACATACACAGATGGACATCCCATATCATATTTTGTGTGATACAGTGATGCATTTTCCTTCTCAGATTTTAGTTTTACTATTTTAATTTTAAAAGTCACTGATTGTTTCTAGCCCAAGAAATTCATTGCACAAGAGAGCTATGGGTCCTTCATCTCCAGAAGTTTATTATATGTAGATTTAATACAAAATGAAATAAGCGTGCTAAACAAGAGGTTTTCTTCCCTTCCTTAAACAGTAGAGTGTAACAACTGTTTACAGAGCATTTACTTTGTATTAAGTATTGTAAGTAACCTGAAAATAATTTAAAGTATGTAGGGTGTGCATATGTTACATGTTAATGTAATGCCTCTTTATGAAAAGTACTTGAGCGCATACAGATTTGGGTACCCACAGGGGTCCTGGAGCCATTGTGGCTCCAAAAAGATCACTCTATGCTTTGTTTTAAAATTTCCATTAATTACCATCAATCTTTCATAAGATTCCCTCATAGTCTGAGATTTTTAGGTTTTGTGGGAAAAAAAATTAAAATATCCAGCGAGAACAAGAATTCCTGGGAAGAAGCTGTGTCTGTTAAGGCTGATTGACCTGTTGGACTGCTATGATTGGTGAGGCGGGAATACTGCAGATCCAGAGCCTAATCATACTTTATTTTGAGCTATCTTTGGCCCAGCAATTGCTTTCCTACCTGTGTTAGACCCACCATCTTGTGACTAACAGAAAAAACAAACAAACAAAATCCCCAACTCTTGGAACGTATTAAAAACCAATAGTTTCTACTGACCTGAGAGCCTGAACACCATCATGCAGCTTCCGAGGCCTGCGGCCAACATATCTCTGCAGGACTGCCACTGCCACTTAATGTTCCCAGCAATGCATTTTTAAAGTGGCTTAATTCATGACTTTCTTTGTTCTGTTACTATAACAACTTCATGAAACTGCCTCTGTGTTGGAATATGTAATTTGGAGTTAACCTAAATTTTTGTTCCTGGTCACTCATATTTGATTCCAGAATACGTTATCTTTTCTCATTTGAGGTGAGAGCTGTGCTTTTTCATCAACACCAGGAATGCTGGGCTTTCATCCACTCCTAATGAGTGGCTATGAATAAGTGCTGGTGTCTCTTGTTAGCGTCTGGCTTGTAACCTGCTGTTTACTGCCATGCACAACTGTGCTGTGGGATAATCCCTTTGTACACTGTGAAGATTTGTCACTCATCTTGGTTTAATAAAAGGCAGACTGGCTGGTAACTAGACAGGAAGTATAGGCAGGACAGCCAGACACAGGACTCTGCAGAGAAGGAGGGTGGAGTCAGGAGTCACCAGCCAGATGGAGAGTGAGCAAGATGTGCTGGAGAGGTAAATGTCACAAGCCTCAGGGCAGCACATAGGTTACTAGAAATGGGTTAATTTAAGTTGTAAGAGCTAGTTAGTAATAAGTCTAGCTATCAACCAAGCATTTGTAATAAATATTGAGTATCCGTGTCAGTTATTTGGGAACCAGGGAGGGAAAGAAAAGTCCGTCTACAGTGAGTGGCCATGTGGGTCCTGGGAATTGAATCCAGGTCCTCTGGAAGAGTAGCCAGTACTCTTAACATCTGAGCCATCTCTGCAATGCCCTTCCCCCACCCCGTTAGTGCATTTGCACCGGCCTGCTGTCAGGGATCTAACAGGGCAGCTGCAGCCACTAAGTAGAGCACTCCTTGTGGATATGTGTTATGTCCCCTCATAAAAGGCAAGCCCTTCTTACCCCTCCTCCCCCTTTCCTCTGCTCTAGCCCAGAGGCTACCTCTGCACCTCCCTGGCAATAAGCCTTCCATGTGAGTTCTGTTGTATGGATGAGACATTGTGGTGCCCCTTGTCTCCAACCCACCAAGGTTGCCTTTCCTTCTGCCCTTAAACTACCACATACAGCCCCCCCTTTTGTCCCCCTACAAGCTCTTGTATGAACTTTAAGATGATGGCTATGCTCTGAATCTCTTGTTTTACACCGACTGCCTTCTGCTGAGCTGGGGTCTTGAGTACAGAAGCTATCTCTGTCTTGTACGTTCTCATGTCACTGAGTCAGGTAAATGGAGCTTGCATTATCAGGCTATGTTTTCAATACTCTTTCAAGTGCAACAACAGAACACAAGTTGTTAAGGACTCTGGAAGAAAGGCCCACTAACGGACTAACAGAGCACTGTATACCAAGACTGTGTTAACACCTTAACTTGTATAACTTTGTCATCTCTACTAGCAATGAATTCAAAGAGTGGAGTTGAATCATCTCTGAAAGTCAGCCCATTCTGGGCTACGCATGGAGACACTGATGAGGGAGACCTATGGGGTCACGAGTTTGACTCTTCTTAAATGTGCATTTAGAATCTGTGTCATGATTATAAAATAACATCAGCTTAATAACAGTGTTTGGTTAGCATGGAATTTAGTCATGTTGTTACTGTTGTTAGTGATTCTAAACTGGAATTTTGAGTAGGAAGTCTTCACAAAGGTGAAGTACATATTAAATAAATTAAGCTCCAGCTTTATCTGCTTTAATATGAAAAAATTCAGAAGATAATTTGAATAACGAGAGAAGGTAGAAGAATAAATATGAAAAGTATCTTCCATTTCAAAAGACTTGAAAAATAATCTTGAATTATTTGAAACAAAAAATTAACTGGTAACTCCAATGTATTGATAAGTTCAAACATATTTTTGACACTGTAAAATTCTCTTGGTATTCCTATCTGCTCACTTTATAACTTAGTGTTTTTTACAGATAAAGAATTGAAACTGTCTTGGAAATCAGCAGTTCAGCTGGAGCTAAGTATCTGAAACTCTCTTTATTATTTGATGTTCAAAGTACTAGAGTCTAATTCTAACTCTAATATTGGCTTGTTCAATATGCAATCAAATGAAATTGTAAAGATAACATAAAATCAAAACTGGGATTCAAATATCATTATGACTAGAGAGCTGTAATGTTTTTAAAGATACAGAAAAAAATTGAAAGATATACTTAATAATATCCAGTAGAAACACTATAGAGGATTACAAATACTGAAATACTTTATAATAATAACAGTAATAATAAATGGTTAGTTTATACCACAGTTATGGCTTAAATTTTTTCATTTTTTTTTGAGACAGGATTTCTCTGTGTAACAGTCCTAGCTGTCCTGGAACTAGCTCTTGTAGACCAGGCTGGCCTCGAACTCACAGAGACCCAACTGACCCTGCCTCCTGAGTGCTGGGATTAAAGACATGCACCACCACCGCCCAGCTACTTTTCTTTCTTTTTTTAACTTAGCACATATAATTAAATGTTCCCATTTAAAGTTGTTTCTGTGGCCTGAACTCTTCATCCGCATGTGCATTAGAACAGACCATGGGGCTGGAGAGGTGGGTCGGTGGTTATGAGCTCCAGCAGAGGACTGCGTGTGTACTGGAATTTTATCCCTAGATCACACATGTTCCCTCACAGCTCTCTGTAGCTCCAGTTCTGGCGACCTAATGGCCTCTGTTGGCCTCTGATGGCACCAAAAACATATGGTACACTTTTACACACAAAGCCAAAACACTCAGATAAGTAAAATAAAAGTTAAAAAAAAAATCTTAAAAAATAGTTTCTAAAAGAACCCATTGCACCTCGTAATAGGTATTTAGAATTTTTGAATGATTGACAATTTCTCTAAAGAACCCTGTACTCTGACTCATCACACATCATCAAGAATACTTGGAAATTTTTGCCAAGTGATAGCATCTACGGAGTGAAGGTTTTAATGACTGAAGTTTTATTCATTACTAAGATTGATTCAACGTTACGTTTCATAATGTTTAGCCAATCATTCACTAGCTTTGCTTTGCATTTTCCTTTTTTCCAGTTCTCTGACATTTCTGAAGCCTGCTGGTAGCTATCAGACCTGGTTCCCTGTCTATACGACCCTGGAGCCATCAGTTGTCACCTGTTGGCTGCCAAGAAAGCTTGATCCTGAGTAGCATCCTGCACTTCCTCCCTCAAATTAGAATGTGATCTAGAGAGAGTGGAATCCTATTGATTTCCTTATCAACAGGCACAGGGAGCTGATGCATCTTAGGGTGGTTTTAGTAAGAATGGTCCTCATAGGCTCATATGTTTGAATACTTGATCCCCAATTGGTAGAAGAGCTTGGGAATGGTTAGGAAATTAGACTTTTTGGAGGATTATGTCACTAGAGGCTGGCTTTGAGGTTTCAAACCCCATGCTAGTCCAATTAGCTCTCTATCTTGTTCTTGTGGGTTAAGACGCAAGCTCTCAGCTACTGCTCCAGAGCCCTGCTTGCCTGCCTGCTGCCATGGTCCTTGCCATGATGGTCATGGACTCTTATTTTCCAAACTGGAAGCCCCCAGTAAATTCTTATATATCTTTCTTTGGTCATAGTGTCTTACCATAGCAATAAAAAGTAACTAAGACAAGTCTGTAAAGCTGATCTTACTAAAACAATCTATCCATTATGTTCCCCCCACCATACACTACACTCTCCCACAGTTTACCGTCATGCATCCAAATACCACTTGCCTATTTCCAAAATTTATTGTTAAGAGAGCATAGAGGTTTTCAGGTCTGTCAGCTTCATTAAGTCCAAATTTTTAATAACTGAAGGTTTCTATGCCATGTAAAAAATACTAACTTCAGGACAGGAGAATGTAGGTCAGTCATACTGCCTACTTGTGGAAAACCCTGGGGTTGATGCCTAGCACTGAAAAAGAAGAGGGAGGAAAAAAGAGAGACCCGGAAGCTGGAGGCAAGAAGTGAACTGGAGAGCACTGAGGAATAATGCTTCCTGACTTACTCCTTTGCTTCTATTTAGTTTCCTTTTACATACAGCCTGGGCCTACTTCCTCGGAATAGTATCATTTCCAGTTGGCTGGGCCCACCCATGATGTGGGGTTCCCCTCTGTATGCTGTGAATACCATTGGTTAATAACGAAATTGTTTTGGGCCTGCATAGGGAATAGAGGTAGGCAGGAAAAACAAAACTGAATTCTGGGAGAAAGGAGGCAGAGTCAAAGAGAAGCCATGTAGCCCCTGCTGGAGACAGACGCCAAATGGAACTTTATCCAGTAAACCACAGCCACGTGGCAATACACTGATTAATAGAGATGGATTAGTTTAGGATATGAGTTAGCCAGAAATACACTGAAGCTATTGGCCAAACAATATTGCAAATAATATGGTTTCTGTGTGATTATTTCAGGAGTCTGGGCAGCTGGGAAACAAAAGCAGCCTTCTTACTACACACCCATATCAATTAGCATCTTAGTTACTTACTGTTTAATTACTGTGAAGAGGCACCACCACCAATGCAATTTACAGAAGAAAGCACTAAATTGGGAGCTTGCTTACAGTTTCAGAGGCTTAGCTCATGGCGATCATGGTGGGGAATATGGTGACAAGCCACTAGGCATGGTGCTGGAGCAGTAACTGAGAGCTTATATCCTGATCCCAAAGCAAAAGGCAGAGAGACAGCGCCAGGCTTTTGAAACTTCAGAGCCTACCCCCAGCAGCACACCTCCCCCGACAAGGCCACACCTCCTAATTCTGCCTAAGCAGCCCACCAAACTGGTGACCAGACATTCAAATATGAGCCTATGGGGGCCATTCTCATTCAAACCACCTTGATTAGCAATCATAGACATTCTCCCAGGCCAATCTGGTAGAGAAGATTCTTCTGGTGAGGTTCTCTCTTCCCAGGGTGTCTCTAGTTTGTATCAAGTTGGTAAGAAATAATCAGCCCAGAAACCCATTTACTTTTTCCTTCAAATTTTTTAATAAAATAAAATTGTTTAATTTGATTGATGTCAACAGACCTAGTTGTGTGTTTTGTTGTTTTTTTTTTTAAATATCATTTTCCCATGTTTCTTGATCCTTGTGTATTTCAGTGAGTGAGGTGAGTTCCCGGGAGCCACAGACATAGCAGTCATGGGGATGAAAAGCTAATGTTAAGGTCTTTCTGGCCTCCGGGGCAACCTCTACCTTCAATTGCTGCACACTCTTTTTCCTGCATCTTTTCAAATAAATAGCCCCTTTATACTAAAATTTCTCTCCGTTTTAGAAAAGATACAGAGCAATTTCCATCCATGCCATATAATTTTCTGTCAGATAAGCTCCCTCAGAAAGGGATTACTATAATCACAGTAGAATTGAATAGGTGGAAAAACGCTGACGACAGTTCACGAGGGCTGAGGAAAACTCACGAGCTCCGAGTGTTAAGAAAGGTTTTGCTGAAGGAATCTTTGAGAAGTGTATTCTTTGCTTTAAAAAGCATAGCTTGGCAGCAGTGGACCTCTGGTCTGAACTGTGATGATACAAGGTGAGGAATGAACTTACAATTTCCTCTCTTCCATTCTTCAGGAGGAGGAGCCCGGGGAGGTGGAAACAAGGGAAGGAAGAGATGGGACTACAGAGGAACAATTGCAGTCACCTCTTCCATTCACCTTCTGAGTATATGGCCTCTTGCTGCCCTGGCTTGATGCCCATGAAAATGAAAGTCCACTGTAGGAGGGACATGGCAAGTCAAAGCGTACTGGACTCCTGGCAGAGGCCTATGGTATCTCTCCAGCTCTGACATTGACAGAGGGACCTTAACCTGTCCAATTTATCATCTGCGAGCTGGGATGGCACAGTGTCTCACGTGGCTGTGATAAAGAACCCATCTGTGGACAGATGAATGAACGGGAAAGTCTAAGCACTTCGTTAAAAGCACCATAGGTGAATTCTTCACGATAATTTTCAACAATTGGTGATTTAAGCACTTTCATCAGGACCACTTTGGGATTTAGATAAAAATGTGACTTCCTGGATACCCACAATGGCATTCCATTAAGGCAGTTCTGACATGCTCCCTAGTGTTTCTAATGCAAACTCCAGGAAACCCAGAACAGATTGGTCATAGTTACCCTACTGACACCAGGAAAAGTGGAGTCCTTGGGTGACAGCCTTTCTAGCCTCAGGTGGACTTAACGTAGGTGGTAGTGTGTTGGAAGTTCATGGTCACACAAAATCCAATGTTTCTGAGATCGCGTCTCATAAATTATAATAGTGTATTTCAAGAACCATAGGGAGGGTGGGCTTTTAGAAAGAGATTTGTTATAAGTTCACTGATGGGAGCCTAAGAGAAAAAGAGAGAGCGGGAGAAAGCAAGAGAGTCCATGAGGGTCAAGGTGTGGGGGAGCATCTATACAGAAGAAGCAGGGTTCAGAGATGGGGTGTCATTGAGGAGATATTCTAGGAAGCTTTCATGGGACTTAATGGTAGAAATGATTGAGGCAGGGTGTGAGCTAGCATTCCAGTTGGCCCACTGACATAGTGTGCTGTCTGTTGCTATAATAAAAATCATGACCCAAAACAACACAGGAGGAAAGAGTTTATTTAAGCTTATAGTTACAGCCCATCATCTAGGGAAGCCAGGGCAGGAGTTCAAGGCAGGAGCCTGAAGGCAGAAACAAAGCAGAGGAAATAAAGGAATGCTACTTGCTTGCTTGTTTCTTGTTTTTGTTCAGCTACCCAAGGGCTTAGGGATCATACTTCCCAAGACAGGCTGGGCCCTAACACATAAATTAGCAACCAAGAAAATACGCCCAGATATGACCACAGACTACTTTGACGGAGGCAGTTCTTCAGTTGAGGTTCCTTCTTTCTTGGTGACCCTAGGTTGTGTTAAGTTAACAGATGAAGCTAACCACATCCTCCACTGACAAGGTGTCCATGTGCTTTTCCATACCGATGGGTTGTGGCACACACAGAGCATCTGACATGTCTGGCCTCTGGCTAGGGTAAATAGGCGGATACTGTGTATCAGTCATCGTGGATCGAATGTAGTGGAGCATGCAGGGGAGAGAGAGTCAAGGAATGGGGCCCTGGGAGACAGTGGGGTTACTCCTGGGGCTTCGACGACAGGAATTTCTGATGGTCCTCTGAGTATGTCCTTAGGAATGTGTGCTCCAAAATGTCTCCGCCCTTTTGCCAACTGATCAAGACTCTTCTTCCAGAATGAGGCTCTCTCCCCAGTGCAGGTCCCTCCAATGCCCAGTGTATTGAATGTGTTTCAAGTGTACTGAATGTGTTTGACCAAGGAAAAAGGATGAGTGAGGTCAGCAGGCTCCCCTCCTCTGCGCCTACAGATGCTCCTTAATTTACAAGGCAATTCTATGCCCAACAGTAAGTTGGAAACAGCTTAAGTCAAAAAACGCATGGAACACATCCAACCTCCCAAACTCACGGCATAGTAACTCTAATGT
Source organism: Microtus pennsylvanicus (assembly GCF_037038515.1). Lineage (NCBI taxonomy): Eukaryota > Metazoa > Chordata > Mammalia > Rodentia > Cricetidae > Microtus > Microtus pennsylvanicus. The sequence goes on from NC_134581.1 coordinate 38,066,315, forward strand.
AGTGCTATTTTGATGCCACTTGTGACCTCATGGTGCCACAAGATTTTCTTGCCACGTATTGCTTGCTCAGTCAAAACGGAAAATCTGGAAGCATGGTTTCTACTAAATGCCTATCATTTTTATACCATTGTAAAGACCCTCCTCCCAAACTGTTCAGTCCAGCTGTTGTTGAGTTTGGGTTTGTCTGTGTTGGGCCTAAGGAGCATCTGGTTAGAAATAGCAGAAGGAATGCCCTTAGTAGGTGAGAGGTTGGGGACTTGAATTCTGATTCTCCAACCATTAATATTTTCCAGTCCTTAAATTTAGACATGCCCAGTCACACTGAGGATTTGTTAGGCAAGAGCTTGATCATCTTAAAATGCTGTCTCTGTCAAAATGCTAAGTGGCTGCCTAGGTTGAAAGAATCTCATATGCTGTGTGTCTTCTAAACAACAGGGTGCCTATCCATGTTTCTGGTACCTGTTAAGTCCAAGATCAAGGTCCCAGAAGTGTTGATGTGTGATAAGGGTTCATGTCTGGTTAATGGACAGCCATGTCCTTGCTTTGCTGTCACATGGTAACAGGGGAAGGGAGTTGTCTTTCCACAAAGGCTCACTCCTAAATATTATTACACTGGGGCCAAGTTTTGGCTCATCCCCTAATACCATTACACAGAGGGTCAGGGTTTCACTGTATTCATGTGTGGTCCAAAAATACTATTGTAGTAGACTTGTTCATATTTTTCCAAATGTTCTCTAAACTGTCAGTAACGGAGACTGGAGAGGAGACTCAACAGGTAAGAGCATTTGCTGCTCTTGACAAGGACCTGGGTTCAGTGCCCATTACCAACATGGTGGTTCATATAGCTCTGTAATTCCTGTTCCAGGGAATCATATGTCTTCTTCTGACCTCTGAGGATATCAGGGATATATATAGTACACATAGATACATACATGTAGGCAAACACTCAAACACAAAATAAAAATAAATACATTTTTTAAAAGGCCAATATTGTCTGGACCAGTAATACAAACTCAGAACACAGAGGCAAATCCACATTTTTTAATGAAACCATCATTTTTAGACATGTTCTTGTCAACTGACATTTTACATAAAATGTAAAGTTACTCAAAATAAAAAATGTCTTTATTTGTATAGATAACACTTAAAAAAAAGAACCTTTTTAGACTTTTGGGGTTACTGATCAGAAATTTGATAGCAATCCGCAAAGCAAACTTCAAAAACATCCATGGATGCTAAAGGACCATGTCGTCCCAAACTCCATGAACAATATCAAGAACTCCAAAGAGCTGAAAAGGGGCCAAACTGACGGCTCGCTCTCACGTGAATTTGCTGGTTAGCTGTGTTAAGAGAAGTATCTAAATAGGCTGAGTAACTTATGAGTACCATGACTGTGTAGAGGGGACCTCTGAGAGAGAAACTTTAGAGAAAATAGTGACCCAATGCATAGCCTCATCTCAGCTGTTTGGGGTCTTCCACCCTGAGGTGCAGGTTCTAGCTTCTGCTAATTCAGAGTACACTAGAATTACTGCCTGGAGATCCAAGTTCCAAATACTTCCTTAGATTACTCATCACAGAGGCAGTTCTTGGGTCATAAAGCTCCATGACACCCACAGGCTTGGTCTCAGATAAAAGGGACGGTAAACTAAAGCGTTATTCTCAAGCCCCTTTTTTCATACATACTTAGGGACATTTTCAGCAAGACCACTGAGAAATTGAAAGGGCCAAAGTGGGGCACCTGGGTCTTTCTGCAGAGTGAACTGTTCTTGGAACCAGTCTATGGTTCTTTGCAGGTCCTGTGTCATGTGTGGATTCCTGTGGGTGTCAAGGAATGCCAGGATATAAATCACTGTCTCTGCCTGGAATGTTTCTGGCCTTCCTGACCAAAGACAAGCCCCTTCCTACCTTTATGGAGTTGTAGCAATGACTAATCTGGCTTCTTTGAGCTGAGTTGGGTATTCAGGTGTGGCAGTCGGGGCACCCCTCCAGTGGTCCGATCTAAGGAACCTCAGCAGAGTATCCATGGTTGCATTTGTATAAAAGCCAGGAGAAACAAGAAAGTAGTTTTTTTCTGGCTAGAGATAAGTGGGCAGATTAAAAGCTAGAGAAAAATCAGGGAGAAGTGAAGTTGGGCCCCTTGGCAGAGATAATAAATCCATCCTGCTGGGAGCAGGAATAAGCTCATATAAAAGTTCAGCATGACAACCCTAGGCAGAGAACCAGGAGAATCCAGAACAAAGGGCAGTTTAAAATACCAGAGCCCTGTACAATCCTTCCAAAGGCTCACACGGACATCCACCTGTGTCTGGCTTACTGGGATCCTCCCCAGGTTTTCCCTGGTCTGGCCTCAAGGGTGATAAACCCAGGATTTACTGTCAGGCATGCTGACAGCTGAGGAAGTGGCTGGGATCTCAGTGTGAAGTCCCTCCCAGGTGGGTAATAGGCTTTCTGCTCCCCAACCCCACCCTCACTAATAGGTTTCTCTGCACGCACACACACACACACACACACACACACACACACACACACACACACACAGAGAGAGAGAGAGAGAGAGACAGAGAGAGAGACAGAGACAGAGAGAGACAGAGAGAGACACAGAGAGAGAGACAGAGAGATAGAGACAGAGTGAGACAGAGAGAGAGAGAGACAGACAGAGAGAGAGAGAGAGAGAGAGAGAGAGAGAGACAGACAGAGAGAGAGAGAGAGAGTCAGATCGAGCCAAACTGAAAAGATATAACAACAGGATTATTTGAGCAGAGCAAATCGTGGGCAGTGTCTCCAGTCCTAGAGATTGAGGTCAGAGTAGTCATGCCCCCACTTCGCCAAAACAAAAGCAGGGAGATTTTATGAGTTGAAGGCAAGGGGTGTTGATGTGTCTGCGATAATCTGGGTTTGTGCCCAAGTATGGTCAAAAGCTTAGTACTTAGGTGGGGAAATTGGGTGTCTAGCAACTTTGCAGGAGAAAGCTGCAGTAACCACCGAGAGTGTGGAACTGGGCTTTGTGGCACCATTCCTCTGTTCAGAGCTAAGATGTCAAGGTTTGGAGGGAGAGGGGGCTGAATAGGGCTTTCTGGATCATACAGGGGACAAGCTGGAGGATCCAACCAGTGGAGTCTAGAGAAAGGCGATTTCACCATCTTTCGGTCCTCATGTTAGACTAATAATTGGTCTGTCTCTCCATGTTGGCCCCATGTAGGTGCTAAGGTGTTAAAATTGAACCAAAGCTATGATGTTCTGTATCTGGGCAGCAGTTTATTGTGAGAAAAAAAATCACTTGTGAGAAATGGTTTTCTATATAACATTTCAGATGGACTTGAGCCTAATGTCTGGGGAACACGAATTGTTGGACTGTTAAAAGAACATCGATTGTTTTAGCTTTGACTATGTTTTCTTATTGGGTTTTGAAGACCATGCAGGTGACCCATTTTCTTTTTACTGTCAAGTGCAGTTGATGTTTTTTGACTTCAGGAGTGACTTTGGATGTGGAGGAGCTCCTGGGTCCTTTGGATTTCATTTTCCCAGTTCTACCATTTACTGGAAGAGGTCATGGCCCTTCTGACTGGACTTCCTTTGGCAGCATTGAGGATTCTTCCTTTCGTGCTGACTCTTTTCTTTGTATAATAGACCCAGAGTCCAACCTCTGGGTCTCCATGACTTCTCTGATCAAAGGGACAGGTCACTTACCAGAGTTTTAGAACCCTTTGAGAGGTGACTTGTAGTCAGTTCCCTGTGACCTAGTTGAGCCTTCAAGGCTATGGACCCAGCTATTGGCTGTTCTTTTAGTCCCCCTGTCCACATAAACCTTCCAGCTTTGGTAGCTGAATACAGAAAAGGAGAGTAACTGTGGTATTGATGCACAAACCATGTTATAAAATTAATTACAGCTTTACCAAAACAATAGGACTAAGCCTATTTCCTTCATCCTTACCCTATAACATCTCAACCTCATATCTGATTCAAGGATATAGGGTTATGATGCTGGTCCTCCTGTCTAACTCCAGGATCTAGGGTTAAGATGCTGGTCCTCCTGTCCCACCTCAGTGTAGCTGTATTGAATAAATATCTGTCCTACTCTACCATATCCCATCTTGTCCGGAGTCTTGAGAATGGGCGTGGCCCAGGGTCACAGTTCTAGCCTATCAAGCTGGTGAAAACATGGTAGGGAATTTTAGTGGAGCAAAGAGAAATGAGGGGAATGTTATACATTGTGGGGAAATGTAGAAGCTGATAGATGATAACGGTTACTCTGAGATGTGTTTAGTCGGGTTCATCTAAGGCTAATTTCCAGGCTCAGAATCTGAAGGAAGTCTTTCCTAAGAGGATCTTTGTGGTTTCTTTCATGAGAGGGAAGACAAGCCAAATGGCTCTCTCTGTCTATCTGTCTCTCCCTCTCTCTTTCTCTGTGTGTGTTTATTTGTGAGAGATGTATATGCATTGTGTTTGTGTATGTGCTCACGGGAACTCATTCACGTATGTGAAGGTCAGAGGTAGACATCAAGTGTCTTTTTCTCTGGTTTATTTTTTGAAACAGTGTCTGTGTTTGCCAGGATTCTCTACAGTGGCTATCTCCTTACAGAAAGGCCAAGGATCTGGGAGCTGTCTAGCTCACGAGACTGAATGTCTCAGCAGTCCCAACTTGGTACTAGAGTCCCAGGGAAGTCCTAGACAGCTGCTGGCTTTCAGTCTACATTGGAATTCTGAGGAAGTAGGTTTTAACACCAGCAAAGGCATGTCTGGGGAACAGAATAGGTGAACTTGCTCACCAGAGTGAGAGAAAGCAGATAAAAAGCCAAAAACTTTCTTCTTCTGTATTCTTTTAGGTGTAGCTCAGATTTAGGGTGGGTTTTCTGACCTCAGATGGTCCTGATTTAGGATGTATCTTCTACCTCAAATAATTTTACCAAGGAAAATTCCTCACACTTGCGCACAGATGTTTGGGTTTTAGTTCATTCCAGATGAACCATGATTATCCATCACAGGGTCCTTTAGAGAACCCGAAGCTCACTGATTCAACAAGACTAGCTATGGGCTCCAGGATCCACCTGTTTCTGCCTAGCCAATTATGGGATTACAGGCATGGACTAATACACACAGCCCTTACATGGGTTCTGGGGATCTGAATTTGATACTCATGATTATACAGCAAACATTTTGTCCACTAAGCCATCTCCCCAGACCTCCAAATAACCCTTTCTGATGATACCATTCCTCAAGTGGTTTTGGCATAAATTGAAATAATATCATATTCAGTCTAATTTGAGATAATACATCTTTAAGACTTTGAAGGTAATTTTCTTTCTATAAGCAGAGACTGCTCTTTAGTTCCTGGCCACCTAGAACCAAATAATAATAATTACAACACTGTTTGGCCAATGGCTTAGGCATATTCCTACCTAGCTCTTATACCTTAAATTAACTCATTTCTATCGATCTGTGTATTGTCAGCTGTGGCCTACCAGTAAGATTCGTGTGTCTGTCTCCTTCTGAGCTACATGATATCTGCTACTCTTTCTATATATCTCTGTTCAGATTTCCCACCTGGCTTTACTCTGCTTAGCCATTGACCAAAATGCTTTATTCATCAACCAATAAGAGCAACACATATACTACAGAAGGACACCCTACATCATCTTTCAACTAAGGGATTTATTGAAATCAAGAAAACAGCTCTTAGAAAATTGAGAAGGTAAGCTACTGGCTCACAAATTATGCCTTTGAGTTCTTTCAGCGCTATGACAGTGGAAAAGCAAGAATGAGCAGCAATTGTGGAGTCTATAGAGAAGCCCATGTCATGTTATATCTACAGCCTTGTTGGAGGAGGGTACACCCTAATTTAGCAGCCAGGTAGCTATTGCCCTAATTTAGAGAAGAGTGAATCTGTATCTTATAGAAATAGCTGGTACCTTTTTCTGATTAATCAAACAGCCTGATCTACACTAGTTTTGCTGAACAAGCCCTCCCTCCACAAAGGGCAAGCAGTGGCCATTCAGGGGTTGGCCATTGGACTTCTATTCCATTTCCTGTCATCTTGAGAAAACTGGAAAGCTAGATTACTTCATCATGGCTCACTGGTTTTAAGAAAGTTCTATAAGCAAATTCAGTCCATCAAATTATATACAATCTTTCTGACATTTCCAAGGTAGGAAAGAATGAGGTTTGTCAGAGCAGTGTCCCAGTGCTATAGGGGCAGGATGTTTTATGTCAACTTGACACAGTTACAGCTATCAGAAAGGAGGGAACCTGTGGTGGTTTGAAAGAAAGTGGCTCCTACAAGGAGTGGCAGCACTAGGGCATATGGCTTTGTTGGAGTAGGAAGTCTGTCACTGTGCGGATGGGCTTTGAGTCTCCTATGCTCAAGCTATATATAGTGTGGCACTCAGTTTACTTCCTATTGCCTGTGGATCAAGATGTAGAACTCTCAGCTCCTTCTCTAGCATTGTTTGCCTGCATGCCACCTACCATGAAGATAATGGACTAAGCCTATGAACTGTAAGCAAGCCCCAATTGAATGTTTTCCTTGATGAGTTGCCTTGGTCATGGTGTCTCTTCACAGCAATATAAACCCTAAGACAGAATCTCAATTAAGAACGTATCTCCATGAGGTAAGGCTATAGGCAAGCCTGCAGGGTATTATCTTAATTAGTGACTAATGGGGGAAGGCCTAGCTCATTATGGTGGTGTCATCCTTTGGCTGATGGTCCTGGCTTCTATAAAAAGCAGGCTGAGAAAGCCATGGGGAGCAAGTCAGTAAGCAGCACTTTTCCATAGTTTATGCATCAACTTCTGCTTCCAGGTTCCTGTCCTATTTGAAATCCTGTCCTGACTTCCTTTGATGATGAACTATGTGGAAGCATAAGCTGAATAAACCCTTTCCTCCCCAAGTTGCTTTGGTTATCATTTTCATCACAGTAATAGTAACCTTAACTTAGATGGGGATAGCGGATAAGAAATTTTACCGCCTGACCAAGACTTACAATAAAGCTACAGTAAGAAGGCTTGGGGCTAAATACATGGATCAATGGAACAAATAGAATGTTCAAAAACATAAAGTTATATGGTCAATTCCCAAGGATTTTCATGGATCAAGATAACTTTGGTTTTGATATTTTTCCTCTACAATGATGTTAGACAATAGGCAGCAAATTCCAGAGACAGACAGACAGTTAGATAGATATTACTCTGTTAAATTAAATTTTCAGAAATGTAAAAGATAAAACTACAAATTTTACTAGAAAGTGTACTTTGTTACTTGTAATAAAAAGGATGATTCTCAAGTACATTATGAGACCAATAAAAGACATACAATATGATTATACAAGTTTATAGAAAAGTCTAGGAAAGTATATTCTAATTTACAGGTCTATAGAGGGAGAAATGAGGTTTGGGGGTATGGAATGCATTAGAAAGAGCAACAGATAAACATCTGGATTATGAGGGTATTATAAATTTCAGTTGTGGTGATAGCTTCATGGGTTTATGAATTTTTAAAGCTTATCAACATGTATATTTTGCATGAGGACATTTTACTGTATGTAAATTCAACCTCAATAAAATCAGTTTAACAAAACAAACAAAAATAAAAAGCAAATAAAGAAAAGGTCTTAAAAACAGACAAAAAAAAGTAGACTGTCAATTGAACCTGAAAATGACTTTTTCATAACAGCTAAAGAAGACAATAAACCATCCTGCAAGTGAGAAGAAAGTCTGCCCATAGAAACGTATGTGCTCACCTCCGCTACCAAGAGAGACAGTGACTGCAAACTTGTCCAAATGAGCCAAATCTCAGAGTTTTGACCAATAAATCCTCACATAAGCACATCTAAAAGATACATGCCAGGAAGAAGGAAATTGGAATCAGAGGTACAGTGAGAGTCAAGAAATATTTATGTTTCCAGAGGGCGTTAGAATATGTTCAAGCCTCAACAAAATGATTCATAAAAGAATACTATTTGTGACGACTAATTTGGAGAGTTGCTTTTAAAAAATGTAACCGCAATACTAGATAAAAATAGCTTGCATAATATGAAATGCTTGGAGTTAAGACATTAGAAACTTTGTGTTTTTTAGAGGAGAGGCTATCATGGGGCTTGGCTGTAGCTTTGCTAGTAATGTAGCTATGCTTTGAAACATGGAGGGCAACCGCTAGGCGGGCAGATAGGGAATTTTTACTTCCTTAGCTTAAAAAATAAAAATATTTGAGAAATCTGAAAATAAAATCAGTGGCATAAATGTAGGCTGAGTGAAATGGACCTGCTGGAGATGAATCCAAACAGCCACAGAACGATTGGAAATGAATTTAGTCTAATTAGACATGGGCGTGTTGAGAATTAATATCAGAAAATAGTTAATAATTCAGCTATGTGGGGATTTTCTAAAACAAAGGGAAACATTATAATGAAATCAAAACAAAGCTGTTAAATTTATATTAATATACAAAAGGGTAATTTTAAGTAAAAAGGCATGATTTGAAAGGTCCCCAAATGATTTGTTTTCTAAGAAACATATTTGAGATCAGAATTAACTTTTTTCCCTGTAGGAAACCAAGAATAAACTGGGAAAGAGTGGAGAGCTAGCTCAGCAGTTAAGAGCACTAGCTGCCCTTGCCAAGGATCTGGGTTTGGTGCCTCACAACCATTCATAACTCTAGTTTTAGGTGATCCAATACCCTCTTCTGTTCTCTGAGAGCATTGGGCATGACATGTGGTACACAGATACACAAACAAACAAAACATTTATACACATAAAATACAAATAAATACAGCTAAAGATAGAATAAACTGGGGAAAGAATAAATTACTGATGATTGGTTGATATTATCATGCAACATGAGAAAGTACATCACACAGGAAAACTAAAGCATTCTAAACAAATACACATCTATGACCACCCTCTTTCTCTCCTCTCTTCCTATTAGCTCTCCATGAAGTCACAATCTTCTTGCCTTCCATCTGGCTTCAAACCTATCTTCTTAAGTTCACAATATGTTATAAAAATGAGAACATTATAAGCATGTATAACAAACCTACCCACATAATCTGGGACATTTTAACACAGCTCTCAGGGATGGATCAAACAAACATTAGTATGACTATCAATGATTTGAAAGAATAGGACAACATAATACCTCTCCACATGGTCCTTGTGGTTAATGAGGGGTAGCTGCAGTTGTCTGACATCCTTCCCTTCCTGTGGGGACTCCTTTTCCTTCCCTTCACTGCTTAGAACAGTGCAGTGTAGTGAAGCCAATGTCCCACTCCTTCAGGGACAGCTCTGTAAGGGCCAGCACCTCTCATTTTGATATCTTTGCCTGAGATACTGTCTTAGAAACCCAGCTACGTACTTACCAGTATTAACAGAAATGAAAATCAAAATACAGAAGTTACTGATGTTATTTCAGACCCATAGCCTTGGTTTAAAATGTAGCCTGGCAGTGCTAAGAGCTGGAAAAAACTTGGAACAGTGGGAGCTTTCCAGTGTCTGCGACCACACTATGATAACCTCCTCGATGAGCCCAGGTGTGCACAGAGAAGTCGCACATAGACACACGATGCCACCAGGTGTAATAATGAAAGTTAGAAACAGGCTAAGTATTTATCAGCGTAAAAATGGAGACATACATATTGATGTGGGCATACGACATGGGGCAGGGAGGAATGATCTCAGTGCAACTGGTGCTCTGGGTTGGGTTCTGTACCAGGCAAAGTTGAGGGAATGGTGTATTAGAAATCTCTATTCTATAGTTTCTCCTGGAGTATAAAACTGTTCTGAAATAAAAAGTTTACTGTAAATAAGGATGGCTGGGGATACCTGTATCATTATGTAAAAATCTTACTTAATTTTGGAAAAGAGAAAATTGCAGAATATATATATTAGTCAGTTTTCTATTTCTATTATAAAACACTTAAGACAATAAATTTATATGGACAAAAAATTTACTTTGGATCGTACTTATAGAGTTTGCAGCCCATGACCCCCGAGGGCATAAGAGAGCAATGCCAGGAACTTTTCATTTCATTGCCAGGAAGCAAAGAAGGAAGAGGAGGTAGCTGGTATCCCACAATCCCCTTGCATGCACTCTTGCAATGACCTACTCTCCCACTGGACCTTTCCTTCTAAAGATTTTCCCTCAGGACCACACCTAATTTAATACACATTTCTCTAGGGACTTAAAACACCCAAACTATAGTATTTTATAATCAGTTACATTAAGTTAGAAGCATTCAATGTATTACATTTTAATTAATGAAGAATACATATGTGCTGTAATCTAAAACATGTATGTGTGAAGAGAAACACAAAGTTCTGAGTATCAATCCCATGTTGAAGTTGAGGGGACAGTTATCAACACTTACAACTTGTTAAACATTGGTAATGTCTAACAGTTTGAGACTGGTGATACATACTCACACTGTATACACAGACGTGATCACAATGTCCTTCTTAATGATTGGAAATAGTGGATAATTAAAAAGTCAACTTCTAAAGAAAAGAAGGAAGGAGAAGGGGAAAGAGAAGAGAAAATCAGCACTAAGTGTTAAAACTTGTTTTTTATTGTTTCATACATACTGAATATTAGTCATTTCAAGCCCACTCCCCCTTTCTCATTTCCTCCAGTCTCCTTTGCAACTTCTTCACAACAACCCTCCCTCCACTTCCACGTCTTCTTATGTGTGTGGTCCCTGGCTTTAACCAGAATTTCTTGACTGAATACACATGGGAGGCTATTTACTCAAGCATGGGCAACTAATCAGTCTACACCCTTGAAGAAAATGGCACCTCTCCAGGAAAGGGTGGAGCCTTACTGGCCCCTTCCCTACCTGTGATGGAATGTTGAAGGGTCTAAAGTTGGTTGTGTGCAGATGCACACAGCTGCAGGGACTTCATGAGTGCATCCGTCAGCTATGCACATCCAGAAGACATCTTTTGTGCTACACACCTCCCCATCCTCATCCTCTGGCTCCTGCATTCTTCCCGCCCTCTCCACTGCCATGTCTCCTGAGCCTTGAGGGGTGAGGAGTGAGTGATACAGCTGTCCCACTCAGGGCCACGCATTTGACTGTATCACTCTGGTTCCTTCAGCCAGATACGGATTTCTGCATTTATTACTACCTACTACACTAAGAAACTTCCCTAATGACAGTTCGGTGCAGCACTAATCTGTAGGGATAAGCATTTTGATGGCAGGTTGAAAATGTGGCCATTTAGCAAAACAGTAATAGTAGGTTCTCCAAGACAGCCTGTGATCACTTTAGCTGTAGGCTTCTGATGAGGTGTGCAGAACCAGGAGTGAATTCCCTCTTATGGAGTGGGCCTCAAGTCCAACTGAAAGGGGTTGGCTACCCCCATGCTATTATTGCATTAGAGGGCACATCTTGCCTTGAAAATCATTGTTGTAGCTCACAGCTCTACTACGGACCTGTCAGCCATCTGTGATGTTGTGGACATCTGTGCTGGGATGATGCATCTAAGTGAATAAAATAATTTAGGAGTGAGTACCACAGAGACCAACTACACTGAACTGCAATTACAAATCATTAAACAAATTGAAAACAAAACAAGGTATACTGTAGACAGAACCATCTAAATTGGAAAGCACTGATTTATGTAAATGATATTTGGCTGTGTTTGCCATACATTGTGAGAAAACAACTAAGTTCCCGCATAGGCATGAAAAACAACTGATGTCCATTTTAGGCAAAGCTCCACATGATGCTTACATTATTATGGTTTGTTGCCAAAGTTCAAAGTTAAAGCAAAAGCAATTTCAGCTAGAGGTATGTGGAGGTAATCCCAGACCATAGAGAGAACAGGAGTCAATGACGAAAACAGCCACTTTAAGAGCAAAATTTGAGAACTACTCAAAATTTGTTAACTTCAACAATATTATATTGTTATTTTGAAATAGGGTCTACTATGTTGCCCAGGCTGACTTTGAACTCTTCAGCTCAAATGATCCTCCTGCCTCCGCCTCCTGACTAGCTTGGACAGCAGGCATGCACCGTCACAGTCAGCCACCAAAACACAATATTTTCTAAAAAGCAAACAAAAAAATAATTTGTGATAGAAAAATTTAAGAAAATTCAATTAAAACTCTGTCAGAATGCCCTGGATTTTAACTACAGACTCAGAAGACCCTGCTTGTGAACGACTCTGGATTAGGCAAGATGTTCTCAGCTTTCCTACTTTCCCAGTTAGTCATGAAAATCTTAACTTTATGTTTATACAGCACAATGAATATAATTATGTCTTCATGTTTATGTATTATTATATAAATTTCTTCAAGCGAAGTTTCAAGATCTAAGAAGTGATTTGCCAAAACATCATCGTATCTATGGATGGCTGTCCTAATTAATTTGATGATGGCAATAATTTCACAGTGTCTACAGGCGTCAGATTACATCAAATCATTACATTATACATCTTGAGTGTATGCAATTTTTACTTGTCAGTTATATCTCAAAATAACTGAAAAATAATAAAGTGTTTTAAGTTTTTGGCAGTGGTGACTAACAAAACATCATGCAAATAGGAAAAAAAATTACTCAGGATTAGTGTTTATAATTTAACAAAGATAAATCATCTTAAAATATTTCTGATTATTTCTTATTTTTTTTGTCTTGTTTTGTTTTGTTTTTCAAGACAGGGTTTTGCTGTAGCTATTGAACCTGTCCTGAACTTAGCTCTTGTGAACCAGGCTGGCCTCGAACTTGCAGAGATCACCTCCCTCTGCCTCTCGAGTGATGGGATTAAAGGTGTGTGCCACCACCTCCCAGCTCGAGGTAAGATATTCTTTATGCTAATAAATAAATTTGTTCATGTCCTATAGGAAAGAGGGATACTCAGAAGACTGCTGACAGATGGAGGATCTTTTCACCCATTCTCGCTGCTCTGAGACAGGATGGCGTCATGCGTCTTCATTTTCCATGACTGAGCATGCTCTCCTGAGAGCCATCCCTAACAAACAAAGCATCTGTGCTATAGCTCGCTGTCTGCCGTGCTGGAGCAACGACAAGCAGATCACTCCATAAGATGCTACAGTTACTTATGGAAATTTTGGAGGACTTGATTTATTTTATTTTCAATTTGTTCATCCATTTGTCGCCGCCAGTACTGAGGCTCCACCTAGGGCCCGTCTCTAAAACTACATGTGTATTCATTACAGCTGATCTCATCCTGTTTTGTTTCCAATATGTAAAACAGTTATGCAGATAGGAGAACACATATCCCCGCCCCCATCCCGGGCTAGTGTCTTGCACCTAAAAGTTAGATTTGGTCACTCCCACCCCCCACCCCACCGGAACTGAACAGTGAGGCGGAAAAACCGTGCGGACTGCTTGCCAGGTAAGGATGTGGTTAATGTCTTAGTTCTCGGCCTTGGATCACTGCTCTGCAGCAATGACACCAGGTAACGTTCTAACAGGTGGTCCCTGGTCAGATGGGCCTAAAGTACAGAGAGCAGACACCTCCTGTGTGTCCCCGGGAACCGCGGGGGAGGCCTCAGCAGGTAAACCAGAGAATGATCAAAAAGCGATCCCACAGAATTTGGTTTCTAATTTTGGATGTCTTCCTTTATCTGTTTTGATGACGTGAGTTTCTAATCTTTTCTCCTTGTTCAGTTGGTGAGGTGGTTTCGTACATCCGGTCTCTCCAGCAGCAAGGCAGAGCACTTCGAACTGAACTAGCACCCCAGAGTGTTTTGACTCACACCCGCCATCTGTCTGCCTCGTCCGCAGCCCTCCTTCTCCTACGTGAGGATTCTTCCTGGGTACGGGAGTTGGCAGCAACAGTTGTTGTGTTAGGAGCTTGTCGGATTCCCGGGTTTCTCTATTCCCGTCAGGGTAGCAGGATGGCACATTACTGTTTCAGATATTCACTTGGCTTTTTCTTGGAAATACCATATGTTCCTAAAGATACTTAATGTAGGGATGGGGGGGGGGTAAAAGAAGAGAAGGGGATGTTCTTTCTTGATGCTATTCTAAAATTGTTCACACGTAGGGAGGGCATCAGCACTCAACATAAACAGGGTGGAACTCTCCCAATTTACACACAGTATCAGCTTCTTTTTTTTTTTTTCAAGCAGAGCTCGGCTTTCCGCACTTCCTATTGACGGCTAACTTTGTGCAATCTGGGTTAAATTCCACACAAATGAAGATAAAAATGCAAAGAGCAGATTTATTCTTGCATGTGGTTGCTGGAACCAAGCAGGCACTGTCCTTGAAATGATTAGACTAGGTCAGCACCTAGACGGTACTGGGAAGCTGGTCTGCTGCAGACTCGGGATATAAGCCAGAAATGCAGTTCTCCAACTTAGCATCTATTACACAACAACAGCAAGCTTAATTTCGAATTTGTTAGCAGTACACACACAAACACACATATATACATACATTATATATGCATGCATATGCACATAGGTAAAAATTAAAATAAGCTTGCTTACATTTGCTTTCTGGCATTGGAACAAAAAGTCTTACCATAAACATACAACAATAAAATTCTTACTATAACAAAATAAAATGAAAATTTATTTAAAAAAAAAGAATACTGCGATATTGCTGCCCTTCTCTTCTGCATACCCGACCCAGCACCAACATCTGTTTCTCTGTATCCTGTTCTCTTCAGCCAGGAACCATTCTCTTCAATTATGTGTAACGACTTTATTTGTTTACATGTATTTGTTTTTTGGGAGCACATGCATGCCATGTTTCACCTGTGGAGGTTGGAGGGCAGTTAGCATGCGTCACTTCTCTCCTTGCCCCATGTAGCCTTTCAGATGGAAGGGGGGTTGACTGTCTTGACAGCCACTGCCCCTGCTGGCTGGGCCACCTCATCTGGAATTCTTTAACTTTTCACTGTAGGCCTTTTCTTTTCTTCTTCTTCTTTTTTAATGATGTATACCTAAATCCCTTATTTCAATAAACTTGTATTTATCTTATTCTTTACGGATTCTGTCTGTGTCCTTGACTTAAGAAATTTTTTGTAATACATGTCACAAAAAATAAATATCGGCATTTTCTTTAGTAATTTAAAAAATTGCATGTATATAATCAAAAATTTGTTTTGTTTATGGCATAGAAACATATCAAAAACTAATCTCTGGCGTTATTTATTAAACTGCCCATTCCTTCCTTTATACCAGGACGGTTAATTGAAGGAGTCAGTTTGAATAAAGTAGGGAAGAGCTGAAGTATGGGAAGACACTAGGCTTGTCTGAAAGGATGCTTCCAGAGGTGACTGCTGAAAGTCCAATAGGGCACATCTGCTTTAGTGTGGCATGCAGCCCCTGGTCAGCCAGGGCACTGGAGAGCAGGGAACTATGTTTGTCTCCCCTGGGGCTGAATACAGTCTTCCTTGCTCATGGATGAGAGAACCTGAGATTCTGACTTTTGGACACTGGAGCTCACACCACTAGCCTCCTCCCTGGAGTCTTAGGCTTTTGGCTTCAGGCTGACGACCATATCATCAGCTTCCTTGGTTCAGAGGTCTTCGGAGTTACACTGAGCCAAGCTGCTAGAACCCAAGGAGCTCCAGCTCACAGACGGTCTGCCAGGGGACTTCCCAGCCTCCGTGACCATGTGAGTCAATTCCAGTATGTATGGTAGGTGGCCTATGGTTTAACAACAGCAGAATCCCAGGGGGCTGCCATCGCATATGCAGCTGTTATACTGTGCGTGGCTGTACATCTCTCATACTGATCTGTCTCTCTGGAGTGCGCCAATACACAAATTACCTTCAGTTGCACTGACTTCATTCCTATGTGAGAGCATTCGTCTCTGGTTTGGGTTTCATCAGTGTGTGTATCCCCACACACTAGTCCCAGACTAGTGGAATTTTAAATAATACTGGAAATATGGTAGACAACTTCCACCCTAATCTGAACATTTTTTTCCATTAGCATATTGATGGTTCTTTATTCTCACTGGAATTCTTGGCCATTTTCTCTTTCGTAGGAATGCTATTATTACTTTATCGGATTCGACACATATAATCCAGCAATCATTTTCTGAAGATTCATTGTCTCACATTATCATTGTTCTGTAACATAAACTGAGCTTATACAGCTAAGTGTTACAGTATTTTAAAAGAGCATGGGGAACAAAGAAATAACTCATGTCATGTCAAACTTACGAAATTCATTTAGCAAGATCTCTCTCTCTCTCTCTCTCTTTTTTTTTTTAGCCAGGCAGTGGTGGCGCACGCCTTAAATCCCAGAGCACTCTGAAGGTAGAGGCAGGCGGATCTTCATGGGTTTGAGGCCAGTGTGGTCTACAAGAGCTCGTTTCAGGACAGCTTCAAAAGCTACATAGAGAAACCCTGTCTCAAACCCTTCCCCCGCCAAAAATCTCTATTTAAAAAAGATGTATTTATTATATACACAGTGTTCTGTCTGCATGTATGCCTGAAGGCTAGAAGAGGGCACCAGATCTCATTACAGATGATTATGAGCCACCATGTGGTTGCTGGGAATTGAACTCAGGACCTTTGGAAGAGGTGCTCTTAACCATGGAGCCATCTTTCCAGTCCCGCAAGATCTCACTTTGGTTAAGAAATGTGAACATCATAGACTGTAACAAAGTAGTTAAGATCAATAAATGTCACCCATCTATATTCTACCTTATAAGGTTCATTCTAAAACTGGGCTTACTTTGCGAAAAACTGAGGTTTCAATAAAATCAGAAAATAATCAATTGCTATTAGTCTGGCTCTGGTACAGATGCTACAGAAAATATTCACGTGGAATAAACCCTGACTTCAGGTTTCTGACTGTTTTGTTTGAGACAGGCTCTTACTAGCTCTGGCTGGTCTGGGACTTGCTATGTAGATTAGGCTGGCTTCAAACTCACAGAGATCCTCCTGCCTCTGTCTCCTGAGCACTGAGATTTAAGGCATGTACCGTCAAAGCAGTCATGACCTCAGTTTCCTAACTATTAGTACTATATCGTGGAAATGAGTAACAGTAAGATTCCAAACTTCGAAGTTCTAACTATGAGCTATTGGGAAATAAAGGCTCAGACACTGGAAAGGGCGTCATGAGCTGACTCTCAGGAGAAACTCCTTTCTAAATAAATAGGATATAAAAACCAGGAGAGGATACAATTACTCTGGCATGTATTTGACACTCAGCAAATACTGTAAACTGAATGACATCAAAGAACACTTTGCACATGGCTGCAGAGGTCTTCATGGAGTTCCAGTGGGAAACTCATCGCTAAGCTCAATAGGAAGAATTAATGCATCAAGGAGAAACTCAGTCACACAGCAGCTGATTAATCTAGTCTACGATAATAAAGTTTGGGGGAACATCCCAACAACTAGTGCTATAAAGAAAATCTGGGGACTTAACTCAGTAAAGTGCTTGCCCAATATGCACACAGCCCTGGCTACTATTCTTGTAAAACTAGGCATGGCAGCACAAGCCCTGTTATCCTAGCACTAGGAAAGGCAGACACAGAAAGATCAGTTCAGGGTCATCCTCAGCTACATTGTAAATTGGAGCCCAGCCTACCCTGACTTGAAAAACAAAGCAATGACACTTCATGAAACAGAATTGGGCATGCTTTTTAAAAATATTTATTTATTTATTATGTATACAATATTTTGTCTGTGTGTATGTCTGCAGGCCAGAAGAGGGCACCAGACCTCATTATAGATGGTTGTGAGCCACCATGTGGTTGCCGGGAATTGAACTCAGGATCTTTGGAAGAACAGGCAATGCTCTTAACAACTGAGCCATCTCTCCAGCCCCCAGGCATGCTTTTGAAGATTAAACCTGGTTTTCATTCACTTCTCACTCTTTGCTTCTTGACTGCCAAGATACAAGTCGCCACTGCCTTATATGTTCCCATGGTTGTAATGTATTGCCTCATCACAGGTCTGGAGTTGATGGAACCAAGACTGTGAACTGAAACTTGTGATCCAGATGCACAATAAATAATTCTTCCCATTAATGGTTTATGGCAGGGATTTTGTCACAGTAGCAAAAGTTCAAACCAGCCCTTCTGCTTTCTAACATGTAAGGATATAGGTTTCCTCCTCTTTGGAGGATGTCATCTTCACCAGACAGCTAATCCTCCTGCCACTTTGATCTTGGATTTCACAGCCTCCCGAATGACAAGAAATACATTTTCATTCTTTATAAATTACTCACCCTGAGGTAGTTTGTCAGAGCAGTGCAAAACAAAGAAAACGAGAAAGCTAATGAACACAAATGAGTTTGGAACAATAGATTACAGACATTGAAGTCATAAATATGATAACACAGTTGAGAAATGAAATGATAACACGGTTGAGACATCAGCTAAAATTGGAGTAGAGATCTCAGCTTACTCATTTAAATAAGACTGTGTTTGGGTGCAACATTTTGGGGGTATTAAAAAAGTCCTGGGCATTGGCTACATATAAGATGTCTCTCAAATGGATTTAATTGTATTCCAAGCCTTGGGTGTTTAATGGCAAGAGTAGCCAAGATACATTTCTCTGATATTCCTGAGATGCTCTCTGAAGAAAGGTTGCTCTATGATGAATATTGGACTCTGGGAGGAAGGCAGAGCTTCTAGTCTCACCCCACTCTTCCTTTCCATCTTTCTCACCCAAAAGCTAACGTTATTAGGACACTCACTTTGCTTAGTACTGACTACAGGAATGTGAAAAACATAGGCAAGGCATGAGAAATCTGTTTCCAGGAAGGATTCTGGGGCACCTGCACCACCTGGAACTGTGGTTGGGCAAGCATCTGGGGATTAAGGAACACACAGAGACGTGGGTCACTTTTGAAGCAAGAATGTCAATTTTATTGTGTTCCCAGGCATCTTATATAGTGCTCTCCTTGACCAGTGGCCATGCCCTAGCTCTGGGGATTTTCCACTGCAAGCCCACCAGAACCGCTTCCTTGTTATCAAGAACTCATGATGGTTTCATGCTCAGAGCAACTGTAAGCATAGAAAACTAAGTTGTTTACTCCAGCAGGCAAGGGGTCATAGAAAGTTCAGGGTTTGAGGATCTGCAGCTCCTAACAGAATTCTAGTGGGAACAGCACCAGGAAAGTCAGGACGACAGCTGCAGCTTGGTGTTCTCTAGATTTCTCCATAAATCTAGAGACTGAGAGAGGAGAACTGGATTTCTGTACATGTCCGTACTGCACCAACGAATCTCACTCAGTGGGGGATAATGCCTTACTCCCAAAGGATGCTTGTAAGTATGGACTGGCGTTGCTCCTTTTCATGAGGATGCTGGTACCCAACAGACACGCACTATGCTGGTACCAGGTGCTGAACAAATGCGCCATCCATAGCAATCCCACACAAGCGTTATCCTTCTTCCAAAATCTTTAGTACAGTAGCTCTGATCACAACCTGTGTAGTTTAATAACAAATAAGTTATGAGTTTGCTATTAAGACTCTGTTCTGCAGTGTTCATGGCATCTGGGCTGAGGCAATGGCTTAGTGGGTAAAGTACTTGCTGTGTAAGCAAAAATGAGGACCTGAGTTCAAGCCCCCAGGACTCACATAAAAGCCAGACACAGTGGCAGGAGCCTGTAACCTCAGTGCGACAAATGACACGTCCCAGGTTCAGTAAGACATACTGTCTCTAGAAATACATGGGGAGTAATCCTAGGGAAAGATACCTGAGGATGCTCTTCAGCCTCCACAAACACACAAGCAAGAATAAACACACACACACACACACACACACACTCATGCATTCACACACATACACACTTTAAATGTGCATCTGATAAATGATAAATCACAAAGTATATGCTCCATTTCCTGAGAATTGATGTTCTAATAAAAGATCACAGACACAGTAAAAGTCAGAATTTCCAAATCCAGGAAAGTATGAACCAATTTAAAATGTTCAAAATCTAAAAATTGAATAAAATACAGCATAGTTTTATATTATTAACATTTTTTCTGCCAAGCGTAAAGGTCACTGAGAGGCCTAATTGATGCTGAACTCATGTTTTTTAAAGAGATAGGAATTTTATTTCTCACAGCCCAAGAGAACGGAGACTCTCTTAGAAATTCAGAGTTAAGCATGTAACATTCATCAACTGCATTCTCTAATGCTGAGGAAAATAACACAAATCATTCCAAAAGCGAAGATTTTTTTCTTTTGTGCAGAGAGAAAAACAGAGACAAAACCAGTTTGTCTTAATTGAATGTATTCCTCCCTTCTTGAGTAGGCTCAACATCATTTTCTCCTATTGCAGAAAAAAAAGCCATTTATTCCTTGTTCTTCTGTCAGGGAAATACCATTTCATTAACCTAAGTGGGAATTTATGTTCTAATAACTTTCAGAATCAAAAGAGAAAAAACCCCCAAAACCCAGACGATAAGAAGATGCTACTAAGCAAGGAGTAGCAGCAGTTCCAGGAGAGCCTAAGGTACAAGAGGCTCCTTTAACAGGACAGCAGAGGCAGTGGGGCCCCGTCTCTACCCTACTACAGCACGTCTCTAGTCCCTCACACACAATGCAGTATTCTACTGCCATCTTGGATGTTAAGAAGATTCTGCCCTGTAAATCTTGTGTGTTTTTCAAGGATCATTAAAAACAAATATATAGTACACATTTTATTTTTTAAATTAAATCTCTGTAATAGTTACTTTTCTGGTTGTGGTAAAACACTATAACCAAACGCAACTTAAGGAAAGGTTGATTTTTATGGTTCAGAGGGCTAGAGTAAGGAGGCTATGGTAAGAGGGGATGGCACCGTGGCAGGAACAAGCAGCGGAGCCGTAACATTTCACACAGGGAGGAGGAAGGGAGGAGGACAAACGAGGAGGAACAGAGAGAGAGAAAGGGAGAGAGAGAGAGAGAGGGAGGGAGGGAGGGAGGGGGGGAGGGAGGGAGAGAGAGAGAGAGAGAGAGAGAGAGAGAGAGAGAGAGAGAGAGAGAGAGAGAAGGAGAGAGGGAAAGAACGGGAAAACATGTGAGGGAAGGCTATAAACTCCAAAAGCCCTCCATCCAGTGACATATTTCCTCCAGCAAGGCTGCACCTCCTAAAAGTTCCCTAGCCTTCCCAAATAGCATGGCCATCAGCTGCGGATCAAGTGTTCCAACACATGGGTCTATGGCGGAGCCTTTTACATTGACACCACAGCACTCAATATGATAGTTTCCAGTTCCATCCATTTTTTTCCCGAAATTTTCGTAACTTCCTTTTTCCTTATGACTGAATAATATTCAATTCTGTATATGGACCATATTTTCATTATTCATTCATTAGTCGATGGATATCCAGGCTGATGCTCTGTTCTTGCAGCAGGAAGATGTGCGCACACCCCTGTGAGTAGGATAGAGTCCCCAGGGTGTATGCCCAAAGGTGGTATAGCTGGTATGATGGATAAGAAAACTCCAGTTTGTACCAGGCACCCACTTTAGTAGCTGTTGACCACTGACTGAAAGTCCTGAAAACCCCGACTCCCTCCCTTCCTCTCCAGGACTGTGTAACCTTTGTGAAATGATTAGCTCCTGGCTCTGGCTTCTGTAAACTCACTTTTCACTGTGTGCAGGGGAAGTGAGGCAGTTCCTCACCTAGTTGTAAATTCCACAGAAGTGGAGTAGTTGTGGGTTTTACCTTTAAAAGCCTTTCCTCCGCCTGCTTTGTGCGGGCATGTCTCTGGCTTACAGACTGCAACCCTGCTAGCAGTTTTTAATAAACTTGGCTTCTTACAGTATGTATTGAATCTGGTTGTCTTTTCCCAGTGGTCTAAGGCAATCAGAAGAGCTGGGTCCTATGGCAGAACTGCTGTCAGTTTTTGAGAACACTGTGCCCTGAATTCCAGGATATGCCTCAGTTTGCACTCCCATCGGCAGGGGTTAACCTTTCAGCTTGCCCCACCTCCTTTTCAGCCTTGGTTACTATTTGTTTCCACCCCCATACACATATGCATTTACACATGCATTTTTACATTTCTAGAAGAAGAACCCCAGGATTCTTCTCATGTTTTTTCTCTTGCTTCTTCATGGCCCATAATGCCTGCTGAAGCTGCCATACAATGAAGCCAAACTGACGGGTTGGTTGTAGACTATTCTTCTGTTTTCCTAGGTCTTTGAGCTGCACAGTGATTTTAGGGCTGATCTTTCTACCATTGTTAAGCCTGCCTGTGAGATTCACCATGATCTTCCTCAGGTAGGTGATCATCAGTGGTTGCCAGTTCCCCAATATGACCAGGCGGCATCATCACAGGTAGGAACTGGATAATGACTTTGGAGCACAGGCTGACAGGGGCCTGACATTTGCTTTACTTCTCTGCATTGTTGACGCTCTAGAGAGTTTGGCCAGGGCATTCTTACACATCATGGTGATGGCAGAGAGAGATGACAGAAATAAAACGTTTCCTTGATGACTTGTGTTATATGGAATCTCAATGTAGTTTTAATTTTCATTTTTTTTCCTGGTGGCTCAGGATATTAAACACTTTACAGTTCTTTTGAGACATAGTTTCTCTGTAGCTTCGGGACCTGTCCTGGAACTAGTTCTTGTAGACCAGGCTGGCCTCAAACTCACAGAGATCCGCCTGCCTCTGCCTCCTGAGTGCTGGGATTAAAGGTGTGTGCCACTACCGCCTGGCAGTTTTATTGGCTATTTATATCTCTTCTTTTGAGAACTGTCTGTTCAGTTCACAATCCTATTAATTGGCCAATAATTCTAGGGGACTACACTTTTTTTTTTAAGAACCATGCTCTTTTTTTCACATCTCTGATATTTCCATAATTCAACCTGCTTGTCTGTTGGTTTGACTTTCTTATTTAAGTTTACTTGGGATTCTTAATGACCTACCTCATTAAGGGTGTTGATCATGGTTAAACCCTTACCACTTGGTGAAGCAAAAATGAACTGTTATAACAGCAGCAGTATACTATACAAGACATGGACTTACAGTCAGTTCAAAGCCACCGGCTCATCATCAATGAGAATAACCAGAAAATGACAAAGCTAGTGTGAAGTGTGCTATAAAATTAAAATGATTTCAGATAAATGGGAACTAGCAAAGGAATTAGATAAAGGAAGGAGGAAGAGAAGGGGAAAACAAAGGAGACAAAAGGTTAAATAACTTTTAACTTTTTAACTTTTAAAATGAAAGGGAAATGAATGAGGAAGAATTTTATGGAGGAAGAGAGAAAAAAACAAAAGAATTAAAATAAAAAAAAATGGACAAGCAAACAAAGCTTCTCAATAATGAGGCAGCTCAAAAACATAATTATTTAAATGTAAGAAGGAGAATAGCATGAAAATGGATTAAAAAATTGGAAAAGCCATTGGGAAACATGTTATTTTATAAGCTTACTTAAAAAATAATGTACGTATGTGCATACCTATAAGTGTTTGCTCTGATGTCCTCCAGGTTACAGCTAGGTTTAACTACTCACTAGCTGATGGGTTTGACACCTTGCAGCCCTTTCCCATGCAGTCTTTTTTTCAACATTATTTCATAAGCACCTAATATGTACCATTGCCTTTTGAGCCACCTGGAAAGTGTCTGTGAACTAGAAAAAAATGTTGCTCTCAGAAGCATATAATATACTATACATTATATACTATATTATACTATACTACATATAGTTTATTTTCCTTATAACTATACACACAGTAATACCACAGGACACAGTGCAAACAGTATTTTTTTAAAGTACTTACAAGGTCTGAATTTTATTCTTTATCTTGCCTCTTAAGAAACTATAGATAACTTTCCTGAATCTCCACTTACTCACGTAAAAATAAGAGAAATAATTAAAGTTCTCACTGGATTGCTATCCATTAGCTACATAGAGTTATTTAAGTGAAAGTTTAAATTAAGTATATTTTTAAAAATACAGAGGATGCTATAGTATATTCTTATTAATTCTTTAATAATTTCAAACATGCAAACTCTCTATTTTGGCCATATTCACCTCCATTCCTCCCCCACCTTTTCCCAGAGCCCTCATACTCTCCAAATTTATATCCTCCTTTTTTCTTAGTAGTCACTGATAGAATTTGTGCTGTCCACACACTCATATGTGGAGAAACATCAACTGGAGTGTGTTTGACCTACCAGGGATCATACCCTTAAAGAAAACTGACTCTCTGTCTCCCATAGAATCTGTCAATTGTCGATGGCTCCTCAGCTAGGGGAGGGAGTTAGTGAGCCCTTCCCCCTCCCCTCCAAGCTGAATGTTGTCTTGTTTGATCTTGTACAGGTCTTGTTGAAGCAGCCACAGTTACTATGAATTTGTCAGCACAGCAATCATGTGCCCAGAAGACACTGTTTCACTCCAGACCAGCAGTTCTTGCCATCTTTCTGTCCCCTCCTTACAATTAACCCTGAGCTGTTGGGGAGGGGGTAGGACATAGATATCCCATTTCTGGCCAAGCCTGGAGTAAGCACTCGTAAGGAGCATTCTAAGTTGGAAATGAAAGATTAGCTACTGTAAGCCACCAGTCATTCCCTCTCTCTTGAAGTACGCAGAATAAGTTGAATTATCTTTGTGGACCATCACATAGCCATTGTTTGACATAATCTACTGGCACATCGGCTAATGAAAGGGAAATTGAAACTTCTGATGTCCATAAAGGGCAACCATGTTAAATAGAACGTGGTTGGGTGCAGGAAGAACAGGGCCATCTTCATTCAGGGAAAAGTGTGACTGTGATTTGACAGCTTTGACGGCTGATGCTTTTCCCAGGAAGCATTTCAGAGAACAGCACTGTCATTACTAGTACGAAAGGACTGTTCTCTTTGCAAAACTAATCTTTATGGCTGGTTCTCCTATGACAACATCACTTAAGATCCTTCTGCCATTATTTTTCTTTTCTTAGGGAGGAATTATTTGTTTTGGTTTCTGGTTTCAGATGTTTCCATGCATAGCTCTTGAGTGTTGTTTCTAGGAGGCCATGGTGAGGCAGAAGAGCATGGAGCAGAGGCCACTCATCCCGTAACAGCCAGGAAGTAGAGTTTATTTCCCTTCTGAAGTAAACGAGACGGTGTCTGGGCAAAGCAGACCTTTTCTCATTACGCTGGGGAAAGTCTAGACTGCATATAAAGGCCTGTACTGCTCTTTCTTCTTGAATTCCTGAGCTCCGAGGTGTGAGTGAATGAGTGGGTATGTGGGTCAGGGTGTGTGTGTGCCTACCGGAAAGGAGATAAGGTTTAATAACGATGATCTCTTAGCCTATCCTAGAAAAATCAACATTGAGGGGGCAGATGACTTACTTTTCTCTTGCTGTGATCAAATTCCAAGGCAGTTTAGAGAAGAAAGAGTTTCTTTGGACCTACAATTCCAGAGGGTGCAGAGTCAAATGCAGCAGAGAAGCAGGAAGAGCTGAGAACTCACATCTCTAGCCACAAGCAGGAAGCAGAGAATGAACTAGGAATGGTATATGATTTTGAAAATTCAAAGCTTACTCCCAGTGACACACCTCCCTCACGCCTGCTAATCCTACTCAGACAGCATCACAGGTGGGGATCAAAGATTCAGATGCCTGAGTCTATGGAGGGCATCACATTGAAGCCACCGTGGCTGACTATCATTCTGGCACGTTTCCAGGCCTCTCACTGCTTTATCATCTTAGGCCTAAGTATCTGGAGAATTCCCAGTGAACTAGTGGGTCAAATAGGTGCTAATTTGTTTAATAACTGGAAAATGATTTAAAGGAACCTGAAGTGAAATTAATCTTAGATAGTAATATTTTTATGCTATGTTTACAATTTTGAGGTATTTTATTATGTAATAACCTTGCAAGGCAGGAATTATCATTGCTGCCATTTCACGAATTAAGGAAGTTTAGAGAACCTAATAATTTCCCAAAGTGCTACACTTAGTAAGTGACAGATCTAGGGTCTGAACCCCGACAGTATGAAGACAGAGACCAGGACCTTGGTAACAGGTGCATACACATGCACACACACACGCACACACAAGTTACATATACACACATATATATATATATATCCTTATGTTGTATATATGAATAAATAAAATATATGGATGTACTTGTGCTGATTGGTTTTTATCAACTTGACACAAACCCAGACATACCTGTGAAGAGGGAATCTTAACTAATAAGATGTAGGCAAGTCTATGGAATATTTTCTTGGTTAATAATTGATGTTTGAATACCCACCCCATTGTGAGTGGTGCCACCCTTGGGCAGGTGATCCTGGGCTGTATAAGAAAGCAGGCTGAGCAAGCATGAGGAACAAGCCAATAAGCAGTGTTCTTCTGTACCTTTGCTTCAGTTTCTGTCTCAAAGTTCCTGTCTTTAGTTCCTACCTTGACTTCCCTGGATACTGGACTACACGGTGTAAAATGAACTAAATCCTTTCCTCCCCAGGTTACTATTGGTCATGGTGTTTTTCACAGCAGTAGAAACCCCGACTAAGACAGTTTTCTATACACATAAATTAACAAGTAAATTTGTAACATAGCAGATACTAGTAATTTTAGAAATACATATTAATGTGCCATATACAACAGAAAACATCATTATTAGTATATACAAATAAAATGGTTTGGTCCTGATTTTGAGAGTATTTTTAACAAAACAAGCCACACAATTGTCTTGCTCTGAGCCTGTGATAACTTATAGAAACATACATTAAGAAGCTTAATAACTCTAATAAAAAGAAGTATTGTACAAATAAGGAATAATGTCACAGAAATAATTGCAGGAAATAAGCAGGCCTAATGGAAACAAGAACATTGTTTGCCAGCTTCCCTTCAATCTCAGCTCCTTTTCTGCAATCCTCTCAAGCTCTCCTTCCTTGTGCCTCCCATTTTCACGTCTTTACACAGGTCACTGGCTGATGCTGGCACCTGCTCAAACCTTCACTACTATCAACCAAACCACCTCTTTTTCTTTTTTAGCTTAAATTCCATACACAGGCAGAATCATACTAGTTCAATTTATGTCAGGAGCACAAGTGTTTTGAATGAATAAAAGAAGGGTTTGGAAACTGTATACACTAACACACAGGCCCATTCCGTCTACAGATCTTGTGTGTGAAGGACAATTTAATGTCAGAATGCAAGAGAGAAGCCAGCTTGGTCATCTTTGGAATGCCACTGAAACAAATCCAAAAATATTTTCTTCAATCAAGTCAAATGCCGTAAAATCATTATGGTGGTTTATTTGTATGCATGCTTGCTTTCAAGAATGTGGAGTGGAGAATAACAACAGTTCAAAGCAGTTCCAAGTTGTTTGGATTTTTTTTTAATTAGTAGTACTGCTTTTTAATTGATTAATATGCTCATACGCTGTTTTATAATTTAAAGACTTGTGATAATAATTATTTCATTTTACATAATGTAATGAAACATCTGAGGCAGGATAACTTTAAAAGACAAAGCAATCCATGGAGCTCACAGTTCTGGAGGTTCAAGGGATGGCCAATTATTTCTATTATAGGGAGAAACTCAATAAGGAACTCATTATAGACAAGACCCCAAGGCTGGGAACATGTGGGAGGGGAAGAGACTGGCACCTGAAAAAAAGAGTTATAAAGCACATCAAGAGTTGAGAATGCTTTTCTAATAACTCCTATGGGAGCCCAGGAGGCCCTTTAAGAGTTGTTTTAATAATTGAAAAGACCGAGTCCCACTGATGCATAAATTCACATGAGAAAGAGTCCACCACCTTTCTCAGTATAGGACTAAGAACCAAACTTCTAACATATGAACTGCCAAGGACACAAAAAAACATTCAAACAATAACACACACACACACACGCACACACACACACGCACACATACACGAGGAGCTGGGAAGACAGATCAGGGCAAACCCATTAGCCATGTAAGTGTAAGGACCTGAGTTCAAATCCCTCGAAATGTGTAAAAGTCAGACATGTAGTGTGAGCATCTGTAATCTCAACAATTGTGCAGGGAGGTGGAAAGCAGAGACTAGAGGATTCCTGAAAACTTGTGGGCCAGCCAGCCTTGCATATATTGTGAGGTACTGAGACAGAAATGAAGAGCAGAGAAGAGAAGAGAGGACAGGAGGAGAGGGGAGGGGATGGAAGAGAAGGGGAGAAGAGAGGAGAAAAGAAATTCTGTCTTAAAGAGCCAGGAAGAGAAGTTCCAAGACCTAAGGTTGTCCTCCTCCACACACACACACACACACACACACACACACACACACGTGCGCGCGCGCACACACACACACACACACCTTGGCACACACATGCTCACATTCACACATACAGAAAGCACACATATATGTACATCATGCACACACCTAATATTCAAATGATGGTCATTGCTCTCCACTTCTCCAACTCTACCAGATGCACAGAAAAGATTCTTCTTCCTGCCTTTCCCCACCATATGCTGCCCATCTATATGTTGACACTGGAAAATGTAGTTGGATAAATAAAATTTATGATTAAATTTCAATCTCATTTACTGCCTTCCTCACCCCAACAACAGCTAGGACAAAGTTTTAATCACACATGTAATTTCTATTCAGTTAGTGTTGGGTAATGCTATTTTAGACCATTTTAGGTTGTATTTTCTCTTCCTTGCAATTAAAAACTACTAATTATACATCTGAACTAAAACTTAAAATATTCTAGTCTAAATCTCATAGGCTCATCAGTCAGAATCTTTTGTTTCTCCTTTTTTTTTTTTGAGATGGGATCTTGATATACAAGCCAGGCTGGCTTTAAAATTGCAATCCTTCTGCCTTGCAGATATGTGCTACCATACCCTGCAATCAGAATCTCTATGCCTCGGTTAATGTTTATATTGCTCCTTTGGTCTTCTGCAAAGCACCTCTCTTTCCTGTGCCAAAGACACTAGAACGCGAGGGTGAAGGCTCCATGTAGGCACCAGCTGCACCTCTCCGTGTGCAATGTGCAGGTGTTGTTCAGCCAAGGAATCTTGCTGTCAGTTTGTGGAAGGCAACCTATTGTCTTAAAAACAGCCTGGGTTGTTTGGGGATTTTCATGAGACTCCTCTGGTCAACATTCAACTGGATGTCACCCAGTTCCAGTATTGGAAGTTATGTTTGATGACAAGAGATGGCCAATTAGAACCCCATTTTCCTCATTGTTTGGAGACTTCATTTAGATCACCTTTATCTATTTTAGTAAGTTTCCCTTGTACTAAATTTTCATACCACCCCTCAAATTCCACTCAATTCTAGTTGTCTCTCCCCACATTCCCTCCCTCAACCACATATCCAACCCCCCTCCCCACTCTATCCTTTGTTCCCATGCTGTTGGTGTCAGTGGTATTAATTTTTATTATCTGTTCAAGGTGCTGTCTCCCTGCCCACCCTCCTCCTGCTACATAGTAGTTTTTTATTTTGGCAGCTATGAAGGAATCCGTGTGGAGACACTTTAAACTGTGCAAATACCTTGCTCCACACAGCTGGAATACATTGATTGTTTGCCTGTTTTAGTCCTGAATCATGACTTCAAAATAATAACTGTGTCTCCAGTACGCTCTCCCCATTTTCAACAGTCAGCACTAGCATTTTACTGTATTAAACTATCCCCTCTTTGGATCTGTGTGTGCTTATGGATCGGTGAATGTGTGTGTGTTTATGGACTGGTATATGTGTGTTATTGATACAATCTTATGGGTTCCTATAAATATGATTTATATTCATTGCTATGCTTAGCTATTTTAGTACTCAAATTGTCCCATATTTAGTAGCTGGGGCCCTGAGCTTCCTTGTCTTCGTTGACACATACACAAACCCCATCCCTCCCTCCTTTCCTCCGCTTCTTCCTCTCTGTTCCCCTCTTCTTCCTCCTCTTTTCTAGAATTGCCTGCTTTCTGACCTACTCGTTTTCTGTCATATCCCAGAGTTTCAGGCCTGTGTTCTATCCTCTGCTGAGCTGGCTGAAGCTCAGCAGTCACCCACCCATTCCTGCTAGAATGGCCAGTTTCCTTCTTTCAGGAAAGGACACTCGAGAGCAAGACCTCAGAGACTGTGGGCATGGTTATGCTGCTGGAATGCCTTTGCTCCCGGGCCTTTCTGTCTCTTTTTCACATTTCTCTCATTTACATAGTTACCCTTAGATATTTCTGAGTTGTTTCGCTCTGCTTGCCTTCTTTCTGCATCTGCAACACAACTTTATCTCACAGCTCTTGTTTCTGATTCGCTCATTCACACAACCAATGGGGTTCTCTCTTACTCTTTGGAAAGTTGATCCATATTGTTTGTTTCTTTCCTTTAATTTTGAATCAATGAAGGTTGATTAATCCATTTTTCTCCTTTCTATTATTTTTGTGAGTGTAGAGTGAGCATAGAATGTGTTCTAATTTACAAGTTCACCTACCATTTGCTCTATCATTTAGATCTAGAATGTTAGTTTCCCATCAACTTTAGCTGGTTTCTCTCCTCTTAGAATACTGTGAAGGATTTTTTCCTCTTGATTTTAAATTTGCTAATCCTGTAATTCATTCTTCTGTTGATTGGGCTTGTGTCTGTGATACTGTGATAGAAGAAACAGTTACACTCCGTAGTATCACTTTAAATTAAGTCTGTGCCCAGCAGCACAGACATTAAGGACCTCATTGAATAAATGGGACCTCCTGAGACTGAGAAGCTTCTGTAAAGCAAAGGACACTGTCACTAAGACACAAAGGCAACCCACCAACTGGGAGAAGATCTTCACCAACCCCGCAACTGACAAAGGTCTGATCTCCAAAATATATAAAGAACTCAAGAAACTAGACCGTAAAAGGCTAATCAACCCAATTATAAAATGGGGCATTGAGCTGAACAGAGAATTCTCAACAGAAGAACTTCAAATGGCCAAAAGACACTTAAGGACATGCTCAACTTCCTTAGCGATCAGGGAAATGCAAATCAAGACAACTTTAAGATACCATCTTACACCTGTCAGAATGGCTAAAATCAAAAATACCAATGATAGCCTTTGTTGGAGAGGTTGTGGAGAAAGGGGTACACTCATCCATTGCTGGTGGGAATGCAAACTTGTGCAACCACTTTGGAAGGCAGTATGGCGGTTTCTCAGGAAATTCGGGATCAACTTACCCCTGGACCCAGCAATACCACTCTTGGGAATATACCCAAGAGAGGCCTTATCATACAACAAAAGTATATGCTCTACAATGTTCATAGCAGCATTGTTTGTGATAGCCAGAACCTGGAAACAACCTAGATGCCCTTCAATGGAAGAATGGATGAAGAAAGTATGGAATTTATACATATTAGAGTACTACTCAGCAATAAAAAACAAGGACTTCATGAATTTTGCATACAAATGGATGGAAATAGAAAACACTATCCTGAGTGAGGTAAGCCAGACCCAAAAAGAGGAACATGGGATGTACTCACTCATATTTGGTTTCTAGCCATAAACCAAGGACATTGAGCTTATAATTAGTGATCCTAGAGAAGCTAAATAAGGAGAACCCAAAGAAAAACATATAGGCATCCTCCTGAATATTAACCTTCAGCAAGCGATGAAAGGAGACAGAGACCCAAATTGGAGCACAGGACTGAAATCTCAAGGTCCAAATCAGGAGCAGAAGGAGAGAGAGCACGAGCATGGAACTCAGGACCGCGAGGGGTGCACCCACACACTGAGACAATGGGGATGTTCTATCGGGAACTCACCAAGGCCAGCTGGCCTGGGTCTGGAAAAGCCTGGGATAAAACCGGACTCTCTGAACATAGCGGACAATGAGGACTACTGAGAACTCAAGAACAATGGCAATGGGTTTCTGAGCCTACTGCACGCACTGGCTTTGTGGGAGCCTAGGCAGTTTGGATGCTCAACTTACTAGACCTGGATGGAGGTGGGGGTTTCTTGGACTTCCCACAGGACAGGGAACCCTGATTGCTTTTCGGGCTGGGGGGAGACTTAATTGGGGGAGGGGGAGGGAAATGGGAGGCGGTGGCGGGGAAGAGACAGAAATCTTTAATAAATAAATAAATTAAAAAAAAAAATAAATAAATTAAGTCTGTGCCACCAAAATTGTCATAATTGATTCCACTTGGTGATAACGTAGAGATTTATTATGCTATTTTGTGGTGCATATGCTTGAGTAGTTTCCTGAATAACAGCTAAATTTGAAAATACCCACAGGGCCAAGTTCTATAGATTCTCTTCCCTTTGTCACCAGAATCTATTGTCGAACAACAACTGCATCACTGCTGGCCTGCTGGCCTGCTGGCCACTTTGGGTATTCTCGTGGTGCACTATTCCTGTTTTACTACTGGCTTGTACAGAATCTGTATTTTTTTCTAAGTAAAATATGATTATAGTAATGTGACTCTCATTTGAATACACTCAAATAAGATGTGCTATTTGCAAAAGTATGGTGAAATTTAAATGTGTATGTTGTATTTATGAAACCGTGCAGAGCTGGGCTTGAGGCCAAGATCTTCCACTGTCCGTATTAGGCAGCACCCTAGGCAGCTGCCTCCTCCTCTTACAGTGGATGCCCTTCTGTGCACAGACAGCCTGTGCCCTAGCTGTGATCTTTGCAGTCCATTCATTTCTATAGCCCACACTGCAATTCTCCCAGGAGAAGCTTACATAGTACATAGTACATAGTCTCTCCTTTGCTCCCCCCGACCCCGCCGTGGCCATGTCCCCTCCTTCTTCCCATCACTTTATCATGAGAAATTACCTGTGTCCCACAGTTGAAATGTTCAAATTGTTTTTGTCTCTTAGGGGAGTCTCACTTATGATATTAATTTGCATAACAAACATTTCCTTTCATGATAGCTCTAAGGAAAGCAACAGCCCAGTTGGATTTGAACCATCTCAAGGCCTTAAATCAGTGAGGTTCAAAATAACAAACTGTAATATGCATAATAGCTTGTCTATTCCAGCATGATGAATTCCAAACTTCCTGCAATTAGTGTAACTTTTCTCTCGGAATGGCGTGATGGAAAAAGTTCTATCTGCCAAATGAGACATATAAATGGACAATTATCTCATAAAATATTAAAATTTACTTAGGGAAAAAGGCATTCTTTGGAATGCAATGTTTCCTGGCTGAAGCGAGGTTGTGTTCTAGCAAGCTCACCCATTACTGATAGCAATGCACTTTCTGTTTGTGCTCATTTAGTACAAATGTAAATATTCTAACATAATTACCCCTGGAAGGCGACTGCCTGGTAATGGTTGCTGCAGTCCAGGAGCATTCCCTGCGGAAGAGCTCCAGTCCTCATTTCTTTCTTAATAGCTCCTGACATTTCCGTTTTCACTCTGCAGTGTTCTTGGAAGCTTTTTGTTGTTCTGCAAGCGTTGAAAGTTTTTATATTTCAGTACAGCTTAGATAATTCTAATGAGTGATTTAACAATGAATTAAGAAGCAAACATAAAAAAAGGTGTTGATTTGAATAAAATTAAATGGGATTCACAATTAGAATTTGGTTTCTTTCCCCGGTCATAGCATTTATCATCACTTAATTTTGAAATGATCTATGAAATGCTACGCGAAGAGAAGTCGCAGACACATTTTTAAACGCCTGGTTAAAACCCCCAAACCTTTACGTGTTTCCATCAGGATTTGTTGATGGGTATGTGATGCTATTGACTCCACATCTAGGGGTCTTATTCTGCGCAGGTGGCCAGGGAAGGGTTGTAAAATGGCTATCACTATTCTTCAGAGCCTTCACATGGGCAAAAAAGAAGAATCATGTAGAAGTCAGAACACATTTCTTTCTGCGTTTTCCAAGTTGCTCTTTTTTAGTCATAAAACATGCTTATGAATCAGGACATGTACCGTAAAAGAAAAATGAAAAAAAAATCATAGTTTTTTTTTTATCCAAAGAGAGAGTATATGTTTTTGCACATGTTCAAACTCTTATGTTCAAATTTATTTTTACAGACATTGTTATATTTAGTTTTCTATGTCATTATACATTTATGTCTTTAACGTTTTCCCCAAACTAGGTGAATAAACAGAAAAAAATAGGTTTTTAAAATGAAAAGTAATTATGAGAAAAGATATAACACACCAAACATTAAAATATAGTTTGGAGAAATTTAAAAACATTACTTTGAAAAGTACATGGTAGGGATTACTCACCCCGTGATTCCAGAAAGTGTCTCCTGTGTCTAAAGCAGTCGGTGCTCACATCCGACACCTCCCATCCTTTCATCAAGTTGCATGTTATATGAACCTAAAAACTAAGTAGAAAAATTCCAAACATAAAAAAGTGAATTTAAAGTAATAAAAATGTTTGGCAAGATAAAAATATTCTAAAACTGAATCAGTAAAATGGTTCATGCACAACAAAAGACCTGATAAATTTGATCCTCAAAAATTACAATTTCTTTCCTGGAAATGGTAGACTTGCCTAACATGCATGAAGCTTGACTTCAATTCCCAGGACCAAAAATAATTAGTTTCTCTTATTCCAAAACTACAGTCATATTCAAAAGACAAACATCAAACTGAGGAAAACAGACCTACTGTTAAATACTATTAAATATTTAATATAAAACTATTAAATATTAACTTGAAACATAAGTTGATTTTGATATTGTAGTGCCATAAAAATGCCTTAATAAAATTGGAAGAGGATTACTTACACAGACATTAACACATATTAATAAGAGTCTACATCAGGGTGGTTGTGGCACATGCCTTTAATCTGAGCACTTGTGAAGCAGAAGCAGGTGGATCTCTGTGAGTTCGAAGCCAACCTGGTTTACAAGAGTAAGTCCCAGGACAGGCTCCAAAGCCACAGAAAAACCCTGCCTCAAAAAAAGTCTAACATCATTATGTGACTTTAAAAGCTTATCAGTACGAGATGCAAGCAAGTTCCTCTTTTGTTACACCATTTCATAATTCAGGAGTGAAAATACTGAATGTTGGTACAAATTTAAAGGAATAATCATTCTCATATTCTTTTGGCATAGAAATCGGATAAATCCTTTTGTTTCTAGTTTATCAAAAAGCCTTAAAACCAATGTGTCCTGCATTGCAGTCATTCCATTTTTATAATTTTTGTCCTCAAAGGTGTTTGTTTGTTTAGTTAGTTAGTTAGTTAGTTAGTTAGTTAGTTAGTTATTTGAGGCAGGGTGGTGTAGGAGGTCATTCTGTCTATGTGTTTCTTTCATTGGTTGAATAAAGAAACGGTCTTAGCCTTTTGATAGGTCAGAACTACGGTAGGTGGAGAAGACAGAAGTGAATGTTGAGAGGAAGAAAGCATAGTCAGAGAGCTGCCATAGAGATGCCAGGTCAGACATGCTAAATCTTTCCCAGTAAGCCACAACCTCATGGTAAACTCAGATTAATAAAAATGGGTTAAATCAAGATGTGAGAGTTAGCCAATAGAAGGCTAGAGCTAATGGCCAAGCAGTGTTTTATTTAATACAGTTTCTGTGTGGTTATTTTGGGTGTAAGCTAGCTGGGTGGCCGGGACAAACAAAGGGACCTTCTCTCCACCAACAGCAGGATTTTTCTGTATAGTCTTGCTGTCCTGGAACTCTGTAGACCGGACTGGCCCCACACTCAGAGATCCGCCTGCCACTGCCTCCCAAGTGCTGGAATTTAAAGGCCTGTGCCACCCCTGCCTAGATTCTTCTTTTTTGTTTAAAAGAATATAATATTCAAACATAAAATTCTCACAAAATTATTTAGAAAAGGAAATAAAAGTACAATGTATAGCTATGTGATTAAATTTTGTTTCATGATATTTTTGGAACTATTTAAAGCAATGGTTTTTTGCAACATAAATTAGCTTATAAATCAATTTGAGGTTATCTGACCTCTTGATTCAATTTTCCTTTCTAAGAAAATAAAATATTTTCAGGTTTTTGCTTATGTGGGTCACAGGATGTACCTACTGTACAAAGATGTCTCTTTTTATTGTGCCGTCTACACAGATGCTGCTAAGTTTCTGTAAAGCAATGTTTACCTTACGATAGCCTCTGGCTCACATTCTTTAGCTACGGTCAAGTGCATGAAAAGATGAGTATACTGAGAAATTACCTAATTTAATGTTCAAAATATCCAGCGAAGTAGATGCTATGTTTTCCATTCTAGACAAGGGATGTGGTTGGAGAGATGGCTCATCTGTTAAAGGTGAGGCTCACACACAAAAAAGTGATTGAGGGAACTTTAAATAGCTGGTAGCAGTTTGCAGCCACTGAGTGACAGCCAGATCCTTCTGACTTATAACTTCAAATCTCTTCACTACACTACTCTGAAGTGTAAAGAGCTATTGAATCTTATATCTTTAACTTATATTCCAATTGACAGAACTTTAGGATTTGGAGAAACATACATTTGAATTACAAATTTTAAATCAGCATTCTTTATTTCATCTTGCAGACTTCTCAATAAAGCTTCTATTGAATTTTAAAGACTACTTCTGAAACAAGAACCCTTAAACGATCGTCAGTGGTATTTGTCAAGAGAGAAATCAGAAAGGTCTGTTACTATTTTTTAATATATTATGTCCTTAAACACAAATTTTGTGACTTAAAAGTCATGTTTTCCTATGCCTCAGATTTCTTATAATGAAAAGACTCCAGGGCTGGAGAGATGGTCGGAGGACAACTTTGTGGAGTCATTGTCTCCTTTCAGCTTCCTGTGCTTCCAGGGTTAGGACTCAGGTTGCAGGCTTGTGTTCCACACTCTTTCTTAGCTGAGCTGTCTTGCTGGCCCCAGGGAGCCTATTTTAATTGTTGAGAATTTTCCCAATGCAAGTTTAGACTCCCCCCCCCAACTTTCTCACTCTCTTTTATGGTTTTTCGAGACAGGGTTTTTCTGTGTCGCTTTGGAGCTTGTCCTAGAACTTGCTCTGTAGACCAGGTTGGCCTTACACTCATAGAGATCTTCCTGCCTCTGCCTCCAGAGTTCTAGGACTAAAGGCCTGCACCACCACTGCCTGGCTAGTTTAGATTCTCTTAAATCAGTGCTTTTCAAAGTTCTCTGAGTGTATGAATTGACAGAAATGATGATCCTAATTTTCTAGGAGATCTGGATTGGGGCATGATCATCTACTGTTAGATGGACATTGCTCCTTTGCAGATTCTATTTTGAGAGGTAAAACTTCAGTTGAAAAGACCTCAGGAGACTTTTCTTCTCTCTTATTTATGAACTTTCTTTTACTGCACAGCATCTTACTACATAACCATGCCCATCCTCCTGTCTCTGGCCCTCAGAGCTAGGATTACAAGCCTGAACTTGCACACTCTGCTTCCAGCTGGCTTTTGTATGGGAAGTGCACACACATGCTTGGCTCCCTGAACGTTCCAGTATATTTTCTTGTTCCATTCTTTACATTAATGATGAGGCTTTGGATATTCTTTAAAATGTTTTTTATAGCCTGCATTGGAAAAATCCCAGGAGAGGAACTAAAAAGATCCTTTAAAGATCTAATAAAAAAAATACTCTTCAAAAACCAGCACTTTGGGGACTGGGGAGACAGCTCAGTTAGTGAAGTGCTTGCTGGAGAATGGATTCAGATGCCCATGGCCTATGGAAAAAGCCAAACAAGGTGGCGTGTACCTGTTAGGCTAATGCTGAGAGGCACAGACAGAAAGGCCTCTGAGCTATGCTGCCAGCCACTCTTGACAAATCAGTGAGTTTCCAGGTTCAGGGGAGACCCCATTACAAAAGACAAGGTGGAGGCTTGAGAGGCAGTTCAGTGGTTAAGAGCACTGACTGCTCTTCCAGAGAACCTAGGTTCAGTTCCCAGCACCCACATGGGAGTTCAGAACCATCCAGCTCCAGTTTCAGAGGATCCCATGCCCCTTTCTGGTCTCCTGAGTTCATATCTCTTTGGTAATTTTGTTAGCAGCAGGCACAATGCCCAGCCTTTCCTTTTATCTGCTTCCATTCTCTTCTCTTTAGGAAACTAAATATTGTTTTAAATCCTTCCTTTATATGTGTGATGCTTGACAGCAAGCTCACACTTGTGACATCAACATACAACATGGAGATAAGGGACTCGGAAAACGTAGACTTTTAGAAAACAATCAAAGCGCTTCCTCTTCCATAATCCTAATTTAAAAAATACTATCGACATGTGAGTGCATTTCCT
Source organism: Microtus pennsylvanicus (assembly GCF_037038515.1). NCBI lineage: Eukaryota > Metazoa > Chordata > Mammalia > Rodentia > Cricetidae > Microtus > Microtus pennsylvanicus. Next base: position 38,104,299 of record NC_134581.1, read on the forward strand.
TACATTTCTCTTTCACTCGTCATTTAAAAGTCCATTTGTTTTTGTAAAAGTCATATGAAAACAGAAAATGTTTCAAAACATACACACATGTCTATATGACATGTCCATTTCCACTTCCCACCTCCTACCATCACTATGACTACTGAACACACACACACACACACACACACACACACACACACACACACATACCCCGTTTTTAATTTTGGTTTTTCAAGACAGAGTTTCTCTGTGTAGCTCTGGCTGTCCTGGAATTTGCTCTGTAGACCAGGCTAGCCTCGAAATTACATATCTGCCTGTCTCTGCTTCCCGAGTGCCAGGGTAGAAGTGCATCACTACTGCCTGACTGAAGGGTCTTAAAGCATCCTTGTTTGTGTTGGTGGCTACTCTTTTTGTTTGTTTGTTTGATACAGGGTATCTCTGTGTAGCCCCAGATATTCTGAAACTTGCTTTGTAGACCAGGCTGGCCTTGAACTCACAGAGATCCACCTGCCTCTGCCTCCTGAGTTTATGGGATTAAAGGCGTGTGCCACCAACACCCAATTTGGTGGATACGCATAAACTGTAATAATGTTTCTGTCCAGTTCTTGACTTACTAATTTCGGACCATATCTATCTAGTCTTCTGAAAGATAGGATGTCTTAGTTGTATAGACACTGCCTACATTCCTCATTTGCTGGGTTTGGGGATTTTTTTGGTTATTGAAATTTGTAATGCTAATGTTAGTTTCCTGGCTATAAATATCTCGTTGGTGCTGTGTTTATGGACTTCATATGGAAATGTCAACTCCAGGGAAAGATGGGAAGGAGGGTGAGTATGGGAAGGAGGATGCAGTTTGATGGCCTAGCACTTTAATCTTGCTGATAATGGCTCCTTCTTGAAAACTTTTGAAGACATTGACTCTGAACTTGGAATTTCCCTCTGTGTCCTTTGGAAAGGATTCCTGTCACCTCTGAAGTTTGGGGTTGTCACTGTTATTTCATTTAATCCCTTAGTGTGGTTCTCTTTTATTTCTATTTTTTCAGGAATTTTCTCAAACTCATTCTATGCTTCTTTCCATTAACATCCTTCAATCTTTTAAACATTTAATTAATTGACAGCTTCTTAAAATTTTCCCTGGAATTGTGGGAGGCAAAGCCTAGATGGTACAGGTTAGGATGTCATATAGCAACACCCTGTTTGAGTTCTTCCATGTGGCTAAAAGCATGGTTTGGGGCACATCAGCTAGCTCAGCAACATTCCAAATTATCTTCTTAAGACTTAGAATTCAGAGTTCATGCCCAAGGATGGTAGATATTTAATAATAATAACTATAATATTTAAAGAACAAACAAACACTAATAATTCAAATGCTAACACTTAAAATCAGGGCTGGCTTGTAGCTCAGCTGTAGAGGATTTACATATGTGAAGATTTCTGGGTTCCATTTCCAGCAGTGTAAAAATTGTTTTAAAACAACACCAATGTCTTCCAATATAACAAAACTTTAAAAATGGGCATAGCTATAAAGCAAAAAATGTAAAACTAAATATTTTTAAAAATATTCTTCAAACTGATAATAAAATGGTTGTCTCAGTGGGGTATTATGGTGGTTTGAATATGAATGGCTCCCATGGGCTTATATATTTAAATGCTGGGCTCCGATTGGTGGAACTGTTTGGGAAGAATTAGCAGGCGTGGCCTTGTTGGAGGAGGTACATCACTGTCATTGGGCTTGGAGGTTTCAAAAACATAGGTCATTCAGTGATTTCTCTCTCTGGCTAGTGTTGGGATCAGAAAGTAAGTTCTCGGCTACTGCTTCAGAGCCCTGCTGGTCTGCCTGCTTGCTGCCATGCTCCCTACCTTGATGGCCAGAAGAAAAGGTAAACTCCAAGTAAATTCTCTCTTCTATAAATCGCTTTGGTCATAGTGCCTCTTCACAGCAATAGAAAAGTATCAAAAACAGGTTTTGTGGGGGGCAGTGTTTGACACAGGATTCCCCCGTGTAACCCTGGCTGTCTTAGAACTCCCTCTGTAGACCAAGTTGGTCTCTAACTCATAGAGATCCTCCTGCCTCTGCCTCCTGAGCGCTGGGACTAAGGGTGTGTATAACTAGCAGGCTCAAGGACAGGTATTACTAAAACTGCCTAGGTCTCCAGCACTATCACATCTTGGACAGACCCCCTAGCATTCTGATGATGTGGTAATTGGAACAGAGACTAGCTGTAAAACACTCTTGCTCCTCACGTCAGCTCTTCCCTTTCCCCACACACCAGGATGGAGAACCACAAATATGACCAAGTTGAGGAGCAAGGGAAAGGGTGTGCTACAGATCTGGGGAGGAGAGGGCTGGCATCGGCTTTTTACCTAAGGGGGCACTGTTAGGGGCACCGCTGGGTACAGTTTTGGGGGGCACCATTGAGGACAGGAGGATGTATTGAGCTGAGACCCTGATCCAGAGGCCTTGATGTCACCAAGGAGTCAAAGTGTGGTTGCCTTGGCCAAGGGCCCAGTCTTACCAAGGCCCCTGTCTTTGAGGAAGACTTCCCCTCAGAGTTACCTGTATTCACTCTCCTAACTGCACCTCTGACTACCCCTCCTATGCATCTCCTTCCCTCACACACAATCAAGAAACCTCAGTGGCATGTGCCATGTCTTTTTACATGGTGAACTAAACCCATTTAGTTAAATCTAGGCCCTCATTTTCATCTAAGCCTGTATATCATAAAGCCTTTCTAGCCAGGGTCATTTTGGTTCCAGTTTCAGGTATTTCTAGACTGAAAATATACTTTAGTATTCAGGAATTCTCCTCTCACCAATGGGAAACTCTCCTAACAATGCCATTAATCCCAGCACTCAAGAGGCTGAGGCAGGAGGATCTCTAAGAGTTCAAGGCCAGCCTGGTCTACAGAGGGAGTTCCAAGTCAGCCAGGGCTACAAAGAAAACCTCCGTCTCAAAAAAAAAAAAAAACCCAAAAAACAAAAACAAAACAACAAAACCAACCAACCAGCCCCCAAACAAATAACAACTAAACACACACACACACACACACACACACACACACACACACACACACACAAACCAACAACTCTCCTCCCAAAATAAAACCACAAAACTCTATCCCAAGGACAACACCAAAGCACTAAAAACAAGAGGTTGTCATGTAGCAGCCATGAGGAGTTAACACCTTCTTTTATACTATATACAGATTCTGTGTTTGCTTGGATTTCCACCTCGCATTTCCACCCAGTGGGCTCCAGAAAGGAAAACAAACAAACAACCCTAAGTCTTCTGTATAAAAGCAACTTCAATTTCTTTCCTCCTCTCCCAAAGTCAGGCCTCTTCTGCTGATGTGCGGAGAGGCATTTTCCAGGGTGGGATCTGATACCTGTTGGTAGTCCTGAGGAAGGTGTGAGTCCTAATTATGTATGGTTTATCTGAGGGTACTGGTTACAACTTCAGGGAAGCCGGGTGGAAATATTCCAACCAACACTCTGCTTGGCAGGTGGGAAGTGAAGATGGGGTAATTTCTCTCACTATTTGTCTTTTTTAATTGGTATTATTGGGGTAAAAGGTTTAGTTTCTCTAAATATGTTGGATTCATGTCCCAGTTACTAATTGGTGTTCCAGGCTGGGGTCAAGATACAGAAATTTTCTCTGAGAGAGGTATCATGACCTGCTTCTTTGATTCCTGAAAAGTCAGTCCCTCTGAAGTGGACACTGACAGAACAGGCCGGCTTTGCCGAAAACCACTGCTTACAAAGGTTCTGTACAAAAAGCCTGCCTGCCCCTTGGTTGTTTTCCAATAACACTGTATCAGCAAATGTCTGGGGATGTGGCTCCGGGGACAAACTGCTAGCCTAGCATGGAAGCCGAGGCCCTGGCTTCCATGCCTAGTCTTGCATCAACCAGGGTGGTGGCACAGGCCTCTGATCTTAGCACTTGATTAGTAAAGGCATAAGGACCAGAAGTTCAAGGTCATTGTCAGCTACTAAAGAATTCAAGGTTAGCTTGAAGTAGAGAATGTCTCAAACATACATGCATGTATACACTAGAGCTCATGTGTATGCACGTGCGTGCGCGCACACACACACACACACACACACACACACACACACACACTATAACAAAAAACAAAAAACCTAACTCAAGACAATACCAGCAAGTGGTAAAATGGGCTGAGGCTGTAGGCTGGTTTGCCCTTCGGATAGAGAAAGATCTGCAGCCAGTTATTTAACACTGCATTCGCTGACCACAAAAGAACCTCAGAACTACTGTCGTTAAAGGACCAATGTCTGGGGCAACCCTTCTCCAAAGCATCTTTACAGTCTGGGCACATTTTTTTCATTCTATGATGTGGGTCACTGGTCAATAGTTACTTGAGTACGTGTATGAGAACTGAAAATGTCTTTCATAGTTTGTGTTCCTATGGAATCTTATTTCCAAAAACTGTTTTCCTATTGTTTTAATTAGCAAGAAAAAATTTCAGGTGCTGGGGGAAAAAAATCAGTTATATTTAGTAAGGCAGCCCAACAGTTAAAAACCGAAGAAAAGGGGGAAATTGAAGTTGATTTATTTCCAGATTTCACTCATCTGAACGTTCTGGTTGGAAGCCACCTGAGAACTAAATCATGCATCGTTTTAATGGATTGAAGTCCAAACGCTGCAAGACCGCTCGCCTTTCCTCCGAGGCCGCGGACGGGCAGGGCAGGGCGGCTGCTGCATCCGGCATCACAGGCATGGCCAGGCCCTGAGCCCAGCGCGGCGCTGCGCCACAAAGAGCCGCAGCGATGGAGGGAGGAGGAGGAAAGGCGGCGTCACCGTGGCGGCTCAGATGAATCAGAGGTGCTGGTGGGAGACCCTCGGCCGCGGCGACCTCGGCATCGTGGTCAGCGTCCTTTCCATCACCTTCTGAACCTCAAATAGAACCCCGGGGAGACGGGGAGAAGGTAGACCAAACCGCTTGCTCCGCGGGCGGCACTTTCGACAGTCAGTTTAATTTCGAGTTTAATGCTCGGGCTTTAGTTTGAAGTCACTCGAAACGTGTATGATCTTAAACATTTAAAAATTAGCCCTTAGAGCTTTTACTTAACTAGATTGCATATTATTAAAAATTAATCCTCAAAACCATCCTCTACTTTAAGTGATGGCTTTGAATCAGAGGAATCGGTCACCCACTGGACAATAGGAAATGGCATATACCTCTGGGGGAAAAATGCTTTTGCGGGACTAGGAAGTTCTAATTCATGAACAGCACAGTTCTATTGGGCTTTACTTTTTAATTTATTAACTTAATTTTTTGTTTCGTATCAAAATGCAGCGCGTCCTTCCTCAGGCTACTGCGGGAGTAGGACGAGCGGACTCTGGGATCCCCGGATTAAGCTGTGTGCTAATAAGGGTTCACAATTGGCTCTGGGAAAAACTCTGATTTGTGGCAATTTTCTCGTTTCTGTGGCATGAACATCTTCACCGTGTCTCTCTGGGAGCAGAGCAGTGTGAGGTCAATTGCTTTATCAAATTGATGCCAGGTCAGCAATGCACCTTGGGGAGCCAGTACCACGAGCAGTGGTACTGGGTGCCGCACCCATGCCGGTTCCCATGCCGACTGCAGGTGGATTTGAGCATCTCTCTGAGGTGATGGTTGGGTCGGACCTGCTCTTTGCACGTGGATTTGCTAAGTGATTGAGAGAATTGAGAGCCACCATATTGGGGAGATGCTGCATGGCTAGGGGCTTCACTTTTCCCACCGCAGTTTTGTAGGGCAAGGAAGGCCTGGTTATTTATACAGGACTGGAATTTCAGTACTCAGGAGGCTGAGAAAGGGAGATTGCGGCGGGTCAGAGGCCAGCCTGGACTTCAGAGTGAAATTCTGTCTCAAAATACAAACCAAACTAGCAAAAGTAAACACACACACACACACACACACACACACACACACACACACAGAGAGAGAGAGAGAGAGGGGGGGGGGGTGAGAAGGGAGGGAGGGGGAGAGAGTCCCAAACCAACCAAGCAGGGCAGTCCTGATTTCAGCTTCAGAATCCTGTACAAGATATTGTTTGAAGACAAAGGTCTAGTATCGAGGAAAAGATGACATTAGAGACCATCTGAATGGCTGAACTTATCTGTTCATTTTCATTTATGAAAACCTGACAATGCTGTGAAACCATAAATGTAGACCAAACACCAGCATATGAGTCTATGGACAGCACTGAACTCAGAGTTCTTTCTTGTTCTTGATTAGATACTAATCCTGGCTCAAAAAAGACAAGTGTGTCTGTCTGAATGGAGGTGTGTGCATGTAACCACGGCCCTGTTTAAAATGAGAAGGACCTTAGACATGGTTTCTTCCATTTTCAGATATGCTATGCAAATTCATTGGAACCCCCTTGGAAGGTGTGTATGTGAGGAGGGGGAGGGGAAAGGGAGAGAGGGGGGAGAGAGAACAAGTGCAGAAGGGCACAGAAGTTCAATCCACAGGTACCCAGCCCTCCCTGCCAGCGCCACCCCTGCCCTTGCACAGAAAGCAGTTCCTTGGTAGGAATCTGCTTCCTGTGTTTTCAATATGCAGCTTTCATTTCAGGAGAGTGGTGGTAACTGACGTAGTCTCTGGCTTTCCACAAATAGGGGAAAAATGAAAAAACTAACAAACAAACAAAAAGATAGTAAACTGTAAAGAAAACTTTGTCACTGCCCAAACAGCGGGTAAGAGGCAAGGTCAGATTTGGAATAAGGATGTCCGCTCCCCGCATCATTTTCAGTTTCAGAAGCTGGCTACCCATCATTCCTTCCTCTGACAGCTCTGTGTGAAGGTCCAGGATGTGCCAACCCCTGAGGTACTATGGCGGGCGCAAACTGAATACTTAAGATATGAGGCTGTTCCCAATTAAGATGTATCAAAGGATTAAAAAAAATTAGTTGAATTTTCTGGTTTTTCAGACTGCAAAACTTCTAATTATGTGATCGTCTTAAATTTAAAAGGAATTCCACCAGATTGCTCTATAAAAATGTTATATTCGGCTTTTGATGTGGGCATGTTTTTTTAAAATTAACACAGATGCAAAGCCCACCGCCCAACTGGAATAAATTCTACCATATTCAGATGCTATCAGTGATTCACCCTCTGATTTGAAAGAAAGATACTAGTGAATATCTACGTGGCTCAGTCTCCTCTCCCACTAACACAGCAAATCACTCATGTCACCCAGTATTTAACAATTTATCCTTTGTACACTGTAATAATCAGCAGCACCAAGTACCTCGAAGATGGAAAATGATAACCAGATTGGACTGTTTGCTCTGTAAGAGCAGCCCACCTTCACGGTCTTCAGTTGCTTTGACCCTTACTCTGAATTCTGTTTTTTTCTTAAGCCATTTAGTTTCTTTAAAATATAGATGTTCGTTAAAACTTAACGTTATATGTTAACAACCTATCTATCCAGGACACAAAGAAATTGATAAATAGATTTAAAGCAATACCAACAGGAAGTTCCAGATTTTAATTGTCAAACTTTGTTATTTATCATATATTTAGATAAAAACATAAAAGTGGTGATGGTTCTATGGTTTGTGTGTGTGTGTTTTAAGACATGATCTTGCTCCGTATACACCCAACGATGGAAGTTGAGATACTCCTGAGTCCTACAAATGTTGGAATTTTAGGTATCTGTCACACATAACTTTTTAAAAGAATGGTATTTGATGAAAAACCTAACTTTTGGGAACGATGATCTTTCATGGGCACATATTTGTGTCCAAGAATTCAATTCTCTGCACATGGAGGCTGAAATCCAGAGAGACACTAACAGTCTTCAGTCAGGAACTGCGTAGCCTTAAACCATCTGGATGACAAGGCTCAGAGAGCTCCCAAGCCCCCGTGAAAAGATTATTTTCCTTTTAGCTTCTTTGCCTACCGCAATTAATGCTGTTTAGTGTGCACTGTCAACGTTAAAAAGAAAATTTGCCATCCAGTCGCTCTTAGCTCATTGGCATGCACTTTGGAATATTCCTTAAAAAAAAATCTGTGCAAATGTGTTCTGATTATCCTTTATCTTCAAATTCGCTCAGAACCTAAAAATCATGCTCAAAACATTTTCACGGCGCGTCCACGAAGGCCCAGATCCCGCGGCAGGAGCATCATCAATGTATTAAGTTCACACCCTTCTACAGATCAATTTCAACGGAGCCTGAAAAGTACATTATAATTTCTTTATAGTGAAACCCAAAATATTCAGAAAGAAATCAGGCAGTTTCCAAGGATTTTGTCCAGCAGCCAGTTTACACCGATCCCGACCAGAGCCGGTGTCCCTCCTCGGGAAGGTTGGCATCCTTTCCGTCCGCCGTGGGCGCCGGGCTCAGGGCAGCAACTGTCCTCGCGGCTCTCAGCCCTCGGCTCTGCGGCCGACCAATGGCTGATGCCTTTCACCCGGTCATCCCGCCTTTTGGCGGCATACTAGCCAATAAGAATGGGCTCATGGAGTCAGCAGCCAATGGGAACTGGGAGAGGCGGCGGCCTAGCCTCCCGCGGTGCAAGCTGGGCCTCCGCTCCGTTGCCCGGGAGCCGAGGCCGCCGAGCCGCCGCCCACAGCCGAGGTCCCAAATAGTGATTGAGTTCAAACTCCCCAGTCGCAGCCGCAAGTCGGCAGCGTCCGTCTGTTCCTCTCCTCGGGCCGCAGCTGTCGGTCGGGCTCGGGGATCGGGTGGGTAATCCAGACAGGAGCAGGCAGCGCCGGCTTGGAGGGTAAGGGGCGGGCCGAGGCCAAAGAAGAGGTCTGCGGCTGGGGGATGGACACGATGGGGATGGGGTGGGGTGGGGTGGGGCGGCTGATGCGGCACTGGGGCGGAGCAGAAGAAAGTTAGGAGCGTGGGGGTTTGTTAGCCCCGAAAAGCAGGGGGAAAGTGCGGTGCTGGCGGATCCAGAGTTCCTAGAACGAACTCTCTGGAGGCTGGTGGAGATCCGGACGGTGGGCGTGGAGCCTTTCAGAGGCTCTGGAACAGGGTATTATTATTATTACACTGTCTTTAAGTGGGCAAGGCACTTTTTCCCAGGCTGTGAATTACTTTTATTCATCCTTGAGGGATGGAATGAGACGAATAAAGGTAGTTAGCAAAACCTACCTGTTGACATAGCTGCGCTGGGTTGGGGTAGACGCTTTGCTCCGCGTGGCGTGAACAAGGGGACAGTGTTTCTCAGTGTGGAGGACTGAGCCAGTTCACCTCACTTCGTGGGCTTGAAAAGTAATGGCATCTCTTGGTCACAAGTTACAAGAGGCAGTGTGCCCTCTCCACCCCCGAAGGGGAGGGGTGCGGTGAATAGCAGATTCATGGCGAGGATTAATTTTATTGAGGTATTGTACCAATGTTTGGGTAAATGGGTGAGGGATGTGGAGGAAGGTTTTATGAGAGTAGATTTTCTTTTCAGATTGATTTTGTGTCTTTTCTGTCACGAACCAGCCCCTCATCTCCACCCCGAAGTTTGAGGGTCCAAGCTCATCCATCACCCAAGTAGAGTACGCTTGACCACTTTAATGTTTATTTATGCCCAATCGTGCATTTAGGGTTAGATGTCTTTGGGGTCAAAAGTCGTCATTTAGTTCAGCAGTTAAGAACACTGACTACTCTTCCAGAGGACTCAGGTTTGATGTCCAGCAGCCACATGACAGGTTGCAACTGTCTGTAACTCCAGTTCCAAGAAATCCAACGCTTTCTTCTGGTCTTGGGCATCGGATGTACATGGGGCACAGCGTACGCTCAGGCAAAACACCCATACACATAGTAATAAATAAATCAGTAACAGGCATCTAGGAAAAAAGGGAAATGGAGGTTTCATTTTGCCCGTGTATTCTCCTCCCCCTCCTCCTTCTCCTCCTCCTCCTCCTCCTCCTCCTCCTCTTCTTCTTCTTCTTCTTCCCCTTCCCCTTCCCCTCCCCCTCCCCCTCCCCCTCCCCCTCCCCCCTCCCCCTCCCCCTCCCCCTCCCCCTCCTCCTCCTCCTCCTTCTCCTTCTTCTTCTTTTTGTTTTTCGAGACAGGGTTTCTTTGTGGCTTTGGAGCCTGACCTGGAACTAGCTCTGTAGATCACAGCTGGTCTCGAACTCAGAGATCCGCTTGCCTCTGCCTCCCGAGTGCTGGGATTAAAGGCGTGCGCCACCATCGCCCGGCCTGTATTCTTCTTTCTAGTCTCTTAATGCACTTCTGTTTTATATTATCATTTACAGTATTTTATCCTGGGTTTGGTTGCATATTGATTACGGAGTCCATTCGGATGTGTGACAGGAAAGGCTAGTTTTCTTGGAGTCTTTAAGCTGATAAACTGTCATTCAGATGTCAAAAATCTGCTGATTCTGCCTCTTTAACATGACAGAACTAATTCCATAAGACTTGCTAGAAGACTCAAGCGGTGCCTTCCTAGGTCTCCTTTCTGTTGCCAACTCTGGAGGACACCCACCACAACTTAATCTACCCTTTTCCCCCATTCCATCCTTTTCTTGGCTAGCTCCTGCATTTCGGCTTCTACCATCTATAACTTATTAGCACACCCCAGTTTTCCATCTCTGCAACTCCTATGTAGGCAGATTTAGGTATTTCCACTCAGATTAACCTGGTCACAGGCACCTTAGTTTAGACTCAATATGTCTGGTAACTGAACGGTTACCTTTTCCTGACAAACCCCTTGCAACTGGGTGGTATCATTTGCATCCAGTTTTACAAGTCAAAAACTTGAAATTCATTCAGGTTCTTCTTATAGTCCACATTCAATCCTTCATCAACTCTAATTTATTTGATTTGCTAAATATCTCTGGCATCAGTTTGAAGCCCTGTATGCTACTGTAGCACAAATCTCCTTTTCTTGGGTTAGGATGGCCTTTGGAAAGGTCATGTCTGAGGGCTTTACTCTCCCTGGGGATCCTTTGTTTCCATAAGAAGTCTTCCTGTGGTTGCAGTCTCCCCATCACTTACTGGTGCTTACAGCCAGTGCATTCTCTTCCAACCAGATTGCCCAATATTAATATAATGTGAAGCACATTTATTTTCAGTAAGCATATAAAAATATAAGCAAGTAAAGCTAATTTTAAGATATGGTAACCTAATAATCCAAAAATATTGTTTCAACACATAACCAATATAGAAAAGATTATTAAAGGGTTTTTTTGTTTTTTTTTTGTGCGTGTGTAATAAATTTTCGAAAGCTCATGTGGTATGTGTAAGAGTTTTGGTTACTATACAATGAGAATGACTTTCATTGCCCTCTCTTTGTTCCGCCTCACTTCCTTTAGACCTGTTCCTACATTCTCATCATGTATAAATTTATACCTAGATTCTACATATGTGATAACACGAAGTATCTGTCTTTCTGTGTGCAGCTTATTGAAATAACACCGAACAATCCAGTTCCATCCACTTTCCTGCAATATCATACTTGCAGGTGAATGCATTTCCGCTGTGTAATCTGCCTTATTTTCTTTATGACTTTTTCTGCTGGTGGACCTCTAGGCTGATCCGTATCATGGCTAAGAGAGTGGGGTAGTGGTAAACACCGAAGTCCCACCGACATATTCCAGCTGTCATATATCTCAGTTCTGATGATCTGCATTTCACATGCTTTGTACTATTTAAAATTTGAGGGTATGCTATATTTTTGTTATTTGGCCCTTGATGACTTGGTATAGGGTCCAGGCTGCTGGGTTCTGGGGTTGAAAGCATGGCCACTGTGCCCAGCCCTTGCTACCCTTTTTATTTTTACAGGTGCTGCTGTTTCTCTTGGAAGAAGCCCTTCTTCACCAGCTGCCTGCTTTTAGTAACAGAATTTGCTGCTGCCCCTCCAGTCTCTCCCCTCCCCCCAATTATACTGTGCTTAACCTCTAGTAATACCTGAAAACAGAAACCGAGCGTGTCTCCTGTGGAAACCCCCCAGTGCCCTGCTGGCACTAATCTTGGATCTCATTTCATCGCCTCGACTTCCTTTTTCTCTCAGCAGCTGAATTCTTTTGCATTATTTTTCTTCCTGTTGGCTCAGAGTTCATTAATGTGAGGGAATGTGGTCTCTTCCTCATTTTTCATTTGTAACTTACTCAGTGTACAATGCCCAGCATTTGGTGGGTGATGAACAAGTGTCTGATGAATGAATGAAACATTCGTGGTATTTTCATCTGTCTGACTAAATTTTGGGAATACATACTACAGTTATGCTTTCATTTGGCTATTTTAAAATGCTTGCTTGCTTATTTATTTATAAAAAGAAGCTGATTGTGCCAGAGATGAGAAGGCTAGCATTTGCTATGGTCTGACTGATCATATTAAAATCATTCTTAAAAATCCAACATAGTTTAAAAGTTCTTAGTATTTTAAAATTTTATTTTAAAAAAACCATAGTTTGATATTTAAGGAAGAGAGGATTCTGTGAAACTGAAATAAGTTTTTTTATATGCAGAAGCATGTAAATAGAACGAGGAAAGTATGGGTTTTCATTTTCTTTTTAATCTTTTGAAGTTCTTTATAGAATTTGCAGTTGTAGCGTGAAGGCAGCACTGTGGCTCTTTCCCGTCATCTCGTCGTTCTTGAGAGACAGAGCTCCTTAATTCCCGATGTCACTCTTAGTTTATTTCGGGTTTTTCTTTTGTCCTGTTGCCTACCAGCAGCAAGAGTAACCAGGGAGCGATGCTTTATACATAGAAACTCAGCGCAGGCTTTTGTTGGGGGATTAGCAACACTTTGGTTTTATACACTTGGTTCATAGGCTCGCATGAGCCCGGTGATCACTGTGATAATAATGCCTGTACACAGTGTCTCTGCAGATCTCAGCTGCTTTACGATCCATGAGACCTGGTCATAAGGAAGGCATTCCAGCACTGAAGGAGTCCTTGGCATGTTATCTCCTGACCAGTTAGGAATATATAACCTGTACTGTTGGGGATTCTTCTTAAAGAAATTTACTTTCAGATACTAAATGAAATTGATAGTTTCTTGGCATTGCTATAGTAGTGTTTTTGGCCATTGTTAGGAAGGTAACTATTAGAGATTGAATTAGCAAGACACACACACACACACACATTGCTTTTAGCTGGCTTTTTATATAATAAACTACATAAACCACTCTACCCCACCCCTCATTGACAGCAGAAACAGATAAAACATCTGAAAACTGATTTATTCCTGACCACAATGACTAGTTTAAATGAGGATGAAACATACACATAGAACATAAATCTTCAGGGTTCTGTTAAGTTATACATCTTTTTTTCTTTAATGTAAAAGAAAAAGAATATATTTCATACAATATATTCTGACTATGTTTTCCCCTTTCCCATTCTTTCCTCCCCTCCCATTCTTTCTCTCTCTTATAAGAAAATGAACAGGTATCTAATAATAATACGAAGTAAAATAAAACAAAGTCATATAATCAAAATCATATAAAACAAACAAGAATAGGACAAAATGAATAGAAGATAAAGAGCCAATAAAAGCACAAGACGCATAGCTGCAGAGACACCCACATTCACACACAGACAAAGCGCATAAAAACACAACAGGAAAAAAATAAGGTATACACAAAGACCCGTAAGACAAACAAACTAACCAAAAGTGCTGACAAAGCACAATGATACAGAGGACTCCAGAATTGTCATCTGCTGCTGGGCATGGGGCCTGCCCTCCAGAGTGGTTTGTAGACACAGTGAAACTCTGTTGGAGAACTGAGGTTTCCTTTGCGAGCAGTTTTCAATTGGAGATAGCTTCTGGGCTAGGGATGGGGCTGTGTTGGCTTACCCTGTCGGTGCTGGGACCCGGTCAGGCCCAGACCTGTTCAGGCCTGTACATGCTGCCACAGTCTCTATGAGTTCATCTATGCTTTGGTCCTGCTGGGTTTAGATGGCCTTGCTTCATTGTCCTCCACCCCCATCTGCCTCCTCTTCCACAGTGCTCCCTGAGCCATGGGGTAGGGTGGGCTCGGGTAAGAGTATCTAATGGAGATGTCCCATTTCGAACTGAGTGTTTCGAGGTCTCCCACTCTCTGCACATTGTCTCTGGGTCTCTGTGTTTGTTCCCATCTCCTGCAGGAATAAGCTTCTCTGATAATGGCTGAGTGAGACATTGCTCTGTGGGTAGCAGAATATCATTAGGAGTCATTTTGTTGCTATGATTCTTTAAGTTATACATCTTTTATTTTCTCTTTTAAGAGAAGCAGCAATCCATTCATTTAACAATATGTCTAAGCCAGCCGTGTGGGTCACACTTGTAACCCCATTGCTTGGGAGGCAGTAGTAGGGATGAAGGCATCGTTACCTGCACAGTGAGTTTCTCATTAGCCTGGGCTACCCAAGACCCTGTCTCCAAGCCAACAGTATTAGTCATGTACAAATTAAAGATGTAAATGCAGGTGAACTTTTCTTTGTGTAAAGCTTTATTAGATTTCTCAGTTATTTCAAATAAAGCCATAAAAATTGCTGAAATAGAATAGTATTTCCAGTGCTAATAGGCCTATATAGAGGGTAAAACAGACCAGTAGAATAGAGTGACTGGGCCCACTGTAATAGACTTCATTTGAAGTGTTTTTGAGAAGGTGGTCTTTGTACTGAAGCCAGGGTGAGGGAGCTTCTGTTAGAAAGTTCTAGATGGAGAATGAAGGCAGTGTGAGGTTTGGCAGGTGGGGAACACAGAAGGCTGTTTAGCCTGGGGAAGAGATGAGAGCTGTGCCTTGACCAGGCTGGGGCAGGAAGCAGAGCACCAAATCTTGGGCAGGTTTGACTTTAAGGAATCTGATGGCCTTAGGAAGTCTTTGAAGTGGATTGAGCAGGGAGGCCCCACTGTGTAATCTCTGCTCTCGGCTGCTATTTCTGGCTGCTGCATGAAGAATTAGCTGTGGGAATGAAAGTAGGCTGTCAGCAGTGAGTGCAGCAGTCCAGCTGAGAGAAGAGGTGATGCAGATGGGACAGTAGGCCTGCAGACAGAAGGAGCAGGCGGATCTACCCCAGGAAGGAGCAGGCGGATCTACCCCAGGAAGGAGCAGGCAGATCTACCCCAGGAAGGAGCAGGCAGATCTACCCCAGGAAGGAGCAGGCGGATCTACCCCAGGAAGGAGCAGGCGGATCTACCCCAAGAAGGAGCAAGGCGGATCTACCCCAGGAAGGAGCAGGCGGATCTACCCCAGGAAGGAGCAGGCGGATCTACCCCAGGAAGGAGCAGGCAGATCTACCCCAGGAAGGAGCAGGCAGATCTACACCACAGAGTTTGGAGGTTAAACTGTCCGGTTTTTAAGATGACTTAGGCATGTACAGAGAGAAGGATCTAGGATGATCTTAGATTTGTAACTTGAGACATTTAGTAGAAAGGAGTCACCGTAATGAGATCAGCAAAATAGGAAAGAGTCAGGGGTGTGATGAAGCCACTTTAATTTTGAACATGTGTGATAAGTAGAGCTCCCAGGGTAGTGAGTAACGCTGCTGTGGGAGAATGCTGTAAAGATGAGTCACTCGCATTGGTTTAATAAAATGTTGATTTGCCAGTAGTCAGGCAGGAAGTATAGGTAGGGCTACCAGACTAGGAGAGTTCTGGAAAGAAGAAAGGCAGAGAGCCACACAGAGGAAGCAAGATGAGAATGCCTTACTGAGAAAAGATACCAAGCCACGTGGCTAAACATAGACAAGAATTATGGGTTAATTTAAGTTGTAAGAGCTAGTTAATAATAAGCCTAAGTGAAGAGGCCAAACAGTTTATAATTAATATAAGCCTCTGTGTGTTTCTTTGGGACTGAACAACTGCAGGACCAGGCAAGACAGAAACTTCTGTCTACATAACTCCACCAATGCAATAGTTAGATCAGAACAAATTAATAAATTCAGTTTTAATCTAAGCAAAACATTAGTGGGTGAGCCCAAGAAAAAGAAGCCATGAGGGGAAACCATGAGGGGACATCTATGGGCCAGACTTTAAATACCTCTGGGGGTGGGACCACTGCTTAGCAGGCTTTATTTGGGCAGGGTCTGGAGAGGGCAGCTCCAGGGAACTGCTGCTTGGTATACTGAGGGCAGGGTTTTGATTGGGGCCTCGAGCTGGAAAGTCCCATCACCAGACTATGATTATGCTCTGTCTAGGGCCACAACAGAACACCAGAAACCAAGATATTCCTATTTTATGATGCCTGAATAGTCTAACAAAAGCTCTCTCCTTACTTAAGGTCTATTCAGGCTTACAAAGACCAGTTTAAAAATATGTCTAACCTTCTTGCTTTTAACTAAAATTGGTAAGTTGTAGTTAATTTGCTAAACTACTAGCAAGTTAACTGCCAATTGCCTCATAAAGGATCAACATTTTTGATATGTTCAGTTTTAGCTTAAGTTAAGCTTAAACAACATTTGTCTAATTTAGATTAGCAATGCGAATTTGAAAGGACCTGTCGAATAGAAAGAGGGGATATTTGAGTCTGAAAGTCAGACTTAAAAATGACCTAAGTGGGGAGTCAAGATAAAGGGAAGAAAGCCAATGTGGCTGGAACACTGAGTGTTCAAACATTTGGGCATCAGGTAGAAAAGAGAATGCTTTTGAAAGGGGGCAGTAATGCCATAGGTTCAGTGGAATGGCATAGAAATTAGCTGTTGGATTAGGATGATGACTGCTTATCTTAGTTAGGGTTACTATTGCTGCAAAGAGGCACCATGACCATGGCAACTCTTATAAAGAAAATATTTAATTGTGGTGGCTCGCTTACGATTCAGAGGTTCCGTCCATTATCATCTTGGTGGGAGCATGGTGGTGTGCAGGCAGATGTGGTGCTGGAGAAATAGCCGAGTGTCCTACATCTTGCAGGTAACAGGAATGGAACCGATAGCTATGCTAGAAGGCTAATTCTACACAGGGGGGAGTTTTATTTTCCATAGAAGCTGAGATATTTTTAATAAGAGAATGACCATCACAAGTGACTCCCAGGCCACACTGAAAGTAAAAACCAGAGGAGCAGTGTTCCAAGAGTTCTAGAGAAAGTGACTTGACTTGGAATTCAGAACCTCTGAAAGTGTCAAGTATGAGGACAGAAAAGGACTTTGGGCTCCCCTTCCCTAAGCGGCACATAGAGCATTTCCTCTCTAACATAAATAGAGCATCCTCTCCCCAAGCTTTACATAGAACTTCATACATAGAGCTTCTCCTTGCTAAACTGTACAGCCCTCTTAAGGATATGACCAGTATATGATTACTGGAACTAATAAAGATGACCCCATGAACTGGAAGATCTAGTGTGGTCAGGACTGATGGTGCCATTAGAACAGAAGTGTTCTCAGGTTGGAACGTAACCGGGTTACATCAGGGTAGGAAACACAAGGATAATGCCAGAAGAAGAATGGTGTGGATTCAGTCTATTGTTAGCATAAAAGCTGGTATTTGTTACACATGTAGTAACAATCATGCATTTTCAAAACTCTCAGCAAGAAAAAGCCAATTAAATGCTCTAAAATAAAAGGCTGTAAAATTAGCACATAGCTGAATGTTGAGGCCATTTTCTAAAATAAAGAGTGAGTTAATCCTCATGGTTCAAAGATAGTAATTCAGGGAATAGTATACAGTAGCTCCTTTTGTCCTTTGGGAATATGTTCTTCAACCCTCATCAGATACCTGAAATTGAGGATAGTGAAAAACTCTGTACTATGTTTTTGCCTAGTTTATATGCCTAGGCTAAAATATACCTAATGAGCTAGTCATTATGAATAACAGTATTAACTAGAACAATTACAAAATATTATAATAAAATTATGTAGATGTCTTTTTCTTGAAGTATCTTGTATGATGGGTTTTAGTCTCTTTTTTCTTTTTCTTTTTTCTTTTTTGGGCTTGAGAGATGGCTCAGCAGTTAAGAGAGCACTGGTTGCTTTTCCAGAGGACTCGGGTTCAATTCCCAGCACTCACATGGCAGCTCACAACTGTCTGTAACTCCATTTCCAGGGAGTCTCACACCCTTACACCAATGCATATCAAATAAAATTAAATAATTAAAACAAAAGAACTTTTCAACTTTTCCACTTAACAGCAGATTGGCATCTTTTTATATATCCAGAGTGCAACGTCACTGTTAGTGGGCCATTGCTAAATACAGTACAGGTTGCCTAAACATAAGCATTGTGGTTCAGTGGGGCTGACCTGATTACCAAGCCAGACATTACATGAGTAGTGATCAGGTAGCATGTGCAGTGTGGATACTCTGGGTAGACAGGTGATTTACGTCCCAAGCTGCACAGAGTGGAATGACAGACCTTACTGTGGTGCTATGAACAGTGTGCAGTTTAGAAGTTGTGCGTTCTATCTGCAATCTCCCATTTAATAATTTTGGACCCAGTTGACCATGGATGAAGGGAGACTAAGCATAAAAGTATAACCCTTTAAAATACTTGTTATGGGGAGTGGGAGCTGGATAATGGGATGTAGGAAGTCCGTGTGGTTTAACTGAAAGTACTTGGGAGAAGGGAAGAATGCGCTTTGGTGTATTCTTCCCCTTTGCCAAGAATGGCTGACTGGCACCCTGATGTTCTAGATGAGTGAGGCCAGGGAGCTGCTTCTGGTATGCAGATAAAAAATAGAATGCATCTTCATCTTACATAATCAACTTTAACACTATTGACATTTAAATGGAAGGTAATTATTGATGTGATAGTAACTTAAAACAGTTCTTTAGCACTTGCTATTAACAGACTCACTGTGTGGATGGCAGAGGGAGAAATGAGGCTGGTAATTATTTTTGCTGTGTGTATGTGTGCATATGAGGGACCAGAGGTTGCCATTGTGTGTTCCTCAGTTGCTCTTTACCTTACTGTTTGAGAACCTGGAGCTCACCGTTTGGGCTATACTGACTGCCTAATAGGCCTCAGGGATCCTCCTGCCTCTGCGGCTCCAGTGTTGGGATGTTGAAATGGTCCAAGAATGGTTCTGTGAGAGGAGAATTCTAAGTACTTGTGATAAAACTCCAAGAAAAAAAGACACGAGTATTGTGACCTCAGTTTCTTCAAAACACAGAATTGTTTTTGGAATGTGCTTTTGTGCTCCCCCAGGTGTAGCAGACAGTGAGTTTACTTCGGATT